>NC_092421.1:51224592-51826911 GCF_040894005.1 Engystomops pustulosus
ACAGCTTTAGATTCATATAAAAGAGGAGACTCTCTTCTTTCATAGGAAAAAAAGAAGTGAGGTTCTAAGTGACACAGAGCCAAAGATACAGCCCCCTGAAGTGTAAACCCCCTCCAGATTCTTAGCCGGAAGGCTACAGGGAGAATTTGCTGCACACAGGAGCTGCTGCACCTCACAGATAATGGAAATATTCACTTTATATGTTACTACATTCTGATAAGGAATAATATCAACTAATATTCATGTTTTTAGCCCTTCTCTATGCAGAACTATCTAAGAACACACTTTCTCTCTTATTGCCTTTTATTTCTTGATAGTTTTTTTTGTTGTTGCAGAAATTGACTGATACAGTTAACATTCGATCCTTTTTAAAGTTATATGTTACACCAAAAACACACACATGTTCTGGAAAAAAATTTTTATTTCCCACCATCTTCCATTATTTACACCTATGTTATGACGTTCTCACTCAAATTCTTATGAAGCACGGAGGGTTCAGTTATTGTGCGGATAATAAATTGGCACACGTCTAAAAGTGACTTTTATCATCTCATTAGCTCAGTTTATGGATATATAGTTATTTATTTGGGTAAGGGAGCATACAATGATAGATCTGTGTGACGCTCACACTGTTTGGTGTCCCCTGTGGATTTAACGTTCCCTTTGCTGGATATTTTGGTGAATACACACATGTGGGGTCTGTATGATCTCCTCACATCTTACTGTTTTAGGAAAGTAGATTTTCTTTATATAAGTATTCTGGATCTGTACATATTTTAGAGGAAATTTTGAATGTTAATTGCCAAATGCATCGCCAGGTTGTCTGCTTTCAAAATGATAAAGGTTTTATGGCGCCTTTACTTTTTATTCTGTTTTATTTCTATATTTTGCAGGTTGTGACTGTCTGAAAATCAGATCTCTAGTTATTAAAATTTTAGTGATATTACGTGGATTTATTTCTGTGAACATATCAACATGGGACATTTGTGAACTCTACACGTGTCCATCTATTACATTTAGGAGATGTGAAGGTAAATATTTTCAGTTTGGAGCAGATTTTTTGCCATCAAAGTTCACATTTTAAGTATTTTTTATAAAAAGTTTCAGTTTGAATCAAAATTGCATGAAGGTGCCTATGTCTATAAACTCCTTAATGCAATTTTGAAAATGGGGCAAGTGTCTCCTTTCAGAAAATATGTGGTTTGCTGTGGTTTACTTTAATTCTTTTAAAAAAATAAAATCACAGCAAACGGCAAAATTGTAAAAATTGCTCTGGTCAATAACGCGACCAAATATCCAGAAATGCCTGACAGTGAAAGGGTTAATACCCCTTGGTTGAATTCACGGGTGAAGATGCTTATCATCTCTATCCTGTGTATATATCTATCCGTCTAGTTATCTATCTCCTATGATCTGACCATTTATGTATCTTACTTTTTCTCTATCTATTTTTATCATCTATCTATCTCCTATAAAATTCTCCCATATTACAGTTTGTTTTACCATACTAAAGAAGCCTCTAACTGACTGTGACTGGTCATAAAATAGTTTTATTTTGGGGCCCCACTTTTAGTTTTGCCCAGGGCCCCACTTTGTCTAGAACTGGCCCTGGCCGCTGGACACTTTACTGAGTGCAGACCACTGCCACTGGACACTTTACTGAGTGCAGACCACTGCCACTGGACACTTTACTGAGTGCAGACCACTGCCGCTGGACACTTTACTGAGTGCAGGCCGCTGCCGCTGGACACTTTTCTGAGTGCAGACCACTGCCGCTGGACACTTTACTGAGTGCAGACCACTGCCGCTGGACACTTTACTGAGTGCAGACCACTGCCGCTGGACACTTTACTGAGTGCAGACCACTGCCACTGGACACTTTACTGAGTGCAGGTCGCTGCCATTGGACACTTTACTGAGTGCAGGTCGCTGCCGCTGGACACTTTACTGAGTGCAGACCATTGCCGCTGGACACTTTACTGAGTGCAGGCCGCTGCCGCTGGACACTTTACTGAGTGCAGACCACTGCCACTGGACACTTTACTGAGTGCAGACCACTGCCGCTGGACACTTTACTGAGTGCAGACCACTGCCGCTGGACACTTTACTGAGTGCAGACCACTGCCGCTGGACACTTTACTGAGTGCAGACCACTGCCGCTGGACACTTTCCTGAGTGCAGACCACTGCCGCTGGACACTTTACTGAGTGCAGACCACTGCCGCTGGACACTTTACTGAGTGCAGACCACTGCCGCTGGACACTTTACTGAGTGCAGACCACTGCCGCTGGACACTTTACTGAGTGCAGACCACTGCCGCTGGACACTTTACTGAGTGCAGGCCGCTGCCGCTGGACACTTTACTGAGTGCAGACCACTGCCGCTGGACACTTTACTGAGTGCAGACCACTGCCGCTGGACACTTTACTGAGTGCAGACCACTGCCGCTGGACACTTTCCTGAGTGCAGACCACTGCCGCTGGACACTTTACTGAGTGCAGACCACTGCCGCTGGACACTTTACTGAGTGCAGACCACTGCCGCTGGACACTTTACTGAGTGCAGACCACTGCCGCTGGACACTTTACTGAGTGCAGACCACTGCCGCTGGACACTTTACTGAGTGCAGGCCGCTGCCGCTGGACACTTTACTGAGTGCAGACCACTGCCGCTGGACACTTTACTGAGTGCAGACCACTGCCGCTGGACACTTTACTGAGTGCAGACCACTGCCGCTGGACACTTTACTGAGTGCAGGCCGCTGCCGCTGGACACTTTACTGAGTGCAGGCCGCTGCCGCTGGACACTTTACTGAGTGCAGACCACTGCCGCTGGACACTTTACTGAGTGCAGACCACTGCCGCTGGACACTTTACTGAGTGCAGGCCGCTGCCGCTGGACACTTTACTGAGTGCAAGCCGCTGCCGCTGGACACTTTACTGAGTGCAGACCACTGCCGCTGGACACTTTACTGAGTGCAGACCATTGCCGCTGGACACTTTTCTGAGTGCAGACCACTGCCGCTGGACACTTTACTGAGTGCAGACCACTGCCGCTGGACACTTTACTGAGTGCAGATCACTGCCACTGGACACTTTACTGAGTGCAGACCACTGCCGCTGGACACTTTACTGAGTGCAGACCACTGCCGCTGGACACTTTACTGAGTGCAGACCACTGCCGCTGGACACTTTACTGAGTGCAGACCATTGCCGCTGGACACTTTTCTGAGTGCAGACCATTGCCGCTGGACACTTTTCTGAGTGCAGACCACTGCCGCTGGACACTTTTCTGAGTGCAGACCACTGCCGCTGGACACTTTACTGAGTGCAGATCACTGCCACTGGACACTTTACTGAGTGCAGACCACTGCCGCTGGACACTTTACTGAGTGCAGACCACTGCCGCTGGACACTTTACTGAGTGCAGGCCGCTGCCGCTGGACACTTTACTGAGTGCAGACCACTGCCGCTGGACACTTTACTTAGTGCAGACCACTGCCGCTGGACACTTTACTGAGTGCAGACCACTGCCGCTGGACACTTTACTGAGTGCAGACCACTGCCGCTGGACACTTTACTGAGTGCAGGCCGCTGCCGCTGGACACTTTACTGAGTGCAGGCCGCTGCCGCTGGACACTTTACTGAGTGCAGGCCGCTGCCGCTGGACACTTTACTGAGTGCAGACCACTGCCGCTGGACACTTTACTGAGTGCAGACCATTGCCGCTGGACACTTTACTGAGTGCAGACCACTGCCGCTGGACACTTTACTGAGTGCAGACCACTGCCGCTGGACACTTTACTGAGTGCAGACCATTGCCGCTGGACACTTTTCTGAGTGCAGACCACTGCCGCTGGACACTTTACTGAGTGCAGATCACTGCCACTGGACACTTTACTGAGTGCAGACCACTGCCGCTGGACACTTTACTGAGTGCAGACCACTGCCGCTGGACACTTTACTGAGTGCAGACCACTGCCGCTGGACACTTTACTGAGTGCAGACCACTGCCGCTGGACACTTTACTGAGTGCAGGCCGCTGCCGCTGGACACTTTACTGAGTGCAGACCACTGCCGCTGGACACTTTACTGAGTGCAGACCACTACCGCTGGACACTTTACTGAGTGCAGACCACTGCCGCTGGACACTTTACTGAGTGCAGACCACTGCCGCTGGACACTTTACTGAGTGCAGACCACTGCCGCTGGACACTTTACTGAGTGCAGACCACTGCCGCTGGACACTTTACTGAGTGCAGACCACTGCCGCTGGACACTTTACTGAGTGCAGACCACTGCCGCTGGACACTTTCCTGAGTGCAGACCACTGCCGCTGGACACTTTACTGAGTGCAGGCCACTACCGCTGGACACTTTACTGAGTGCAGACCACTGCCGCTGGACACTCTACTGAGTGCAGGCCGCTGCCGCTGGACACTTTACTGAGTGCAGACCACTGCCGCTGGACACTTTACTGAGTGCAGGCCGCTGCCACTGGACACTTTACTGAGTGCAGACCACTGCCGCTGGACACTCTACTGAGTGCAGGCCGCTGCCGCTGGACACTTTACTGAGTGCAGGCCGCTGCCACTTGACATCTTATTAATGTTGGGTTGTTAGTCAACAATGGAGGCTGCTGCTAGACACTACGTATAAGGATGATGAGTATATGTGAGTATACGTCGGTGTAGCATATATGTGTATTTTTAAGTATAGTATGGGGGACGCGGGCCCGATCCAAAGTTCACATCGGAACCCACAGGTGTTTTGTTACGCCACTGCCTATATTATACTTTCCCTAGTAAAATAAATGACTAAGCACTTTAAGCAACAAAACTTACAGGAGTTGGTCATTAACTGTATTAAAACCAACCGCCAGGGAAACAAAGTTACGATTGCCATGAAATCTTTTGTTTTGGTTGAATTCATTGTCGAATCGCTCTTAAGAAATAATTACATTCAGTGGTGTCGGACACAAAAAAGACACCAGATTTGGGATTTTTCTCTTGTTGACAAGGAGGATAAATGGAGAAGATCTCTGATGTGTGAGATTCCCAAAACAGACTGTGGGTCTCATACCCAGACTTCCTGGGAGTGCCCCGCAGCCAATTCTAGGTTCCTGTCTTACCAGACAAGGATACAATATTACTGTTGTTACAGAACACCCACACACTTTTAATACAATGGTGTGAAAATAACAATATTTCCAGATTGTTCACATTAGACACAAGTCACTTCTGGAAAGTAACAATCAGTTGTCATTGTCTTTGCATGTTCTGGCCAAACCTATAAGTACGAGAAAACTAGTGCAGTTCTAGCATCATGGTTGGATGATGGAGACTTTTGCTATGTTAAAGGAAACCTACCACTTGAAGTGGCAGGTTTCAGATGGAAATACCGAGCACCAGCTCAGGGTGAGCTGGTGCCAGAGCTTATTTTTGTTAGGGTTTTAAACCGCTGTATTGCGGTTTAAAACACTTTTTAAACTATATAGCCGGCGCAGGGAGGTACGAGCTCAGCACTTACCATGCACGCGACCGTGCGCGTGGCTACATAGGAAGTGAATGAGAGCCGCGCGCATGGTAAGCGCCGAGCGCGTACCTCCCTGCGCCGGCAATAAAGTTTAAAAAGTGTTTTAAACCGCGATACAGCGGTTTAAAACACTAACAAAAATAAGCTCCGGCACCAGCTCACCCTGAGCTGGTGCTTGGTATTTCCATCTGAAACCTGCCACTTCAAGTGGTAGGTTTCCTTTAAAGGGTCCAGGGGCGTTCAAAGGTTTTGTTTTGTTTTGGATTATCCATTTTTAGCATGGGTGATCGAGAGTCTGACCCAATAGAGGGCAACATTTGGATCAGCAATAGTGTTTTTCTTTCTCTACAGTACAGGCGGTCCCCTACTTAAGGACACCCAACTTACAGACGACCCCTAGTTAAAGACGGATGTCTCTGCCCACTGGTGAAGCTCTCTGGACTTTAGTCCCTGGCTGCAACAACCAAGGTGTCTGTAATGAAATTTTATTGATGATCCTTGTTTCCACGACAGCACAAATTAGTGAAAATCCAACAAACCTTAAAAACCTTGTACGTACCTTTGTATGTATGTGTGTGTATGTATATGTAAGTATAAAATATATATATACATATATATTTTTGTGTGTATGTATATGTGTGTGTATTTGTGTGTGTATTTATGTGTATGTATGTGTGTGTCAATAATGTCAATTAATAATAGTTTCTAAAAGTCCAGTCCTTCTGTCATTAGTACTAGCCACATCGCCGGTTATAGTATCATATTAATATGATTGTCTTCTCGCTCCTCTTACCTGGAGGAATTCCACGCATGATGACCCATGGAAGGGTTAAGTTTCCCATTAAAGTTATATTGCCAATTTTCCACTCTTTTAACACTGCAAAGTAACCTGATACAAGCGAAGGAACAATAACCTCTTTCCTGGGTACCTATAGGACTATAACTATATAACTAGCTGTTAACACTGCCAATGCTGGGCAAAGGTGAGCGATGGAATAATGTATATGAGGCAGGAGCTCAGCGTTACCGGAGCCCATATTGTAAGACTCTATTTGTAAAATGTAGTACCTGAGGGAATGTCGGCGCGCTGCCGCTCTGACAGAGGCTGATGAGCTGATTAATGGGTTGGGTGGGAGAAGGTTTGGTTACAGATTCGCTGTCTGCTATGTTATTAAATCATGTCTGGCAAGGTGAATGCAGATTGTGAGTGGATGTTGTGCAGCTCCGCAGGTAGGGGCAAGTTTAGTTGTTGACTGACAAAATTAATCTGCATTTCCAAACGCTTTAAATCATCTCCATAATCGTTGTGTTTGTCAACCCCGGTCACCTCCAAGAACAGTCCAGAACTGGTGACTTCTCTGGGACCAGACGGACTACCAGCCAAGCTCCATAGGGACTGTCAGAGTATAAATCACAAGAAAACAGGGCTGTGACCCCTTCACAAGGGGTATTTGGCCTTCACAGAGGAGTGGACATTTATGGACCAAAAAACTACATCCAAACTGCAGAAAGTGTGAAAGACCATCAGCAATTCAAGATTTTGCTGGTAGCAATTTGCAGGAGAAGACCCTGTAAGGCAGTGATGGCAAACCTTTTAGGGACCGAGTGCCCAAACTGAACTTTTTTGGTTGGCACCTCACGATACACGAGGGGGCTTTGGGGTTTCAATCATACTGGCCTCCTGAGGACACCAACATAATAGAAAAAAAGCTGGAAATTTGGCACCATTGTAGCTTCTTTCCAGTGTCCCTCTGTACACAGAGGATTGTGGGGCCAGCAGGAGCTCCTCCAAAGATACTTCGTCCCTGGCTACACATTCTCCCTCTTCCTACAGTCCCATGTAGCCAAGTACGTATCACTTTAAAATATCAATGAAAGCCGCATCTTTTAAGTTGTTTGGAACTGCAGGAAAATTCTTTGAGTCCTGTCTGGTGTGCTAGGGTGATGGCCCAGGTGCCCACAGAAAGAGCTCGGAGTGCCGCCTCTGGCCCCCATGTCATAGGTTTGCCACCACTGCCCCTTGGCTGTATAGGCACCGGTGACGTAGTCTACAATGGTAGGTTATTTACCATCTCCCTCTTCCAATTTTACACGGAGCTTAGATGTTCCGCACCCATTTAACATTGTAATATTCTTGATTTTGTATCCAATATAAAAAATCGGGTCAAAGCAGACAGTTTACGTGTTTCAGGTATGACCACCGTTACTCATAGCTATTGGCCGCTGTGCATTTCCGAACTTGTAGCAAAGTTAGAAAAATATTCAGTGTAACAGAAATATGATTAACCATAATATAAAGATTATTGAAGGGGTTGCTTAGGATTTGAAATACGTGGCTCCTTGTATAAAGGCTATCACACATAGTTTATACTCGGAATTGCAGACCGACCCTATTGCACTGAATGGACCTAAACTACAATACTAAACACAAGCTATGGACCGAAGTGCCATTTATGGAATGGTTAGCATTACAGCCTTGCAGCGCTTGGGTCCTGGGTTCAAGTCCAATCCAGGTCAACATCTGCAAAGAGTTTGTATGTTCTCTCCGTGTTTGTGTGGGTTTCCTCCAGGTCCTCCGGTTTCCTCCCACACTCCAAAACATAATGGTAGGTTAATAAGATTGTGACCCCCATTTGGGACAGGGACTGATTTAGCAAGCTCTGTGTAGCTCTGCATAATCTGTAGGCGCCATATATAAAGAATTATTATTATTATGTTTTAGAGACTTCTCCAGGATTTCTTCACATTTTGAGAAGCACAATGCCGTACACCATACAGTGGTGCTGCTTGGTATTACACTTTTATGAAACCAAACAAATAGATGTGACATCACTGGCCTATGAAGAGGCCACTTCAAAACGCCTGATCGGAGGGTATTTTGGGGTTCGGACCCCTGCTTGCCTTTCCTAAACGTAGATATTCAATAATTCAACAATAATCTCTGAAAAGTATGTGTTTTGGTAATTAAAGTATAATAATTTTAAATACATTTTTTTGGACAATTTTTGTAATAGACATTTGCAATCGCATATACACTAATTTTCTACCCACTTGCAGGCGCCTCCAGTCCTAGATAACGGAGAACAATAGGCTGCACTTACTACATAGCAAATATCATCTGTTCACTACATGGAACTTGTATTGAAGGCACTTGTAGAAGACTGCTGTGACGGCCTGGCCTCAGGAGCCTTCAATGCCCCCCCTTGTCCTGCAGGGCGGTGGCACCTGACACCCAGGATACAAAGTTGAGATAAACTCAGGACGGCAAACACTTTGCGGTGGCAAAGTTACAGTCACATTTTGTCAGACGTTCTGATCCTGTATGACTCTTGAAGCCCTCGAAACCCGGAGCATGGGCGCTTGGTATATCTCATTACAACGTAGTTTACAATGGAGCTGTGTGCTGTGCAGACATCCATATCTAAGTAGAACTTCTCCCCTCTTCTGATATACAAGTGAATAACCTCTCCAGCTCTCGAGGGCCCTGCAAGGCGCCTGAATTCCTGCCCTTCACTTCAAGCAGAGAATCTCTCTATTAACCCCTTCCCGGCGGCAGAGCACCACTGCCGATCCTGCACAGGGAGCCGAGGTCTAGGACAAAAGTGACGTTAATTTGCGCCTTAAAGAGAACCTGACCCCAGATTTTACTCTATCAAGCTACCAGCAACGTTAAATAGGGCATGAAATGTCCTTTCTAGGATTTTCTCTTTCACATGAAATCTCCCCCATTTAACTATTAAAAAAAAAAATCCTCCCTGTGAAAATGAGCAGAGAAGAGTCTTACTTTCCAGAGATGAGTCAATTTTACAGGCTGCAGTATCGCTTCAGACTCCCCTATCTCCGAGAAACATGCTGCCAGTGGCAGAACAAAGATAAGACTCACCTCTCGGTCAGATCGCATCAGGTGTATATTTCTGTGCGCTACAGAACCAGAGATGCCCACAGATTTTTATCTCTAGCTCACATTGCCAACTATGTCTTTAACTTCTTGTATCCCCGTTTCTGTAGATCATAGAACAGCCGGCCTGATGCAAGAGTCTTGTATTTAATATGACACCAACAGCATGTTTCTAGGTCTTACTGAAACTCCTACTGAAGGCCAAATATGACTCTTCTCTGCTCATTTTTACAGGGGAACTTGTCACCAGATTTACCTTTTTTGAACTAACAGCCATTCAGGTAGGGTATGAAATTTCCTTTCTAGAATTCCCTCTTTTAAGTTAAATCTCACCATTTTTCCTGTAAGAACTTTCCAAAGTCATGTGAAATAAAGAGAGTCATATTTTGCCTCCAGCAAAAGTTTCACTTAGTTTCTATAAGACCTAGAAATGTGCTGTTGGTGTCATGTTAAAGAGCAGAATAAGAGATGCAGGCGATTCAAGACGTAGTTGGAAATGTGAGCTACAGATATAACCTCACACCTGATGCGATCTAAAAGACAAGATTCTTATCTTTAATACAACACTAATTCTAGAAGTTTATAGTGACACTCCCCCTTAAAACCTCTAAAATTGACTAACCTCTGAAAAATATGACTCTTCTCTACTCATCTTCACATGATTTTGAAGGTGATTTTCTGTATGTAAACAGGTGAGATTTCACATAAAAGGGAATTCTAGAAGGACATTTCATACCCTCCCAGGGGGCTAGTAGTTTAATGGGGTAAGATCTGGTGACAGGTTCCCTTTAAGACATTTGGAAGATGTCTCTGAAGTTAAAAGCTGATGCAGATTACAAAATCCAAAGAAAATAGCTTGCGAGCGGGTTATGTGATCCTGTTATTACTTGCGCATCTAGCAGCGAGTAATGTGTTGAGGTCGCAAAACGGAGAATGAAGGATCATTTTTTTCAAAAATATTAACCAAATTATAGCAGCAGCAAGCCAATACGTATGATTAAAGGCTCGGGTTCTGGGCGAGGCGGCCCGTGACTCTTGTGTTTTCTGAAAATCTAGAAGGATAAACATCATTAGGGTCTGTGCCGATACAACCGCTGGCTACTTCTAGGTTAGTGGGCGTTTATTAGCATTTTGAAAAGTGGAGACGTTGCTGAATGCGGGGTATGATTAGATGGAGCGGGGCAGGATGGGGTCAAGTGGAGACGCTGCGTTGGTAGTTTTCAAACTAATGGAGAAACGGGGTCACTTCAAGATTTGTGTGATTCCATTGGATCCCAGACTGACTCCTTTAACTAGGGAAACCCAGTCCATAAATGGGGCACAGGATGCCCCGCTTACTGGAAGGATTTTTAGTTCTCTGCCCTCTTGATTTCTGAGGGTCCCAGTGTTTGCACCGCAATGATCTGACACTTCGTCTCTATACATGGGTATAAGTGCCCTTGGTGGACAATCCCTTTAACTCCAACAAGCCCCCAACACTATAGGAATTATATACGGGGGAGATTTATCATAAGTCTCTTAGTGCAGAACTGTTCTAACCAGTCAGAGTTCAGCTTTCATTTTCTCACAGCTGTTTATAAAATTAATGCTGAGCTCTAATTGGTTTCCATGGGCAACTAGAACAGTTTTACCTCAAAAACTTGATGAATCTTGATAAATCTCCCCCATAGTATCAGTGTTCCCTAAAGTTACTGCCTCACTCTGCTTTTTAAAGGCCTATAATATAAGACAAGTATGAGTAATAATATCTGCAACCCCTCCCAATAAATGGTTGGCCCTTAATGGTTAAGAGTGACTGTTGTCTACCAAAAAACAATGCCGTGCACTTGGTATCGCAATTTGTCAGTGTCCATTTGAATGGAACAAAACAACTGACTGGTCATGTGAGAGATGGCCCTGCCTACAGCTGATATGTGTTTTACTAAAACATTAATGCAATACATCATTATAACAGGGTATTTTCCATTACCTTATGTATTTTAATTTTGTATTTTAAAACTAGATATTAGGTATTGCACAATTCTTCATTTTGTTTTAATACCAAGTGTCTACTGCCTCTTAAAATCTTGAGGTTGAACACCAGTCTTATGCGCCATGATTGTAGCTTTGTACTGTAGGATCTTCATTGTGACCTCTTAGGTGAACCCTGCGGCAAACTATTAAAAAAAACTCCATCTTCAACCTCACCCACAAGTGATATATTATTGGTGTTCTTTAAGTGGTTTGCCATCCAATGTTTCCCATTCCTGCTGAAATCAGGTGTAAGGAGATGCTATTGACTTCAAGTGTATGCTCGCAGAGGTGCACAGTGGTTGACTGCGGTACTGATGCTGCCCCACCTTTCTGAAGTTAGAGTCGCCCTGAGGTGAAAGGCTCAACTCTGCTCATGGGAGATGCAACCCTGACATGGGATAGGCACTGCCAATACTTCTGGGTTTCGTTATAGGTAGAACTCTGTTTATGAGCTATGAGCTTATGAGCTTATGAGGACTTTATGACCCCCATAAGCCTTAGACAAAAGTTTATGAAAATGGAAGATTTTAACCACAATGGATGTCCTTCGGGTGAAATTACTAGCATTGTGGCCAAACTTGGTATCTACATTTAAAATCTTTTGGTAATAAGGAGAAAAATAACTTTTTTTCCAATTTTGAACTCTTCCCTTCCTTGGTTGAACTTGATGGACATGTGTCTTTTTTCAACAATAGAAACCATGTAACCAATTTTTAAAAACAAAATCCTAAAACTGCTAAAGAATTTTCAAGATGTTGACTAGTTTTTATTGAGGCGCATAGTCATGGAAGTCAGAGTTAAGGAATGCATATACTGCATATATATTGATGTGTGGTATATTCTTGTTTCTTAGGTTTAAGCATAAATGATCCTAAAGTGGGTGGCTATTTAGATTTCTTATGATTGTAATGGGGGGGGGGGGCATATGATTTTTTTAAATTTTTCTTCCTAATATTATATGTCCTGGTGTAGAAGGTAGATGAAGGGCAAATAGCTTCTTATATGTATAGCTAACTAAGCTGATGTATGATGCCTAAAGGGAGGGGCCACTTTTGGTAGACAGGGGACTGGAGAACTTAAGTGTTTGTCCCCCCAAAACTTTTCGGTAAAGAGGGGATCGCCACCTATCCAGAATTTAAATCCGTGTCTGTGTATGGGCCCCATAGCGGCCATATGGGCTTCCTCTAAATTGCATCCACCTTTTGCTTTTCTGAATCCGTTGATACAAAGTAATAGGCAACATAGAACTAGTTATGATTTGCCTCTATAAATTATCCACATATTCTGACCAAGTGAAGAAAAATATCCCCAGGCTTAGCAAGTTAATATTTATTGAACAAGTCAGGGATTATGAGCCATTTGGCATTTCATGATGATGAATTCATGCATAATCTAGACTTAGATACACCAGATAAACAGGAGGAGGTCCTGGGAAATGACTCCGGGCGGAAGCAATAAATGGGGCTCTGCACCGGAAAGTGGGAAACTGTACGGCATATAATAGAATAACAGGAGACATATTTGTCATTCACACAGCTTGTTATCAAGCTGATTTTGATACCTTCATAGAGGGAATTCTTAGATGTACAGGTTTGGCTATTATCCATCATGAAGTCACCAGCCATCTTGTAAAAGTCATGCGTGATGTTAAAGGGGTCTGCCGTGTAATTAACTTTTGAGACAGTGTTTGCCATATTCCACCCTGGAAATTGTAATTTGCGTATGTATTCCTTCTACATACTCTTGTCTGCAGAAAATTTCGCTAAAAGGTTGGGTATGTTTTAAAGAGAGCCTGTCGTACAAATTAACCCTCACAAAATAAATAATTAAAAACAAATGTTAAAAGCTTTGCCCATAAGGTTGCTTTCCATGGCTGCAATGTTCCAAAACTCAGTTTATAAACTTATATGCATCTCACCTGAGGTGAGGCCTGTGACACTACTTGAGTCCAATGAATCCCTATATATTTGAGTTACTTGCATTGCCCTGCCTCTTAGTTTCTGATTGACCGGCAAGGATATTTTGCTGTATGGAGAGCTCTGTTACCTCACTAGGCACTTAAAGTAATGTGACCATGATGACATGATGTTACATCTGCAACACCTAACCCATGTATGTATCTGATCACATGAAATCACAGCATGTCTCCATGGAGGATGGGAATGAGAAGAAGTCTATGCAGGCTGCTGTGATTTTGTGTGATTAGCTGTATGCATGGTGTTCAATTTACTTACGTTAAAAGGATAATGGACCTGTGATTATATCACTCTGGTCACATGGCATGCTGAGAATAGGCATGAGGAGGCGTAGATGAGAGGAGCTGGGCGAGGAGAACAAGCCTTCTCCGATGCCAGGAATATAATATAAAGTTGGTTTATGTGGATGTAAAGGATCCTCATAATTTTAGCTAAAAGAAGGTTGTCTGGTGTCTATAGGAACCTGTCACTAGCTATTCCCTTTAAAAGTAAAAGCATAAGATTATAGCTTCCTGGAACCACCACTAGAGGGTGCTTGCTACATACAATGGTCTGTTCTGTATTAAAGGGAACCTGTCACCAGGAGACCCATTTTTAGTACTCCTCCAGTCCCGATAGAGCAATGATGGCAAACCTTTTAGCGGCCGAGTGCCCAAACTGCAACTCAAAACCCCAAACTGCAACTCAAAACCCCCCTTAAGCATTAATTTTGCTCCCTGTTCTTCAACAATTTTCAATCATATTGGCCTCCTGAGGACAAGATGGACAATTTGCATCATTTTAGCTTCTTTCCAGTGTCCCTCTGCACACAGAGAATCATGGAGCCAGAGAAAGGTCCTCCATAGATAATTCGGCCCTGTCTACTTATTCTTCCTCTTCCTACAGTCCCAAGTAGCGAAGTAAGTATCACATTAATATATGACTGAAAGCAGCATCTTTTAAGTTGCTTGGAACTGCAGGAAGATTCGTTGAGTCCTGTCTGGTGTGCTGGGGCGATAGCCCGGGTGCCCACAGAAAGGGCTCAGTAAGCCGCCTCTGGCACCCGTGCCATAGGTTCGCCACCATTGCCATAGAGCATAGTACATACACTGCCAAAGTGTTTTTGAAATGGACACATGGAGAAGCCGTTTCCCAAGGGTGGGGGGAAAACTGCTCCTTTCCAGCCACTACCAGGTGACGAGTGCCTAGTCACACAGCAGATGCTAATGAAAGGTACTATAAAACATATCTTTTTTCTGTAAAACCTATTTTTTTTATACAAAAACTCTTTGGCAGTGTATGTACCATAGTACTGTGTGGGGACTGTACATACACTGGCAGTGTATGTACCATAGGTCTGGTGGGGACTGGGGGAGTGCTAAAAATGGGTCTCCTGGTGACAGGTTCCCTTTAAGTTCTCATAGAAGTCCTTGGAGAGATATGATCCGGGGATGGAGGATAAGGAGCACCCTGTACTAGAGATCAGTATGGTAAGAGGGAAGTCACATCTCTCATAAATTTATGCCTTGTGCTGTGGATAAACCATATATACGTAAAATGAGAAAATCTTATGTTAAAGGAAACCTACCACCACAGATCTAGTTATTTAGTAGGTTCCTCTAATGTGTAGTAGAATAGCCCTTTTGTAGCCCAGAACTTTTATCAATTTTAAGTCCCCCTTCCTAAAGAGGCTATTGGGGCGTGGAGTAGCCGGAGTTGAGACTACGCAGCGTAGCATATCCATGCCCCATTAGCCTCTTGCATTCTGGCTACCAATCTATCTTCAGCTGTGCTCTCTCATCTGCGAAGCTGGGTTCTCCGCATGCGCAGAACCCAGGTCGCCAGCTGCACAGTTTTCGCCGGAGCAAGAACCCGCAGAACCCGGCTACACAGATGAGTGGTAGCTGAGCGCTGAAGATGTATTGGTAGGTGGAACGCAAGAGGCTACTGGGACGTGGAGCAGCCGGTAGCTCTGGCTACCCCATTAGCCTCTTAAGGAAGTTTGCATATTGGAGGAATTAAAATGTATAAAAGTTCTGGGCCAAGAAAAAATTAGCCCTAAAAAAAGTCTATACTACTCTACATTAGAGGAACCTGCCACCGAATCTACCTTAATAGGAAGATCCGTGGTGGTAGGTTTCCTGTAATAATTGGGGGGAATATATTAAGAATGCCGTTTTGCACATCAGCCTTAATATTCCCAGTGGGGAGGATCTCTACAAGGTCTGACCTGGCGGGGATTTTATCTATAGTCTCCTACGGTTTTCTATACAGTAAACGCCCTGTTCACCTTGTGCCAGAAAAACGGCGGAGATTGGATGTAATACACGGCTTTTCCAGCCAATAACCCCCGAGGTGGCATAGTAAAAGCCCCCCATTGTCTTCTATCACATCGATCCCAAATCTTTGACAAAGTAATATGGAAAGTATATATTGAGGCTGATGTATAACATAGGTGCAGTGAGGTGTAATGAGGAGGACGGGTGAGGATTTGTTCTGTCACTTGCGATGCCGAGTGCAGTATACAGAAAACCCTGCGGATACGTCTGGTTTCATAACTCGAGAACCAGAGATACTGTTGAACAATTAACAACTTTTATGAGAAAAACAGCTTTGAGTCCCTCTCATAATCAAATGATCTACAATTCATATAGTCTCACTGCTAACGAGCGGCTGCCAAGAGCCTATTAGGAATGAGGTAAACAGTGTCTGCGGGGATTACAGTGTATCAGTTATCTCAGCAGCTCAGGGTGTAAAGCTCTTGTTTGGCCTGTCTGCTGCAACAAGTCTGTCTCCTAGTATCTGCCCCTCTATTAGACATGACTGCTGGCGGTGCTGATCTGCTGAGCGGGGCTGCCCCCTAGTGCCTGAGAGGGGAACTGCAAGAGCAGATCTGGACAATTCCATGATATAAATGCAATATCTTAGGGCCCTCATTAGCGAGATGCTGCAGATTCTTCCAAAAAATAAAAAATAAAAAACAGGGAGAAGAGGGATCCCCATCTCTATCCCCCCCCCCCCCCATGTCCAATATACATCATTGTAGTTTATTGCTCCCTGTTCAGTCATCTGTAGCAGACCTAAGTCATCTCTTTGCTTGGTTCCCAATCAATGTGAAATTCGCCCCTTGAAAACATATGTGCTGCATGTACATAGGAGACGCTATTGTTGTCAGTGAATGAGAACATTGTCATTTACATTGCAATCCTATATATAGTGAGTTGCATTGCACGTGATTGGTGGACACAATTTCATCCTTATGAGGTGCAGGGGTCATGGAGGGGACCAGCCTTTATTGTATGCTGGTCCATGAGCGCCGGAGCACAATAAGGACCAATACACTGTTACAATACAGGACCCTCTACTCCATCAGACTGATACATAGCAGATGACTGCATAGACTGAGCGCAGGACGAGCCGTGTATAGATTCTCATTCACTTCCCGAAACTAATGTCTTGAAATTCTGCTTATTTACATCTCCCAACTTTCGGAGCAGCGGGAGAGGGACAAAAGTTTTTATCCCTTAAGCCATGGTTTTTGTCGCACCCCTTACCCACACCACACACAGTATAGTTCTCCCCCTCAGTGTCCCCGCCATATCTCCCTCACATTGTGGCTCCCATATTTTCTGGCCCCTCTCCATAATGGTATGCCCCCTCCCCCCAGCAGATTCCCTTCATAGTCTGCCCCTCTCCCCTAGCAACTCCTCATTAGTGCCCCCAAAACAATTCCCCTTCATAGTGTGCCCCCCAATGTGGGCCAATGTTCAATGGTCAATCTAGGATATATAAGCTTCTTCTCAGAGACCACCACTGACCTGGTTGATAACTCGCTTTTGGTAAACATGTCTACAAATTTCCCAAAAATTCATACAATCCTGGCATTGCCCTTCATAGTGCCCACCAGCAGTTCTCCGTCTCAGTGTGCCCCCCTTCCCCCATCAGCTCCCCATGATAGTGTTCCCCCCACCAGCAGTATCCCTTCATAGTGTGGCCCCTCTGTGCAGTTCCCCTTCATAGGTCCCCCCTTCCTCCAGAAGCTCCTCTTCTTACTGTGCCCCATGCAGCAGGCAGCTGCCATGCTGTGTCTCGAGGGGCAGTGAGGGAGGCAGATAACACCTGTGCCCTGCACATTTCCTGTCCCGATGAGTGATTTCTTGTTGGAACCAGGAGGTGGGACACAGTGGGGTAAACCGGGACAAACTCCCATTTGTCTGGGATGGTGGGACAGCTATTAAAAACCGGGACTGTCCTGTTGAATTTGGGCCGTTTAGAGCTATGGATCCACGGATCATTGTTTTGCTTGAGCTGCCTGAAAAAAAAAAATCCTGAAATTGCAGAATGTCTTTGTCCTGTAGGGGCAACAACACTGTTGTTCTTTACATCTCATATTTTCCATTCTACAATCCTGTAATGATTTGACAAATTACCAGATTAATGCTCATGTTTAAGGCGTATATATTTATGGATAGGATTGTTGGAGTGGGCCCAATGCTTAATATACAATCTGGGATGTTTAAGCCCCATCTCGGAGACCATCGCTGAGCGGGTTGATAACACTAATTTTTAGTCAACGCTTCTACAAATTTCCAGAAAATTAATGTAGGTTTTGTAGAAATCCTTTTCTTCTTCTTGCCCTAAAAAACTTATTTGCTTATTCCTTACCCAGATCTGAACGGTATATATGACAAGAGGACACGCTCTTGTCCTAGAGAAAAGATGGTTTCAACACCACCCAAAGAGATTGGAATGATGTGGATCTCATTTCCATAGGATGTTGCCAATAGGGTCCAGGATTCATTTCACAAAAGCAAAAATATGACCTGTAATGGGAACTAGATTCTTGGGATGGGACATTGATCCAGGGAATTATTCTGACTCTCCTATTCCCCCCCTACAATTGGCATCAACCTTCTTCTGGATCAACCATGTAGTTGGACTTGATGGACCTGCATCTTTATTGTACAACAATGTCTGTAGTCCTATGTCAGTATCACAGAGACTTGTGTTGAATGACACCCTAATACCAGCCTCCTCTTCCTACGTGAGTTTGAGGCTCTCGCCTGACGTACTAATAGACTCCCCATGTCATTGCCATCATATAAGATTTACAGTCATCGTCATTGGACTAATCTTACATGTACACACATGAAAATGGCCGGGGCTAATATTAAGTGCTGTCATTGCTGTAAAGAGTCAATAAACCCACATTATGGAGTCTGTTTTCACATCTTGGAAGGACATGACAAGCCCGGGAAGCTGGAACATATGTTTTCATGTTCTTTGCTGGTGTATGTAACGGGGATTATGGTATAAACATTGTGAGCCCCCGTCAGTGCGGTGACGTGGACGGCAGTCAGTTCTGTGGAGCAGGATCACATCTGCCAGATGTTCAGGCGGTCAGGATCAGGAAATGCAGGCTTCACGCACCTAACACCACCATTGTTTATAGACTCGCTACAGACATTGATGCGAGCAAAGGGATCACTACCAAGGAAACTCCTTCCACTTTATAGGCCGGCAGCCTTCCTGGAGAACCTGGAATAGATCCACATAGTTCTGCATTATACAAGTACTCACCAAAAAATAGACTGGAGGCCAAATGACCGTTTTAGCTTCACATTTCAGTCCTATTTTTGCAGGACAATTTTACCATCTAGTAATCTCCACCAAAGGAATGGATTGTTATACATGGGTTATTTCTAAGCCCCATTCAGTGTCTGGTCAGTTCTTTGGAAAAGTTATGGGATGTGTTATAACATCCAGAGAAGAAGAGCGTGACCTAGCTCCAGTACTTCATCAGTCTAACATTAGATGCCTCACCTCAAAATATATTGGGTTGTCGTCCTTTACACAAGATAGGAGATAGACCCCCATCAAACAGATTGCTAACTATGGGGACCCCCCAGAAATCTCGAGAATGAGAGTCTGTCCTGCTTGTCCATTCAATACTATGGGAGCGCCAACAATTGGCAAGCAGTTTGGCACTGCCATTCACTGTCTATGAGAGCCCCTCATAGAGTGGCATGATGCACGCTTAACCTGTCGCTCTATGATTATCAGGACCCTGATTATCATGATCAGTGGGGGTACCAGCAGTCGGACCTCCACTCAGATTGTTATCGGCTGTTCTGTGTATTAGATGAAAGTAACCAGATGAGTTGTTGTTCTCTCTAATGCAACTATTCATTAGGTGCTGCTTCACTGAATTTCTCTGCTATCTGTGCCATTAGTTCTGGTACCCAGTATGCAAATAAGCCTTTAACTGTCAGGTGGGTGGAGCCAGTAAGTTGAGTAACTCCTTGTGAAGAAAGCAAAAAAAGATGAAGTTGGTGGAGAGATTAATGTCCTGCTTTAAAATGTTTGTTCTTAAAGACTAAAGCAGCACAAAAGAAAAGCTGTGGAGTTAGGTACCAGGAAATCAGAGCAGACATAAACTACTGTATACCCAGTAGTGGATTATATAATATAGGCGGTCTGGGAGGTAGTCCGGGGCCCAACTGGTATCTACAGGTATGTACAGGTGTGTAAATGTACAGGGATGTGAATGTACCGATATCTGTATGTACAGGAGTGTAGATGTACTGGTACCAGTACATTCACATCCCTGTACATCTACATACCTGTACATACAGATACCAGTACATCTACACACCTGTACATACAGATACCAGTTCATCTACATACCTGTACATACAGATACCAGTGTATTCACATCCCTGTACATCTACATACCTGTACATACAGATAACGGTACATCTACACACATCTACAACCCATAGTTACAGACGGACCCCTCTACCCACTGTGACCTCTGGTGAAGCTCTCTGGATGCTTTACTATAGTCCCAGACTGCAATGATCAGCTGTAAGATGTCTGTAATGAAGCTTTATTGATAATTCTTGGTCCAATTACACCAAAAATTTTGAAACTCCAATTGTCACTGGGGCAAAAGAAAAAAAATTGTCTAGAACTTCCATTATAAAATATACAGTTTCGACTTACATACAAATTCAACTTAAGAACAAACCTCCAGACCCTATCTTGTATGTAACCCGGGGACTGCCTGTACCAGTGTATTCACATCCCTGTACATCTACATACCTGTACATACAGATACCGGTACATCTACACACCTGTACATACAGATACCAGTACATCTACACACCTGTACATACAGATACCAGTACATCCACATCCCTGTACATCTACATACCTGTACATACAGATACCAGTACGATGTACTGGTTTGTAGATGTACAGGGATGTGGATGTACTGGTATCTGTATGTACAGATATGTAGATGTACTTGCAACACCCCTGCCAACGCATGGGCAGAGGAGTGTTTATCTGTATCTCCCCAGCAGGTGAGCCTGTGCAACTAGCCTTAGGGATAATGCAGTCATTGTTAGGCATCAGCAGCGGTAGGGTTAAGAGATGTGTGATATGTCATGCAATTGTATTCCTTTATGTGAACTGGAGTGATTTCCGTTGCATGCAAGCCGCCGCCGAACCGCCAGAATCCGATCGTGTGCGCCAAAAACCCGGGGCATTTCGGTGCAAACCAGTAATTCTCAAGAAAATCCCGACGAAAATAAGCGATTCGGGCCCTTAGTAAATGAGCCCCACTGAGTGACCAGAGACTGTGTCTGTGCACCACTAGCACAGACACACAGCTAATCCCAGGAAAAGCTGCAGCCTCCACACCTGGACACAGCCTGCATTTACTTCCAGGCTGGTGAATCCACACCTGAGGACACTCTCCATGACCACTCCAGTAATCCAACATCTGTTTTAAGATCGTTTTGGCCCGTTGCCTGCAATTGTTCTAAAAAAGAACCGTGAGTTATTTTGCACAACATTGCCTCCGACTGTTCCCTGGATATGGCTTTAACACCAAAGGCGCCCCATCCATTACCCAGGGACTCATATTACAGACACTAAGGGGTTGCCCCAGGGAGGTTCAGTACATCAGCCTCTCCCTCCATATTTCTTGAAAACACCACCTGCTGGAGACCTGCCAGGCTGTAGGACAGCCCTGGCAAAAATCAAACAAAAACATCAAGTTTCTTAGTTGTAGCTCACCCCACGGTAGGACAGCCCTCCAGTCCCCATACCAAGCACCGAGACATCAGCGTGCCCAGAGGTCGCATAAACGCCTCACCACGCGTCATAGACGCGTGATTAAGCGCCATTACCCCCCAAAATAATTGCCATGCGTAAAAGAACGCATGGCAATTATTCCCTGTAGCGCGCAGGCTGAGCGGCCCGGAACGCACTGCAAATGAGGTACATGTCAGTAGCGTGATCGCAGCACGCGCCGGGCCGCTCAGCAGGACACGTGACACAGTGTTAGGGGCGCACCGGAGAGACCCGAAGTGAGTGCACCGGCCCAAGGGAAGACTTGTGGGCTGCGAAGATGATGCTCCCCGTCCTGCTCTACCTGCCCGCAGCTGCCTGCGTTTATGTGATCGACGGGACCTAAGAGCAGTGCTGAGTGAGTGTGTGCAGTGTTGTGGTTGTGTGCTGTGTTGTGAGTGTGTGTTGTGTGGTGAGTGGTGCAGTGTGCAGTGTGTGCGGTGTATTACCAAAATTTTCATACTCCCCCTCGGGGAAAAGTACTCCTCAAAAATGGTGAAAGGAGTATTTTTACCCTTATGAAAAAATGTTAGTGCGACCTCTGAGCGTGCCTAGGCCGCAACCACCAGCCACTCCAGTATTATGGGCCCTGGCTGCCTCCAGGCCCCAAGAAAAGGCTAGGCCCCTGTGGGGGATGTTGCATACTGGTACCTGTATGTACAAGTATGTAGTTGTACTGGGATGTGGATGTAAAGGGATGTGGATGTACTGCTATCTGTATGTACAGGTGTGTAGATGTACTGGTATCTGTATGTACAGGTGTGTAGATGTACTGGTATCTGTATGTACAGGTATGTAGATGTACTGGTATCTGTATGTACAGGTATGTAGATGTACTGGTATCTGTATGTACAGGTGTGTAGATGTACAAGTTTGTGACCTGAATTGATGGATTCTGAGTTTTGAGTTTTTCAGCTTTATGTGACTCGGCACATCTGTTAATGCAATTTTGTTGAGTTTTGTGGTTTGCAGACATTTTCCAGAGACAGGTTGGGCAGGGATTGTATATGTATCTTATACCCTAGCGTTGTTATCCAGTGGTGGCTGCTCTTAACAATGGGATGTATAGTTAGCTGTGAATGATCATTATCTGAGTCCTGTACAGTCAAAGGGGAGAGTGTATTGGAAGGATAACTGGAGTATATAGGAATGTAGGGTCTCACATACTTGGGGGGGGGGGGGTGGATTATAATACAGGTGAGATGTGTAAGAAACTGTTAAATGCCATTACAGATTGATGGGTGTAGAAAAGGACCAGTGTAAACATTACTTCATGACATTGTGCTGCAGACATAGATCAAAGGTGCAGCTCTAGAGAAGTCTGGAAAGCAGTGTCTGCTAATGCTGCCCCGTGATGTAAATGTAGTTACACACACACACTCCTTAACAAGGAGCCATTATGTATGTATGTATGTATATGTGTGTGTATGTATGCATGTGTGTGTGTAATGTCTCAGAATCTTGGGTGCACTCGAGCGATTGTGAGTCTCTGAAGTGTCCTCCAGTGGGTGAAATCGACAGGGTCTCAGAAGATTAATATAGCTTCTCTCCAGACAAGGTTTAGTTAGGAGCTTCAGTGGGCCCCCCCCCCCTCCTGCAGTAACCACACTGTCCCTCCTACATAGCCACACCGTCCTCCCATAAGCCACATTTCATAAGCCACACTGCCCCCTACATAGCCACACTGTCCTCCCCCATAAGACACACTACTCCCCCCCTCTTGGAGAGAAAAATGTAACTTTACATGCGTACAGAGTCTTAAAGGCCATGCTTGCTCCACTGAGAATTTTGTATAAGTAGTATTCAAATACATTTCCAGGATGGGATAAGGACTTCCTGGCCCATGTTTATGGTCTCTCATCTAGGCAAACCAGTAACTACTGAAATGAATTAGATGAATTTACATTTACAACTTGTAGGGAGAGGCTTTATTAAAGGTCCCATCCTGGAAGACTGTCTGTTATTTACTATACACAATTTAGGGTGAATCTTAAATGTGGACATCCACTAGCCTGCAGATAGGACACTATGTACAATCTGATCAGCTCCACCTGCTCTATAACATGCTGCCTGCAGATAGGACACAATGTAAAGTCTGATCAGCTCCACCTGCTCTATAACATGCTGCCTGCAGATAGGACACTATGTACAATCTGATCAGCTCCACCTGCTCTATAACATGCTACCTGCAGATAGGACACTATGTACAATCTGCTCAGCTCCACCTGCTCTATAACATGCTACCTGCAGATAGGACACTATGTAAAATCTGCTCAGCTCCACCTGCACTATAACTTGCTGCCTTCAGATAGAGCAGGTGAAGATGAGCGGATTGTACAGTGTCCTATCACATGCTGCCTGCAGATAGGACACATTGTACACTCAGATCCATCTGCTCTATAACATACTGTAAAATGTAGAATTCATTTTAGACCTCTTTCTGTATAAAGCCTTTCCATATCAGACAAGACTGGGCAGGATGGGGGCTCCAGGGCTTTGATATTTTATCCGCATTACTTCCTTGAATGTATAACTCCGAGGCTCTGTTGACTTGCGATATGCAGTAGGAGACAGACTTCCTATGGTAAATAAACTTCATTGTACGGTTTAGACTCGCGCTCTATACATTGCAATCTGTAACAAAGAGCGGCAGCTCTACAGAATGAACACGTTACAGAAGTTTTGCCTTGTTAGAATTTGATACCTTATTTACACATCTCCAAATCCTTGCGGTGACTTCATCCAGCAGACAAAACACCCAGGCGGCAGATACAATACCCTGCCTTAACCCCTTCCTAGGACAGTACTACGCCGGAGCCCTACAAGTGGTTAACGATACAATAGTGTTGTGTTGTGTAGGACCTGTGCCCAGATGGCTTGGACCACACTGGTTCTGCTTTCTCGACTGATCACAAGAATCTGAATTGATCCAAACTTCCTTTCCCAACACAGAGCATGGAGCCAGAAGAATGGCGCCATTGTTTGTGTAGAGGCCAGGCCTGGTATTATTCCCATCAGTAGTAACTGATGATCGGTGGTGGTTCTGAATGTTGGACCACCTGCCAATCTCATTGATTTATCTTATTCTATCAGAAAATATGAGCTGGAAAAGCTACACCCCAATGCAGGATCCCAATGACTGAAATTGTAAAGTGGACAAGTCTTTTCTACACATTTTAAGAAATCCTTCCATGATATGGCAATACAGTACTGGGGTGAGTGGAGTAGAATTGCCAAAACTACATATCTGGTTGTCCAAAGATTAAGGCCCTTTGCACATATATAATATAGAATAATATAAAATATTACTGATCTGGTCTTATGCCCCTTACCTGGGCTTAGAAGGGAGGATGGGGGGTCGCTCCTCACCCCTTCCCTCTCCATTATAAGCCTTACCGTAAATCCAGCATAATAAAGGACATTTCCTATCTTCTCATTCAAATGAAATACCATATTGCCCGCTGAAGTGAATGTGGCCGTGTGCTACTCATATAAAAATTTCACGGTACGGGTAGCACACGGCCACAATCACTTCAGCGGGGAATATGGTCTTCATTTGAATGAGAAGATAGGAAATGTCCTTTATTTTGCTGGATTTAGAGTAAGGCTTATAATGGAGAGGGTAGGGGTGAGGAGAGACCTCCTAAGACAAGATCAGTAATATAATACATTTGTTGTTACTGTGGATCCAGTCATTCACGTATGGCTGGTGCTCACATTGCTTTCTAGTGGACTGAGGAATTTACATTGAATGTTGTTTTCTTATATATTCCTGGTAGTTTAGGGGGATTTATAATTATACATTTTTCCCTGGTGGTCAGAGAGGATGACAGAACTAAAGGTGACATCCCTAGTGGTCTAGGGTAGAATGGGTGACACCTATCAGTAGATATACTGGGAGCCCTTTTACACCACTGATTTGGGGAAGGGGGTAAAGCATCTCCCCCAGCAATGTTACCTCGTGACACATCTCTGTGATACAGATGTTGATACATAAAAGCAGAGATTCTGATGAATGACAAATGGGTGGGGCTACACTGGCATCAGTGGGGTGGGCATCCACATAGCAGCACATATTGTTCTACTTGTACAATTTGATGTTGTCCTGGGGAATTGGCCTGGAGGAGAATCTCCCCTCTCATCTGCTTTCCTGTTTACAGTATGGGGAAGCGCTCGTTACTCTCCAGCAGGATTCGCCGCCTCCTCCTCTTCGGCTTCAGGGTGTTTACCTAAACTTGTCACTTGTTCCTGAGCCTCATCCATCACACCTCTGCAAGGTCTATGAACTTGAGGTCCAGGACAGGAAAGTCTTTGTGGAAAGAACAGTTTCAGTAAATGTAACACTCTAACCTGGCAACTTCAGTCCAGGCTGTAGAGGCCATCCACAGGGTGAGGGGCAGCGCCCAGACCCTAATCTGTGTACCCCATCAGCAGGTCCTCTGGTCCTATCCCGAAGGCTTCTATCATACAGAATCATTTCGGTAATATTCCTGGGATATACGGTAGATGGATCCATAAGGGGAGATTTATCATCAAGTTTCTGAGGTAAAACTGTTCTAGTTGCCCATGGAAACCAATCAGAGCTCAGCTTTAATTTTATAAACAGCTGCGGGAAAATAAAAGCTGTGCTCTGATAGGTTTCCATGGGCAACTAGAACAGTTCTGCTCTAAGAGACTAATGATAAATCTCCCCATAGTCTCTATACACCAAAAATAGTCAAAATCTTTTCTGGTTCTGTGCATCAGAGTTTACTTTTTATTAATTATGTGAAAGCATATAGTTATACAGCGTTTTGTTTTAGTATTTTAACAAAAGCCTTTTATGACAGTTTTAGGCTGCAGCAATCACACAGGCATCATGGTCTCTTCCACACCTGATCATTGGGGGATGCTCAATGGATAGACCAGGATATATAAATGATCTAGGAAATTCTATTCAGTACAGTATGACGCAATATTCTTAAAGGGCTTGTCCACTTTCAGCAAATAATTGCAAAATAGTACAACATTTCATTATACAGACAATATCAATGTACTTTCTGTATCACTTTCCCACAGTTTGAGATCTCTGTTTGCTGTCACAGGAAGCTTCATTGTTTACGTGATGTGACTAAAAACCAGTCATGTGATGTCACACAGGTGCACGGCTCGTAATAACACACAGCTTTGATTATTGTCAGTGATATAGTGAGTCGTGCATCTGTGTGACATCACATGACCAGGGACCGGTTTATATCCACACCGAGTAAACAATGAAGCTTCCTGTTGAATAACAGCAAGCAGAGATCTAGAGGACAGGAAGGAATTTTGGAAAATTGTATAACTACATCATACAAACAATAACATGTATTTGCTGAAACTGGGACTGTGTGGCTTCCAAGTTATTCTCTGCCCACCTCTGGGTACCGGACCCTCCTACACCAAGTTCTCCATCTCTACCCAATATCAATAAGTTCTTGTGGTAGGTGCTACCCATGGGTGTATCTTTATGTGCAGTACAAACTGGTCATTCTGTAAAATATAACAATATTGCAGACCACCTTTCTCCTGCAGACCGCTCTCGGAAGACATTACATGATCAACTGCTTTAATAATCCATGAATGTAGGGCTAGGAAGAGCTTCTTGGTTCACCTGTTAATCCAGCAGAGGGCAGTGTTCCATGTGCACGGTGCCGATGGGTTTGGTACATCTATAAGTTAAAGTGTAGTGTTTAGACTTCTGAAAAATCTATGACAGCTTTGAAACTTATAGAAGTTTGCTCACATGCAAAAATAATAAAAAAAAAATCTGAGTATTTTTTTGAACAATGGACAATAATTAAAAAGTGATTAATGGAGGTTCCTTGACCCCTCACTTTGGACAGGCACTACAAAGGGTCTGCTACAAACTGACTGCAGCTCTCACTCTCTTCAATAAGAGCTGTATCTGTACTAAGATCTACTTGTAGCTGATCCCCTATTCTAAGGAAAACCCCTTTTTTATTAAATAACATAAATATCACCACTTATCATATCTTGAAAAACAGACAAGAGACACATCACCATTTCATATCTTTATTACATTTGTCAAAAAGACAAGAAATAGGTATAAGGATATAATTCAGTCAGTATTCCGGCTGATCCCATGGAACATCTCTGATACATTAACACCTTATACTATTCTCTCTATTATAGAGGGGACGTGTTGTCTAAAGAGGGGAAGTGTTGTCTTAGAGGGGATACCGCCCCTCCCCCCCGCATTGTACGTTTCGGTTTTTCTATCATTTGTTTAAAAGAGAACAAAGTGAATCATCCAAAAATTTATTTAGGAAGTGACCCCAAGAGATTCTCTGCAGGGGATGGTAGAAGTTGCCACTAGAGCAGCAGCAGAGTGAAACCGGTCCAGGGTCATGACCCTCATGACCCTAATGCATAGGAGTTTGTAAGTAGCTGCTTAAAGGAAATCTACCATGAAGATCCAGCATGATAATCCAGGAGCACTTACTCATAGATCCAGGCACTGTGACTGTGGTGATCTTCTTATATTTGTTATCCACAGCCTCCTTCCTTCTAAAATTAACTTTTAAGATAATGATAATGAGCCTGAAGGGCTCTGGGAGCATTCCTAGTGCCCCTCTATGTTACAGCTTCACTGGTTGTTACACTGTACAGGAGCACTTCTCCCCTCCCGTTACCCTGGTTTATCATGCTTGCCTTTTATGGTAGATTTCCTTTAAAAATTGTAATTTTTTTTTGCAAATACAATCCTTTACAAATAATTGTATTTGTATACAGCTCCTGTGCGGACCTATGCGTGAGTCTTAGAGGTTACACACTACAAGCAATTGACGCAGGTCTGGAGAGTAGCTGTATACACAAATCACTAAAATGTGATGTAACCAACTCACTGTGAAAGATTTATCAAAAGTGTCTAAAGTAAATCAGTGCCAAGTTAGACTATACAGTCTTCTCAGAGTGTCCAATGATTTAAATGACTAACCCCTTTAAGAAGTTTTACAGTGGGTCAGTAGTTGAAAATCCCAAACTGATTCTTCATAATTTTTGGGATTTGGTTCCATACCCCCTTTTTGTAAATGCTTCCTTCACAGAGAAGAAACATCTGCCTGATATATACTATAGAAATGATCTATATACTACAGTACATAAACATACAGGGCATAAAGTGCCTAAAGATTTAATTTATCCAAGCAGCTCTATACACATCACAATCAAAAATATCACATATAAATAATAATAATGAACAATATACCCTGTGTGGATCAGCACTCACAGCCACTAACAAGATGCAGGATAGAGAACACTCATGGAGGTATAAACTCTCCTTCAGGTCTCACATCCACCATGAAAACAATACAGTGCAAAATGTGTATATAGTAGCTGGAATCTTCTGCACAGATTTATAATCTGTCATATAATGTAGATAATATCATACACATCCACAAGCTTGGTTTGGCTGGGCATGGATACCTTCTGAACCCTTAGGGTGTCATGACTGCCACTTATCCCTTATGACAGTGATGGCGAACCTTTTAGAGACCGAGTGCCCAAACTACAACCAAAACCCACTTATATACCCTGATGTGCCAATTTGCCATTTCAAACAGTAACTTATTTCTACCTGATCCACTTCTTCAATTGTATCGGCTGCCTGAGGCCACCAATACAATTGAATCAAGGTGGGCAAATTCAGACTATCATTGTAGCTTCTCTCCATTATCTCCAAAGATAATGCACTTCTTTCAACAGATTCTCACTTTTCAAGCAGTTCCAAACAGTCAATGAAGTGTCGCTGTAAAATAGTGCTGTGCGCAGCATCTCATAAGTTGCCTAGGAAGATTTAATGGATTTTTTCCTGTTTGGTGAACTCTGTCCTTGGCTGTTGGCTTGAGTGCCCACAGAAAGGGCTCTGAGTGCCACCTCTGGCACCCGTGCCATAGGTTCGCCATCACTGCCTTATGAGAATAAAATTATTAGGCATGGTCAAATCAAACAGCCCTTCCTTCTGTCCCCTGTCATCGAGGGAGGGAAGTCCTGGGGGAAAGGGTATAACCTTGTGGGTATCACATGGCCTACTGTGCAAATCTTATACAACACTAATCTGCAAGGTAAGATACTGATGTTACAAGAGAAGAGCTCGGGTTGATATTTATTGGTTTAGTGGTTTTTACAGTGAAGTCGGAAGTACAAGCGCTCAGTGGGAACTATCTGGTCCATTATTCAGACTCCACTGAACACTCTATGGATTTCCTATTCCATATTATTACCTAGCACACATATTTACATGGCATGCCCACCGTTACAGCCTGTTATCTCTGTGCTTCCCACAGGAAACTAAATGTGTAGCTACAGCTCTTGTGCAAGTGATACAAATGCCGCAATGTTCTCTTTGGTATGTGGGCCTGGGATAGAAGAACAGAGCATCTTGTATCCATTCAAAATGAGATGAGTCTCGACTTAAAAATATCTTTATATGAACGTCCTTTGCTTACAAAAAAAAAAAGTAGGTTGTCCCAAGTTAAAAAGTTATCACCTAACCACATGACAGGGGATAACTAGTTTATCGTATGGGTCTAACTGCTGGTGCCCCAAAAATCACAAGAAGGGCCCCCCCCCCACTATCTAAAGAACGGGAACCCGTTCTCATGAAACATGCACCCCACTACTCCATTCTATTATATGGGATTGCCGAAGATAGTGGAGCGCTGTGCTCAGCAAATCTCCACCACTCACTGTCAGTGAATGGAGGAGCAGGGTGCATCATCATCTAGTGACAACTGGAGCCCCTGTTCTCTGGATCGTGTCCTCAGGGTGCTGGCATCAATGAAAACTGTGACAGAGAAGGGAATATAAATCACAAATTACATTTCTGTATTGGCACTTTGTGATAAATAAGTGGGTCTTTGTTGTAGTTTGGGCACTCGGCCTCTAAAAGGTTTGCCATCACTGCCCTATCCTGTGGAAAGGAGAGATAAAATTGGGCATAATCCCTTTAAAAGGAAATCTTCCAGTTTACAAGGTTAAAGGGGTTTTCACAGGAAAGAAAATTGTCACATTTATATCCCCTAGTGATGTTAACAAAATAAAGATCATTTAACCCTTCACTTTACAATTTTAATCTACAATTAATTTACTTTAAAATTAGTATTATTGCTGTTTTAGCTCCCATCACTCCATCGGCTGCTCAGTGCAAAATCCCAGTGGGACCTCTCCCGGCAGGCACATTACTGTATTATCCTTCTAGTTCTATGGGGTGACAATGGGGTTACATTTTTAGGGTACAAGGCGTAAATACACTTTCATCTGGCTCCTGACATTGTACTAACACAATGACACAAATAGAAAGAGAGAAGAGACAGATTTGAGGTTGCATGAGATGATTACACAGAGACTGATAACTCTGTGAGCTCTGCTACATCTCGAAGACCTGTGCCTGCCTCCCTCTTCCCCCGGATCACTTCTCTCCTTGTAGTTTCTCTCTGATTACATCCTATCAGCACATGGTGAGCAGTCTCTGAGCTCCGTGCAGGGGGCGTGGCTACAGCCACACAGCAGAGACAGACAGAAATCTCATCTGCACAATCTTATCCAAAATGGCTGCCCGACCCAAATTTACTGGGTTGTGTCTAGGGGAAATTGTGTACACCAGGACTGATATCTGTGAAATGCTGTATTTTTGTTAATAACAGGACAACAAAATAAAACATTTACTGAGTACAGATACGAAACGTGTATTTGTGGGAATACTCCATTATTAAAGATAGTCTTAGAAAATGTGTAAAAAAAAACATCCCTCCCGAGAAAGAACGAGCAGCCTAATTAGGACCCCCTACCACCAGTAATCTTGTTTTGCCCACATACTCTGATAGATATGTTAGACGGTGACATTCTGGCTGCAGGAATGTACATGGCCTGCATATAAACTACCCATGCTTAGTGTTTATGTATTAAAATTTGCACATATAGAAGGCCACGTCGGGAAAAAAGTTGTACAGTATATCCAAGTCTGATAATATAACTAACTACCTGGTGGATAAAGCTGGTCATATACTCCAGATAGTTGTCAGAATGGATGGCACCTTCTATAGAGACAGAACTGTAGGACCCAATACATGAAAGTTGCAGGGTCACCTCACATTATCTAAAGTGCTTTGGCCATCTTAAGGAATGAATCTACACAGCCACCAAAATGGTCTGTAAAACAGGAATTACTGACTGACCATGGCCCATGTGCTTTAGTACCAAGAAGGGAAACAGCAAAGTGATACATTATTCATGGAGGTTCTGCTGAGGAGTATGTATGTATGTACGTACGTATGTAACCTTCTTCTGTGACCTTGATGACTTTATACAAATTAGGTTGGCCTTTGCTATTTTGGGTTAACATGGTGCCATCCTGGACTTGCCCTTCCTCTCCTATGTACGGGTTGGGTATTTTGTACAGTAATGCAGGATACTGGAATGTCTGTAAGCCATTTAAAAATATCTAAATCTACATTTCCAGAGAGGAAACCGAGTGCAATGATCTTTTCTTTAGATTTCAACGTGCCTCATTTTTCTTCTTCAGATTTGTTGCTCTGAAGCTCCGACACCAACTCTTCACCAGCGCCTCCGGCCTTCTGGGCAAATCGAACGGCGCCCTGGGTAAATCCTATGGAGCGGAGGGTGCGAGCATAGTCTGCAAACACTGCAGAGATTAGTTTATGTGAGACGGAGTTAAGGAAAAGGTACCTGCTATTCACATGGGCTGGTGACAAATACAGGCCGTCCCTGGGTTAGGACAGGATAGGTTCTGTAGGTTTGTTCTTAGGATGATTTTATATGCAAGTCAGAACTAGAATATAAGTGTTTCTCCAGACAAATTATTTTGTCCTGTGACCATTGGATTTTCAGAATTTTGGGTTGTTGTGAGAACAAGGATTAACCTTTTGTAACTCTAACAGTTGACTGTTAGCTAGGGCTAAAGTACAGTAAATTACCTTCATCCAAAGGTCACAGTGTGCAGAGAGGTCTGTATGCAATTAGGGGTCGTCTGTAAGTCGGGTGTTCTTAAGTCAGGTACGGTCTGTAGTGAAATAGAAGACTCTGTAAAGGGCGTTCTCTACAGGTATCTGCTATGAGGCGTTTGCTTTACGTTGTGAACACAGAGGTGATAATACTGCATTTCCATAACCACAATGTTACCTCGACATGTCATCTCTGTGGAGTCTTTGCGTTGCATTTCAAAACGTAAAGCAGACGCCATGTGTGGACGAGTCCTCACCATTAGAGAGAGAAAAGGATATTGGTCTCATCACAGATTTCTATTGCAGAGTTCTGCAGACAAGCTTCCAAAAACAAGGCCGCACGATCAAAACACCTCATGCTGAAAAACAATGGAAACAGAATATAAATGTAAAAACCACATTGCTGAATTGCAATACCAAACATATAGGCTGGAGAGGCAGTGTCAGCACACACATACAGACTTTATCGAGGAGGTTCTGACACTCCAAGTGAATTTCTAAAAACCAATTCTCTCTGCAGTACAAGATTGAACAGAAACTTTAGCTCCATTCCCTTATACCATGTATGATGGAAAGGTGCGGCTCTAATACTAGAAGTCGGCATCCATGATTTTCTAATCCAGTACAGTCCCTGCATTGTAAAATATTGTCTCCTGGGGCATAGTCTGCTCCTTCCCCTGTTTCCAGGCCCTTGGGTAGCACCATCACTTCCATGGAGTCATTTTGTGACTTTCCAGATCTGAAGAAACCTCTTTAAAGGGATTGTATCAACCCTAAGAAGCTTACACATCATGAGAAAAGACGCCGATAATCCAGAGCACAGGGTACCATTCTCACTAATGGGTGGAGTAGCCGCTCCAGCATGCATCCTGCCCACCATTCAATATTATGGGATTGTCAGAAATTGCCAAGTACAGCGACAGGTTATCTCCAGCACTCCCATTCACGGTCTGCGAGAAAGGGACACCTTTTTCTATGAAGATCCTGGTATTGGAGTCTAGAATCCCAGTATTTGGACCCTTCCAAATCACCTTGTTTTCCCCTATCACTTGCAAACTTGGTACAACCCCTAGCTACAGCTAGGTCAAGTCTGAATATTCTTCCCTTTTCTAATGTAACACAATAGAGAGCCCAATATTACCTGTGTAACATCTCAATGACTTTCCTGAAGCAGCCGAGAGAGAGGAGGACCAGGATTGCCTTATATTTCTGGTTGATGTGTGGAGAACAGAGATGGTCCACCCAACGCTTCATGACCTCGGCACATTCCTCTGGGTTCAGTCTCACCTGAGAAACAATAAGGTCAAAACGCTGTAAGGCTGTGGTTCTAAGAAAAATGGGCCACATTTACTAACAGTGCAGTTTACCTGTGTATAGTGCAGAAGATTCATGAATCTGGTGCCCCCTGCAAAGCTTCAATATCTCTAACATGGGGCGTGTGACACATTTCTGTCGGACTCTGCACAATAAATGAGTGGCGCGGACCGACTGAGCACCGGAGAGTCAGTGCAGAAATTCGTGTTGTATGATGACTAGTGCAGCCAGGACACAAAACGGTCGTGTGCGACACAAATGTGGTGCACATTAACCGTTTACACTAGAAAGAACGTGCAAAGTCCACCAGAAAACTGGCGCACGGTCCTTAGTAAATGTGCCCCAATATATATATTATATACAGCACCAGTCTCTGTAGTCCATACAAGATATCATTAGACAAAATTCATCTCTAGACAAGTCGTCACAACTAATGCTCTTAACCCTACTTTTCTCTAGTTTCCAGCTCTTTTTTGGAGTAAAGTAAGGAGCCAGATGAGGTTCTAGAATATTCACAGGATGATCATAAGATCTGGTTAAACACCATACAGACCATGTAGTAACTGTGTGTTTTTGTTTTTAGGGAGATGATATAGAACACACAGTGCAGTCTATCGTCATTAACCCCTTCACACTCTGCGCCGTACATGTACTGTGCAGGGGTGCTGAGGCTGTAGGAAGAGGGCTCACCGATCAAGAGTATTAACCCTTCCAATCCCGCTGGGGACATGTAAAAGATGTTGCACCATTTGTTACACTTGTCGCTCCCCGTGGCTTCATCGGGGAGCGGCGATCTGTTGCCATGACAGCTGTGGGTGTCTGTCAGACCTGAGGCTGCATTCCATTGAGAATAAGAACATGGGAGACCGATGCTGCGGATTGCTTGGGAACGGTGGGGATACCAGATAAAAGAATCCGGTTGCAGAGTGACATTTTAGTCTGGTAATAATAGCACATGGTGGATTTATTGTTGCATGCAAAGTACACGCAGTTGTGTCCATGAGGCATAACAAAGACTATTTTTAGGGTAATTTGATGGGATAATATGGAAGTGACCTACAGTGTGATTTCATGGAATGAAGTGCTGCACTCACCTTGGCGAGCCAGGCTGCGTGGTTCCACTCGTTGTATGTCTGCAGGTAGCGGCAGGCATCGGCGGCCTTGTCTATCAGACACAGTAGCTGCACCCCCTCTGCGAGACGATAAAGTTACATCAGACAATGTATGCGTATCCAGTAAACAGCACGTAAGCATACAGCAAATCAAAAGTGACTCTTCTATTAGGACAAATGTTTCCCAGTGATTAGTCTAAAAGGTAGTAAACAATGAAGCTTCCTCTTCAGATCATTCGGATGGATTTAATAAAAGGTTGTATGATTTAGAGGCCAGAACATTGGAGCGCTGGATTCTTCATACTGTACTATATGCATATTTTCTTATAATTCTTCATTGTAATTTCCTCTATTGTAGTTGCTAAAAATGTAGCAATATATTGTACTATACAATACTTTCTCATTGTCAGGTAGGGGAGTCAATAAAGAAAAGTGTACAAAGCAAAATTTATAATTATTTGTGTTCAGGTGTATGAAATATTTCGCCTGAAAAAAGAACACTTAAAACCTAATATTTATTAAATACTATTAAAATTGGGGCCACTCTACAGCCAAAAATTTACATCGAACAGGCATTCAGTAGGTGCAGGAGTCGGAAATCCCTCACTTAAATATTTCCGACCGTGCATTTGCTATTTGCACACAACTGACAGATTTGTGTGAGTGGCATCCATGCAGCCTATTTATTCAGTTTCTGATCGCTGCACAGTGCCACATACCACCACCAATTAATCAGGTGCTGTACACATTGGTATACACACTATCATATATCCTATGTATATCCTCCGCCTGACGCGTTTCTACACTCCCTTCATGGGTAGTGTGTCATCAGAGGCTTAAGAATTAATCTATAGGATTGAGAAACAAGCACATATTATCATTTTTCTGCACTTGTTTGTGTCATACCGGCACTGTTTCGGCCGTCAGGTAGGGGAGTCCCTAAACAGTCTGACAATGGAAAAAATTAATTAACCAGTATCAGACTATGCAGGGTCACACTGTTAACACCTCTTAAAAGGGTTGTCCTTAGATAGAAAAACATTGCTGCATTCTTTCAAAAGAAGCGCCACACCTGACCATGGGTAACGTGTGGTAATGCAACTAAGCTCCATTCATCTTTATACACCGGAGCTGTAATATCTGCACAAACCATGGTCAGGTGTGGCGCTGTTTATGAAAGAAAGCGGCCATGTTTTTCAACCTCGGGAGAATCCCTTTAAATATTTATTACTCAATAAGCATATCAGTCCCCTACTTAAGTACAACCGACTTACAGATGACCCCTAGCTACAGACGGACCCCTCTGCCCACTGTGACCTCTGGTGAAGCTTTCTGGATATTACTATAGTCCCAGACTGCAACGATCAGCTGTAAGGTGTCTGTAATTAGGTTTTATTGATGATACTTCTTCCCAAAAACAGCAAAAAATTTAGAAAATCCAATTGCCACTGGGACAAAAAAAAAAATTGTCTGGAGCTACAATAATAAAAGATACAGTTTCGACTTACATACAGATTTAAATTAACTACAAACACAAGGAATCTATCTTGTACGTAACCCGGGGACTGCCTGTACATAAGACAATGACCGCTCCCTACCTGCTAGTTTCCCATTGGCGATCATGTTGGTAGCCACTAACTTAATAGTGCTCTGGGATGGTCCGGAAGAAGTGACTGTGGTTACGAGGCATGCCTTTAAGGAATCACAGTAATACTGTGGGTTGTCGGCACTGGTTTCTAGAAGCAGCTGTACCGCTCGGTCTGTCTTAGGGATACAAACAGTATATGAGTTCTCTGCACAGGACTGATGGAAATGAAATTACATTATATATATGGTATATACAATGGTGTGGATGTGTGAACTTCCAGAGAGGATTCATTGCACGCACACAGCTCTACCATATGGGTTCAAAAACTAAAATAGAGAAATAATATAAAACTTCTTTCTTATTAGAGATTCTCCACATATTCGGTACCTGGCCCAGGAGAAGCAGCTGGTCCGCACACTTCCTTGTATGCTCATAGCTTGAACGCTTTACTTCTTGCAGGCAAATTCTATCCAACTGGAATTTCTGAAGGTACAACATACAGAATGAGAGATACTAAGTCACAAAATTAGCTCAATTAACAATTTATACTCAGATTACTCCCTCCAACCCATCAGTGGGGGGGCCATGAGGGTCTCCACACACAATTCCCCCTAACATGTCAAAGCCAATCATGGCTACCTCCAGATTGGAACTGTGGACGCTTAAATCTGCTTCAATTTACAGCACAGGCTGATGCAATGATAAGAACAGGACCCCCCACCCTTATGCCCCCTTCTACATTCTGCCAAAGAGAAACTAAGCATAGCGCTTGGGTATCTCCAGCAGTCAACATAACAGCATTCAAATAGCGGTACACAAGACCCCCAGATATTGTGACTGTTGGGCAGCAGTGATCACACTTCTTCCACTAACACTACAATATAGTAGCCACTATTACTTTCTAGTATTATGGGATATCTGTGCATAGGGAACCTGTCACCAGATTTTACCCCAATAAACTAGCAGTCACCCCAAAAGAGTGTATGAAAAGTCCTTTCTAGAATCCCCTCTTGTATGTGAAATCTCACCTACTGACCTCCAAAGTCATGTAAAATGAGCTGAGAAAAGTCATATTTTACCTGAGTTCAGTCAAGTTTAGACACTGCAGGGGAAAAGTCACTTCAGATGCCCTGACTTTATTCACAATGGTAGGATGAGATGACTGAGCTATTCATAGTTTTGGTCTATTGTCCTTCCTTTGAACTGGAGTTTTCATGCCTTTATCTTCGCTATGAGATACAAGATTCCGTAAAGACCCCTCTCCCTCTTTTCTGGTGTGAGTGCTGCCTAAAGAATGTCCTTTAAATTTAGTTTAGCGATGTTACCTGGAAGTACGAATTCTCGCACAGCAGGTCATAACAGATGTCCAAGGGGTTTGCTGAAATGCTGACGTGAGGTGCATCATTTTGGAAAACCTGTAGGTAATGAGAAGCCACAGTCCAAAAGTGCAACTCGGACTCGTCACCATATAACCTGAAAACAGAATAAAAATCATGTTAAAAACTTATACCGACCAACAGTCTATTTATGATCATGGCGCTTGCGCAGCGAAGCAAGAGTGTACTATGTCGGCTTCACTTGCCGCAACTTGCAGGCGCAGAGGGAACAAGGCAAGTATAAAGTTGTTGTTGTTTTTTTTTGTTTTTAATATAATTAAATATAATTATATAATATATAATAAAATATATACTATATATATATATATATATATATATATATATATATACATATATATATATGTTTTTTGTTTTTTTTTAATGATATTGCCATAAGGACCTGTGGGTTTTTAAGTGTCCCAAATCTCACAGGTTCCTTTTAAAGCTCATGACTATATGACTCCTCAGCAGCAAAGCCTGCAGCCAGACTCATCCCACATAATCACAGCAACCTATTATCCAAGACAAAATGTGACCCCCAAGGTTTGTAAATGGGGCTTCAAAATGGATGAAAGATGGCAGCTTTAGCTTTTAGGGTACTTGGTATGTTCACTGTAATCTCAGGGCTAAAACAAAGACTATGGTCAGTCTGTGAACCCTGGACCATGTGCTCACCGACGGCAGAGGTCAGAGTTATGTATGATATAGGAAGTCCCTGCAGTTGGCAGCGCCGAACTGTAAGCATGATGTTTTGTGAGGACTCCTTTCATCATGTGGGGTGTGATGGGGGGTAAGTCATAATACCCCAACAATCTTCCACCACTCCTACTGTGACGCTGTCTGGGTTTCCCCCTGTTGTCTGGGGTCCTGCTTGACAAACGGGCAATGATTCACCTCTGTGGTCATTTTATGTGTGTTAAGAGGGCCTGGGGGAGCACCAGAGCATTGATTAGGTTATATCAGCCTAAATGTCACTTTTATCAGCCGGATAACCCTGAAAGAAATCCTCTATAGCTGAAATGCAGGAAACCTTCCCAATAGGACACACATTACTACTATACCTTGCAACTAGTAGACATCGCTGCAGCAGATTAAATTCTGGGTCCAAAATAAGATCCTTTATATCACTGAGGAGGTAAAAGTCAATAGTTATCATACAGTGTATTTCTTTTCTCAGCCTTGTGATATATTATAGGGATTTTCCAGTCTAAACATGTTAATAATCTCTATACATCGATATGAGAGAGCGGGAAGCATGCCATGGAATTATAGTGGTATAAGTAATTATTCTAAGCAGAAATGTAACAAAATGTACTAATGAGTATTCCCATAGCTGTACATCACACCCATTTATTCTAGATTTCCCACATGTCTGATTGGAGACACTCACTTGGTTAATGCGTTGATTTGCTGCTGTATCAGGTTCTTGAGGTCTTCATGCTCTGGGTAGTCACTATAATAGAAATACAAACAGGAGGATGATTTTTATTCTGGAGCAGAAGGAAACACAGCTGATAACATGTTCAAGAAGCAATTATAAAACAATAGGATTAGACACAGCGCCACTCTTGTCCATGGGTTGTGTCTGGTATTGCACTTTGTTCTAGATAAGTTTAAATATTCATTCTACTTTCTGTTTTTCTGCAACAATAGACACAAGGGAAACCAAACTGTTCATGAATAAAATTGTTATTAAAATAAAATAACAAATTGATAAAATTACATGAATTCTGTCACGCAATAAAAATATTGAAGGAGAAGCTGCAGTGCCAAAACATAACTGCCTGGACAAGTAGCACTCTTTTTTTCACAATCCTTGGGATTGAAAACAAGTGGACATTACCAGACTCTACTTTCCTTTTCCATATGAGGACTCTGAAAGACTGTGCTGGAGACTTATTTCATACATCATCAAAGTGGTATCTATGATGTTCCAAGATGGCGCCATGATAGGCTGCCTGTATGCCTTGTGCCGGCATTCCTTCCCTCTTTCTTCCCTTTTCCTGGTGGTTTTCCAGGCTCCCTCTCATATACCACCGCACTTTTCAGGCTGCACATTACCCACTGGACACTGAGTTATCGAGATGCAGGTGGAGCCACCACAAGTGATACAGATGTTAAGGACCAGCTGGTGGGGCCACACACGTGGCCAAGGCAACGTCAGTACCAGGCAGCTCAAGCGCCAATACTAATGGCGGCCTCCACCGTCAGTAGCCACCATCGCTGCACTATCCATGTACCTAGCTAAGTGCAAGTAACCAGCTTATACACTATGTGACCCGTGTTGTATCTACTGTGAACGTCAATTGTAAAAGTGTAACCTGCTTGTACCTCTGTTGCATGTCGTATCGTACTGTAGTGTAATGTATTGTTTTAACTAATTATGTAACTAGTAACATAAGAAAGCAAACAAAAGTCTGTTTGCTAAATGCAAAATGCTGGACATTTTGTACAAAATAATTTCCCTCCACTGGAAATAAAGTTTTATCATATCGTATGAAGGGCTATAATTGAAATCTGGGCCATCTGTGCCTCCTTGCCCCCAATGATTCCAAATACAGTTGTCCCGTTCTCACTGACTGATGTAGCGGCAGGTTGACCATGCGTCCATATGCTCCATTCAGTACTATAGAAGTGGAAAATATTGCTGAACACATCCTACAATAATAATAATAGTAAAAGGAATAATAACAGAACATCGCCATAATAAAAAAACACTTACACACTGGAAATATCTAAGGAATGTTTCTCCCCCCAGGGCTGGTGCAGCAGGAAAGCTTTAAGGACCAGGGATGCTCTTGGGAGAAGTAGGTATGGACACCAGACCGGATCTGAAAATAGAAAAACCATCACTGTACAACCATTGGGGTATTGAGTGTAGATTGTTTAGGCTGCAGTTATCACACTTAATCCTTCTATTATACAATCATGTTCCACTGGAGGGGGAGCGCCGCTGCTTATCCGCAGAATAAACAACAGAAATGAGACCACCACAATTGTGCACACACTTTTAGGTGTCACAGTCATCAGCTTGAAAAATACATCATAAAACTACAACTATCTGATTAACGTCTCCTATCTTGCTCAAAATTAAAAAGAAATCGGAGCCAAACATAAAACGGCAAATTTTGGAAGGGGTGTACAAGATTAATGAACTAGACTCCAGTGCCACTTAGAAATCCACTGAAATCAATAGTCATATTAATGGATCCATTAGACGGCTGCAATGCCACGCACCGCCCATGGCACAGTGCTATCTCTACAATGTAAAAAAAAAAAATAAAATAAAAAAAAAATAAAAATAATAATAATAATAAAAAACTTAAAAATGAAAGTGAAAAATCTGAGCATTGCCCAGAGCTTGTTCACGTGTGCATAAAACCTACAAAACGTTTAGCTCCCACCCCTCCCTAGATGACATGCATTGCTGGATACCTAGCAGCTCCTGTTCATCCATCCTGAAGCACGCTGGTTTCATGCTCATCTCCAGGACTCGGATGCAGCCGTCGTCACACGCCAGGATGACTTTGTCCGACGAGCACCAGTCCACGTCCAGGACGCGGTAGTTCATGTTTCTCCCGGTGCGGATGGAGCTGACCATCTGATGCTGCTTAAGGAAAGCGTGAGAAGTCTCATTATAGTACAAAACAACCCGAAACACAACTCTCTAACTCCCCATGAATCATCCTTGTAAAAGGTATACAGCATTTCCGTCTACTGTAAAATTGTTACAAGTTACATCCAGACGTTTCGGAGAAAGTTGGGCGACAACCACTATAACTCCCCATGTTTCCAGAGCTGCACCCTGATGGTTGGAAAGTGTCCGCACTGTATATGGTGTAGGGGTCATTCTCTATTACCGTAACTCTGCACAATAAACAATTTACTTTTTTGCATTGTTGCATTTCTTAGAATGTTGAGTGATGATGGGGGGTATTCTCATCTGGACATTCCCATTTAGCAATTCATCTGATACATACACATTTTTATATATATACATATACACACACACACAAATCTTCCACTGAATGTAATAAAAAGCAATGTACCTGTGTGAAGATAATTTCCCATAAATATAGCCATGTTGTCCCTTAGAGATAAGTTATTTGTCCTTGGATACGACCACCGCTGCTGCTTTCACATATGAAGTAGTCAGGAGTTACTGCATGTCTCACAGCTGTCCAGTGGTCATGAAAGCTGAATCCAGGTGGTTAAACAGGTCTCAATAGAGAATCTGTGGCCACCGATCTCAGGGAGCCGGGGTGTTAGTATCCAAGGACTGGTCTCTTGTTTGTAAGGGACAACGTGGCTACATTTATGATAATTTACCTTCACACGGGAAGTTTTTTTTTTTAATAACATCCATTTGAAAAACGTATGTATATGGCAGATTAATTAAATTAAATGTCCAGGTGGCTTTAGGACTTGAGATATGAATTGCATACAAGTGTATGGGTCTCTTTTGTCTCCCGGTGTAGAGTAGGGTTACCTGCAAGCTTAAAACCAAGACATATCCAATCCCATATGAGAGTTGTGGTTAGTCATAGTTAAGATCCCCATTAGATCAGAACATTCTCCACACACAGAAGCAATAGAGGCTTTCAGATATACAGGCGGTCCCCTACTTAAGAACACCCAACTTACAGACGACTCCTAGTTACAAAGGACCTCTGGATATTGGTAATTTGTTGTACTTTAGTCCTATGCTTCAATGATCAACTGTAACAGTTATCAAAGGCATCTGCAGTTAAGCTTTAGTGTTAATCCTGGTTCTTATGACAATGCAACATTTTTAAAATCCAATTGTCAAAGAGACCATTGGGGTTACAATTATAAAATATACAGTTCAGACTTACATACAAATTCAACTTAAGAACAAATCTACAGAACCTATCCTGTACGTAACCCGGGGACTTCCTGTATTGTGCTATGGAAATTACAGAAGCAGATGTTAAAGGAAATCTACCATTTGTTTTTATGCATTGTGAACCAAACCTTGAGGATGCTGTAGCGACACTGATGCAGAAAACATATCTTGTTTAATCCCCTGATCCGAGTGGTTTTGTTTAAAAAAAAAAATTATAAAATTCAGGACCTTGGGAAAGCTGGGTGCAGGCTGTCTGCAGTAAATAAACACATTACTTCCACATACACAGGATCTGCCTGAACTGTCCAGACAGGACAAATCAACCTGAGCTGGATAACTTATACATAGCAGCTGGGGGATGGTGCAGGGATTGATTACTTCTGCCTGTCAGGGACAACACAGTGATGAACTATTCTTATGCTGGGAAAGACAAGGCTGGAGCAGTACATAATTAGGGTAAGAGGAGAAGCACTGCAGCTGCCACAGGGCCTCATTATCATCGTTTATTTACATAATAGTTTTTCAGCAAAACCACTCAGTTCAGGGATTAAAAAAGATACGTTTCCGCATCTACAACATTTCCAAGGTATATTTGGTTCAGAATGCAAAAAAAGAAATCGTAGATTTCCTTTAGGCTGCATACACAGGGGTGTAATCAGTCTATAAAATACAGATCATGTGACAATCGTTTTCTCCAGACTGATCTCTGCTCCAGGTCCCGTTCCACTGATCTCATAGTCATCTATGAGTCCCTGCTTCATGCACGTCTCTCATATCTCACATACTATTTTTAGAGATTGTTGGCGCCAAAGACAGTAACACCCCCCTGTCCCTAACGCCACAGTGTCCCATCACATATGTATCCAGCGTACAGACTGTGATAATATTTCTAATTCCCAATACTTGCCCTAAATTAACAAAGGTCTTTAAAATATTTTTTTAGTTTTTAAGCAAATTATTCTGTAAAGTGACACTTTTCTGTCTTTCATTAATAATATGTCCACCCCATAGTGTCTACAAGTATGTAACACATCTGCCCTAGCAATCTGATCCTTACAGGAATTGAGTGCACAGTAACGCCACAATCTATGTCAATGGTCGCATCCACTCTGCGCGAGGGTTTAATGTAAAAAGCTAAACATTTAATTTAAAAAAAAGGAGATAACCCTTATTACTTTTCCAAAATAAAAGTGGCATCAGGTAAAGACTTTACTAAAGTACAAGTTTTGATGTTGGATTTTGGCAGAAAAAGAAATTAATGAACATTCTGATGCTGCCCTCTGCTGGACGCAAGAATAAGCTACAACACCCACTATGTAGTAAGATCTGTTCTACATAGAGAACCTGTCGCCAGGCATCTGCTGTTATACCGAATTATATTCTTCTTTACATTTTTTGAACACAATGTTGTTCTGTTCCTCAGTAGTTATTGTTAGTCATGTATTAACATGAGCACGTCAGACATGGTCTTATAAGAGCTCCGTGCCCTACTCTAGCAATTTATTCATATAGGCAAAATAAAGAGGCACCAAGAAGAAAGAAAAAAAAACCCTATAATAAAGTTGGTCCACAACCCTGAATCAAGAGGCCATGCACTCTAAAATTTTATTTTTCTTAAACATATTTCTTGTTTTTATAATTTTTTTTAATATAAACATTACATATACAGGATGTACTCTATAGTAGATCTAATGTCTCTCTCAAATTCTACTACCAAGTGTGAGATTCATGCTAGGGAGGAAATACATGATTGCAGTGCAGGAATAAGACGACACTTACCTCCTTAGTATCCCAGACCTCTGCCCCATCATTATACAGAACTATTAGCTTCTGGTTGCCTTTTCCTGGAGCAAAACGGATTTTCCACACGCCGTTCCTGCGGGTTGGTATTCCCCTGAGATGCAAAAGTCACAGATAACATTTAGTTTATGTTAAATTTATAACTTTTACAAATGAAAACCCTTACTGTATAACGGTGCGGCTCTAGACTGTACGACAACGCACCTCGATACTCTGGCCTTTAGATCCCAGAAGTTTAAGTTTCCGTCCACGTCTCCTAAGACCAGGTTGTCTCCCTTCCAGGCGATGCAGGAGATGCTTCCCATGCTGCCCTGCAGATGATGGGCACAATGTTAGGAGACAGAAAACTGGATACAAAGAACACAATATAATAGAGAGAGGTGGCGCTCACTGATATAGATGGTCAGCAGATCAAAAAAACCATCCGTCGCCACGTTCTGCTATTTCTTATGTGCTGCATCTTTCAATAAAGGAAGTTTGTATCTGCATCTATCTACTATAGTGTGGAAAACTTCAAAGGCCTATCGTATCTAATCCACTGCTCCATCGAATATAAGTCTCGCTCTGCTTCCTTTCCGGAAGTCACATTGTGCCAGTGCATTTCTGTTGGATTGTGTTACACAACACAATGGGGCACATTTGGCTCCCGTTCTTTATGAATCTAGCATCCCCTGCACTGCCAACTTTTTTTTGGTGCACCTTGAACTTGGGCATGTTACACACTTCTGTCGCACTTTGCATGATAAATCTGACTCACAGTCTGGGCATCGGAACGTCCCATAATTTCTGTTGCAGCTGGACCACAAAAGGGCCGCATGCAGGCAATTCTTAAATACCTGTGTAAGCAGTTTTCACCTAAAAGAACGTGCAAAGTCCATAGGAAAAGTGGCGCAATGTGCCCCAATATTCTACAAAAACAAAGAACAACTTTTGATGGTTCTATAGGAAGCTTAATTGTTTACTTCCGGTGGATAAAAACCTGCCCCTGGTCATGTGATGTCACACAGGTGCACAGCTTGTTATAACACACAGCTCTGGTTACTCTCTGTGAATCAACAGAATCAACACGAGCCGCGCACCGGCGTGACCTTGCATGACCAGCGACATGGTTTTTAATCCACAGGAAGCAAACAATGAAGATTCCCGTTTAATGACAGCAAGAAGAGATCTAGAAAACCCTGAAAAATTGATACAGAAAGTATATTGGAAGATTGTATAACTTTTCATCACACAAACAATAGCAATCATATGCTGAAAGTGGACAATCCCTTCAATTTGCAGACTTGAACTAAAGAAATTGCCATGACCTCTTCCAACAAGTCTGTATTATTAAAATAAAAAAAATATATGTATGTGTACTTTTTTAATTTTTTAATCTGCACCAGTGGCATTGCCGCACTAGCCGGAGCACTTGATTTTCTTTCAACACCATCCAGAATCAACACGGGGGCATTAACAGACAGGACCTGTGTGTCAGAAGATTGTGGGGCGACAAACTAGACTAATAGGTGGTGTAAAGTACGACCCCCCAGTCTTATACTACACCAGATTATCATCCAGCATCAGACACAGGAATTGATCTGACGCAGCAGAGAAAGGTCTAGTCCTACTCTACACTGGTCTAATGACCGACACATTATAAACAGAGATGTGCAAATTTTTCTAAATTCGAGTTTTCAGAGAAAATTTGCTTCGAACCGAATCACGTCATGTGACGTAACAGTACGTCACATGCCGGATAAAGGTGCATGGAGAGGGGTCACGGGCTGAGCCCTCTCCATAGCTGGTAAGACTTTGCTGCATATTGCAGCAAAGACTTTTCGGTTACACCCCATCTTACCGAGGATCGTCGCTCTCCGTGACTTCATCAGGGAGCGGCGTTCCGTCGCCATGACAGACTCGGGTCTTCCAAAGACACATTGTACACATGAATGAGGAGGGAAATCCCCATATACAGCCATACTGTAGGGACAGCGAGGGACACTCCCGCCACATAGTGAGGGACACTCCCGCCATGTTCCTTTTTTCCTCCCAGAGTTCTCTGCCCCATATAACACGTTGTGCTTGCGGCCATTTTGCTAATAAAGTGGGGGGGGGGAGGGATTCGAAATTTGTTCCCACGGATAACCGCAAACTTCGGATTAATGACGAATCGAAGTTTTCCTGAAATTCTAAACGAACAATACAATACAGTTTCACTTGAGGGGTGGAATGAGGTCCTCTCATTTCCTATGACAAAGAGGTGCGTCCTCCAATACATCATGTAGATATTGCTCTTCTTTCTACGTCTGCCACTGATGGGTGACATCTCAGCAGTAGTAGATGTGATTTATGACCCTACTTTGTGAAGTCCATGGAGCAGTATATGTAAGTAACAATCCCCTGTGCACCACAAACAAGATCTTCCCACTTGTGTAATATGTGCAGCTGACCCGGCATTTACAGCTTCGTCGCAATGTTCTGCAGTGATTACATCACATCGCGGCCATAAAAGTGACAATAGCTGCTGAACAATGTGTGATTCACAAGGCTCTTATGTATTAAGTGCACTGAAGAAGAGACATAAAGAGGAGGCAATGACAAATGGCCTAGTAGCCGCTCCTGATGGAAGTCGTATTGTCAAGAATAACATCAATACATATAAACTTTACCAATGTACAGGCAGTCCCCGGGTTATATACAAGATGGGTTCTGTAGGTTTGTTCTTAAGTTGAGCTTGTATGTAAGTCGGAACTGTATACTTTATTATTGTAACCACAGACAAAATTTTTTTAAAATTTTTTTGGTCTCTGTGACAATTGGATTTTAAAAATGTTGGATTGTCATAAGAACCAGGATTAACAATAAATCTTAATTACAAGCACCATTGATAACTGTTATAGCTGTTTATTGTAGCCTAGGAATAAAGTACAGTAAATTACCATAATCCAGAGGTCCGTTTGTAACTAGGGGTCGTATGTAAGTCAGGTGTTCTTAAGTAGGGGACCGTCTGTATGTGTTTTTTGCTTCCTTAAAGGGATCCACACCTAAGGATTTAGACCCAAAAGCAGCCACTGACCTATTATGCAGCGATGGGTTCACAATGATGTCTTCCTATACCAAATGAGATTCAGCAAAAGGGACTTAGAACGCCTGATACTAATGACCTGAGGAGTCACAGGGATCAAGAAGAGTCACGCTGGCCTGAAACATGACCACAGACAGTTCAAGACCTCCATGGGCTGGGCTGTATGAATAATATAGCCCTTACATATCCGGAATTCACTTCCAACATCTGGTACTAAAATCAGCTTCTTGGTGAATAGAGGATGTGTCCCTTACACTTGCTTTCAATCTGCGGTTTACGGACCTGTTCAGGAGGGGGGGCAGACAGTCTTGCAACACTGTGCAGGGGGGGCAGACACAGTCTTGCAACACTGTGCAGGGGGGGGCAGACACAGTCTTGCAACACTGTGCAGGGGGGGGGGCAGACAGTCTTGCAACACTGTGCAGGGGGGAGCAGACAGTCTTGCAACACTGTGCAGGGGGGGCGCAGACAGTCTTGCAACACTGTGCAGGGGGGGCAGACAGTCTTGCAACACTGTGCAGGGGGGGGGCAGACAGTCTTGCAACACTGTGCAGGGGGGGGGGCAGACAGTCTTGCAACACTGTGCAGGGGGGGGGCAGACAGTCTTGCAACACTGTGCAGGGGGGGGCAGACAGTCTTGCAACACTGTGCAGGGGGGGCAGACAGTCTTGCAACACTGTGCAGGGGGGGCAGACAGTCTTGCAACACTGTGCAGGGGGGGGGCAGACAGTCTTGCAACACTGTGCAGGGGGGGGGGCAGACAGTCTTGCAACACTGTGCAGGGGGGGGGCAGACAGTCTTGCAACACTGTGCAGGGGGGGGGCAGACAGTCTTGCAACACTGTGCAGGGGGGGCGGACAGTCTTGCAACACTGTGCAGGGGGGGCAGACAGTCTTGCAACACTGTGCAGGGGGGGCAGACAGTCTTGCAACACTGTGCAGGGGGGGCAGACAGTCTTGCAACACTGTGCAGGGGGGGCAGACAGTCTTGCAACACTGTGCAGGGGGGGGGCAGACAGTCTTGCAACACTGTGCGGGGGGGGGCAGACAGTCTTGCAACATTGTGCGGGGGGGGCAGACAGTCTTGCAACACTGTGCGGGGGGGGGAAGACAGTCTTGCAACACTGTGCAGGGGGGGGGGAAGACAGTCTTGCAACACTGTGCAGGGGGGGGCAGACAGTCTTGCAACACTGTGCAGGGGGGGCAGACAGTCTTGCAACACTGTGCAGGGGGGGCAGACAGTCTTGCAACACTGTGCAGGGGGGGCAGACAGTCTTGCAACACTGTGCAGGGGGGGCAGACAGTCTTGCAACACTGTGCAGGGGGGGGGCAGACAGTCTTGCAACACTGTGCAGGGGGGGGGGCAGACAGTCTTGCAACACTGTGCAGGGGGGGGCAGACAGTCTTGCAACACTGTGCGGGGGGGGCAGACAGTCTTGCAACATTGTGCGGGGGGGGCAGACAGTCTTGCAACACTGTGCGGGGGGGGGGGAAGACAGTCTTGCAACACTGTGCAGGGGGGGCAGACAGTCTTGCAACACTGTGCAGGGGGGGCAGACAGTCTTGCAACACTGTGCAGGGGGGGCAGACAGTCTTGCAACACTGTGCAGGGGGGGCAGACAGTCTTGCAACACTGTGCAGGGGGGGCAGACAGTCTTGCAACACTGTGCAGGGGGGGCAGACAGTCTTGCAACACTGTGCAGGGGGGGCAGACAGTCTTGCAACACTGTGCAGGGGGGGCAGACAGTCTTGCAACACTGTGCAGGGGGGGCAGACAGTCTTGCAACACTGTGCAGGGGGGGCAGACAGTCTTGCAACACTGTGCAGGGGGGGCAGACAGTCTTGCAACACTGTGCAGGGGGGGCAGACAGTCTTGCAACACTGTGCAGGGGGGGCAGACAGTCTTGCAACACTGTGCAGGGGGGGCAGACAGTCTTGCAACACTGTGCAGGGGGGGCAGACAGTCTTGCAACACTGTGCAGGGGGGGCAGACAGTCTTGCAACACTGTGCAGGGGGGGCAGACAGTCTTGCAACACTGTGCAGGGGGGGCAGACAGTCTTGCAACACTGTGCAGGGGGGGCAGACAGTCTTGCAACACTGTGCAGGGGGGGCAGACAGTCTTGCAACACTGTGCAGGGGGGGCAGACAGTCTTGCAACACTGTGCAGGGGGGGCAGACAGTCTTGCAACACTGTGCAGGGGGGGCAGACAGTCTTGCAACACTGTGCAGGGGGGGCAGACAGTCTTGCAACACTGTGCAGGGGGGGCAGACAGTCTTGCAACACTGTGCAGGGGGGGCAGACAGTCTTGCAACACTGTGCAGGGGGGGCAGACAGTCTTGCAACACTGTGCAGGGGGGGCAGACAGTCTTGCAACACTGTGCAGGGGGGGCAGACAGTCTTGCAACACTGTGCAGGGGGGGCAGACAGTCTTGCAACACTGTGCAGGGGGGGGGGCAGACAGTCTTGCAACACTGTGCAGGGTGGGGGCAGACAGCCTTTCAACACTGTGCAGGGTGGGGGCAGACAGCCTTTCAACACTGTGCAGGGGGGGGGGCAGACAGCCTTGCAACACTGTGCAGGGGGGGGCAGACAGCCTTGCAACACTGTGCGGGGGGGGCAGACAGCCTTGCAACACTGTGCAGGGGGGGGGCAGACAGCCTTGCAACACTGTGCAGGGGGGGGGGCAGACAGTCTTGGCACACCGTGCAGGGGGGGGCAGACAGTCTTGCAACACTGTGCAGGGGGGCAGACAGTCTTGCAACACTGTGCAGGGGGGGCAGACAGTCTTGCAACACTGTGCAGGGGGGGGCAGACAGCCTTGCAACACTGTGCAGGGGGGGGCAGACAGCCTTGCAACACTGTGCAGGGGGGGGGCAGACAGCCTTGCAACACTGTGCGGGGGGGGGGGCAGACAGCCTTGCAACACTGTGCGGGGGGGAGGCAGACAGCCTTGCAACACTGTGCAGGGGGGGGGCAGACAGCCTTGCAACACTGTGCAGGGGGGGGGGCAGACAGCCTTGCAACACTGTGCAGGGGGGGGGGCAGACAGTCTTGCAACACTGTGCAGGGGGGGGCAGACAGTCTTGCAACACTGTGCAGGGGGGGGCAGACAGCCTTGCAACACTGTGCAGGGGGGGAGCAGACAGTCTTGCAACACTGCAGGGGGGGAGCAGACAGTCTTGCAACACTGTGCAGGGGGGGCAGACAGTCTTGCAACACTGTGCAGGGGGGGCAGACAGTCTTGCAACACTGTGCAGGGGGGGCAGACAGTCTTGCAACACTGTGCAGGGGGGGCAGACAGTCTTGCAACACTGTGCAGGGGGGAGCAGACAGTCTTGCAACACTGTGCAGGGGGGAGCAGACAGTCTTGCAACACTGTGCAGGAGGGGCAGACAGTCTTGCAACACTGTGTGGGGGGGCAGACAGTCTTGCAACACTGTGTAGGGGGGGGCAGACAGTCTTGCAACACTGTGTGGGGGGGCAGACAGTCTTGCAACACTGTGTGGGGGGGCAGACAGTCTTGCAACACTGTGTGGGGGGGGCGACAGTCTTGCAACACTGTGTAGGGGGGGGCAGATAGTCTAGCAACACTGTGTAGGGGGGGCAGACAGTCTTGCAACACTGTGTAGGGGGGCAGACAGTCTTGCAACACTGTGCAGGGGGGGCAGACAGTCTTGCAACACTGTGCAGGGGGGGCAGACAGTCTTGCAACACTGTGCAGGGGGGGGCAGACAGCCTTGCAACACTGTGCAGGGGGGGGGGCAGACAGCCTTGCAACACTGTGCGGGGGGGGGGGCAGACAGCCTTGCAACACTGTGCGGGGGGGAGGCAGACAGCCTTGCAACACTGTGCGGGGGGGGCAGACAGCCTTGCAACACTGTGCAGGGGGGGGGCAGACAGCCTTGCAACACTGTGCAGGGGGGGGGGGCAGACAGTCTTGCAACACTGTGCAGGGGGGGGCAGACAGTCTTGCAACACTGTGCAGGGGGGGAGCAGACAGTCTTGCAACACTGCAGGGGGGGAGCAGACAGTCTTGCAACACTGTGCAGGGGGGGCAGACAGTCTTGCAACACTGTGCAGGGGGGGCAGACAGTCTTGCAACACTGTGCAGGGGGGAGCAGACAGTCTTGCAACACTGTGCAGGGGGGAGCAGACAGTCTTGCAACACTGTGCAGGAGGGGCAGACAGTCTTGCAACACTGTGTGGGGGGGCAGACAGTCTTGCAACACTGTGTAGGGGGGGGGGCAGACAGTCTTGCAACACTGTGTGGGGGGGCAGACAGTCTTGCAACACTGTGTGGGGGGGCAGACAGTCTTGCAACACTGTGTGGGGGGGCAGACAGTCTTGCAACACTGTGTGGGGGGGGCGACAGTCTTGCAACACTGTGTAGGGGGGGGCAGATAGTCTAGCAACACTGTGTGGGGGGGGCGACAGTCTTGCAACACTGTGTAGGGGGGGGCAGATAGTCTAGCAACACTGTGTAGGGGGGCAGACAGTCTTACAGCACAATGTAGGGGGGAAGATAGTCTTACAGCACAATGTAGGGGGGGGCAGACAGTCTTACAGCACAATGTAGGGGGGACAGACAGTCTTACAGCACAATGTAGGGGGGGACAGACAGTCTTGCAGCACAATGTAGGGGGGGACAGACAGTTGCAGCACAATGTAGGGGGGACAGACAGTCTTGCAGCACAATGTAGGGGGGGGCAGACAGTCTTGCAGCACAATGTAGGGGGGGCAGACAGTCTTGCAGCACAATGTAGGGGGGGGGGCAGACAGTCTTACAGCACAGTGTAGGGGGGGGCAGACAGTCTTACAGCACAGTGTAGGGGGAGGCAGACAGTCTTACAGCACAATGTAGGGGGGGGGGCAGATAGTCTTGCAGCACAATGTAGGGGAGGCAGATAGTCTTACAGCACAATGTAGGGGGGGGGGCAGAAAAACTTGCAGCACATGGTTTGTAAAAGATCATATACAGCAGCTCACAGCCAAAACGTCTGCTGCAGCAGTAAACAATACACATTAAAACTTCACTTTAAGGTTTTACTTTTTGTGTAAAATCCATGGCATTTTTAAAAAAAAATTTGTTGAAGCATTAATGTGTCCACAGCCTTTAATTCAGTTTCTAATGAGCTTTGTATAGGAAACAAAACATGTCAGCTATATCCATCATAAAATATTTCTGACTGCACTAATCATATTTACGGCGGTCTGTAGCTGTACCCTGAACAGACGGGCCATGGCTGAGAAAGCCGCCTTTATTTGGGTCACTAGTCTCCTTGGGAGAGTAAAAGGAGTTTTAAGGAAACACTTTTCCTACATGGAGGCAGAAGGACAAAAAAAGAGGTCAGGCTGAACTACAGCAGAATCGCATGAATCATCACACAATCCATAGGTGCTCCCGTCTCCATTGCCAAACAGTCACTATACACTGGAAGGAGCCAAAAGCATATGTGCCCATTTGAGGTGTAGTGGCCATTCTGTGGTATTGCAGGCTCAGCTCATAAGTCAGCCACCCACTGATTGGATACTGTCCTCAAAAAAGAGAAGAAAACATCTTTTAATTCAAGGCTGAGGTGAATAAGTTTTGGATTGGGATACCATTTGGTTTGGCATCCAATCAACATCCTGGCACTGGGTGGGGTGGCTGTACGAGATCTATGTGAAAGGGAACCTTTTTAGGACTGTTTGGGACTAATGAAAAAAAAGTTGTTGCTAAAAATTGTTTGCCCTGCATCCCAATAAAACAACTATTATTTTGCCTGACATTCATTCAGATCTGGCAGGAGTAGAGGGGGCGTGGCCTCTTCAGGCAGAATCCAGCAGCTCCTTTTCATGCCTTTTCACCATTCAGCAAATAATGTCATGTGGCCAGGGTGACATCACCCAAGGTCCTTTTTGCCTCCTAACATTTGCCAACTGTAGCCTATGTATGTATCTGATCACATCACAGCAGTTCCCATGGACTCTGTCACTCTGGTCACATGATATTATTTGCTTAATACTGAGAAGGTATGGGGAGGAGCTGCTGTATTCAGCTGAAAGGGGCCATATCCCCCTTAACTCCTTCTACATCTGAATGTATGCCAGGCAAGATTATAAAGTTGATTTTATGGGGATGTGAGGGAAACAATTTTAGCTAAAGGAAGGGTGTTGGTAAGTTAATAGGGCTTGATGGGCACCTGTCACTAGCTGTATTTGTGAAAAATGAGGTAAAAGGTTCTCTTTAAAGCATGGATCACTGAGGCCCAATCTTTCGGGCTCTCCTTGACCAAAGAAAAAAAAAAAGATCCAACCGCCCCTGCTATGAGATTCCCACAGTATTATCTTTGTAGAGAAAATGGTGATGCTTTAGTCTTTATATCATGAAATGGTTGAAACAAAATGGAGAAAAAAACTTGGACAAGAAATCTGTTTGACAGCAAACCCCAGTGTTATATTGGCATGCATGTGACTGGCACTATTCCCGTCACCCGCCTGCAGGGCAGACCTGCCTCTGGCACAAAAGCAAAAGTGATGAACTCACATCTGGGGGAATCCTGGCGCTGTCTTTCACGCTGTTCCCTTCCACAGTTAGGTGATAAACTTGCCCATCTGTGTCTGTAAACACAAAGTGTTCCCGTGCAGAGATATTCTGGCTCAGCTCCGACTTGCTCTCCGCCTCCTGTAAGAGACTAATACGGCAGGTAAATGCTGGCAGTGGGTCCTGTGTAATTCTCTTTACCGCTCTTCCTTCTAATTGCCTCATTAGCGCGGCATTAATGCACAGTCAGTGGCCATAAAAAACTGCAAACCGGCGGCTCCTGCCATCAGATCTTTAGACTAAAGCACTTTTCTACTGAAGTCTCTGCCCTCCTTCTGCCAAGTCATCCACATGGACAGTGACTGGGTGAGGAGGAAGAAAGCAATATACTACAACAGAATCTGATCCACAGAACAATGTCTTTAACCCAAAACAGGTGCAAGGGACCCATACAGGTACCCATATCTCCTCAGCTGTTGATTGACAAATATTCCTTTCAATCCCACAGATTGACAGTCCTCATAGTAAAAAAAAGCCCAGTCGTCTCTGGTGATTAAACCTTGTTTTCTCCAGAGACAGTGTCCCCTTTGATTTGATTTAACCTGGAACAACTTACCACCATATTTTTTGTATGGACCATTCATATATTTATATAAATTAATCATGTCCCCTTCGTAGTCGTCTCTTTTCCAGACTAAATAAATCTAGTTGTTTTAATTTTCCTAATAACTGACACCTTCCATAACTCCTTATCATTTTTGTGGCGCTACGTTGAACCCTCCCCGGCTCCAGGGCTCCCTTTTTATGGACCGGTGCCCAGAACTGGACAGCATATTCCAGATGAGGCCGAACCAGTGCCTTGTATAGTGGTAATATTACATCCCTATCACGAGAGTTCATACCACTTTTGATACATGACAAGATCCTACTAGCTTTGGGGGCAGACGATTGACATTACATGCTGTTATTTAATTTATGATCTACTAGTACCCCCAGGTCCTTCTCAACAAGGGACTCTCCCAGATTCACTCCCCCAAGGACATATGTTGTAATAATCCACAGGCAACATATGTACTTGGGGGAGTAGATCATACATTAAATAACAGCATGCAAGGTTATATGTAAAATAACCATTCCAGGGAGAATCTTATTTCTGCTCTGCTTTACCATGATGCTAAAATTTGGGACAGATAGGTGTCTGATTCCTGGAGGTCTACCCACCCACTTTGCTGATCTGTGTAGCTCCAGTCATAATGTACATCTAGTGACATCCTTGACATATGACATAATGTTTTCCGTGTGATAAGACGTGTCATTACTAGGAGCGTTCAGCTCATTTTACACAATTTTCCCATTCCTTCTAATTTCCGATGCCACGTTCGTCTCCAAAGTGACATATAAAATCTGGCGAGTAGTCTTTGAACTAGGCGTACAGTGCTAGAGAGCTGCCAGATGTTGTACCTGATGACTGAGGACTCGACGCCGCTCAGCTCCGTGTCTGAAGAGACCGTCTGACGTGCTATTGCCTCGCGAGCTGCCATCTGCTTCTTGCGGAGACTCTTCAGATTGTGAGAAGGGGACCACTCCTGAGAGATACAAGACAGAGAAGGCTGCTCCGTTACAATGCCAAGAAAATTAGGCATCAAATATTCAGAATGAGCCCAGTGTGCAGAACGAGGAAAACTAAACAAGTGCTTCTTAAAGAAGATCTTAAAGGGGCATTTCCCATCCTTTCATGGTGTAGAGGGTCTCTATCGGTGTCTAAGGGATTGCTGAGGATAGCAAAGCCTCCTGCTAAGAGTGAGCAGAGAAAGAAGAACTTTTGAGGCCATCTCACTGCCCGCTACAGATGTGAGGTATGGGACACATGCGGCTGGCCATCTGGTTTAGCTTAGTGGGCCAAAGCAGAGAGCATGCAATTGTGGGCCGAAGAAGAAGTGGGGGGAATGTTTCTGCTGATTGAAACGGGGAGGCAAGTTCTCCAAATGAATGGTGTTCTGGTTTTCATGCTGGAACAAAGTGGTACTTTCAGAAGCTCTGCATAAGGCCTAGCAGGCAAATCTTCTTTACATTCATTAGCAGCACTGAGGGGTCCATTAAAATGGGTAGATATTGTTCGGGGGGTCCCGATTATAGCATTACCTGCATATACGTTTTAGATTGGAACAGGTTGTGTTCTACCTAATGGCTTCTGAGAGACCTCGGGGGAGATTTAACAGAAGCGTCTGAGGTAAAACTGTTCCAGTTGCCCATGGAAACCAATCACAGCTCAGTTTTAATCTTATAAACTGCTGTTATTAAATCTGAGCTCTGATTGGTTGCCATGGGCAACTAGAACAGCTCTCAAGGAGGATGCGGATACGGCACAGCAATGATAATAGCCACAAGCCAAAGTGCATCAAAAAATACAAGTAACAAAAACAAGAAGAAAGGGATGCAACTAAATGGCAAAAAATGGCAGTCTTTATTGAGGAAGTAACAAAATATATACAAACAAGGAGACACACACCAATAAAAACAATTAAAACATGTGCTGTGCAAAGCACAAACAACCCCCCTTATTTAAGGGTATGGGATACAAATCCCAACCCCGGGGAACCCACAGCTGTCCTCCAAAGTCCACCCTAAAGGTAAGCCCCAATTATTAAACCATAAAGTGCACAATGTGTGTACTCAGGAAAAAACCTGAAAGTAGCCGTGTACAATACCTCCTACCAGCAGGTAAGCATGAAGCGGAGTCGGCAGATACGACGGGGGAGGGAGGAATGGAACAGCTGTGGGAGAAGGAACCCCACGCGTTACGTCACTAATTCGTGACTTCCTCAGGGGTAATGGTCATGACTTTGCTGATCATGCTTACCTGCTGGTAGGAGGTATTGTACACGGCTACTTTCAGGTTTTTTCCTGAGTACACACATTGTGCACTTTATGGTTTAATAATTGGGGCTTACCTTTAGGGTGGACTTTGGAGGACAGCTGTGGGTTCCCCGGGGTTGGGATTTGTATCCCATACCCTTAAATAAGGGGGGTTGTTTGTGCTTTGCACAGCACATGTTTTAATTGTTTTTATTGGTGTGTGTCTCCTTGTTTGTATATATTTTGTTACTTCCTCAATAAAGACTGCCATTTTTTGCCATTTAGTTGCATCCTTTTCTTCTTGTTTTTGTAACTAGAACAGCTCTGCACTCAGACACTAGCTTAAAAGGCTAAACGTTCAACTCTTCTAAAGTGTTAATTTGAATGAAGGAAAAGCAATGGTGTCAGCATTCGCTAACAGAACGTACCAAGGCTGTTACCGTAGGGAAGACCTTGGACATTTCCCGCAGCAGGGTACACGTCCGAATATCCCACAATTCCATTGGTTTGTCTTTAAACACCACAACCAGATACTGCCTGGAATATACAATGATGGGGGTCAATTCTGCAGAGTCGTCTCTTTAGGAAGGAGGAGCAGAAATGCCAGCGCTGCGGCCATATACGGTATAGAAGATCTAGATGTCTTCCACGTGCAGCTAGATTATTCCACATCTCTGTTATAGTGCAGCGCACTTACTTCAGATGAGAGACTTTAATCATTTCCATGGCTTGTTCATCATTGCCCCGCTCTCCTCTGAAAGCCATACTTCTGCCTGCAAGAACAGGAGAAAATAGCGTTTATTTTATGTTCACAGGAAAACGGAGAAACTGTGAATAAAAGGATGAAATTTTTGATCCAAAACCCAGAATGCATCCAAAATTGTATGTAATGGCGGGACTCCTATTTCTCCTTCATGCCAGACATGTTTTTGGCTTTGGATATATTCTACATGGTGGATTCCAGCAGTGATAAGCAAATCTATTAGTTTGGTCAAAGATTCAGTATACATCTGCCATATTCCAGGAACCAAATTGAATCAATTTTTTGTGTTTCACTTTAGACGAATCTTGTAAAATGTGTCTATCATGCACCGCAGTGCTGAGGGACGGGAGAAGGAAACCGAAAATAATTGTAAAAAAAATTAATGAACTAGATAGGAGCTTTTCATGAAAAAGACACATTCCTGTTTAGGGCTCATTCAGACGGCCGTCTGTGGGGATGTATATGCACCTGCAAATTTGCGGCCCCATAGACGACAATGGAGGCACAGCGGCGGTATGGTGCCACACATGTTCTATCTTTTCCCTAGTATGCAGCCGTGCGCCCGCTCTTTCCTATGGAGGGGGCACGTCCTCTTGTCCTCCTAGCACCAAACACAGTATGCGTGCAGTATCCAGGGAGACCAGATACTGTCAGCCAGCCATCATTTTCTTGCCCACCGTATTTTATACGGATACAGTACTGATACGGTGCCATATATGCTCATGGGTAAAAAACTTCCGGTATTTACAGCTGTATATTTACAGCTGTACCGTAAAAAAAAAAAAAGCATTTGGTTGTGTGCATGAGGCCTTAGCTTAGAGCAGGACTACAGATTCAATGCCAACACAGCCAATATCAGAGCTCCTTACACACAATTGGTAATTAAGGGGTTGGCCACCCATTCAACAGGTTCAACTACATCTTACTTAACCTGGTAGTTTTTCTGAGAAGTAGCTGGGAGCCGCGGGTCACATGATGTCCTAATGGCTTCCGGTGGATGAAGGGGGACATGAGACATCACAGGAAGCCCTGTAGCTGCTGGTTCATGTGATGCATAGCTCCCCGCAACTTTCAGCCCCTTTAAACATGTAAGGGGCTTTTTTTTTAATTAGCGGATGGTGCATCAGAGGCTGCAGTTGGCACACAGAAACTCTGGCACTCAGGAGCAGAGGTTGGGTCTAGGGCAGTGGTTCTCAACCTTTCCAATGCTGTGACCCCGCAATACAGTTCCTCATGCTGTGGTGACCCCAAACCATGCAACTCGCAGTAAAAACACAGTAAAATTGCGGCTCCGATGGCTTTAGGCGACCCCCGGTTTTGGTCATTCGACCCCCACTGGGGTCCAGACCCACAGGTTGAGAACCACTGGTCTAGGGTAAATCTCTAGTGTCCAGACTCTCCCACAAAGACAGAAGTTTCAAGCATGCTACATTTCAACGTCCCCCAATCTTAGGTATATATTATTATTATTAACCTCATCCTATACCCAGCAAGGCTTTGGGAATGGAGGATATAACAGTGGAAAAAGTTTTATACCGGCAGCTATGTAGGATTCATGGGAAGATGTATATGTCGCTTCTACAACTTACTAACTTCCTTGTGTCTGAGTAATGAATCAATATTATGACGCAATAAAATATGTAAATGTCCCAGGATGGAAATTTATAGGTATTGAGAAGACACTACTGAATATGTCATTACTTTACTAATAAACACCCTTCTATAAGCCGATAACCATTAAGTCCAGGTTCTGTACATGGTACCAGTTCTTTCTTTTCAGCATCTCGGTGCAATACTAGCCGCCTCGCATATCACCTCTTTGCTAAATAATTCACATTGTGAAAGCTGAGTCTGCTGCCAAGCACAGCGTGAAACCAGAGGATGTAAAATATTGGAGACAAGAAAAGGTTTACGGAGTAAAGCAGTTACCAGACTTTACAGCTCTCCTAATGAGGGTTACATTTCACATTTTTCAAAAAAAAAAAAAAAAAAAAAAAAGGATCAGAGCACATTCTCTAGGTCTGAATTAATACAAGTCATATATTTGTTTTATTTTATGAGATCATGCTATGCTCTTGTACACATTCGCTCAATGAGGCCCTGTCTTTTTAACTAACATTTCTGGAATTTGACTGTCACCTGGAAATGATTCCAACAGTTAAACGGAATTCACCACATGCTGGACCTCTCCATCAAAGGACCATAACCCCACCGAATACCAAATATAAGTCTAAACAGGGATTCAAAAGCTGTATTGAGATTAAAACTCTGCTCTGATTAATATCTCAATAAACCTTTTCTTGAATCCCTGTATAGACTTATATTTGGTGTTCGGTGGGAGTCCCAATATTGGTTCTGTTGTGCACACAGAAGTAGCCAGCCGTGCCATAAAGATGAATGTACGGCCGTCCATCTTATTCTCCATTCTAGAGTACAGCAATTGGGCCTGTTGTGTATCCAAATGAACTGAGCAGCAGGTCAGGCGTGCACACTATCACTACATTCACTGGCTATGGAAACAAGAGCCAGCAGTGCCATAGAGGTGGATAGAAGTGAACAGAAGAAGAAGACACATGCTGCTTTATTCTCTATTCTAGGACCATTTGCTGTGATATTATGGTACTCCTTTAACGTTCAAGAGGCTATCAAAAATCCAACAAAATACAGCAGTACTGGTAACTATCATAAAATTCATAATATATCTTTTCAGGGAAACTGTTTTTATTCCCACATATTAGACTTTAGACTTCTTAGAGAAACCAAATTAAACATGCGCATTGAAATCTATGAGGAAGAGGCAGTAGGAATTGATCAACCCCTGTACTATTAAACCATCAATACAAGTCAAAGTGTTTTTATCTATATCCTATATATAATTCAAGAGTGTAATGGTGCGGATGGTACTCTATGTGTACAGTGTATGGGAGACATTATTGCAGTTAGTCTCCAAAACACGTTTCAGAGACGACTAAGAATTTGATATGCAACCAGCAGAGGAGTAACATTTCCATAATTGGTTTTATTTCTCATGTCCACATGTCATTAGGTATGCTTCGAAGATAATAATCTGGTAAACTGCAACTGTCACTAGAGGGAGCTTAAGAGTCAACTGTGTACTTGTAAGGATTGAACTAGTAGTGATAAGAAAGAATGAATTAAGCTCCTACGAGCTGCATTTGTAGAAAGCATTTTAGATTTGAAATTTATTGTACAGCAGCGGATTTGGAACTCGGTATCAGAAAACAGAGCTCCCCTTCTTACTGATGGGTACGACTGTACATCCAAGTCTACAGGCACACTGCTAAACCAGAGCCCTATAGATTACCCATCAGCTTATTACTAAAAGATACTCTATAACTTGTTTCTTTAAGCAAGCTCTAGGGACTGTGCAGCGCTCCGTTTATACACGGCCTGTACGGCAGAATAAATTCCTTGCTTAAAAATAGGAGACCAATAATTCATAGTTTGATAGCCAGACACCAAAAAATTGTTCTGTATGCTGGAAATGTTCCTTATGAAACAGCACCAATGCCAAAATGTTACAAAAACACAAAGCAATTAAAACACATTTCCAGTTATTTGTTTAAAATTTCTTGTTGAGCTGTGCCTTCGGGGTGCCCTATTATACTAAAACAGGCCATTTTTATTGGAAAAAATGCTTTTTTTAAAATTATATTTTTATAGCTGTTCTCCCATGGGCTGTGACTCTACCGGAACAACTAGAGATCCTAATGTGAGGTATGTTCATTCCTAGGAGTCTGGTGTAGCAACACATTCCTGTTTGAGTTACTATGAAGAAACCCTGATGCTTGTCCCCCACCTGTGGACATACCCTTAAAAATCCTTAAAAAAATCCCTTTGTATTATACACACATAAAATAAAGACACGCTTCTAAATAATGAATACAGACCACTGCGTCTTACGGACTCACCGGTAAGAAGATCTACCAGCTGCAGCTCATTTCGCACCAATCCCAAATTATTTGGGGTCGAAGTGGCAAAAGACAGAAAGCTGGTGAGACTGGTCCATTCGATGCCTCTGGCAACAGTAAGAACAGCAGAGGGTGAAAATTACCATTTCATTCATTTTCATCAGGGCTCACCTAAACGTTAAAACAGCCTCGATTCCTACATTTTTCCCCTAGATCAGTGTGTAGAGAGGGGGATGTTAATCATCCTTTGTTAAATGAGTAATCTAGGTCTCTCCTGTTCCAGAACAATGTAAATCTATGGCATCATTTTTGGACTATTCAATCCCTTTTCTCTCCTCCGTACTGAGGAAACCTGTCACCAGGAGACCCATTTTTAGCACTCCCCCAGTCCCCACAGAGCATAGTACATACACTGCCAAAGTGTTTTTGTATAAAAAATTGGTTTTACAGAAAAAAAAGATATGTTATATTGTACCTTTCATTAGCATCTGCTGTGTGACTAGGAAGTTGCCTTTTGGGAGGAGCTGGAAAGGAGCAGTTTCCCCCCCACCCTTGGGAAACATGTGACCTTTTCAAATATATGAATAACTCCCCTCACTCAGGATTGGCTGTAGAGGAGCAGGGGGCGTCGCTAAGCCAAGTGATGGATGTTTTCATATATTTATATTTGTCGCGTGTAAGCCGGTGCCGATGCGGCAAAATGCGATCGCGTGCGCCAAAATCCCGGGGCAATTCGGCGCAAAACGGAAATAGTCGGGAAACACGACGGACCCTTTGTAAATGAGCTTCATTGTGTCTTAAAAGTGAAATCCCCTATAGCAATGTTATTCCTGCATATGCTCCATGACAGTCTTATAATTTTTCCACATACTCTCATCACTGGTTATTATTTTGCCTCATGCAGATGTTCCATATGGGATGCGATATTAAAGAATTTTCCAATCCATGTGAAACACCTTGATGTGTCACATGGAGTAAATATAGGCTTTTATCTGTGGATTTGTAAGATCTAAACAATGTGTTGGCTGTGCCCTCCTGACTTGCATTTTAGGGCCGTGTGATCTGCTAAATTCTACAACGTTCCCCGTTATGTTGCAACTTACCTGACCTCGCAAGAATGTATGTTTAACTCTTTGTGGAGCAGCCCGCTGGTAAGATCGTACACAAAAACGGAACCGTTGCTTGTGCCTGAAAGTTTACAAAACATTGTCGATCCTATTAAATCATAAGAATAACTGTAGACGACAATAATATATACCAAATTGTTACACTGTTTTCCTGTAGTTTAAAGCTTTTTGCTCACACACCAAGTTTTTATTTACAAGAAAACTGTTGTATGGTTGGGGAGGGGGTTTGCCTTTTTGCAGAAAAGCTGCAGTTTTTAACAGAATTGTTTGGGTTACAGGTCACTGACAGGTGGGATAACGATTACAGCAAAACCTCTGCCACTAAAACCCTTTGGCATTGTAGGTGGTAAGTGTTATATAACCAGAAATGGAACCGAATCTGATCCAGGCTCTTTGAACATGTATAGGGGACCTGTCACCTCATTTTCACTAAAGACAGATTACAGAAGCCGATCACACCTGCAGTGCAAAGATGTCTTCCTGCTTTCTCTAAGCATTTGCATTACAATATAATGGTGTTCTAAATTTCCTTGCACTCTGACTGAATCCTCCATGTAGTCCCAGGGGTTGGGCTTTGGTTTGGATGCATTTTGAAAAAACAACACGTGACTCGTGCTTTCAATCTCCACCTTACAGTCTCCTGTACAGCTCCTCCCTCCTGCTTCTTCTGACACTAGGAGAGGGAGGAGCTTTACAGGAGCACAAAGGTGGGGGCCAAGAGCCGAGCAGTCTGTTGTTTTTTGAAAGCAGCCAAACCAAGGCTCAAACCCTGGGACTACACAGAGAATTCTGTCAGGGTGCAAGGTAAGTTATAACACACAGTTATATTGTAATGCAAATGCTTAGAGAAAGCAGAAAGGCATTGTTGCATTGCAGGTGTAATGGGCTTCTGTAACCTTTCTTTAGTGAAAATGAGTTCCCTGGTGACAGGTTCCCTTCAATGACACAAGAAACCCAAGTAACCCCTTGAAGGAAGTACTGACCACTGTACATTGAATGTAAGAAGGTACATTGGCAGCCACTGCGGAGTTTAATGCCTTTTAGGAGAATCTTTTTCTTTACTGGAAAGAGAATTAATTAATTCTCAACAGAAACCAGTTGTAGAGCGTTTCCTTGAAATAATGAAATATGGTCGAGCTATACAACGGACTTACCTACAGCAAGAAGAGGTTTGTACTGTGCAATGTTCTTTGTGGTGAGGGGAGGACACATTCTCACCACAAACGGCGGCTGAGGCAGCCCAGAGAGTAGGCCCGTGAGCAGGAACTTCAGGTGCACTTCTGGAGAACTTCCAGATTGAGGAGACTCAGACAGACTCTGTCCTGCTGTATAAAAGAGGATAAGGAAACAAAAATGTAAAAAGCCTGGTACTCCTCTACCCTCCTCCTGTGGAAGCTGACCACAATTGCCTTCAGATGACCCTAAAGATAAAAGTAAGAGGGTCAGATCAGGAGACCTTGGTGGCCATTCAACTGGCCCATGATGACCAATCCACTTACCAGGGAACTGTTCAGTTAGGAATGCTGGGACCTTTGGGGTAATCTGAAGGTAATTGTCTATGCTGTGAAGATATGAGATGTAAAGCATCTGAAACAGGGGATACTGGAAGCCTGTGCTGGCATTTCTTCTGCAGTGTTGCCGTCAGTGTGTCAAGAGTAGGAGAAGAGGGTTGCATTGACAATCCAACACAATGGGCAGCACTTTGAACGCATTTTATAAGTGGTCATAAACTTGTAAATAACTAATGAAATACTAAAGTTAAAACCAAGCACACCATTGTTTTTCTTGTAAAATTCTCAATAAGTTTTATGTGTTACAGACCCTTTTGTGTTGGATCCAAATTAGGGGACTTCAAAATGGCCACCAGGTTAACACCCAACTTGAAAAGTTTTCCCCTCTCATATTGTAATGTGCCACATACAGGAAATTGATATCACCGACCATTCCCATTTTATTTAGGTGTATCCGTATAAATGTCCCACACTGTAGTTTCTTACCGATCATACTGTCAAGTGATAGATCTGGATGTTTCTTCTGCAGAGACCCCACTGGTTTCCCACAGAATGACAGAGGAGCGTATAAAGTGCATGCATTTGTGCCACTATGGAGATAAAGCAAATGTTATAATGGATCCTGTTCTTAAAACCACTGTGCAATGTCCTCTAGTCTTTTGAAGCTACGTCTTCTTTAGTATAGGGAAAAGGAACATTTTGTTTTCTTCTGAAATAGTTGTGAAAGTAGAGAACATCTTTACTGAATTCTAAGAAAATAAAAATAAGGCTTCATTCACAGCTCAGTTATTTAGATGTTCAGCGCATACACCCGGAAAGCTCTCGCGCTGAACTTGTCCATAGACTTTTTTTTAATGCCTCCATTTGCCCAGTATATATCATTTCCAGCAGTGAACACTGGATGGAAAAATGCAGCAAGCCGTGTCTATCCATCTGGCTCCCTCTTGATGATCAACGTATATGCATAGCATAGATCCTTAGTGGCAATGGGGGACAGATGACAATGTATTGTATCCACCCCTGGCCTCAGAGTACACTCAGAGAGGTCCAGTGATGTAACTGTTCATATAAGGACAGTGAAACAGTTATGGAAACACCCTGAACATTGGCAGCAACCATTGCTTGTTGTTCACTCCTCCTTCAAATTTTGGGGGAGTTGAAGAGGAAGGGTGGAGCAGACAGACCTATCCCATTGTATGTGCATACAGTAGGGTACGTCCTAGCCCTTTGTTCTAAGGACACATTAGGAATCTGTCCATTGCATCAGTAGATGCGAAAGTAGCCATTACCAAGGATGCACCTAAAGCTGGGACCGGATGGCAAGTCAACTTCAGCGACCTACTAGTATGTATAATCTACAGGTCAAGTGCCACAGTATACAATATAGAACCTCTGTGCTCCACTCTCCAACCATATCTCATCTTGTATCCAGGCTGGTCGTGCTCCAACAGGATACTCGGACTTTAATTCAATTGCACAATTTTTCCCAATAAGTTACCCTTTCGCTCAATTACATATATAATTATTTCATTAACAAATGTGCAGTTCGATAGCAACAATCCTATACAGGCGTGATTGCATTTTACCACAGCAGGTTTTGTACCCATGTCATCTTGTAAAATGAACCCTACCATTTCTATTCCATCTGTAAAATAGATGACAGATCACAAAATATTTGTAACTAATCCTCTTGCTGTCGGCAGCAATGATGAGAACAGCTTTGGCACGACGGCTCCATTACTTGACAGCTACTTTCCGGCAATGGCTAATCAGCACGATTGCTATCACCCGAGTTCTCAGACACCCTATAAACACGGCCTGCCTTGATTTTTGACAACATTCCTCTTTGCTGACAGCCATTCAACCATCAACGAGTGTTCTCCTGACAGCAAAAATGAGCAGATAAGTATTGGCTGTTAGAGGGATAACAATGTGCTGTGCAATGTCACAATTAATAGGCTTTAAGAAGAAAGGGGGTGGAGGGTGTCCTCATATTATCAGCCTTCCTTTTAGGCACATATTCCTCAGTATATATAAAATTAGCCTAAAGCCTCCGGTTTATTCAGCTTTAATGGCCAAATGTATTAAGAGGCAGGTCAAGGCTCTACACACACACTAGTTCCTGTTGACTGATTCTTGTTATTTCTACTGCTGATTCCATATGTCAGATCAGGAACAAATTGGCCAACGGGGATTACAGAAGGTCTGTTCACGCTGGCCAGAATTGGACCTGTCAAAAGCTGACCAACATTTGTGGCAGTGCCGTTCTGTCCCATGAAGTAATAATGGAAATTTGACACCTAGGAGAGGCAGTTCTTCCATTACCATAGACAGGGGGCATCCTCTACACCTAGAGGAGAGACGGTTCTACCATCACCATAGACAGGGGGCATCCTTTATACCTAGAGGAGAGGGGGTTCTACCATCACCATAGACAGGGACATCCTCTACACCTAGAGGAGAGGGGGTTCTACCATCACCATAGACAGGGAAATCCTCTATACATAGAGGAGAGGAGGTTCTACCATCACCATAGACAGGGGGCATCCTCTACACCTAGAGGAGAGGGTGTTCTACCATCACCATAGACAGGGACATCCTCTACACCTAGAGGAGAGGAGGTTCTACCATCACCATAGACAGGGGGCATCATCTACACCTAGGAGAGGCGGTTCTTCCATTACCATAGACAGGGGGCATCATCTACACCTAGGAGAGGCGGTTCTTCCATTACCATAGACAGGGGGCATCCTCTACACCTAGAGGAGAGGAGGTTCTACCATCACCATAGACAGTGGACATCCTCTACACCTAGGAGAGGAAGTTCTTCCATTACCATAGACAGGGGGCATCCTCTACACCTAGAGGAGAGACGGTTCTACCATCACTATAGACAGGGGTCATCCTCTATACATGGAGGAGAGGAGGATCTACCACCACCATAGACGGGGGACATCCTCTACACCTAGAGGAGAGGGGGTTATACCATCACCATAGACAGGGACATCCTCTACACCTAGAGGAAAGACTGTTCTACCATCACCATAGACAGGGCACATCCTCTACACCTAGAGTAGAGACGGTTCTACCATCACCATAGACAGGGTGCATCATCAACACCTAGAGGAGAGACGGTTCTACCATCACCATAGACATCACCTCTACACTGAGAGGAGAGAAGGTTCTATGATCCCCATACACAAAAAGGCATCCTCTACACCTAAAGGGGAGTTGGTTCTACCATCACCATAGAAAGGGATTCTTTAGCAGCGAGACTGTGGAACTGTCACAGGAGGATGTTATTGCGGATACTCTGAACATGTTCAACAGAGGCCTGGGTGTCTTTCTACAGTCATGGCCAAAAGTTTTGAGAATGACACAAATATTATATTTGCGCATGATCTGTTGCCCTCTGGTTTTTATGTGTTTTTATCACATACAGAACTACAAGTGCAATTATATTATGAGTAACAAAAGCTTTTAGTGACAGAATGAGTTATTGCAGCAAGTCAATATTTGCAGTGTTGACCCTTCTTCTTCAGGACCTCTACAATTCTCCCTGGCAGCTCTCAATCAACTTCTGGACCAAATCCTGACTGTCAGCCGTCCATTCTTGCACAATCAATGCTTGCATTTTGTCGCAATTTGTTGGTTTTTGTTTGTCCACCCGTCACTCTTGATGATTGTCCACAAGTTCTCAATGGGATTAAGATCTAGGGAGTTTCCAGGCCATGGACCCAAAATCTCTATGTTTTGTTCCCTGAGCCATTTAGTTCTCACCTTTGGGAGAAGTTGCTCTTGGAGGACATTCTGGTACCATTCTTTATTCATGGATGTGTTTTTAGGCAAGACTGTGAGAGACTATTCCCTTGGCTGAAAAGCCGCCCCACACATGAATGGTTGCAGGATGCTTTACAGTTGGCATGAAACAAGACTAGTGGTATTGCTAACCTTGTCTTCTCCCAACAAGCTGTTTTCCAGATGTTCCAAACAATCGGAAAGGGGATTCATCAGAGAAAATGACTTTACCCCAGTCCTCAGCAGTCCACTCCCTGTACCTTCTGCAGAATATCAGTCTGTCCCTGATGTTTTTTTCTGGAGAGAAGTGGCTTCTTTGCTGCCGTCCTTGACACCAGGCCTTGCTCCAAGAGTCTCCGCCTCACAGTGTGTGCCGATGAACTCACACCTGCCTGCTGCCATTCCTCAGCAAGCTCTGCACTGCTGGGAGCCCAATCCCGAAGCTGAAACACTTAAGAGACGGTCCTGGCGCTTGCTGGTCCTTCTTGGGCGCCCTGGAGCCTTTTTGGCAACAATGGAACCTCTCTCTTTGAAGTCCTTGATGATGCGATAGATTGGTGACTGATGTGCAATCTTTCTAGCTGCGATACTCTTCCCTGTTAGGTCAGTTTTGTGCAGTGCAATGATGACTGCATGTGTTTAACAGAAGTGTCCAGTGGTGTGATTCTTACTTAATCATGGCAGACTGATCTTCAGCCCTGTCCTCATCAACCCCCACACCTGTGTTACTGGAGCAATCACTGAAGCTGATCACTCTTTATAACATTCTGGAGTATATGCAAGTTGCCATTATAAAACCTGATGCAGTAGACTTTGTAAAAATTTACATTTTTATCATTCTCAAAACTTTTGACCATGACTAGAGAACAAAAATATCATGGTTTGTGGTGAGAAAACATTTGTTTAATCTTGTAATTTAGACTTGATGGACCTGTGTCTTTTTCCAACATTATATATGCTATGATACGGTACTAGGATCAAAGAAAATATGGCAGAACCCATCAGATTGATGCCTTATTCAGAAGAAATCGGGATAACTTCCTGATCGAGGGGTTCAACACACAGGTGAGGAGAACGTGAAGGTCTATTGTATCCCAAATGAATGTCAGGTCAGACATGCACATCTATGCCACTCAGGGAAGTACATGCGGTCCTCTACTTCAAGTGGCTGTGTCACCATGGCTGTAATTCAGCTCAATGCATTGTGACAAGTACTTTCACCATTTACACTTATTACAAAATCTGCAGCCTTACTGAGATAACTCCTTTTGTTCTGGTTGCTGGCGCCCCCTGCTGGTAGCTGTGTCCCGACCTGAGCAACAGCTGATCTGGCCGAGTCTGCGCACAAGGAGTCAGCCTGCTGCTCTGCACTACAGATGACTCCACGGGCTCACAGCTCCTCTCCACACTGAGAGATCAGCTGACACACTGCAGCCAATAGGAGGTGAGGGAGGAGGAGGGTCAGATAGCTTAGCTGTATACACGAGTGATATCTGTGATCTCCACTGCTTACTGCAAGCCTCAGCTCCACAGGTGCTTACAGTGCACATCCAAGGTAACCGCAGCCTGCTGTACAGAGGGCAGTCCTCCCCTAACAACATGACAGTAACCTCATTACAGTGCACATCCAGGTAACTGCAGCCTGTTATACAGAGGACAGTCCTCCCCTAACAACATGGCTGTAACCTCATTACTGTGCATATCCAGGTAACTGCAGCCTGTTATACAGAGGGCAGTCCTCCCCTAACAACATGACAGTAACCTCATTACAGTGCACTTCCAGGTAACTGCAGCCTGTTATACAGAGGGCAGTCCTCACCTAACAACATGGCTGTAACCTCATTACTGTGCACATCCAGGTACCTGCAGCCTGCTATATAGAGGACAGTCCTCACCTAACAACATGGCTGTAACCTCATTACAGTGCACATCCAGGTAACTGCAGCCTGCTATACAGAGGACAGTCCTCCCCTAACAACATGGCTGTAACCTCATTACAGTGCACATCCAGGTACCTGCAGCCTGCTATACAGAGGACAGTCCTCCCCTAACAACATGGCTGTAACCTCATTACAGTGCACATCCAGGTAACTGCAGCCTGTTATACAGAGGACAGTCCTCCCCTAACAACATGGCTGTAACCCCATTACTGTGCACATCCAGGTAACTGCAGCCTGTTGTACAGAGGGCAGTCCTCACCTAACAACATGGCTGTAACCTCATTACTGTGCACATCCAGGTACCTGCAGCCTGTTATACAGAGGACAGTCCTCCCCTAACAACATGGCTGTAACCTCATTACTGTGCACATCCAGGTAACTGCAGCCTGTTATACAGAGGGCAGTCCTCACCTAACAACATGGCTGTAACCTCATTACTGTGCACATCCAGGTAACTGTAGCCTGTTATACAGAGGGCAGTCCTCACCTAACAACATGGCTGTAACCTCATTACTGTGCACATCCAATTTACCTGCAGCCTGCTATACAGAGGACAGTCCTCCCCTAACAACATGGCTGTAACCTCATTACTGTGCACATCCAGGTACCTGCAGCCTGCTATACAGAGGACAGTCCTCCCCTAACAACATGGCTGTAACCTCATTACTGTGCATATCCAGTTAAAGGCAGCCTGTTAAACAGAGGGCAGTCCTCACCTAACAACATGGCTGTAACCTCATTACTGTGCACATCCAGGTACCTGCAGCCTGCTATACAGAGGACAGTCCTCCCCTAACAACATAACAGTAACCTCATTACAGTGCACATCCTGGTACCTGCAGCCTGCTATACAGAGGACAGTCCTCCCCTAACAACATGGCTGTAACCTCATTACAGTGCACATCCAGGTAACTGCAGCCTGTTATACAGAGGACAGTCCTCACCTAACAACATCTCTGTAACCTCATTACTGTGCACATCCAGGTAACTGCAGCCTGTTATACAGAGGGCAGTCCTCACCTAACAACATGGCTGTAACCTCATTACTGTGCACATCCAGGTAACTGCAGCCTGCTATACAGAGGGCAGTCCTCCCCTAACAACATGGCTGTAACCCCATTACTGTGCACATCCATGTAACTGCAGCCTGTTATACAGAGGGCAGTCCTCACCTAACAACATGGCTGTAACCTCATTACAGTGCACATCCAGGTACCTGCAGCCTGCTATACAGAGGACAGTCCTCCCCTAACAACATGGCTGTAACCTCATTACTGTGCACATCCAGGTAACTGCAGCCTGTTATACAGAGGGCAGTCCTCACCTAACAACATGGCTGTAACCTCATTACTGTGCACATCCAGGTAACTGCAGCCTGTTATACAGAGGACAGTCCTCCCCTAACAACATAACAGTAACCTCATTACAGTGCACATCCAGGTACCTGCAGCCTGTTATACAGAGGACAGTCCTCCCCTAACAACATCTCTGTAACCTCATTACTGTGCACATCCAGGTACCTGCAGCCTGCTATACAGAGGACAGTCCTCCCCTAACAACATGGCTGTAACCTCATTACAGTGCACATCCAATTTACCTGCAGCCTGCTATGCAGAGGACAGTCCTCCCCTAACAACATGGCTGTAACCTCATTACAGTGCACATCCAGGTACCTGCAGCCTGCTATACAGAGGACAGTCCTCCCCTAACAACATAACAGTAACCTCATTACAGTGCACATCCAGGTACCTGCAGCCTGCTATACAGAGGGCAGTCCTCCCCTAACAACATGGCTGTAACCCCATTACTGTGCACATCCATGTAACTGCAGCCTGTTATACAGAGGGCAGTCCTCACCTAACAACATGGCTGTAACCTCATTACAGTGCACATCCAGGTACCTGCAGCCTGCTATACAGAGGACAGTCCTCCCCTAACAACATGGCTGTAACCTCATTACTGTGCACATCCAGGTAACTGCAGCCTGTTATACAGAGGGCAGTCCTCACCTAACAACATGGCTGTAACCTCATTACTGTGCACATCCAGGTAACTGCAGCCTGTTATACAGAGGACAGTCCTCCCCTAACAACATAACAGTAACCTCATTACAGTGCACATCCAGGTACCTGCAGCCTGTTATACAGAGGACAGTCCTCCCCTAACAACATCTCTGTAACCTCATTACTGTGCACATCCAGGTACCTGCAGCCTGCTATACAGAGGACAGTCCTCCCCTAACAACATGGCTGTAACCTCATTACAGTGCACATCCAATTTACCTGCAGCCTGCTATGCAGAGGACAGTCCTCCCCTAACAACATGGCTGTAACCTCATTACAGTGCACATCCAGGTACCTGCAGCCTGCTATACAGAGGACAGTCCTCCCCTAACAACATGGCTGTAACCTCATTACAGTGCACATCCAGGTAACTGCAGCCTGTTATACAGAGGACAGTCCTCCCCACATGGCTGTAACCCCATTACTGTGCACATCCAGGTAACTGCAGCCTGTTATACAGAGGACAGTCCTCACCTAACAACATGGCTGTAACCTCATTACTGTGCACATCCAGGTAACTGCAGCCTGCTATACAGAGGACAGTCCTCCCCACATGGCTGTAACCCCATTACTGTGCACATCCAGGTAACTGCAGCCTGTTATACAGAGGACAGTCCTCACCTAACAACATGGCTGTAACCTCATTACTGTGCACATCCAGGTAACTGCAGCCTGTTATACAGAGGGCAGTCCTCACCTAACAACATGGCTGTAACCCCATTACTGTGCACATCCAGGTAACTGCAGCCTGTTATACAGAGGGCAGTCCTCCCCTAACAACATGGCTGTAACCCCATTACTGTGCACATCCAGGTAACTGCAGCCTGTTATACAGAGGGCAGTCCTCACCTAACAACATGGCTGTAACCTCATTACAGTGCACATCCAGGTACCTGCAGCCTGCTATACAGAGGGCAGTCCTCCCCTAACAACATGGCTGTAACCTCATTACAGTGCACATCCAGGTAACTGCAGCCTGTTATACAGAGGGCAGTCCTCACCTAACAACATCTCTGTAACCTCATTACTGTGCACATCCAGGTAACTGCAGCCTGTTATACAGAGGGCAGTCCTCACCTAACAACATGGCTGTAACCTCATTACAGTGCACATCCAGGTACCTGCAGCCTGCTGTACAGAGGGCAGTCCTCCCCTAACAACATGGCTGTAACCCCATTACTGTGCACATCCAGGTAACTGCAGCCTGCTATACAGAGGGCAGTCCTCCCCTAACAACATGGCTGTAACCCCATTACTGTGCACATCGAGGTAACTGCAGCCTGTTATACAGAGGGCAGTCCTCACCTAACAACATGGCTGTAACCTCATTACAGTGCACATCCAGGTACCTGCAGCCTGTTATACAGAGGGCAGTCCTCACCTAACAACATGGCTGTAACCTCATTACAGTGCACATCCAGGTACCTGCAGCCTGCTGTACAGAGGGCAGTCCTCCCCTAACAACATGGCTGTAACCCCATTACTGTGCACATCCAGGTAACTGCAGCCTGCTATACAGAGGGCAGTCCTCCCCTAACAACATGGCTGTAACCCCATTACTGTGCACATCGAGGTAACTGCAGCCTGTTATACAGAGGGCAGTGCTCACCTAACAACATGGCTGTAACCTCATTACAGTGCACATCCAGGTACCTGCAGCCTGTTATACAGAGGACAGTCCTCCCCTAACAACATGACAGTAACCTCATTACAGTGCACATCCAGGTACCTGCAGCCTGCTATACAGAGGACAGTCCTCCCCTAACAACATGGCTGTAACCTCATTACTGTGCACATCCAGGTAACTGCAGCCTGTTACACAGAGGACAGTCCTCCCCTAACAACATCTCTGTGACCTCATTACTGTGCACATCCAGGTAACTGCAGCCTGTTATACAGAGGGCAGTCCTCACCTAACAACATGGCTGTAACCTCATTACAGTGCACATCCAGGTACCTGCAGCCTGTTATACAGAGGGCAGTCCTCCCCTAACAACATGGCTGTAACCTCATTACAGTGCACATCCAGGTACCTGCAGCCTGTTATACAGAGGGCAGTCCTCCCCTAACAACATGACAGTAACCTCATTACTGTGCACATCCAGGTAACTGCAGCCTGCTATACAGAGGACAGTCCTCCCCTAACAACATGGCTGTAACCCCATTACTGTGCACATCCAGGTAACTGCAGCCTGTTATACAGAGGGCAGTCCTCACCTAACAACATGGCTGTAACCTCATTACAGTGCACATCCAGGTACCTGCAGCCTGCTATACAGAGGACAGTCCTCCCCTAACAACATCTCTGTAACCTCATTACTGTGCACATCCAGGTACCTGCAGCCTGCTATACAGAGGACAGTCCTCCCCTAACAACATGGCTGTAACCTCATTACAGTGCACATCCAATTTACCTGCAGCCTGCTATGCAGAGGACAGTCCTCCCCTAACAACATGGCTGTAACCTCATTACTGTGCACATCCAGGTAACTGCAGCCTGTTATACAGAGGGCAGTCCTCACCTAACATCTCTGTAACCTCATTACTGTGCACATCCAGGTAACTGCAGCCTGTTATACAGAGGGCAGTCCTCACCTAACAACATGGCTGTAACCTCATTACAGTGCACATCCAGGTACCTGCAGCCTGCTGTACAGAGGGCAGTCCTCCCCTAACAACATGGCTGTAACCCCATTACTGTGCACATCCAGGTAACTGCAGCCTGCTATACAGAGGGCAGTCCTCCCCTAACAACATGGCTGTAACCCCATTACTGTGCACATCGAGGTAACTGCAGCCTGTTATACAGAGGGCAGTCCTCACCTAACAACATGGCTGCAACCTCATTACAGTGCACATCCAGGTACCTGCAGCCTGCTATACAGAGGACAGTCCTCCCCACATGGCTGTAACCTCATTACTGTGCACATCCAGGTACCTGCAGCCTGCTATACAGAGGACAGTCCTCCCCTAACAACATGGCTGTAACCTCATTACAGTGCACATCCAATTTACCTGCAGCCTGCTATGCAGAGGACAGTCCTCCCCTAACAACATGGCTGTAACCTCATTACTGTGCACATCCAGGTACCTGCAGCCTGCTATACAGAGGACAGTCCTCCCCTAACAACATCTCTGTAACCTCATTACTGTGCACATCCAGGTACCTGCAGCCTGCTATACAGAGGACAGTCCTCCCCTAACAACAAGGCTGTAACCCCATTACTGTGCACATCCAGGTAACTGCAGCCTGTTATACAGAGGACAGTCCTCCCCTAACAACATGGCTGTAACCTCATTACAGTGCACATCCAGGTAACTGCAGCCTGTTATACAGAGGACAGTCCTCCCCTATCAACATGGCTGTAACCTCATTACAGTGCACATCCAGGTAACTGCAGTCTGCTATACAGAGGACAGTCCTCACCTAACAACATGGCTGTAACCTCATTACAGTGCACATCCAGGTACCTGCAGCCTGCTGTACAGAGGGCAGTCCTCCCCTAACAACATGGCTGTAACCCCATTACTGTGCACATCCAGGTAACTGCAGCCTGCTATACAGAGGGCAGTCCTCCCCACATGGCTGTAACCCCATTACTGTGCACATCCAGGTAACTGCAGCCTGCTATACAGAGGGCAGTCCTCCCCACATGGCTGTAACCCCATTACTGTGCACATCGAGGTAACTGCAGCCTGTTATACAGAGGGCAGTCCTCACCTAACAACATGGCTGTAACCTCATTACAGTGCACATCCAGGTACCTGCAGCCTGCTATACAGAGGACAGTCCTCCCCTAACAACATGGCTGTAACCTCATTACTGTGCACATCCAGGTAACTGCAGCCTGTTATACAGAGGACAGTCCTCCCCTAACAACATGGCTGTAACCTCATTACAGTGCACATCCAGGTACCTGCAGCCTGTTATACAGAGGACAGTCCTCACCTAACAACATCTCTGTAACCTCATTACTGTGCACATCCAGGTACCTGCAGCCTGCTATACAGAGGACAGTCCTCCCCTAACAACATGGCTATAACCCCATTACTGTGCACATCCAGGTAACTGCAGCCTGTTATACAGAGGGCAGTCCTCACCTAACAACATGGCTGTAACCTCATTACAGTGTACATCCAGGTACCTGCAGCCTGCTATACAGAGGACAGTCCTCCCCACATGGCTGTAACCTCATTACTGTGCACATCCAGGTACCTGCAGCCTGCTATACAGAGGACAGTCCTCCCCTAACAACATGGCTGTAACCTCATTACAGTGCACATCCAGGTACCTGCAGCCTGCTATGCAGAGGACAGTCCTCCCCTAACAACATGGCTGTAACCTCATTACTGTGCACATCCAGGTACCTGCAGCCTGCTATACAGAGGACAGTCCTCCCCTAACAACATAACAGTAACCTCATTACAGTGCACATCCAGGTACCTGCAGCCTGCTATACAGAGGACAGTCCACCCCTAACAACAAGGCTGTAACCCCATTACTGTGCACATCCAGGTAACTGCAGCCTGTTATACAGAGGACAGTCCTCCCCTAACAACATGGCTGTAACCTCATTACAGTGCACATCCAGGTAACTGCAGCCTGTTATACAGAGGACAGTCCTCCCCTAACACCATGGCTGTAACCTCATTACAGTGCACATCCAGGTACCTGCAGTCTGCTATACAGAGGACAGTCCTCCCCTAACAACATGACAGTAACCTCATTACAGTGCACATCCAGGTACCTGCAGCCTGTTATACAGAGGACAGTCCTCACCTAACAACATCTCTGTAACCTCGTTACTGTGCACATCCAGGTACCTGCAGCCTGCTATACAGAGGACAGTCCTCACGTAACAACATGGCTATAACCCCATTACTGTGCACATCCAGGTAACTGCAGCCTGTTATACAGAGGGCAGTCCTCACCTAACAACATGGCTGTAACCTCATTACAGTGTACATCCAGGTACCTGCAGCCTGCTATACAGAGGACAGTCCTCCCCTAACAACATGGCTGTAACCTCATTACTGTGCACATCCAGGTACCTGCAGCCTGCTATACAGAGGACAGTCCTCCCCTAACAACATGGCTGTAACCTCATTACAGTGCACATCCAATTTACCTGCAGCCTGTTATACAGAGGACAGTCCTCCCCTAACAACATAGCAGTAACCTCATTACAGTGCACATCCAGGTACCTGCAGCCTGCTATACAGAGGACAGTCCTCCCCTAACAACAAGGCTGTAACCCCATTACTGTGCACATCCAGGTAACTGCAGCCTGTTATACAGAGGACAGTCCTCCCCTAACAGCATGGCTGTAACCTCATTACAGTGCACATCCAGGTAACTGCAGCCTGTTATACAGAGGACAGTCCTCCCCTAACAACATGGCTGTAACCTCATTACAGTGCACATCCAGGTAACTGCAGCCTGCTATACAGAGGACAGTCCTCACGTAACAACATGGCTGTAACCTCATTACAGTGCACATCCAGGTACCTGCAGCCTGTTATACAGAGGGCAGTCCTCACCTAACAACATGGCTGTAACCTCATTACAGTGCACATCCAGGTACCTGCAGCCTGCTATACAGAGGACAGTCCTCCCCTAACAACATGGCTGTAACCTCATTACTGTGCACATCCAGGTAACTGCAGCCTGTTATACAGAGGACAGTCCTCCCCACATGGCTGTAACCCCATTACTGTGCACATTCAGGTACCTGCAGCCTGCTATACAGAGGACAGTCCTCCCCTAACAACATGGCTGTAACCTCATTACTGTGCACATCCAGGTAACTGCAGCCTGTTATACAGAGGACAGTCCTCCCCTAACAACATGGCTGTAACCTCATTACAGTGCACATCCAGGTACCTGCAGCCTGCTATACAGAGGACAGTCCTCCCCTAACAACATGACAGTACCCTCATTACAGTGCACATCCAGGTACCTGCAGCCTGCTATACAGAGGACAGTCCTCCCCTAACAACATGACAGTAACCTCATTACAGTGCACATCCAGGTACCTGCAGCCTGCTATACAGAGGACAGTCCTCCCCTAACAACATGGCTGTAACCTCATTACTGTGCACATCCAGGTAACTGCAGCCTGTTATACAGAGGACAGTCCTCCCCTAACAACATGGCTGTAACCTCATTACAGTGCACATCCAGGTACCTGCAGCCAGGGCCGGATTAAGGTTGGTGGGGGCCCCTGGGCGCAAAACATGGTGGAGGCCCCCATTGAATGTAGTCCAGACAGGGAACAGCAATCGCTATATACCGACCCCCAGCAATAACTATATACAGCCTCCCCAGTAATCACTGTATACAGCTCCCCCAGCAACCACTGTATACAGCTCCCCCAGCAACCACTATATACAGTTCCCCAGCAATCACTATATACAGCTCTCCCAGCAATCACTATATACAGCTCCCCCAGCAATCACTATATACAGCTCCCCCAGCAATCACTATATACAGCTCCCCCCAGCAATCACTATATACAGCTCCCCCCAGCAATCACTATATACAGCTCCCCCAGCAATCACTATATACAGCTCCCCCAGCAATCACTGTATACAGCTCCCCCAGCAATCACTGTATACAGCTCCCCCAGCAATCACTATATACAGCTCCTCCAGCAATCACTATATAAAGCTCCCCCAGCAATCGCTAAATACAGCTCCCCCAGCAATCGCTATATACAGCTCCCCCAGCAATCACTATATACAGCTCCCCAGCAATCACTATATACAGCTCCCCCAGCAATCACTATATACAGCTCCTCCAGCAATCACTATATACAGCTCCTCCAGCAATCACTATATACAGCTCCTCCAGCAATCACTGTATACAGCTCCCCAGCCATCACTATATACAGCTCCCCCAGACATCACTATATACAGCTCCCCCCAGCAATCACTGTATACAGCTCCCCAGCAATCACTATATACAGCTCCCCCGGCAATCGCTGTATACAGCTCCCCCAGCAATCACTATATACAGCTCCCCCAGCAATCACTACATACAGCTCCCCCAGCAATCACTGTATACAGCTCCCCCAGCAATCACTGTATACAGCTCCCCCAGCAATCACTATATACAGCTCCCCCAGCAATCACTATATACAGCTCCCCCAGCAATCACTATATACAGCTCCCCCAGCAATCACTATATACAGCCCCCCAGCAATCACTATATACAGCCCCCCCAGCAATCACTATATACAGCTCCCCCAGTAATCACTATATACAGCTCCCCCAGCAATCACTATATACAGCTCCTCCAGCAATCACTATATACAGCTCCCCCAGACATCACTATATACAGCTCCCCCCAGCAATCACTGTATACAGCTCCCAAGCAATCACTATATACAGCTCCCCAGCAATCACTATATACAGCTCCCCCGGCAATCGCTGTATACAGCTCCCCCAGCAATCACTATATACAGCTCCCCCAACAATCACTATATACAGCTCCCCCAGCAATCACTGTATACAGCTCCCCCAGCAATCACTGTATACAGCTCCCCCAGCAATTACTATATACAGCTCCCCCAGCAATCACTGTAGACAGCTCCCCCAGCAATCACTGTATACAGCTCCCCCAGCAATCACTATATACAGCTCCCCCAGCAATCACTATACACAGCTCCCCCAGCAATCACTGTATACAGCTCCCCCAGCAATCACTGTATACAGCTCCCCCAGCAATCACTGTATACAGCTCCCCCAGCAATCACTGTATACAGCTCCTCCAGCAATCACTATATACAGCTCCCCCAGCAATCACTATATACAGCTCCCCCAGCAATCACTATATACAGCTCCCCCAGCAACCACTATATACAGCTCCTCCAGCAATCACTATATACAGCTCCCCCAGCAATCACTATATACAGCTCCCCCAGTAATCACTATATACAGCTCCCCCAGCAATCACTATATACAGCTCCCCCAGCAATCACTGTATACAGCTCCCCCAGCAATCACTATATACAGCTCCCCCAGCAATCACTGTATACAGCTCCCCCAGCAATCACTATATACAGCTCCCCCAGCAATCACTATATACAGCTCCCCCAGCAATCACTATATACAGCTCCCCCAGCAATCACTATATACAGCTCCCCCAGCAATCACTATATACAGCCCCCCAGCAATCACTATATACAGCCCCCCCAGCAATCACTATATACAGCTCCCCCAGTAATCACTATATACAGCTCCCCCAGCAATCACTATATACAGCTCATCCAGCAATCACTATATACAGCTCCCCCAGACATCACTATATACAGCTCCCCCCAGCAATCACTGTATACAGCTCCCAAGCAATCACTATATACAGCTCCCCAGCAATCACTATATACAGCTCCCCCGGCAATCGCTGTATACAGCTCCCCCAGCAATCACTATATACAGCTCCCCCAACAATCACTATATACAGCTCCCCCAGCAATCACTGTATACAGCTCCCCCAGCAATCACTGTATACAGCTCCCCCAGCAATTACTATATACAGCTCCCCCAGCAATCACTGTAGACAGCTCCCCCAGCAATCACTGTATACAGCTCCCCCAGCAATCACTGTATACAGCTCCCCCAGCAATCACTATACACAGCTCCCCCAGCAATCACTGTATACAGCTCCCCCAGCAATCACTGTATACAGCTCCCCCAGCAATCACTGTATACAGCTCCCCCAGCAATCACTGTATACAGCTCCTCCAGCAATCACTATATACAGCTCCCCCAGCAATCACTATATACAGCTCCCCCAGCAATCACTATATACAGCTCCCCCAGCAATCACTGTATACAGCTCCCCCAGCAATCACTGTATACAGCTCCCCCAGCAATCACTGTATACAGCTCCCCCAGCAACCACTGTATACAGCTCCCCCAGCAACCACTGTATACAGCTCCCCCAGCAACCACTGTATACAGCTCCCCCAGCAACCACTGTATACAGCTCCCCCAGCAACCACTGTATACAGCTCCCCCAGCAACCACTGTATACAGCTCCCCCAGCAACCACTGTATACAGCTCCCCCAGCAAACATTATATACAGCTCCCCCAGCAATCACTGTATACAGCTCCCCCAGCAACCACTATATACAGCTCCTCCAGCAATCACTATATACAGCTCCCCCAGCAATCACTATATACAGCTCCCCCAGTAATCACTATATACAGCTCCCCCAGCAATCACTATATACAGCTCCCCCAGCAATCACTGTATACAGCTCCCCCAGCAATCACTATATACAGCTCCCCCAGCAATCACTGTATACAGCTCCCCCAGCAATCACTATATACAGCTCCCCCAGCAATCACTATATACAGCTCCCCCAGCAATCACTATATACAGCTCCCCCAGCAATCACTATATACAGCTCCCCCAACAATCACTATATACAGCTCCCCCAGCAATCACTATATACAGTTCCCAGTAATCACTATATACATTCCCCCTATAATAACTATATACACCCCCTATAACAACTATATACAGTGCCCCTATGATAACTATATACACCCCTATAATAACTGTATAACAATTACAATATACAGTCCTGCTATAATAACTATATACAGTCCCCTATAACTATATACACCCCCCTATAATAACTATATACAGTTCCCCTATAATAACTATATACAGACCCCTATGATAACTATGTACACCCTATAATAACTATATACACCCCCCTATAACAACTATATACACCCCCCTATAACAACTATATACACCCCCCTATAATAACTATATACACCCCCCTATAATAACTATATACAGTTCCCTGTAATAACTATATACACCCCCTATAATAACTATATACAGTTCCCTGTAATAACTATATACACCCCCCTATAATAACTATATACAGTTCCCCTATAATAACTATATACAGTTCCCTGTAATAACTATATACAGACCCCTATAACTATATACACCCCCCTATAATAACTATATACAGTTCCCCTATAATACTATATACAGTTCCCTGTAATAACTATATACAGACCCCTATGATAACTATGTACACCCTATAATAACTATATACACCCCCTATAATAACTATATACACCCCCTATAACAGCTATATACAGTGCCCCTATAATAACTATATACACCCCCTATAACAACTATATATAGTGCCCCTATAATAACTATATACACCCCCATAATAAATATATACAATCCCCCTATAACAACTTTATACAGATTCCTATTATTGCTATACACCCCCCCCACATAATAAATATATACAACCCCCCCAATAATAACCATATACTGTTCTAGATATAATACCCCCCCCCAATAACAACTATATACAGTTCTAGATATAATACTAAAATTGTACTCACCCTCCATCGTTCCCACGATGCGCGCTGTCTTCATCCTCCCTCGCGTTGTTAGGGTGGAGATCGGATGTAAACAAAGATGGCGGCGCCCTGCTACAGCCCGCGCCGTGAGTCGCGCCGCGGTGACGTCACATGCTGTGATGTCACACTCGGCGCCGTGACCCAGCGGCAGGGCGCCGCCATCTTCATTTACATTGGATCGTCTATGGCAGAGCAGGGAACTTATTGTTCCCTCGCTCTGCCATATACTAAAGGCAGAAACATCGGCGGGATTCGGCCCGCGGCCCGGGTAGCCCCGCGCGGAATACATTGCTGGCGATTCGGGCGGTTATGCGACCGCCCGAATCGCCCCAATTTGGTGGGGGCCCCTCTTAAAGGCGAAGTGGTGGGGGCCCCGGGGCTCGCGCACCGCGAGCCCCCCCTATAATACGGCTCTGCCTGCAGCCTAACAACATGACAGTAACCTCATTACAGTGCACATCCAGGTACCTGCAGCCTGTTATACAGAGGGCAGTCCTCACGTAACAACATATCTGTAACCTCATTACTGTGCACATCCAGGTACCTGCAGCCTGCTATACAGAGGACAGTCCTCCCCTAACAACATGGCTGTAACCCCATTACTGTGCACATCCAGGTAACTGCAGCCTGTTATACAGAGGGCAGTCCTCACCTAACAACATGGCTGTAACCTCATTACAGTGTACATCCAGGTACCTGCAGCCTGCTATACAGAGGACAGTCCTCCCCACATGGCTGTAACCCCATTACTGTGCACATCCAGGTAACTGCAGCCTGTTATACAGAGGGCAGTCCTCACCTAACAACATCTCTGTAACCTCATTACAGTGCACATCCAATTTACCTGCAGCCTGCTATGCAGAGGACAGTCCTCCCCTAACAACATGGCTGTAACCTCATTACTGTGCACATCCAGGTACCTGCAGCCTGCTATACAGAGGACAGTCCTCCCCTAACAACATAACAGTAACCTCATTACAGTGCACATCCAGGTACCTGCAGCCTGCTATACAGAGGACAGTCCTCCCCTAACAACAAGGCTGTAACCCCATTACTGTGCACATCCAGGTAACTGCAGCCTGTTATACAGAGGACAGTCCTCCCCTAACAACATGGCTGTAACCTCATTACAGTGCACATCCAGGTAACTGCAGCCTGTTATACAGAGGACAGTCCTCCCCTAACAACATAACAGTAACCTCATTACAGTGCACATCCAGGTACCTGCAGCCTGCTATACAGAGGACAGTCCTCCCCTAACAACAAGGCTGTAACCCCATTACTGTGCACATCCAGGTAACTGCAGCCTGTTATACAGAGGACAGTCCTCCCCTAACAACATGGCTGTAACCTCATTACAGTGCACATCCAGGTAACTGCAGCCTGTTATACAGAGGACAGTCCTCACGTAACAACATGGCTGTAACCCCATTACAGTGCACATCCAGGTACCTGCAGCCTGTTATACAGAGGGCAGTCCTCCCCTAACAACATGGCTGTAACCTCATTACAGTGCACATCCAGGTACCTGCAGCCTGTTATACAGAGGGCAGTCCTCACCTAACAACATGGCTGTAACCTCATTACAGTGCACATCCAGGTACCTGCAGCCTGCTATACAGAGGACAGTCCTCCCCTAACAACATGACAGTAACCTCATTACAGTGCACATCCAGGTACCTGCAGCCTGCTATACAGAGGACAGTCCTCCCCTAACAACATGGCTGTAACCTCATTACTGTGCACATCCAGGTAACTGCAGCCTGTTATACAGAGGGCAGTCCTCACCTAACAACATAACAGTAACCTTATTACAGTGCACATCCAGGTACCTGCAGCCTGCTATACAGAGGACAGTCCTCCCCTAACAGCATGGCTGTAACCCCATTACTGTGCACATCCAGGTAACTGCAGCCTGTTATACAGAGGGCAGTCCTCACCTAACAACATCTCTGTAACCTCATTACAGTGCACATCCAGGCACCTGCAGCCTGCTATACAGAGGACAGTCCTCCCCTAACAACATGGCTGTAACCCCATTACTGTGCACATCCAGGTAACTGCAGCCTGTTATACAGAGGGCAGTCCTCACCTAACAACATGGCTGTAACCTCATTACTGTGCACATCCAGGTAACTGCACCTATACAGAGGACAGTCCTCCCCTAACAACATGGCTGTAACCTCATTACTGTGCACATCCAGGTAACTGCAGCCTGTTATACAGAGGGCAGTCCTCACCTAACAACAAGGCTGTAACCTCATTACAGTGCACATCCAATTTACCTGCAGCCTGCTATACAGAGGACAGTCCTCCCCTAACAACATGGCTGTAACCTCATTACTGTGCATATCCAGGTAACTGCAGCCTGTTATACAGAGGGCAGTCCTCACCTAACAACATGGCTGTAACCTCATTACTGTGCACATCCAGGTACCTGCAGCCTGCTATACAGAGGACAGTCCTCCCCTAACAACATGGCTGTAACCCCATTACTGTGCACATCCAGGTAACTGCAGCCTGTTATACAGAGGGCAGTCCTCACCTAACAACATGGCTGTAACCTCATTACTGTGCACATCCAGGTAACTGCAGCCTGTTATACAGAGGGCAGTCCTCACCTAACAACATGGCTGTAACCTCATTACAGTGTACATCCAGGTACCTGCAGCCTGCTATACAGAGGACAGTCCTCCCCACATGGCTGTAACCCCATTACTGTGCACATCCAAGGTAACTGCAGCCTGCTATACAGAGGGCAGTCCTCCCCTAACAACATGGCTGTAACCCCATTGCTGTGATGCAGCCCTTTCCTTTCCTTCCACCATTAGTCAGATCACACAGGAGGCTGCAGAGATTAAAAAAAAAAAAAAGCATCAGCCTAAGCTCAAAAACCTCCTGCCATCCTCCTGTAAGTCTCCACTACTGACTGCCCCCCCCATGCTACACTGCTGTCCTGCCATCCTCCTGTAATCTCCATTACTGACTGCCCCCCATGCTACACTGCTGTCCTGCCATCCTCCTTTAATCTCCATTACTGCCTGCCCCCAATGCTACACTGCTGTCATGCTATCCTCCTGTAATCTCCATTACTGACTGCCCCCTCCCATGCTACACTGCTGTCCTGCCATCATCCTGTAAGTCTCTACTACTGACTGTCCCCCCCATGCTACACTGCTGTCCTACCATCCTCCTGTAATATCCACTACTGACTGTCCCCCCCATGCTACACTAATGTCCTGCCATCCTCCTGTAAGTCTCTACTACTGACTGCCCCCCCTTGCTACACTGCTGTCCTGCCATCCTCCTGTAATATCCACTACTGACTGCCCCCCATGCTACACTGCTGTCCTGCCATCATCCTGTAAGCCTCCACTACTGACTGCCCCCCCTATGCTACACTGCTGTCCTGCCATCCTCCCGTAATATCCACTACTGACTGTCCCCCCCATGCTACACTAATGTCCTGCAGTCCTCCTGTAAGTCTCTACTACTAACTGCCCCCCCATGCTACACTGCTGTCCTCCCATCCTCCTGTAATCTCCACTACTGACTGCCCCCCCATGCTACACTGCTGTCCTGCCATCCTCCTGTAATATCCACTACTGACTGCCCCCCATGCTATACTGCTGTCCTGCCATCATCCTGTAAGCCTTCACTACTGACTGCCCCCCCTATGCTACACTGCTGTCCTCCCATCCTCCTGAAATATCCACTACTGACTGTGCTCCCATGCTACACTAATGTCCTGCCATCCTCCTGTAAGTCTCTACTACTGACTGCCCCCCCCTTGCTACACTGCTGTCCTGCCATCCTCCTGTAATATCCAATACTGACTGCCCCCCCATGCTACATTGCTGTCCTGCCATCCTCCTGTAATATCCACTACTGACTGTCCCCCAATACTACACTCCTGTCCTGCCATCCTCCTGTAATATCCACTACTGACTGCCCCCCCATGCTACACTAATGTCCTGCCATCCTCCTGTAAGTCTCTACTACTAACTGCCCCCCCATGCTACACTGCTGTCCTCCCATCCTCCTGTAATCTCCACTACTGACTGCCCCCCCCATGCTACACTGCTGTCCTGCCATCCTCCTGTAATATCCACTACTGACTGCCCCCCATGCTACACTGCTGTCCTGCCATCATCCTGTAAGCCTTCACTACTGACTGCCCCCCCTATGCTACACTGCTGTCCTGCCATCCTCCTGGAACATCCACTACTGACTGTTCCCCCATGCTACACTGCTGTCCTGCCATCCTCCTGTAAGTCTCTACTACTGACCGTCCCCCCAATGCTACACTGCTGTCCTCCCATCCTCCTGAAATATCCACTACTGACTGTCCCCCCATGCTACATTGCTGTCCTGCCATCCTCCTGTAATCTCCAGTACTGACTGCCCCCCATGGTACACTGCTGTCCTGTCATCCTCCTGTAATCTCCACTACTGACTGTCCCCCCATATTACACTCCTGTCCTGCCATCCTCCTGTAATATCCACTACTGACTGCCCCCCCATGCTACACTAATGTCCTGCCATCCTCCTGTAAGTCTCTACTACTGACTGCCCCCCCCTTGCTACACTGCTGTCCTGCCATCCTCCTGTAATATCCAATACTGACTGCCCCCCCATGCTACATTGCTGTCCTGCCATCCTCCTGTAATATCCACTACTGACTGTCCCCCCATACTACACTCCTGTCCTGCCATCCTCCTGTAATATCCACTACTGACTGCCCCCCCATGCTACACTAATGTCCTGCCATCCTCCTGTAAGTCTCTACTACTGACTGCCCCCCCTTTCTACACTGCTGTCCTGCCATCCTCCTGTAATATCCACTACTGACTGTCCCCCCATGCTACACTGCTGTCCTGCCATCCTCCTGTAATCTTTACTACTGACTGTCCCCCCCATGCTACACTGCTGTCCTGCCATCCTCCTGTAATCTCCACTACTGACTGTCCCCCCATGCTACATTGCTGTTCTGCCATACTCCTGTAATCTCCACTACTGACTGTCCCCCCATGCTACATTGCTGTCCTGCCATCCTCCTGTAACTTCCATTACTTACTGCCCCCCATGCTACACTGCTGTCCTGCCATCCTCCTGTAAGTCTCTACTACTGACTGTCCCCATATGCTACACTGCTGTCCTCCCATCCTCCTGTAGGTCTCTACTACTGACTGCCCCCCCCAATGCTACACTGCTGTCCTCCCATCCTCCTGTAATATCCACTACTGACTGTCCCCCCATGCTACATTGCTGTCCTGCCATCCTCGTGTAATCTCCAGTACTGACTGCCCCCCATGGTACACTGCTGTCCTGCCATCCTCCTGTAACCTCCATTACTTACTGCCCCCCATGCTACACCGCTGTCCTGCCATCCTCCTGTAAGTCTCTACTACTGACTGCCCCCCCATGGTACACTGCTGTCCTGCCATCCCTCCTGTAATCTCCATTACTTACTGCCCCCCTTGCTACACTGCTGTCCTGCCATCCTCCTGTAAGTCTCTACTACTGACTGCCCCCCCATGTTACACTGCTGTCCTGCCATCCTCCCGTAAGTCTCTACTAGTGACTGCCCCCCCATGCTACACTGCTGTCCTGCCATCCTCCTGCAAGTCTCTACTACTGACTGCCCCCCCAATGCTACACTGCTGTCCTCCCAACCTCCTGCAATATCCACAACTGACTGTCCCCCCATGCTACATTGCTGTCCTGCCATCCTCCTGTAATCTCCAGTACTGACTACCCCCCAAGGTACACTGCTGTCCTGTCATCCTCCTGTAATCTCCACTACTGACTGTCCCCATATGCTACACTGCTGTCCTCCCATCCTCCTGTAGGTCTCTACTACTGACTGCCCCCCCCTTTCTACACTGCTGTCCTGCCATCCTCCTGTAATATCCACTACTGACTGCCCCCCCATGCTACACTGCTGTCCTGCCATCCTCCTGTAAGTCTCTACTACTGACTGTCCCCCCCATGCTACACTGCTGTCCTGCCATCCTCCTGTAATCTCCACTACTGACTGCCCCCCCATGCTACACTGCTGTCCTGCCATCCTCCTGTAAGTCTCTACTACTGACTGTCCCCCCCATGCTACACTGCTGTCCTGCCATCCTCCTGTAATCTCCACTACTGACTGCCCCCCCATGCTACACTGCTGTCCTGCCATCCTCCTGTAAGTCTCTACTACTGACTGTCCCCCCCATGCTACACTGCTGTCCTGCCATCCTCCTGTAATCTCCACTACTGACTGTCCCCCCCATGCTACACTGCTGTCCTGCCATCCTCCTGTAATCTCCACTACTGACTGTCCCCCCATGCTACATTGCTGTCCTGCCATACTCCTGTAATCTCCACTACTGACTGTCCCCCCATGCTACATTGCTGTCCTGCCATCCTCCTGTAAGTCTCTACTACTGACTGTCCCCATATGCTACACTGCTGTCCTCCCATCCTCCTGTAGGTCTCTACTACTGACTGCCCCCCCCCAATGCTACACTGCTGTCCTCCCATCCTCCTGTAATATCCACTACTGACTGTCCCCCCATGCTACATTGCTGTCCTGCCATCCTCGTGTAATCTCCAGTACTGACTGCCCCCCATGGTACACTGCTGTCTTGCCATCCTCCTGTAACCTCCATTACTTACTGCCCCCCATGCTACACTGCTGTCCTGCCATCCTCCTGTAAGTCTCTACTACTGACTGCCCCCCCATGGTACACTGCTGTCCTGCCATCCTCCTGTAATCTCCATTACTTACTGCCCCCCATGCTACACTGCTGTCCTGCCATCCTCCTGTAAGTCTCTACTACTGACTGCCCCCCCATGTTACACTGCTGTCCTGCCATCCTCCTGTAATATCCACTACTGCCCCCCCATGGTACACTGCTGTCCTGCCATCCTCCTGTAATCTCCATTACTTACTGTCCCCCATGCTACACTGCTGTCCTGCCATCCTCCTGTAATATCCATTACTGACTGCCCCCCATGCTACACTGCTGTCCTGCCATCCTCCTGTAATATCCACTACTGACTGTACCCCCCATGCTACACTAATGTCCTGCCATCCTCCTGTAAGTCTCTACTACTGACTGCCCCCCCCCCCTTGCTACACTGCTGTCCTGCCATCCTCCTGTAAGTCTCTACTATTGACTGCCCTCCCATGTTACACTGCTGTCCTGCCATCCTCCCGTAAGTCTCTACTAGTGACTGTCCCTCCTGGCAGCACCAGGGAGAAGAGGAGGGGGTGAGTGTTGCATACCCCTCTCCAAAGTGATATATGGCACATGGTGCCAAATTCTGGGGAAAAATAGGACATTTCCTATCTTTTCCCAGCTATGAAACGGTACGTGGGGCATCGTACCAATCCATATGATGCTGTGCGCCCATTGCTGGCCCATGGGGGACGTTTATTTGCCGTATATACGTCCCCATACGGTGGTGTGAATAAGTCCTTAGACTCTTTTACAGTTTTGATAAATGAGGCCAATATGAAAGTTTCAGGGTGTAAATATTATTGAATATATAGGTGTGCATATTATATACATTTATTTTCTTTTTCAAGTATATAGTGGAAAAGATTAAAACAAAAAGGAATAGCAATATCAGGGCAGGTAACACACAGCATCCTGTCATGCTGGGGATCAGTAAGTGCAGGGACTACTTGAACACCACAGGTGGAAGGAGACTCTAAAGTCAGTGATGTGAAATAACTGCCGCTGTCAGTGCTGTGCATGTGTGTGCTAGGCCCCTCCCACATCTGCTTCTGTGTGGAAAAGAATAGAGGCTGTACACGCATCATAATAACAAATAAAGAGTTATCTTTCATTCCAGGTTACCATTATTAATGGCTTTTTTAACTATTTTAACCTCTTTGGGAGTTTTGTGAAGTAGTTTGTTTCGTGGCTGCAATTATCAGCTGTAAGGTGTCTGTAATGAAGTTTTATTGATAATACTTGTTCTCTTGACAGCAAAAACATTTGAAAATCCAATTGTCACTGGGACAATTTTTTTTTCCTGGAACTACAATTTACATACAAATTCAACTTTAGAACAAACCTAAATAATCTATCTTGTACGTTGCCCGGCGCCTGTCTCTACTGTGCTCACCTGTCTCCATAAGTGTCATTGAAATAAACAGAGAGGAAGGAGAAGCTACTCTATTCATTTTGGGGTACAATGTGCTACAGTTCATAAATTCTGTGAGATACCATAGTTATCCCGTCCTATGGATAGGAGAAAGCTGAGACCCCCTTAACAGCAGTTTATAATAAGGTCCTTTAAATCCAATCTATAATATTGGGATCTTGCAAATCTGAAAGAAAGAGACTTGTTGAGTCCCTACAGAGATAGAAGTTTGTTGATGAGATTGATTCCTATAGAACAACAGGTTACATACCACCATACACCGAATACAGAGGTAAATTACCTATAAAAACAACACCCCTTCCACTATGGCCAGTTGTTTGGAGTTGACCTGTTTTTACCACATTTGCATCACGTGGAGCGACCAGCACAGATGTTACGGGGCACGGATGGAAGGTAACAGACAGATTACAAAGTGCATCGCATTTCTTTGTTTTTTGGGGGTTTTTTTAAGACTTGCTGTTACCAACCATAACGCTGGCTTTGTTTTCTCCAATGCACAACATATGGTAATTGTGAGGGAGATACAGGAGGCTAATAACATAGACTGCTGCAGGGAATCCTTCTGCGTCTTATCGAAATGGCAGCAATCCGTGACACGACAGATAATGACTTGATTATGCCTCCAAGCCCAAGTTTAATAATCCAGAATAAACACTGTGCGGATGAACTGGATAAATACACCAGCGGAGAATGTTAAATACTGCGGGAGCAGGGCCGGGGTATGAGGTACATTCGCTTATTTAGCAGCCAAGGTGGTAATAGTGACATTTTGTACCGTTTTTACATTATAAAAGAGCTGGGGGAGGTTTTCTTGCGAGACGTTTCAATAAGGTCGCCTCTCTGAATATTCCAGAAGATTCACGTGAAGGCGAATGGTTCAGGTAGGCGATTTTTATGCATCGCTTATACCACATAAAACAAATGAAATGCGGACGGATCTCTTCGTACAAGTTTAAGATAAAAGTTGAACAAGTCTTGTTGCCATGGGAATACGGATATATAGAACACTATACGCTTTTCTATTAAAACGGGCCGCTAAAACTAAAATGCTCACCTAGGATCTACTAGAATCCATTAAGCATTGTATCCCGACACAGCACTGGGTTTAACTTGACATATGTTACCTCCATCGTAGGCAAAGAATATTCCCGTCACCTTCTTCATCCTAAAGGCCTGATACTGCCATTTGTTGAGGCGCTACACAATATCTGGCTCTATACATAAATCTCACAACCTACCCAGCACACACTCAACCTGAGCGCACAACAAAGGTCACACCATGGAAATGGGGAGCAGTTACGGGGCAAGTATATTTAAAGGGTTATTCCCATTACAGTAAATACATTTTATTGTTGATAATAATGAAAAGTTATTCTTTTTTCCAATATACTTTCTGTATACTTCCTCAACATTTTCTAGATCTCTGCTTGCTGTCATTCTATATGTGCAGTGTTAAATGCCTTCTGATCAGCTGTGTGGGAATAGACTGCACCAGTCTCACGTATGTTTAACACCTGCTCAATTTCTGCCTTTTTGCAATATTTTTGCACAGGAAATTCTCCGATACCTCAAACATAAAATTGAGCAAAAACCATCTCTTATGAAGTTTTTTGAAGTAAAAATACAAGTTTATTGCAGTGTAAAGGCTTGAATAAGCGATCGGACGATCGCTTGCTCAAGCCAAGAAGTAGAAATGTAAAAAAGTAAAAAAAAGAAAAAAAAAATGATGAAATCTTTATTTTATAATTAAATAAATAAAATAAAAGTCCCATTATCTCCCCAGTTACACATGAAATGCAAATAAAGTATATAAAACACAAAAACACGTACATATTTGGTATCACCGCGTACGTATTAATCTGTACAATAAATCTAAATCAATTTTGAACCCGCTCGGTGAACGACGTAAAAAAAAAAAACCTCAAATAAACTTCCCATCATATACAATTTTTCATCAAACACCATCACAAAAAATGTCCTAAAAAGTGATCAAAAAAAGTTACGTTCCCTAATATGATGCAACTGAAAAGAACAACTCTTTTGCAAAAAATAAGCCCTCAACCAGATCTGACAACAGAAAAATACAGAAGTTATGGCCCTAAAAATTTGTCAATACAGTAGTAAAAACAATGCGATTTTCTCCAATATTGATTTTGCTCAGGAAAATTGAGCAAAGATAAGAAAAACTATATAAATGAGGTATCACCGCAATCGTAGTGAACCAGAGAATAAAGATAAAATATTATTTTTATGTTACGGTGAGCGGAGGAAAAAAAATGCTAAAAATCCAAAATAAAAATTGATGATTTTGTTTGTGTCCCCCTTGAAATAGTTAATAAAATCTCATGAATAAGCTATACACCCCCAAAATGAATTATATATACACATTATATCTCATCCCGTACATAATAAGCCCTCATATGTTTGCATTACCAAAAAAAATAGAAATTTATAGGTCGTACAATGTGACAATACAAATCTGCTGTGAATGGCGCCTCCATTCATTCTATACTTGGCCGTGCGCCCATACAGCAGTTTACCACCACATATGGGGTATCAGTACACTCGGGAGGAATTGGGCATCAAACGTTGCAGTGTGTTTCCTCATTTAATTTATTCTGAAACTGTCAGTTTTGGCCTAAATGAATGTATTTTCCAAAAAAAATCCATAGTTTCTAAATCGCAGGTCCATATTGTTTTAACCCATGTGAAACACTTAAAGGGTTAATGGACTTAATAGAAGTTGTTTTACATACGTTGAGGGGTGAAGTTTCTATAGTGGGGTCATTTATGGGGTGTTACTATTATTTAGGCCTTTCAAAGTCACTTGGAAACTGAGTTGTCCCTCAAAATGTGAGTTTTGGCAATTTTCATGAAAATGAGAAAAATTGCACCTAAAGTTCTGCGCCTCATAATATCCTAGAAAAACGAGAGGATGCATAAAATATCATCCCAACATAAAGCAGACATTCCGTAAATGTTAATTATCAAGCTTTTGGGGTAGTTTTACTTCCTGTCTGGAAAGCAGAACATTTCAAACTTGGAAAAAGAAGAATTTTTACAAACTTTTGCCAAATTTTCACTTTTTTTCAAAACGAATCAAAAATCTTATCACTTAAATTTTATAACTAACATGAAGTATAATGTATTACGAAAAAACATTCTCAAATTCACCAGGATATGTTAAAGCGATCCGAAGTTATAACCAATTATCGTGAGACATGTCAGATTTGAAAAATCGAGTCTGGTCATTGAGCTGATAAAGGGTTAATGTGTCGCAACCAGCATTATACATGGTGAGGGCACATTTAGTGAAGTTTCCAACAATCTTAGTAAATGTGCCCCAGTAGCAGAGCTGTTGTCACAGATCAAAGCTCTTCTATAGAAGAGAACATAAAGTGGCAAGCATTTCCAAAAATAAATAAGTACTGAAAGAGTTTAAATTTTTTTTTTTGTTTTCGAAGCAGCAAAATCAAGCACAATTTCTCACAGTAATGAAAAATGTATGTGAACGAGGGGGTTGAGCTGTGTGTGACACTAAAGAGAAATCAGCTCTTTTATCCCCTTCTCCCTCAGAGACGCGGGCTGTATGTTAAGAGAATTCCTATGACCCTTCATTCACCCCCCAGGACTTTTCTTCAGCGAGTCACACAAAGCCAGTGTCTCTCAACCCCCTCATTCCCCCCTCCCCCGGGAATTCTCTTTAGCGAATCAACACAGCCATTGTCTCTCTCCACTTCTTCATTCCCAAATGGGGCTTGACTGTATGCTGGAGCTCATCCTGCCTCTCTGAGTGAATCTTGATAGAGACAATAGTGAAACGTGTATAAAGACTGTGTGGGTTTGTGGGTGCGGGGGGGGGGGGAAGAGTTTGCTGGTGACAGGCTATAACTACAGCTATGTGCATACATACAGAGTCACATCGACACCAATGATGGTGATAAAGCTTCTACACAAGTCAATACATGTGTGTGGTAGCCTTTCTCACATACACATCACACTAGCAGGTTTACAGGCAGGATACAGGTAGTTACACCACAATTAATAACTGGACCTGCAGAACTTTGCACTCACACAGTATACATAAAATGCTTATACACATGTGCCATATACTCCCGGATGTGGCTTATGCCATAACCAACCTATAGGATATAAGTCAAGTTATGAAGGGGACATTTAGCTTCACTGTTGCAAAATGTATCAATTTTGCCAAATCTTCTAAAAAGACCATCATATTGCATGGATGGTGGGTTAGTTGCCCTTTGGGGACCAAAATTCTGCTGAGAAATATGCCTTTAAACGTAACTACTATCCCAAGGTCAGTAACCAATCTGCCGCTTCAGAAAATCTCTACTGTATCACTTCGGGGTATTATGTCTCTATTAATGTGTTAATCTTCTAAACATATCAATCTGTAGTCTCTAGTCTGACATAAAATTTATAATGGCAAAGTCATTAAGATCAAGTAATAAGGGAAGAGGAGATTGAAAATGAGACAAATAAAGGACACATACTTGAGGAAATGAAACACAGACTAAAATATACATCAAAAGAAATGGCCCCTGCATATAAATGCTGATTCAATGGATAGTACAGGGACAAATGCTTTTTGGGCTCAAACGGCTCCAAATATGAAACGGCAAAAGGTCCCACTCCTGCCTGTGTCTTAATCTTGGGCAGTCTTATTTAAGGTCATCGGTGTACAAGTGGACAGAAAACTTGCAAATTCAGCCAAGAATAAGACCTGCTCTATAACATGCTGCTGGGGAAGTCATGCCCCGGACAATGGATCCACAGCCTTGTCATGAGCTCATAGAAAGACATGGGGACATGCATACCAATATACAAATACTATAGTGCCCCCTGCTGCTGGGGAGGTACAATGGGAGTTAGCTTTGATTATATGCCGCCCCATGGATGCAACAATCTCTGTTTTTATTAATAGAACAGACTACTATTTAGCTTGTTTGAATGTTATATCTGGTCAGGTCTTGGACATCCGAACATGTAAGATGTAATCAAATCGATGCTCGATAGAAGAAATCAGTCCGCTGTAAAAGGCTAGACCAGAAGCCCTTGCCACAAATGGGACTGCCCTCTGACAGCTAATTGCATATTAGTTTGGAAGGCTAAAAAACCCCCCTGAAAACTCAAATCTGCAATGTGCAGCCAGTGCCCAGCGCGATAGAGGAGCCCAATGATATGCATTGCATAGTGGCTTTCACTTTCCTACCCTTATAGATGCTCCGACAAAGTCGCTCCTTGCGCTTGCAGGATTTACCGGACCGAACCTAGAATCACTGAACTGCACTTATTTAGTCACTTCAGTGATTCTAGGTTCAGCCGGTAAATCCCACAAGCTTACGGAGCGCGTTTTTTTGGCCAAACTCACCAGTTGACAACAGCTGTAGATGAAAGTTGGATACACGCCCATCTGACAAGTGAATGTGCCAAAGCTATAGGTATACAAGTATAGGTATACTAGGTATATTATATATATTTTTGGTATAGATATACTAATAAAAGCCAAAATAAAAAGACCTATATTGCAATGTAATACAACCTGGTAGTACGAATCTTCCTCCCAGGGGCACTGGACTTCAGCTCCCAGATCATGACCCTTCCATCGCTGATTATAAGGGCGACAGAATTCTCATTTATAGGGTTGCAGGTTATGCTATACGGCCGCACGGTTTTCGTGACTCGAATAGCGTCACACTGACATCGCAAATCATAAGTCATCTCTGGCACGGGATCCGATTCTGGCAAGGAAAAAAAAAGGTTTATGATTACTTTCAAGTTAAAGTCCCATAGAAGAGATGACATGCGGATAACAGTGATGAATATACCCATTAAAACTCCCCCCAGGGAGATGACAACCGCAGCAGTTTGCATAGTTTATTAAGTTTGCATCTATAGCCGGGTTCTCTGGGATGGGACGGCAAAGCCTAAAGCTCCGCTTTACATCGTCGTATCCAAAAAGAAAAAACAAACATATTTTTTTGGCCTCGGCCCCTATTGAGTTTTCAGTTTTATTTGTGGCCGGAAGCGCAGATGAACACAATTTATAAAGTCAGTGAAGAGGAATTGGGGAATACAAATAGAGATCTGGAGGGGAGGGCTGCTCGTAGAGACATGGGGTAAGTGCGTCTCATCTGCAGGTGTCCCCGAATCTTCATTAATTCTTCATAGGCTGGCTTGCGCTCGCTCCATCCCATGCTGATGTTTGACACCCCGGCAGCTGTTCTGCAGCAGAAAATTGATGCTGCTGCCCTTTTATTTTTATTCGCTTTCTCCGTTTTTTAATTCAGTCGCCATGGTGATAAAAGATTGCAAACACTGGTGTTAAGGTGGACGATTAATCTTCGTGTCAGCCAGAAGAAGCGTGCGGGTACTATAATACTCAAGACTGAGCGATTAGACACAAACTGAGTTTTCTAAAACCCAGAAAGCTTGTATGACCTTTGACTATGTGCTTTGTTGACTTTTGCTGTCCAATGTGATTGTATGGAAGACCTTGGATACAAAAGTAGTGCATCGCGTGCTGCAGATTATTACTATGTTTTACACTTGCTATTGATGAATAGTAAGCGTTACACAACTCTGACCAGGTGAAAAATGACTCGTCTGGAAGTGTGCATTCTCTATCAAAGTTCTGCACTCCTGCCTCCAGCTTTATTTCAAGGTCAGGAAGTGAATGCTAAAGGGGTTTCACATATTCCTGGCGGCTGGGAGAAATAAAAATTTATACTTGGTCGGATACCAAATCTCATGTCGCTCAACTAAATTTGGTTTTCAAGCCTATACACAACCGAAGAAAGAAAGGGGGGGGGGGATTGGACTACAGGACCCACTTTAGCCAATAAGTGACCTCTTTGGACTAGGGGGCAACACAGGAAGTGAAGTCTCCTGAAAATCAAGAGGAGGCCTCCTGTGGCTGAAGCAGGTCCTGTGGCCTCCAGGGACTTCCAGATGCAGGTCCGAAAACTGGAGCAGTGTGAGAGCCACAGCGAAGTGAGCGATTTTTTATTTCCAACCCAAACCCTCTAGGGGTTTTCCAGATTCCTTGAAATGTAAATCCCCTTAAGCTTGGTCCAGTTATTTGCCAAATTTAAACATTGACATCTACATGCCAACAAATCCAACCAATACAAAAACATCCCAAGCTCCACCATGTGAAACCAACTTCTACAATTTGTTTTTATGCATTGTGAACCTAACACACCTTGAGAATGCTGTAGCTTCACTGATGTAAAAATATTTGTTTAATCCCTGAACCAAGTGCTTTTGCTCCAAAAACAATGATAAAATTCACGACCTTGGGAGAGCTGGGTGCAGGCGGCCTGCCGTACATAAAAGAGCTGAGCTGGATGACTCATACACAGCAGCTGGGGGATGGTGCAGCCATTGATTAATTCTGCCCATCAGGGACAACACAGTGATGATGTATTCTCAGCTTATGCTGGGCAAGGACAAGGCAGGAGCAATACATAATTAGAATGAGAGGAGCAGCAACGGAGCAGCCACAGGAGCAACAGAGCCTCATCATAATTTTGAGATGTTTTTTCAGCAAAACCACTCAATTCAGGGATTAAACAAGATATGTTACTGCATCAGTGTAGCGACAGCAACCTCAAGATATGTTTTGTTCAAAATACATAAAAACAAATGATAGATTTCTTTTAATTTGATGTACAAATTCACAAATAAGATTTCATTATAGATTTTGTTTGCTTCTCTTCTTTAGACTCTTCACCCTTATTGCATCTTACGGTTTTACTTGTGTAAAGCTCTTACCTTTGACTTTACCTGAATTTAGAGACCATAAAGTTACATTTTTCTGTTCTTTCAAAAGACAAAATTGTAGCACAGTGGTCACAAAGTCTGCATAAGTTTTGATTTTAGAAAACATTTGATGCCCCATTTGAGGGGAGATGACAGCATTCAGAGGTGACCTCTACATAAAGAGCAAAAGATGGGAGGGCAATGGGTTGATTTAACACATTACTGCGTTTCTGTATGGGATGGACAACCTATTTCTTACATGTGTGTGCGCTGTAACTCTGCACCAGAAAAAGAATAATGATCAATAAATGATCGTAAAATATCAGATGTATTTAAGGCAGTCTCACACTTTCCTAGCTTGTCCATGAACGGACCATGCAGGGTCCTGATTCAGGGTCCTGCCCATAACAGAAGCAGGAATTCTGTGCAAAACATATCAATGCGCCCAGAGTCCCATCCCCAGGAATGGGTTCGGTCCAGGATTCATGAACCGAAATCAGAAAGTGTGAAACTGTAGTCAAGGGAACCCATTTCTCCGCACTAAACTGAACTCAGCGTTATACAAAAATTCTTGTGGTCACAGGTTGCTGCAGAACTCTACATAGTCACTAGTATATCTGGGGCCTCATCATAACGTCTCTTACCTCCCTCTTCATTTGTCGCTCCTGTGTTTCCACAGCCTTGTCTGCCCACACGTAGTGTAATACAACCATTCTCATGCAGGCAGAATAGAAGATCTCTCTGAAAGCATGGGGTCACCTGAAGATGCAAGTACAAAGTCTTACTATATATATAACCATAACAAGGTGACAAATGGAGAATTTCCCCATCCATCATCTAAATAAGTCCAAAACAAACTAAACACATACACTGTACCTGCAAGAAAGGCACTCCTGTCCTCTCGATTGCTACGACTCCTACAGTCTGGTTCACCTCCAGGTCCAAGATGAGAATTTCCCTGGGATAAAGCAATAGCATGTGGTTGCGTTTGGAAGGCAGGTACGACAATTGCAAACACTCATTTAGCGTCACGGCCTCGGCACTGGAAGCAGAAAGAAAATTAAGGTTAATGTCAAAAAACGAGAAACCGCAACACAATTACTTGCAAGCCGACCCGTTATTTATGGATGACGTATCATCTGACTACTACAATCCAGAATCCGTGCACACACGGCAGCTCTGGAGAATAGATAAATTACCACTTTAAGACTGAAAATAAGAAGTGATTTTTTTTTACCACACGCCTACAGCGACTCCACAAAAAAGCTAATGAAATACTAGGAATTTTAGTCCAATTTCACTTTCTTTGTTATTTTATGTCTTTATATGATCTGATTTTTACTTGCGGTCATAGAGTGTTTCCTCATCAAGTTTGTGATTGGTGAATTTCTATCAGTGTGAAAAGAGTGCTGGAAAAAAAAACTACATAAACATCTAATCAGGGAGGGTCCGACTACTGCGAGCCCTCCCTGTTTAGGAGAACAGGACCCCATGAATCCTGAAAGATGAGATCCCCTTCTAACAAATAGGGGAGCGACCAATCCCAAGGCGCATGCTCATTTGGCCGCTCCACTACTAGTGAGAATTGGATCACTGTGCTCCAGATTGTTATGGGTTTAGTTTGCACGATTAGTAGGGGTCCCGGCAGTCTGACTCTCACTGAACAGCTAGTTATCCCCCATCTACTGGAAAACTTATATACTTGGGATGGCCCCTTTAATCAGGATTTCCTTTCTTTTGTTACTTTTACTTAATTGCTCACAAGTCAAACGTGAATTCTCTGGCATGTCCATTGTAAAATCTGAGACGTGTAAAAGTGTACTTTTCCTGACATTCATTTTAGATTTAAAGGCTTAAAAGAGGCATTCTGGAAACATGAACAACTGCTACAAAAAACCATAAGGCTATAAATAAGTGAATATAGCAAAACGCAATGTCAGTCACAAAATGGAGCTTAAATAGTTTATAGTATACTTTTATGATTCACAAAATTTTATGGGTTTTCTAAAGTAGGCAGAGATATCGCCAAGATGGCCACCGCTGGAAACTACGAGTCCCATGACCCCCTCAGTAACAGCTTTTCTCTCTTATGCACTGCTCCCAGTGACAGTGATGTAACAGCCTGTAATGTTACCATAGTAATGATGTGTAACTGCCATCACTGCACATTACCTCACTGAGATGATGTCTCATCACAACAACGGTCATATTGGATGCACTGCAACCAACCGACTACAGCCAAACAAAGTGATCACATGACCTGCCCAGGCAGCTGCAGGACATGTAATGTGGACATGTGACCAGGGGCCATCTTCTGCCCTAGGTCTGCTCGACGCAGAGGAAATCAACGACTGATTAAAGGACCAGTTGCATTTTAATTCTCCATTATAATGTATGTCCACAACATCCGCAAAATGTTAAACAACAACTAATTACATATCAGCTTATATTTTAATGACCCACTTGAATATGAATTATGCTGACCCCTTTAAGAAAACTTAAAATTAGTTAAAAAAAAAATCTGCATCGTAAAACTGTTACATGTGAACAAAAATTTAATATTGGCAGGGAAGCGTCTGTCCTACCTGGGCTTCTCATTGGTGATGAGAATCTTGACCTTGTTCAGAGCTTTCTTAGCTCCTGTAGCAGACACCGGCTTTGCATGTGCTGGGCTGGAGTGAGGACTTGAGATATAAACCTTCCGCCCACTACTGGCCGGAGGCTTAGACGGTGAGAAGTCAGAGACAAATACGATGCCCTCACTGGTAAGTACTGAAAGACAAAAAATGCACAATTTTAGAATCCTCACAAAAAGACCAGTCTGGATCAGATAAATATATAAAAATAATAATAAAAGCAATTGTTCACACAATTAACCCCTTTGTTTCCAAGCCATTTTAGGGCTTTAGGACTAGGCCTGATTTCTAAAATCTGCCTTGTGTCATTATAGGAGGTTATACCTTTGCAACGCTTTAACATATTCTGGGGATTTTGAGATTGAAGTACATTGTATGACAATGTATTGATGATATCTTTTGTGTTTAGTTATGAAAAAAATTTACATTTCGAAAAAAAAATTCAAAAAATTATTCATTTTCAAAGTTCTACATTTTCTGCTTTTCAGGCAGATACTCATAGCACCCAAGTAACTTTATAACTAACATTTCCCAAATGTCTGCTTTATATTGGGATAGGGTTTTATGCATCCTCTCTCTTTTTTAGGAGGTTCAGAATTTTGGATGCAATTTTTCTCATTTTTATGAACATTGCCAAAACCCTTATTTAGAGGCTCCTGCTCAGCTTTAAAGGGAACCCGTCATGCAAAATAATCCCCTAAACTAAATATATTTTCATAAACTGCCATTAGAGAGCATTGCCTCTATCCCTTCCTTGTCCCTCTACATGCCACGCCGCCTGCAGCCTTTGTGTGTATAGGAGAGATACAACACCTCCAGGCAGCCATGTTATAGCAGAACATGTCAGGCACTTGTGTAGCTGATGCTTTAATGTTACACACAGACCTGAGCAGGGGGAGGAGAGGGGGAACAGGTTCATTTACATAATAAAGAATAGATGATTTTAGAATGATTAATGTATGAATTGACTAGATAAAGGCTGGGATGGGATCCTTGTGAGCTGTTCCAACATGTAGAGGTGTCAGAAATAGTGACAGAGACCTGATGACAGGTGCTTTAAGTGACTTTGAGAGGCCTAAATAGCAGTAAAATCCTGTAAATTTTTCCATTTTAGAATTTATACCCTTCAATGTGTGAAAAATCAACTTTCAGAAGTGTGTTTATTTTTTTAACTGGTTCACAGGGGTTAAAACAAAATGGAGGTGTATTTTACAAGCTGTAATTATTTTTAGACAATGTATTAATTTTGGCCAAAAATTAAACCATCACAAAGCATTAAATGACAAAAACTCCACAAAGTTTGATACCCAATTTCTCCCGAGTATGAGGATGCCCCATATGTGTTGGCAAACTCCTGTATGGCCAAACGCCCGGGCATAGAACAGAAGAAGGCGCCGTTCAGTGCAGATCTGCAATGTCACATTTTACAGGCTATAAAATGTTTATTTTTTTTGTAATTTGGATATATGGGGATTCGTTTTTTTGTGAATGAGATCTACTTTTCAGGTACATCATTTACAGGGGGATCAATAGCTAATAATCAGATTATATTAACTCTTTCTTGGTGGTGGTTAAAAAAAAATCATTTACTCTTGTTTATGGTTTTTAGCATTTTTTTTCCCCAGACGTTCACCGTACCATAAAAATAATGTACTATCTTTATTCTATGGCTCATCACGATTATGGCAATACCCCATGTATGTAGCTTTTTTATGGTTAACTTGTTAAGTTATAGATTTCAAAATCTCATTTTGTGAGAAATTTGGTTGTTTTTGTATAGCCGTGTAACAATGGGCTGAACATTTATATTTTTTTGTTTTCAGAGCTGTGTTAGAGCTTATTTTTTGCGGGATAGGCTGTACTTTTTCTTGGTATCATGTCAGGGTAAGTGTTACTTTTTGATCACTTTTGTTGCGCTTTTTTTTTTTAGGTCAGATGTGAAAATTTTGTACCTTTTTTTGTACCTTTTTTTGTGTACCTTTTTGTACCTTTTGTACCTTTTTTTGTACCTTTTTTTGTGTTTTTTTAACGGTGTTCACCGTACGGGTTCTGTGACAATTTTATTTAATTGTACAGGTTGTTATGGACGTTGTAATACTCCATATGTTGTGTTTTTTTTTGTGATTTTCACTTTTTTTATGTTTTATTTGATTATTTCATGGCATGGGACTTTTATTCTTTTTAATGATTTTTCTTAATTGCACTTTTTTTTTTTTTTTACTGTTTTATTTGATCACTTGTCCATTGTAATATACTGCAATACTAATGTTTTGCAGCATATTACATAGCCAGCCTTTGCATTCTGCATAGACTGACAGCTGCACTGTTAGACAGGCTGCTGCTATAGGCAGCCCTGGGGTCCTTATTGGACCTCAGGGTTGCCATGGCAACAATCGGCACCTCTGTGCCCTGCACGGAGGGTCACAGTCGTCACGTCAATGGATTATAGATGCCACAGTCACTATGACCGCGGCGTCTAGAGGGTCAAACAGCCGACTATCGCGATCCCGGCTGTTACTGCGGGATCCCGGCTACCGCGTACCCCCTGGATCCTGCTGCGATCACACGGGCTCAGCTTCTGAGCCCGGGCGATGGCCATGATGTAATACGACATCAAGCTGCGGGAAGGGGTTAATAGTGTTTGTGTAATGAAAAGTTATACAATTTTCCAATGTACTTTCTGTATTAATTCCTCACGGTTTTCTAGATCTCTGCTTGCTTTCTGTGATATAATGTGCCTTGCACCTGTGTGACATCAAATGACCTGGGACCAGTATTTATCCACTAAAAGTAAACAATGAAGCTTTCTATAGAATGACAGCAAGCAGAGATCTAGAAAACCGTGAGAAAATTATCCTGAAAGAACATTGGAAAATTGTATAACCTCATTACACAAACAATTATTTGCTGAAAGTGGATAACCGAACTACTTTTTGGGTGACACAGTACAAGTTTGGCGCAGTGGTGAGCACTTCTGTCGTGTCCAGAATCCGACCAGGGAAACAGCTGCATTGAGTTATAATATTTTATGTTCTTCCTTGGCCTAGGAGGGTTTCGTAGACTTCTTCCACATTAATTGGTTTCATGTGAAATTGGTCCTAGTGTTTCAGCAAGGGAAATTAAATCCTCCGCCCCCACTGGGCACCCGGGGATTGTCACAACTTAAATACAGTGTGCACCAAGCCGAAAAGATGAGGAATAAATGATAAATGATTCTCACAGGCAAGTTGTGAAGGCTGGAAGGGATTGAAGGAAAAACTCAGGATGTTCTCTGCGTAGCTTTTCTTCCACAGTTTGGTTCCGGTGTCTGCATTCCACAGGACTATGAGATTCGGAGGGTGAACGGCCAAGAGCAGATCACGAGAGGCGTCCTGGCTCCACAACCACTGCATATCTGGGGGAGAGACGCAGAATAGAAACCCATCACTGCAAGCATCAAAAGACCCCAATTTAAAGGACATCTACCACCCGGATCAGGGATCGTAAGCCATGCACATACAGGCGTGTGCCCCTCCTGGTACCATCCATTCTACTTATAGCTTGTTGTGCCCTTATTTGTAAAAAGAAAAAGGCCTTAAAATGAGCCTGCGGGTCACTCCATAGTCGTCAATTGAGCCCAGAGCCCCTCAAGCTTATTTGCATATTTCTATAAAGCCTTTCTTTGTAAAAACAAGGGAACAAGAAGCTGAAAGAAGAGCGGATCCGGTCAGAAGGAACACACACCTGCATGTTAGTGTACAGGCAGTCCCCTACTTAGGAACAACCAACTTACAGACGACCCCAGTGAAGCTCTCTGGATGCTTTACTATAGTCCCAGACTGCAATGATCAGCTGTAAATAATGAGTTTTATTGGCAATCCGCAATCCTTGATCCAATTAAAGCAATCAACTCTAATTGTCACTGGGGCAAAATTTTGTCTGGATCTACAATTATAAAATATACCATTACGATTTACATACAAATTCAAACCTATGAAGCCTATCTAGTCCGTAACCCGGGGACTTCCTGTACTTGGTTTATAACCCTTCACCCTTTGTGGCCAACTCAGCGTTTAAAGAGAACCCGTCACCTGATTTTATCCCATTAAATTACCAGCCCTGACAGGGAGGGTATGAAATGTCCTTTCTACAATTCCCTCTTATGTGGGAGAGATTTTGCCTGTTTACATATAAAAAAAAACCTCTTCTAAAGTCATGTGAAAATGAGCAGAGAAAAGTCAAGTTTAGAGGCTAGAGATGCCCTCAGATTCGTTCCTATAGTACCTAGAAATATGTCACATTAAAGATAAGCATCAAATGAAACCTCAGCCTGAACCCTTGGATGGGGTCACCTCTGGGGTCGCAATGGTGATAGATTTGTACTGTTACAGTAGAAGAAAGAGAAAGCGAGCCACACAAAAAGAGGCAGAACCTTACCATGGATGGGTTTAGAGTGTTCTTGGATTTCACACCTCGTCGTACCAGTCGTAACATCCCACACTACAATTTTCCCGCTGGCATCAGCTGATGCTAGACGTAGGGAATAGGGGGACCCCAAGTTGTGATGGTAATTTTCTCTGGCCCATTTAACCTAATAAATAAATAAAAATGTGAATGTAAAATGATCCAATAATTTAAAGGGAGCATGTCACCAGTTATTACCCCACTAAACTACTTGCCCCCTCAGCTAAAGTATGAAATGTATAATATTCCAAGTTTTATGCCTCAGCCATTTTGGAATTAAAAAAAAAAAACAAACTTTCCAGGCCAAGGAGTCACTTTTAGACGCTGTTACCTTAAATGACCATACGTATAGCAGGTCTAGCAGAACCATGCCTCAGGTGTTACTGTAAAGAGAATAATTTCATCTGGTTGTTGTTCCATGTGCTACAGAACGGGAGATACAGGTAGTTAAAGGAAACCTACCACTTGAAATGGCAGGTTTAAGAAGAAAACACCGAGCACCAGAGCTGGTGCCGGAGCTTATTTTTAAACTTTATAACCGGCGCAGGGAGGTACGCGCTCGGCGCTAACTATGCGCGCGACTACATAGGAAGTGAAGGAGAGCCGCGTGCATGGTAAGTGCCGAGCGCGTACCTCCCTGCGCAGGCTATAAAGTTTAAAAAGTGTTTTAAACCGCGATACAGCGGTTTAAAACACTAACAAAAATAAGCTCCGGTGTTTTCTTCTTAAACCTGCCACTTCAAGTGGTAGGTTTCCCTTAAAGGAAATCTACCATCAAAGTCAAGCATGATAAATCAAGGGCAAACTCATAGATCACTGTGATGGTAATCTCCTTCTATTTCTTATCCATCGCCTCCTTCCTACTAACAACAACTTTTAAAATTATTCTAATGAGCCAGAAGGGTTCTAAGGGTCATTACCGGAGCTGCTCTGAGCTGTAGCTTGACAGGCTATCACACTGCCTCACCCCCTGCTCCCTTAGCACTTCCCTCTGCCTGATCTCTCAGACGGGGGTGAGGTACAGAAAGGCGGACAAGGGGAGACCAGAGAGCGCTCATAGAGTAGTAAGGCTGTGAATTGCAGTGATGGTTAGAATAATTAGAGAGGCTCACCGGCTTTGGTTCTGCTCCGGTGAGCCTTGATAAAGGAGTCACATTGGGATCCGAAACGCGTTGTGTACCTGAGATACCGAATAAAAAATCCTTCACCTAATACTCTGTGCATGTGAGAATTCTGTGTGCCCTGCCCGTGACTAGTACCATTCCTGCTATCACACGGGGGTGGGGAGTACCTGCACAGTGTAGCAGTCTGTGAATCTGCAGCACAGAGGCTGGTGCTGTTAAGCCCCTCGGACTCATTAGAATACGTTTAAAAGTTGATTTTAGAAGGAAGGAGGTCATGGATAACACATATAGTAAGATTACCACAGTCACGGTGCCTGGATCACGCTGCATTTTGATTTTCGATTCCTTTAATTCAGGTGCCCATATCTTGGGCTCTACAGTAGCTAAAGGCATCTGGTGTTACTGTAGAGAGGAGAATTTAATCTGTTAAAACCCATCATGGTTGTGGTTCTATGTGCTACAGAGCAGGCGATAATGGAAGCTGAAGACAATATTAGACATGTCGGGAGAGGTGACCTCAATTCTTTTGTTTTTAAAAGTAAGTGATCAGATGCCGTGGGCTTAGCCATCCCAGGGGATAAGGGTCTGTGATTGGAGTAGTGCAGGTCTCACTCATGTAGCACAGGAGAGAAGCCACAGCTGAGTGATGTGTCAAGAGGCGACAACTGTAGCCATAAAACCCCTTAACAATACAAGGCATAAAGCCAATAGGACATCTACTACCAGGATTAAAGATTGTATGCATTTAAGCCTGCGGGGTACCATTAACACCTATAGAGCCTGGAGCCCCTCAGGCTCATTTGCATACAGTCCTTCATCCTGGTGGTAAATGCCCTCTAAAGGGGTTGTCAGACTGGAGAGGGGATTTAAAAAAAAAATTAAGCTGTACTTGCCTCCTCTGGTGCTCCTGGTGTCCCTTGCCATGGTCTGTCAAATCCTTACCTGTTTGTTTACAGTGGCACGTCAGTTCCACTCCAAAAACCTGCGGGCAGCCTGGTGGGCATGCCAGACCATCAGGAAATTGTCGGAGCTGAGCTACCATGCCCCTGTAAACAAATCAGATGGACCGCAGTCTTTGGGAGTGCTGGAGCAGGGGAGTATCACTTTACAGTACTTGTTTTAAGTGCCCCCTCCCCAAGCCCGACTGCTACATTTTGTTAACAGTCAGACAACCCCTTTAACAGACCCTTACATATACATTTGTGTTAACGAAAAACAAAATAAATGAAACCCTGCTTAAAAGCCTCTACACTTTTGTGCCATGACATCTATGATGCATATGTGGTACAGTTGGAGACGTTATCTTACTTCCTTTCCCCTACAGATGAATGATCAGGACACGGCATAGACCTGAGCCATCATTTCTTCGGCTGTGATATGAAGCCAGAAGAGGCGGCTTTGATGTATCAAACAACTGTAAACTTTAATCAAACGCTGAGGAATGATTTCCAAGTGTCCCGCGTAGGTTAAAAAGGGAATAAACTACACGAGTAAAAAGCCATTAGAGCTGCAAGTCGAAATTGTTCACTTTTATGCAAGACGACGCTGTTGGAGGGATGCGGGCGAGGGCTGTCAGGAGCATACTAATTATCCTAAAACAAAGCTGGAGATGGATGGAGGGAAGGAGACACGTAACACTCTGGGGAGGCAAAGTGCTGGCACCACACAGAGCGGCAGAGGGGAATCACAGAAAGTAGGACACCACATGTATATTATACATACAATGCATGTTTATTTACTGGAGTAGTTAACCCCTTCCATCTATTTTGTTCTGCTTTTCAAAAACAATGACTTTTCGATGGCTTGCATTTTGCAGGACAAGCTGCATTTTGTAACGGTGCCAGTTAATGTTGCATGTAACAGATTCCAATAAGATATTGGCCCCCTGTAACAGTACACAGTCACATAGACAGCTTAATCCTGTTGATTGGACTGTGTGCACGAGCACACACTGCCATTGGAAGGGGAAGAGCTCATCACTACTCCAGTCAGCGGTTGCCTAAATCCTATTTAATTGGCGCCTAATTTTGTTCTGCTGTTTTATTGTGACCGAAAACCTCTGGCAGAAGATTGTCCATATGAAGACTAAAAGTGTGACCCTCTCAGCCATAGCAAGATAAGTTGGTCGTTCCAGGTCTTTTTTTTATAGAATATTGCATCTTTGCAACATCACAAACTCATTCAACTACCCCAAGGACAAATACAAGAGAGGACAGGATAATGCAGAGAATCTCCATGGGTAATCACTTCAACAATGCAGCTGGAATTGCTCGCCAGTTCAGCACAAGGGATCAGACATTGCACTCAAATTTTGATCTCAAGGGTATATGATGACCGCACCATGAACTGGCCAGACCGCAAGATTAAAAATAGAATTTTTTTTTTTTTTTAGAAGTGTACCTTTTTTGTATATACGGCTTGCTTAAGGTGGTATTCAGGAAATATATGAGGGTTGACATACTAGACCCAAAAATGCATACGGTCGGTGTGCATGAGGCCTACTGCAGAATCAGACCAAAAGAATAGGGGTCTCAAAGTTGCAGAATGAACCCCATCAAGGAGGACCTGCATGGACTGGATGTAATTATTCAGTTTAGATGCAAAAGGGAGAATGCATACGTAATCCAGAGAACCTCCTTCTTGCTGCTCTTGAATTGTATTGATAAGTGCAATTCAAACACAATGGGGGGCGCACCTGCGTCACAATTCTGGTGGTTCTGTGCAAAAAACACTTTCTAAAATCATCACAGTCATCAAGGCTTTTAGACTATTTTTTTGGCAGTTTCTCGATTTGCCAGACTAAGCCTTATAAAAGATGGGCATGTCCTCCTGAGAAAGGGGTATGGCTTCTGGGAAATCGTCTGTGCGTCCAAAATTTTGGCGCACTCTTTAGACCAACTAGAAGTAAGTCCGAAATGGGAACCGACAGTCTTATACTGCACCAGAATTCATCATCACAGTGATAAATCTGGTGCAGCAAAAGACAAGTGTTTTTCTAGCAAGAAACTGGCGGCATCTGAGACACATTGTTAAATCCCCCCTTAGCAAAACCGTGGCTCTTACCTTCACTACGTCAGCTTTGTGTTTTTCTAAGACCTGTAGTGTCTGTGCAGTGCTGGGGTCCACCACAAGAACCAGTGAGTGACAGCCATAAGCAATGAGACCTTGACAGCCCCTGATTAAAAAAAAAAAACAACAACAATGAAGAGTCCTAAAAAAAATAATTTATAAGTAAAAACATAAAAATGTCATTATTACTCTGTAAACACACAGTAAATTGTCCCTTCAATAAATAGATCTTCTCTTTAATGAGCTATAATCTGGCTGTGACGCTGTAAAGCAGGCAAGCCTTCCCATAGGACTGGGCATATGCATGTGTCTCCTGTGCCTAATGGAAAATCCGGCCAAGCGAGCCAAGAATCACAACCCCGTCTCCATCACAGCTGATGGAACTTGGAAACGCTTCAATATATTTCTAACAACCTGTGTTCCTTACAAACCTGGCAGAATATGTACCTCAGTGTATAAACGCATGTACCTAATCTAGGATTCATTACAGAGCGTTCAGGGTTATTTACACACAGGCTGCACACATTTATTACAATATGGGGCCAGGTAGGACTAAACGTGAATTACCGAGGTGCTTTACTTAATCCACGCGGATATCAGCTGCAAGAGAAGACACCAAGAAATAAATAAGATGCAAAATTGTAAGTCCGTTGTGATGTGTTTTAGGTGCAACAATTAAAAATGTATTTAAAAAAACAAATAAAAAATAAAAAACAGTCCTGTGATCCCAGCAACCTCTGGGTGAGTCAAAAAGTAAGCTGAATTGTAGTAAGAGCGGAGATAAAAGGGGTAGAAAAGGGTCACTGTGTATCAGTGTACTCACACAGCCTTTTATTACAGAATAAGGCCTCATGAAGACGCGCTGATTGTGTCCATAATCAACACATGAATGTCAATCAACAGAAAAGAAAATGGCGCTAGAAAAAGGTTTCCATGTCCGTGTGCATGAGCCAATTGCCCAGGCTACAATGTACAGAGCAGGTCCTATTCCTGACAGTCTTTGTCGCATGGGGGAATAGAAACCACAGCGGTGTCAAGGTGATAACCCTCAGCAACATGAAGTATGAGCTCAACATATAAATATATATATTTTTTAACTTAATAGCACTAACAGAACAAGCGGGGAATGAACAAAAAAAAAATAATTCTAAAAAAGAAAAACAAGACTATAAGACGCACCCCAGATTTAGGCTTCCAAAAAAAAAAAGGAAAAATATTATTTTACACCAATTAAAATATCCCTGTTGCTTGCACTAAAGCTCAGCTATACACCCACAGCTCGGCCGCACACACACGCGCTGGTATAATGCAGGGGGAGGGGCAGGAGCCAGAGAGCACTGCAGTGTGCAGACAAGAGAAGCTATTCGTGAGAAGAATCTGACCATAGTCAGAAGATTTACGGTCATATCCATGAACAACCAAAATTGTATAGACCGGTTGGAGACAGGTTGGAATTATATCTGTGAAATTCTGTATTTTTGTTAATAACATTGAATTTGATAAGGTGTTATTTTGGTACCCTAAGTATATTTAAGAATCTTGTCTTTGTGGGATTACCCCTTTTTAAGTGATGTCTCGAAGTGCAGCAAATAGCCACACCATTGGACACTAAGGGGTTAAGCAGAGAGCATCTCCATAGCTAAAACCATCTAATAGTAAATGTCAAAAATTGCATTTGTGCAGCTCATCCACCTATTACTAAAGCAATCCATGCATGAAGATGGCTTATTCTGGAAAGCAACGTAGCCCAAATTAATGTCTGCTCAGGTTATTGTCTTATGTGGGTCCAGAAGTTAACATGTACTTCGGCCCATTATCTGACTGTGAAGGGATGTGATGTCAGAATATAACAAACTGATGCAAAAATATCAGGCTCTAAACCTCCAGGATATTTAAGTCAGGTCCACTTATTGCCATTCTGTAAGTGCAGATGACCCCTAAAAACTAGTATTGGATGGAAACATAATTCCCTTCACTTAGTTTAGTTTGTCTATGCTCACATCTGCCGTCTGTGAGAAGATGCAAAACCAACATAACAGAAAGCTGCAGCCAGCACTTTTTTACATGGAGAGGAGGTTCTACCATCACCATAGACAGGATGCATCCTCTACACCTACAGTCATGGCCAAAAGTTTTGAGAATGATACAAATGTTAATTTTTACAAAGTCTACTACATCAGGTTTGATAATGGCAATTTGCATATACTCCAGAATGTCAAAGAGTGATCAGCTTAACAGCAATTAATTGTAAAGTCAATGTTTGCCTAGAAAATGAACTATTTCCCCCAAAACACATTTCAACTTCATTGCAGGCCTGCCTTAAAAGGAGCAGCTAACATCGTTTCAGTGCTTGCTCCAGTAACACAGGTGAGGGTGTTGATGAGGACAGGGCTGGAGATCAATCTGTCATGATTAAGTAAGAATCACACCACTGGACACTTTAAAAGGAGGCTGGTGCTTGGCAACATTGTTTCTCTTCTGTTAACCATGGTTATCTCTAAAGAAACACGTGCAGTCATCATTGCACTGCACAAAACCATCTCTTGTGTTTCAGCTTGGGGATCGGGCTACCAGCAGTGCAGAGCCTGCTTAGGAATGGCAGCAGGCAGGTGTGAGTGCATCTGCATGCACTGTGAGGCGGAGACTCTTGGAGCAAGGCCTGGTGTCAAGGAGGGCAGGAAAGAAACCACTTCTCTCCAGAAAAAACATCAGAGACAGACTGATATTCTGCAGAAGGTACAGGGAGTGGACTGCTGAGGACTGGGGTAAAGTCATTTTCTCTGATGAATCCACTTTCCGATTGTTTGGAACATCTGGAAAACAGCTTGTTGGGAGAAGACAAGGTGAGCGATACCACCAGTCTTGTCTCGTGCCAACTGTAAAGCATCCTGCAACCATTCATGTGTGGGGTGGCTTCTCAGCCAAGGGAATCGGCTCTCTCACAGTCTTGCCTAAAAACACATCCATGAATAAGGAATGGTACCAGAATGTCCTCCAAGAGCAACCGTCCAAGGGCAGTTTGGTGATCAACAATGCCTTTTCCACCATGATGGAGCTCATAACTAAATGGCTCAGGGAACAAAACATAGAGATTTTGGGTCCTTGGCCTGGAAACTCCCCAGATCTTAATCCCATTGAGAACTTGTGGACAATCATCAAAAGACGGCTGGACAAACAAAAACCAACAAATTGTGACAAAATGCAAACATTGATTGTGCAAGAATGGACAGCTATCAGTCAGGATTTGGTCCAGAAATTGATTGAGAGCTGCCAGGGAGAATTGCAGAGGTCCTGAAGAAGAAGGGTCAACACTGCAAATATTGACTTGCTGCAATAACTCCTTCTAACTGTCAATAAAAGCTTTTGTTACTCATAATATGATTGCACTTGTATTTCTGAATGTGATAAAAACATCTGACAAACACACATAAAAACCAGAGGGCAACAGATCATGTGAAAATATAATATTTGTGTCATTCTCAAAACTTTTGGCCATGACTGTACAGGAGAGGAGGCTCTACCATCATCCTAGATAGGGGGCATCCTCTACACTATCATCCATAGACAATAAGACTGAACAAAAATATCACAGGTTATGGGGGAAAAAAACATTTGTTTATTCTAAATTAAAAAGTCAAATTTGATGGACCCGGGTCTTTTTACAACCTTATCTAATATGATATGTTAAACACAGAAAACTTCTTGCTTTCTCCATATCTGTACAAGTCTTATCCACAAACAGTGACTAAATCGTCTGGACACAGAGCTTCATTAATAGAGTTCTCCTTGTTCACATGGAATTAAAACATTGCTGAATGATGTGCAGAAAATCTGCTGTTTACTACCGTACAAGTGGATGGGATTGTACAAAATTATCCACACGCCGGAGAAATATTAGGCTGCGCACCTTCTACGTCTGCTGCGTGTCAAATCACAGTGTGTACGGTCAGGCAGTGTTCACACATGGCGTTTTAATAGTAAAAGGGGGGGGGGGGGGACATTTATTACTGGTTTCTAGTGTAGAAGCACTAAAGTAATCACAATTTCTTGAGCACTGAAAGAAATTGCCATATTTATGGCTATGCTTCCTTGAGCGTGAAGGGGCACAGCCGCTGACAGAGGAGTGGGCTGGCACAGGATGTTCCTGGGTACTTTTTGAAAACCTGTGAACATTTGTTCTGAGGATTTTATGGAAAAGTAAATTTGGATATATTAAGAGGCCCATGCCAAGGGGGATACATGCACAACCGCAGGCATAAATGTCCCCCATTGGTTCTTGTTCCATTTACAAGCGTTTAGATGTAATCGCAAATGTGATCGTGTATGACACACAATTCATACACAGCGTGAGAACGTGGCCTCATCCTTTCCAATGCATGAAATCTATGGAGGCAGAACTGGTAACTTTCACATACTACGGATATCTCATCAAAATTAAAGGGGTTATTCCACCAAATACAATGAAGCACCAAATACTGGCCCACCAGCACCACTGAAGCAAACGTATTCATAGGGTGAGCTCAGAGGGACTGCGGCTGCTCATACAACCCCAACTACACAGGTTACTGCACTGTAAATGCAATTCAGTTGTGTTTGCACCATATAAACATTAGGGCACATTAACTAAGAACAGTGCAGTCTGTACTATGTGCAGTTATCCTGTGTAGTGTGCAGGGGGCGCCAGATTCAGGATTTCTGGTGCACGTTCTTCATGAATCTGATGCCCCCTGCACTGCCCCGACAGGGTGCACCTTTAACATGGGGAGTGCAACACAATTCTTTAGGACTTTACACAATAAATCTTTGGCACGGTCCCACTGACTCCCGGGATGCCCCCTTCAGTGCAGAAATTTGTGTAGCGTGAAGAATAGCGCAGCCACGACACCAAACGGTCACGTGCGACTCAAATGAGGAGCGGACACTTCTTAAATACCTGTGCAAGCACTTTGTACCTAAAAGTCCCTTAGTAAACGTGCCCCGTTGTGTTGGCCATCCGCAAACACGTAACTGCAAAGAAAATGTTTTTCATACGTAATGTAAACGCAAACGATAAGACTTTTCTTAAGTCTGGAAACGTGCGTCTTATTCTCTTTCTAAGGTTCTGGGCTTGACTTATATTCATGGTCCATATACAAGTCTTGGCTAACGTACCCCTCTACACTATCGCCTGTGCTGTAATTTATTTTCACTATCAATCGCAAATTTCAACAGTGTTAAACTCTGAAAAACGAGTCTAAAAGTTTTGCACAAAAATACACAAAGACAAAAAATAACGTGCCGCTACCTATGGATTCCAGGGGTTTGGTCACTACCGTCATCTTACACTCAGACAGGGGATAAGTGGAAAAGAGGGGTAGTCCAGTAGGTTTTTGTTTTACTCATTTTATCACTTTGTATTATGCACAGAATGGACAATTCCTTTTAGTTTGCATAAGAGTTTTATTACCCCACCCCCCTGTAGAAGGTACAAGAAGAACACTTGTTGTTGGGTTACTAACGATGTGTGACCAAGACAGCGCCCTCCAGCTTCCATACCAGGAACTGCCTGCGCTCAGCTCTGACGCCGCTATACAGGGCACGGAAGTCCCTTACAGTGCGCCGCAAAGCATGCTGGTACTTGTAGTTCTCCACCTGTTACACCCCCTGCAGGCACTCACCAGTCTAGCGCCCCTTTGTTGTGCGCGGTGAGAGCTCCGGTCAGCGTCCGGGTGGATAACTTAATATTCACGGTGAAGGGAATCATGGCGGGACCATAAACGTGAGCGACGCCGCAGACAGTTAGATGACAGTTGAGCAGGACCCAACATCCATGTTCCCGAGGCGCTTCCTAGTCCTGTCAGGAAGCGCCGCGTCTACTTCCGGCGTGAGGTAACGTCATGCAAAAGGTCAAACTGCCGCGGCCATATTGGCTGAGGGCAGGACTGGCGGTGGTTTGTTTTCAGAATAGATTTAATATTTTGAGGGATTTTTGTTACTTTATACAGTCATCTACTTTTTGTAAGCATGTTTCTTTGAGCTATGTAGAACTTTTATTGAGTAATAAAAAAGAAGAGAAAACTATAACATGTAAAAAATATTTAGGAAACAGAAATATACCTTTCCGCCTAATGTTTGGTAGGGGAAATGTACAGAAATTATGCAAAAAGCAACCGCCGCTAGTTGAGCTTCGATCACTACGCATAGACTGAAAAATTAGGAGCCCAGAGTCCCAAATAAAACAAAAAAGTTCCCTGGCCCTGCAGAACATTCTGGTAAAATGATGCTAGGACCATTACAGACATGTAACGTGGTCTTCTGCTATCTTTGACTTGAATGCCGAGTTCCTCTCAGTGGCGTAACTACGGCCGTAGCAGCCGTAGCGGTTGCTACGGGGCCCGTGAGCTTCAGGGGCCCGGGCAGTGGCACAATCACAATGTCTGCAACTGCGCTGCATTTCCGTACCGGGTCTGAACGCCGCCCGGGCCCTGCTATACGGCGCATTAATTTAAAGATCAATCCCATGGCCCGCCTCCTCTTTATCCCGCCCGCCCCGGAGTTTCTGACCCATCCGGCCCGCCCCGCTGCTACTGCGGCCACCCACTACGCTGCTCCCACGGCTGCCGGCTGGTACGGCCTGACCGTTCGCAACGCTGTTTCCGCGGGTGCCCGGTCCTCCCCAATGCTCCCGCGGCTGCCTGGCCGGCACGATGCTCTCGCGGCTGCCCAGCCGGCACACTGGTCCGGGAGCTGCCCACCGGTCCTCCACACTGCTTCCGCGGCTGCCTGGCCGCCACGATGGTACCCTGGCTCCGCGCCCGACACACTGCTCCCGCAGCTGCCCATCCCCCCTCCACACTGCTCCTGTGGTTGCCTGCCCTGCATAATGTACTCATGGCCGCGCGGTCGGTAGCCTGGTCCTAAGGCCACGCGGCCGGCACACTGCTGCCCGGCTAGCATGATTCTCTCACGGCTGCTCGGCCGGCACACTTCTCCTGCAGCCGGCCGGCCGGCACACTGGTCCGGGGGCTGTCCGCCGGCACTCAATGCTGCTTCCGCGGCTCACCTCCCTCAATGCTGCTCCCGCGGCCGCCCATCCTGGCACCCTGGTCCCGCGGCCGCCCTTCCTCCACACTGCTTCCTCGGCCGCCATGTTGCTGCCGTGGCTGCCCGGCCGGCACACTTCCTAGGCTGGCAGGATGCCTAACCGACCCACCCCACTACACATCAGCCGGTCTGCAAGAAATGTAAGTCACTAAATATGTGTGTATAGTTATTGATTGTATGCTATATATGTGTATGTGTGTGTATATGCTGTGTGTGTACGCTGTGTGCGTGTTTGTATGCTGTGTGTGTGTATGGTGTGTGTATATGCTGTGTGTGTGTGTGTATGCTGGGTGTGTGTATGTATGCTGGGTGTGTGTGTATATGGTGTGTGTGTGTATATGTGTGTGTGTATGCTGTGTTAATGCTGTGTGTGTGTATATGGTGTGTGTGTATATGGTGTGTGTGTATATGTTGTTTGTGTGTATATGCTGCATATACTGAATGTGTGATTATATGCTGTATGTATATGCATTTTGTGTGTGTATATACTGTATATATACACAGTATATGGTGGGTGGGTGTGTATATGTGTGTATGCTGCGTTAATGCTGTGTGTGTGTATATGCTGTGTGTGTGTGTGTATATGCTGTGTGTGTGTGTATATGCTGTGTGTATATGTTGTTTGTGTGTATATGCTGCATATACTGAATGTGTGATTATATGCTGTATGTATATGCATTTTGTGTGTGTATATACTGTGTATATACACAGTATGTGTGTATATAAACAGTATGCATGCAACTTTGATGCATATATACTGTATGTATGTACAGGGAGTTTGTATATACTGTATGTATTAGTGTATAAATGTATATATGAGTATATAAATGTGTGCATATGAGTGTATACGTATGTTTGTGTGGACGAGTGTATAAAAGTGAGTGTAGAATGTTATGTTGTGTATTTAAGTGTGTAAATGTTAGTGATTGTATAAACGTGTGTGTATGTATGAATATTTTTAAGGGGGGCCCAATGCAAAAATCTGCTATGGTGCCCTGCTTCTCCTAGTTACGCCACTGGTTCCTCTATTGGGCAGCCTAAACCACACCACGGATCTAACAGCTAATAGTCGTGTTGTACCGAACGTACAACAGATGAACGTGAATCTGTTGTACCCATGTTCATCTGAGGTCGCTTTCACATGATGTGTTGTGTCATGTTTTTTTTAATGTGTTTTTGATGCATTCCAAAGGCTTCAGTCTTGTGAGGGTCAGATTGTGAGGGTCAGGGTCCTCCTTCTACTATTTTTTTTTTTTTTTAATGTTGTGTTAATGTGAGGTATATGAGCCGTCTGCACCATCGAGTTATTATTATTATTATTATCGAAAAGTATTAATAATGATAAACTGTTCACTGTGCCCCATGATGCTGTGTTGTACCACCTAGGACAGAACTATTGACGACTGCCTTTCTATAACGCTCCAATTCCTCACGCAGCTCCTGTACAGAGTGTCACAGGTGTCCCCGCGATCCTGGTCATGGATCGCGGGCACACCTGCGCTTCCCTCCGTGGCGGCGTCTCTTCCCCATCCCCGAACTTACCTTACCTGGCTCCTAGTCTTCAGCGTGCTCCAGCTCCAAGGGCGCGCACAGTGACTCTTCTGAACTTAAAGGGCCAGCGTCCTTTCCATTGGCGCTGGTCACTTCCGGGTTTCTATATAACCCGGCGGTTTCCTTCACTCCCTGCCGGATCTTCAAGTCTTCCCAACTGAAGTGAAAGCCTCCTGTGTGTATCCCAAGGTCCTATTCCTGTGTGTATCCCGAGGTCCCGTTCCTGTGTGTTTCCCGAGGTCCCGTTCCTGTGTCTATCCTGTGGTCCGTGTCCGGTGGTCCATATCCTGTGGTCCATGTCCGGTGGTCCGCATCCTGAGGTCCGTATCCTGTGGTCCATGTCTGGTGGTCCGCATCCTGAGGTCTGTATCCTGTGGTCCGTGTCCGGTGGTCCGCCTCCTGTGGTGTGTGTCCGGTGGCCCGTATCCTGTGGTGTGTGTCCGGTGGTCCTTATCCTGTGGTCCATTCCCGTACGACTGTGCTCCTGCTGTACCATCCAGGGTTCCAGCCCAGTGGTGACCTCCTGCCTTCCTGTGCTTCTGCCGTGCCTTCCAAGGTCCCAGCCCAGTGGTGTCCTTACTCCGTATCAGCATTACCAGTGCTCCTCTGTGTTCCTGCTGTCATCTCAGCTTGTGACTGGATTTATTACTTTGGCTGCCACCACGGACCCCATACCAACTCCCGTGGTGGTCCAGAGGGTCCACAGACTCCGCCCAAAGAGATTCTCAGACGGTACGGGCCTCGTGACACAGAGCCAGAGTAATGTCAGAGTTTTTAGAAACCAACAAATGCCCAACCATCCCTATCAAAGTGCCAAGACACCAAAAAGAACAAATCACACTGTTTAAACCACAAAAGGAGTCTTATTGCATTATACACTTACCGGCCACTTTATTAGGTACACCTGTCCAACTGCTCGTTAACACTTAATTTCTAATCAGCCAATCACATGGCGGCAACTCAGTGCATTTAGGCATGTAGACATGGTCAAGACAATCTCCTGCAGTTCAAACCGAGCATCAGTATGGGGAAGAAAGGTGATTTGAGTGCCTTTGAACGTGGCATGGTTGTTGGTGCCAGAAGGGCTGGTCTGAGTATTTCAGAAACTGCTGATCTACTGGGATTTTCACGCACAACCATCTCTAGGGTTTAAAGATAATTGTCCGAAAAAGAAAAAACATCCAGTGAGCTGCAGTTCTGTAGGCGGAAATGCCTTGTTGATGTCAGAGGAGAATGGGCAGACTGGTTCGAGCTGATAGAAAGGCAACAGTGACTCAAATCGCCAGCCGTTACAACCAAGGTAGGCAGAAGAGCATCTCTGAACGCACAGTACATCGAACTTTGAGGCAGATGGGCTACAGCAGCAGAAGACCACACCGGGTGCCACTCCTTTCAGCTAAGAACAGGAAACTGAGGCTACAATTTGCACAAGCTCATCGAAATTGGACAGTAGAAGATTGGAAAAACGTTGCCTGGTCTGATGAGTCTCAATTTCTGCTGCGACATTCGGATGGTAGGGTCAGAATTTGGCGTCAACAACATGAAAGCATGGATCCATCTTGCCTTGTATCAACGGTTCAGGCTGGTGCTGGTGGTGTCATGGTGTGGGGAATATTTTCTTGGCACTCTTTGGGCCCCTTGGTACCAATTGAGCATCGTTGCAACGCCACAGCCTACCTGAGTATTGTTGCTGACCATGTCCATCCCTTTATGAGCACAATGTACCCTGTAACATCTGATGGCTACTTTCAGCAGGATAATGCGCCATGTCATAAAGTTGGAATCATCTCAGACTGGTTTCTTGAACATGACAATGAGTTCACTGTACTCAAATGGCCTCCACAGTCACCAGATCTCAATCCAATAGAGCATCTTTGGGATGTGGTGGAACGGGAGATTCGCATCGTGGATGTGCAGCCGACAAATCTGCGGCAACTGTGTGATGCCATCATGTCAATATGGACCAAAATCTCTGAGGAATGCTTCCAGCACCTTGTTGAATCTATGCCACGAAGAATTGAGGCAGTTCTGAAGGCAAAAGGGGGTCCAACCCGTTACTAGCATGGTGTACCTAATAAAGTGGCCGGTGAGTGTATATAGAGAGTCCTGTCTCTTCGTTTTTTTTATTCAATGTAATATATTTGTGGAACTTCAAAAAGGAGAATGACCCGTGTTATACATCTGCAATGTGTTCTTCACATACTATTGTGAAGTACACCTTTCTGCACTAATGTCTTTTGATAAGTTAGCAGATGTACGGACACATCTGCAATGTGTTCTTCACTGTGTTCTTCACTTAAAGGGGTTCTCCGGTGACAAAGATTGACCTCACTATCTCCCCACACTTATCACTTTACTAATTCAGTGACATTAAATCTTCTGCCCCCTTTTCATGAAATCAAAGTCATTCCTGTGCACTGCCAGCTCCTGCTACACTTACAGTTTCCATAGAAACGACCTGTATACTGTCTCTGCTCTCTGGTCTGACGTGTGCAGTCAGCTCCTTGTTCCCTGCTGGGGGTGTGTGGCTGCACGTTCCTCTGTATGAAGAAGCTGTGCTGACAAGGGGGATTGTGCGAGATGTAGTCTTTTAGCAGAATGGGGGCAGCCATCTTGGAGTTATGCAGCAGTGAGCTGTGAAGTGACAAGTGAAGGTAAAGAAAGTACAGCCCAGGGTGGTGAGGTAAGGGTGTGCAACTATAATATATGCAAAAGAACTAGTTAGTTTAAAAAAAAAAAAAAAAAGTACATATAGTGACCAGAGAACCCGTTTAAATAATCCTGTGTTCACTGTGTTCTTCAGTATTCTTCACTGTGTTTCCTTAAAGGGGTTGTGTCACCATAGCAAATGGCTGTAATTGGGTCCAATGCATTGTGACAAGTACTTTCACCATTTACACTTATTACAAAATCTGCAGCCTTACTGAGAACTCCTTTTGTCCTGGTTGCTGGCGCCCCCTGCTGGTAGCTGTGTCCCGTCCTGAGCTACAGCTGATCTGGCCGAATCTGCGCACAAGGATTCTCCCAGCTGCTCTGCATTACAGATCACTCCACAGGCTCACAGCTCCTCTCCACACTGAATGATCAGCTGACACACTGCAGCTAATAGGAAGTGAGAGAGGAGGAGGGGCAGAGATTGTGCTGTGATGGCCACTGCTTAGCAGCTACACAGGAGCCTACAGCAGCAGATACAAAGGAACTGCAGCCAGACAGACATGGCTATCTGCTGCACAGAGGAGTCCTCCCCTAACATGGATCATAGCAATGTAGCAGCCCACCCCTCCCTCCACAATTAGTCAGGTCACACAGGAGCCTACAGCAGCAGATACAAAGGAACTGAAGCCAGACAGACATGGCTATCTGCTGCACAGAGGAGTCCTCCCTAACATAGATCATAGCAATGTAGCAGCCCTTCCTCCCTCCACCATTAGTCAGGTCACACAGGAGGCTGCAGAAATAACACAAGTAACAGGCTGAGCTCTGACCTCTCCTGCTGCAGTCCTCCTCCTGTACTCTCCACCATTCACTGTCCCTCCATGCTACACTACTGTCCTGCAAAGGGGCCCCTGTCCCTGACTAGCAAGGAAGTAGCTAAAGGTCAGCAACATGTGAGAAGCTGTCACCTATTTATCTATCCAAGTCCTATTATCTATCACCTGTCATCTATCTATCTCATATCTATCTATCTATCCATCCATCCATCTCATATATATCTATCTCATAAATATCTATCTATCTCATATCTATCTATCTAGTGATTTAGTTGCAATTCCTTACAAAATACACAGAAAGAGATGCAATTAACGCCCCCAAAATAACATACAAAAATACAAAAGTTTTTTAGTAAAAGTCATAAAAACAACAAAAGGTCCATGTTATTGCACCTAATTTTGTACAATCAATTGCATACAAGTAGAGCAAAACAATGTATTCTAACAGCATCATGGTCGGTCAGGCGGACAGTAAAGTGTAAATATGTCGGAGGTCTAGAAAAATGCAGGGACGGCAAACTCCATTCGTATCCTCACTTCAAAGTGACTTCCTCAGGGGTAAGTGGCACTTTGGAGTGACAATACACGTGGGGTTTGCCTCCCCTGCACCCACCTAGACTTCCCCCATGCGTGTCAGCCTGACCGACTGTTAAGGAGGTCGCACTGGTTTCGGACGCCATCTTGACTACTGTCCGCCATCTTAGATACAACGGCCATGTTCCCTGACCATTGTCAAGTTAATATCATCATTCAAACTTCATTTTATGTAACCTGTTTGCTGGCCTGTCAGCTAATACCCTTTGACATTTAATGAGAAGCCAGTCTGTCCTCGATGCTGCATAATAATAGGATTCTGGAGCCCACTTATCATCTCCTTCTCAGCATTAGTATATACAATATCTGTGTACAAGGTCTCTGAGAACTGAGCACAATTAATTAACTTTTTTCCCAGAATGTGCTGATGACCAATAGTTTTGGAGTATACTATTCACGCCCCTTTGATGACTCTTCTGTCTGTTATATATTATGCATTTTGATTATTAAAGGGAAAAAGATCTTGACTAAGAGATTGACCTGTGTCTTGGTCTTTATGTTCAACCATAAATGGGTTAATTAGGACTCACCTTACAAAAGTCAAGAGGGCCCTGCATAAAATATCCCTAACAGTATTTGGCGTCCTTTTCTGGGTGGGCTTAGGAGTAAGCAACAACAACACCGAGACAGCCTCCGTGAAGGGTCCCCGCCGGCTTGGTGAACAGAACTGACCAGAGAGCTCTCAGGGTAAGCTGTTTTTTGTCTACCTTGATATGTCACTTCTGGTTCACTAGTTGGACGGACCGGGTAAGACTGTCTCTGTGTTATGTATTTGCCACTGTTGTTCACTGTAACCTAAGCTCATAGTTTTTGGCAAAGAACCACTTTGTAAGGTGATGGACAGATTGGACAGTGACGGATGGTGAGAAAGTCTGTGGTGTTAGCTGAAGCTGCGAGACGGGAAGTAGTAACCCTTAGATGTCTGCAATGCTAGAGTGGGAGACTGGGAGATATTCTGTTGTGATTATCATAGTGTCTATAGTACTGTTTGACTGGTGCCAATAGGGTTGCCCATAGAGGTAGAGAGCTCAATTTGTGCACGTGCAGCGGAGACCCGCCCTGATCAAGTGTGTGTTTAGCTTTCTTTTTTTTGGGAGTCTGAACAGCCTCATGGGACTGTAAGAACTAGTAGTGACTTAGTAAAGAGTCGGTAAGAGAGTGGACTTGGTGTAGTCGGTGAAAGAGTAGTGACAGGTCAGAGTTGACTTGGTGTAGAGTCCTCTGTGGAAGTCTGGTATCTAGTTTCTTTGGGGTCAGTAAATCGAGGTGTTGGCATTCGCTGTGTCTGTGGGGACAAGTTTGGCAGTGTTGCAGTAGTAGGCATTTATGATGAGTAGTGAATTGGAATAGAGCCAAGTGCATTGCAGGCAAGAAGGAAGATTGTGTCCCACATGAAGGGGAAAGATGCACAGAGACAGAAGGTTGTTGAGTTAAGTAGGACAGATGGAAAAGAGCAAGTTGACATAATCGGACATAAGGGTTGGTAGTTTTGTGTTGAAATGAAAAGTAATATTGAAGGTTTGAAGGTTTTGGGATGTGTCAGATGATCTGATGATTGTACAAGTGAAAAAACTTGATCAGATTTGGAAACAGACACTTATAGCCTCTGACTTTGACGGACGGACCGGGACAGAGTGACTGGGATTCTTCTGAGTGCCCATTGAAGAAAGAGACAGGCGATAAGGGACATTTCAAAGTTTTTGATGTGGAAAGAATTTGAGAAAAAGCGATTTTATTATATTTTCCTTGGAGTGAAAAATGGCCCCTTTAATCCAGACTCCACCCCTGTATCTGGTGGTTAGAGAAGATGACACGCCCTACCCAAGTCAATTTATTTTTCAGTGGCGGCCATTTTAAGTTATATTCCCTTCAAGTCCCTGAAAGTTGATTGCTGTTGGCAGCCATAAAAGCTGTTGTGGGGCTTTGTAGGATAACAGCTGACCATGCTTGGGGCGTCCTGCCAGACGTTTGGAAAAATGCCGGCTTGTGATTTTTTCTCACCTTTTCGGGTGTCTGCTAGGGGTCTTGGAGTGAGGGATGTTGTTTGTTTGAGTATTATTAAAATTTATTGATCCCGACAATTAGAGAAAAATTACTATAAAAAGTGTTACAATGTCTCCGGTACCTGCTTTCTGGCATTTAAGGGGTTAACAAAAGGGTGGGGGCTGTTGGAGCTGCATTTTGTTTTGTGAAGAACTGACATGTCTAAGGCCTTGCCTGAATGTTCTGTTATCTCCTGGTTTACAGGCTAGTGAGAACATTTACATTTGGGAGGGGCAGATCGCTGCATTTAGACTTCTCCCTGACAATCTAAAAAAGACTTGAAGGAATTTATTTGATTGTGGAACAAGAATACAGTATGATGTGATGTCCTCCTGTGTACCCCATGAACAGACTTAGCAAGAATAAGCCCCCCAACTGTATTACAGAGCCTATGACTGACTTTTGTTCCTTTCTGATTAAAAACCATCTTAAGTGTACCTGGATTTTATTGAGACGTTGGAGTCTGGCCAGAACTTTTTTAGGAAGCACAGAACACTGGGCTGGAGATGTGGTGGAGGAACTCTGACACATTGATATACAGAGGGAATAGAGGATGTTTCACAGACCACGCCGAAGTGAGATTGACAACATGTCCGGAAGTCTCAACCGACCAATCCAAGTGGGCGTTGCGGGGAGGAGACATTACTGTAGTGAGTGGCGGAGACGGCTCCCACAGGGCAAGACAAGGGGGGGTGGTTACGGACAAGGATGTCAGCGAGAACAGCCCCCCCCAAACAGAGTTATCGCCTTTCATTGTAGAACTCTCCCCTGCTAGTCCGATGATGATTTTAGCCCATTTCCGGTCAAGAAAAGACTCAGAAAGAACAGCCGGATACATGTAGCATGGTCCATGACCTCCAAGCTGCCAATGAGTGTACCGAAGCCCAGTGGTCCCTAGCCCAAACTGGCAGCAGTCTTTGAGAGGGACATATTATTCACGGTTATTGATTTGGCAAATGTTTTCCTCTCTGTGCCCCTACATGAAAATTGCCAGTACCTATTTGCCTTTACCAGTTCAGTATTCCAGTATATCTGATGTAGATTCCCACAAGGGGGGTAAAACTCACCCAGCCAATACCCCACGGCCCTACAGGGAGTAGACTGGCAGACTAGCCCCTTACTGGATGTTCTCCTTTCCAGTATGCGGATAACCTACTGTTTTTGTTTGCCAGGATGCATTTATTGACCTTATGTGTTTTCTGTTCCAGAAGGGTTGCAAAGTTCCCAGAGACAAACTCTGGTACTGCCAGGAGAAGGTGGTCTTCCTAGGCCACTGCTTCTCAGCCACAGGCAGATACCTGACAGAGGAAACAAAGCTGGCAGTCCAGAATATGCCCCTGCCCTGAGGCCCTAAGCCTCTTTACATGTTTCTAGCACTGGACAGCTCCTGCAGGCCTGGGATAAGGTCTGCTGCCTCCAGACCAATGCTGCCCCTTTCTGACTGAATTGCCTCTTCTCCATTTGCCCTTAGTCAGGAGGCAATTGATGCATTCCATAGCCCTAAGCTGGCAAGTCTGTCCCGGCCGTAGGCACATGCCACTGAACCAGACCTTATTTTATTTTGCATGGAGTATCTAGGAGACAGGTGTCTTAGCCCAGGAACGTGGTGGCCTCCCCAGTGGCCCACTATTAGGCCCGGTCAGACTCAGTTGTGAGGGGAGTCCCGCATGTGTCAGTAGCTGCAGCCAGCAATCTGCTCAGCAAGGCCAGTGAGCTGATCCTAGACCCTAGATCACTCAGTTACTGTGCAAACCCCACATACCTTGCACAGTGTCCTCACCCAAGTACAGCCCAAGCATGTGAGCCAAGGCCAGACAGCTCAGACTCCAGTGTGAACCACTCCCTCCACACAGGTCAGCGCAGGAGGTGAAGTGATGGCACTCAGGGAAGCACTACAGCTGGTGGAAGGTAAAAGGGCGAACATCTATACTCAAGGTATAGTTCTGGGGTCTAAACACGACTATGAACCCATATGGAAGGCTAGAGATTTCCTCACCTCTGCAGGGACCCCCGTTAAGCATGGCACGCTGGTTAAAGAGCTCATGGATGCTCTCCTACTTCCACAAGAGGTGAGGATAATAAAAGTTAAACCACACACAATTTGGTAACTCCACAAGCCAAGGGCAAGTATGTGGCTGACGGGATGGCGAAGGCAGCTGCACAGATGGAGCCCAGAGACTATCCTGAAGTCTCAGCAGTGAGTTCTGAGCTAAAAGTTTGATCCACAGGTGTTCCAGTCCCTGGTGGCCCGAGAGTCATCAGAAGTGAAGGAAGACTGGAGGAAAGCTGGAGCCCAGATGCCGATGGGACCTGGATGCTGGGAGAGAGGGTGTGCCTGGCCAGAGCCCTGCACCCGACAGTAAGTCAAGTAGGCCAGGGACACACACACATATCCAAAATGGCCATGCTAGTGCTCATAAACCGCAAGTGTTTTGCCCCGGGCATTACTACCCCTGTCACTAGACTAGTGAAAGCCTGTATAGTCTGTGCCCGCCACAACCCGGGTAAGGTGGTAAAGACCCCACGGAAGGTGACACCCAAGCAGCTGTATCCCTTCCAGAGACTGCAGATGGATTTTATCCAACTACCAAAGAGTGGTACGCAGGAGTACGTGCTTGTGTGCATTGATCTCTTTCCAGGGTGGCCCGAAGCTTCTCCCATGACCAAGGCTACTGCTAGAGCTGCAGCCAAGAAGTTGGTGAGTGAGATTTTTCTGCAGGTTTGGACTTCCAGAGACCAAAGAGGCCGGTCGCAGAACCCACTTCACTGGACAGATCCAGACAGAGACCTCAGGACGCATACCCTAAAGCCTGGAGACTACGTGGTGGTAAAGAGACACCAAAGAGAGAGTCTGGAGCCTCGCTATGACGGTCCTTTCCAAGTCCTGCTGACCAGTGCCACGTCTGTGAAGCTAGAGGGAAGTCAGCACGCTTCCATGCTTTCTATTGCAGATTAACCTATTCTTCTTGCTAGCTGGTCTCTTCTGACTGACTGTATGCTCAGGGACACCCCAACCATGACTATCACTGTAACTATAGGGCTGACCAGGATGCCCCCAGGGATTGGAGACTTTACCTACGGTTGGTGCAACAAGACAATGACCTTCTTTAACATTGACAGCACAGGTAACCCTGTATTAGCAGTGTCTGATGTGTACTGGATTTGTGGGGATAGGAGAGTCAGGTCAGGCCTAGAGGCTGGGAAGGTGAGTGTACGGTGATAACACTTGTGCATTCCTTCCTCGTGATCCCCAGGGATAAGGTTGATCAGACACATAAGAAAAGGTAGAGAATCCCAAAGGATTCTGGAGGTCTGAGAGAAGCACCTAGATGACAACATTTATATAGATACAGTGGGAGCACCAAGGGGGGGTCCCAGATGAGTACAAGGCCCACAATCAGATATGGACAGGTATTCCCCATGACAGATCATTATTCCCCATAGAGCTATGAGCAATGATGTTGGTTGGGTTAACTGTTTTTTATTGTAATCAACAGAGATTTGTGAATTATATCCGAGATGCTTCCCAGAACCGCATGGCTTTGGACATGATCCTTGCTGAGAAGGGAGGAGTCTGTAAGATGGTGGGAGTGGCTTGTCGCATATACATCCCAGATGACATCGCCCCTATGGATCCATTACCCATGCTCGTGAAAAGATTGAAGGACTGTCCAGGGAACTCAAGAGAAACTCTGGGGTGGACATTTTGCCCTTCACTTTGTGGTTGGGGGATTGGAAAGGTTTCCTTTAAGTGGGGGTGATGTTGGGGATTGTGATTTTGCTCTTGTCACTTATGGTCCCCATCACAAAGTCCACCATGTCCCAGATGTCCGTCCAGGCGGTAAGAACCACGACAGGAGAAGTGCCCGGAGCGGAGGATGATGCTGCCTGTTTACAAGCCTATGGACTATGGGGACTCAGTGATGTGATGCGAGTGTGCAGGCCTGTAACCCCTGAGTGACTGGCCTCCAGGGGATCTGGTGAAGAGTTAACAAGTCCAGCAGGTACGGGCTTAGCCTACCTGTGGGTACCTGGAGCTTGAGGAGGTCGCTCAGGATGGAGTTACAGGCCATGCAAAGCTCAAAGGGGGGAATTGTTAAGGAGGTCGCACTGGTTTCGGACGCCATCTTGACTACTGTCCGCCATCTTAGATACAGCGGCCATGTTCCCTGACCATTGTCAAGTTAATATCATCATTCATACTTCATTTTATGTAACCTGTTTGCTGGCCTGTCAGCTAATACCCTTTGACATTTAATTAGAAGCCAGTCTGTCCTTGATGCTGCATAACAATATGATTCTGGAGCCCACTTATCATCTCCTTCTCAGCATTAGTATAAACAATATCTGTGTACAAGGTCTCTGAGAACTGAGCACAATTAATTAACTTTTTTCCCAGAATGTGCTGATGACCAATAGTTTTGGAGTACAGGCGGTCCCCTACTTAAGGACACTCGACTTACAGACAACCCATAGTTACAGACAGACCTCTGGTGGAGCTTTCTGAATGCTTTACTATAGTCCCAGGCTGCAATGATCAGCTGTAAAGTGTCTATAATAAAGCTTTATTGATAATCCTTGGTCCCATTACAGCAAAAAATGTTTAAACTCCAAATGTCACTGGGGCCAAAATTTTTTTTGTCTGGGTCTACAATTATAAAATATACAGTTTCGACTTACATACAAATTCAACTTAAGAACAAACCTCCAGACCCTATCTTGTACGTAACCCGGGGACTGCCTGTATACTATTCACGCCCCTTTGATGACTCTTCTGTCTGTTATATATTATGCATTTTGATTATTAAAGGGAAGAAGATCCTGACTAAGAGATTGACCTGTGTCTTGGTCTTTATGTTCAATCAGGACAACCATGGGTTAATTAGGACTCACCTTACAAAAGTCAAGAAGGCTGTTGGGGCCCTGCATAAAATATCCCTAACACCGACCATGATGCTGTGAGAATACATAGTACATGTGTACTATGTGCAGTGACCTGTGTAGTGTGCAGGGGGCTCCAGATTCAGGATTTCTGGCGCACGTTCTTCATGAATCTGGTGCCCCCTGCACTGCTTTGACAGACTGCACCAACTTTTTTTGGTGCACTTTTAACATGGGGCGTATGACACATTTCTATTGGACTTCTATTAGATCAGTAAATGCAGGGACTATTTGAGCACAGCAGGTGGAAGGAGACTCTGAAGGCTGAGCGCTCTGTAGCACTGAGTTGTGCAATAACTGCCACTGTCAGTGCTGTGCATGTGCCAGGCTAGGCCCCTCCCACATCTGCTTCTTTGTGGAGCAGAATAGAGGCTGAACAAGCATCATAATAACAAATAGAAAGGTATCTTTAATTCCAGGTAACCATTACAAATAGATTTTTGAAATATTTTAACCTCTTTGACAGCTTTTTGTAGTCAATTGCTTCGTGGCATAACCCCTTTAAGTGAAAGCTCGTTCTCGAGCAGGCGAAATACTCGTCCGAACAACGAGCCATTTCGAGTACGTTAATACTCGAACGAGCATCAAGCTCGGACGAGTATGCTCGCTCATCTCTAATTATATACAAAATTACTTCTTTATTTTAACAACAATCACCATAAACATAATATTTGTACTCTCAAAGAATATAAATTGGGGAAAAAAGGAGCCCAGGTTGGAAATAGGGCTATACAAAATAGAAAAAATTCCCTCTACTACAATGTCCTAAAGTACATAAAACAATAGTAATGGCCAGACCAATGTCCATGTATAATCAATGATTAGCAAAGAACAAAGAAGAGTTATTAAACAATTATGATATATTATAAACCAGTCTGGAGGCACCATCCGGCACACATAGATGTAAACTAAATCATATTACATACTTACCTGTAGGCATCTTCTCTCTTTCAAATATTTATTTTTATTGAGTCCAGCATAATAAACAAGTTATATATAATATCTTATCGTATAGGCTCTATTTTCACATATATTTAGCTTATTAGAGCAGAAGTATTAGAATAAGAAATGTGTAAATTGTAATCCGGGGAGCGTTAACGTAACGGTTAAGAAAGGGGGGGGGGGTTAGAAAAGGGGGGTAGGTTATACCAGGGTAAGAGTTGTTTGAATGTACCCCAATCATGGTGTTATGTTGAAGGAGGTGTTTCTCCTATTGGAAACTTCGATCCAATGTTCCCACATGTTATGGATAGTATTCATAATGCCTTGTCTAAAGGCATACAGTTTTTCTAGCAAACAGTGTAGGTTTATAGAAGCAAAGAGTTCTGATATTGAAGGGGAGGCTGGTGACTTCCAAGATATTGCAATCACCAGTTCAGATGTCTGGAGTATATGAGCAGCTAGTTTCCTAGAATTTGCAGGAATTTTGGTTATGCCTAGGCCTAATCAATATAACATCTAGCAATATAGGTCTAGCAATGTGGGGACACAGTAGGGGAATTCAAAGAATACGCGTTTTGCACTTTCTGCCTCCGGGCCGTCCCTCTACTGCTGCTGCCTTAGTAGTTGCAGTCCAGCCTGGCATGCCCACCTCTTTTGGTCAATCTTCTTCCTGCCTGAGGTCATGTGAGGTTGCTTGACCCATATTGTTAGAGGAAAAGTGGTGGAATTATTGATGACAGGTATATGTCACCACGAAACCTGGCCTTGGTGATGTAAAAGCCCAGCAGCTGTTGCCAGCAGTGGCAAAACTTGAAGCTGATGCGCCCCAGTGCAAAGCCTGTGCCAGGCCCCCGACTATAATGTATGGTTTATAGTACAAGTCTTCTCATATTGGAAAGTGACACCTTATGGGTCCCCTAAACCTCCTGGGCCCGGTTGCGATCGCACCCTCTGCACCCCCTCAAGTTACGCCCCTGGTTGCCAGTAATGTTATGTTACTGAGACGTTTTTCCTACGGTAGTTGGGGTCCAGGTTTTTTATGGAGCAACCAGATGAGAGGAACTGTGTATATGTGAGATGAAGTTGGTGTCCTCCAGGTGCTGTGGGAGGAAAGCTGCCTCAGGACTCCTGGGATGCTATACTGCTGCCTCAGGACTCCTGGGATACTATACTGCTACCTCAGAGTTCCTGGGAGTGCTATACTGCTTCCATGGTGAGATCATTCCATTTGTATTTGTTATATCTGAAGAAAGGACTGTTTAAGTTTATGTTTATAAGCTGAAGAAAGCGTGTTTATTTTGCTTGAATCTTAAAGAAACAATAAGTCTCATTTTACTTTTGCACCCACAACTGTGTCTGTGTTGAAAGTGGGTACCATGAGTTACACCCCCCAATATATATAAATATGCTGTGTGTGTATATATGCCCTTAGTAAATGACCCCCAATGTATGCATATGAGTGTATGAACATGTGAATGTACAAATATGTACAGGCAGTTCCCGGGTTACATACAATATAGGTTTTGTAGTTTTGTTCTTAAGTTGAATTTGTATGTAAGTCGGACCTGTATATTTTATAATTGTAACCCCAGAAAGAATTTATTTGGTCTCTGTGACAATTGGATTTTAAAAATGTTGGATTGTCATAAGAACCAGGATTAACAATAAATCCTAATTGCAGACACGGGTAACTGTTATAACTGTTTTAGCAGCCTAAGGCTAAAGTACAGTAAATCATCAACATCCAGAGGTCCGTTTGTGTCCAATGGTCCTCTGTAAGTCAGTTGTTCTTAAGTAGGGGACCGCCTGTATATATATTTTTAAGGCTAAGGGGGGGCCATGCAGAGATGCCCACTCCTCATGCTTCCACAAATCCCTCTATAATGAATCTATTGACATCTGTATCAATTACTTTACACAGCTTAGTATCATCTGCAAATATTGAAACTTGAATGTATAAACCCAAGGTCATTAATAAAAATATTAAATTCATTTGGGGTTCCTCTAGACCCAGGGTGGGGTGGCAGATTTTGACGTGCCCTAAAACAGCCGGTGGAGCTGGCCTTCCGGATTTACAAGTGTATCACTGGGCAACAGTACTCCAGCGCTTTTTAGATTGGTCTTTTCATTCCAACTCCAAACAGTGGGTCACTCTAGAGCAACTCTCATCCGCACTTCCATTGGAAATTCTCCTGTGGGTATCCGGTGACGTAGCACAGCACTTGGGAAGACATGCTCATCACGCTCGTGCTGCAATAACATTATGGCAGAGGCTGCTCCAATGGGGTCTTCTCTCTCGCAGTTCTGGCCCATTAACCCCTCTGTTTGGCAATCCACAGTTCCCCCCAGGACTCGGCAGGGACTCCTTCCTCATTTGGCGGTCATCTGATGATCCACGCTTTCATACAATCTTATCCAATGGTGCCCTCCCATCATATACTGATCTATGTACTCAATTCCCGGACACCCACATTTCATGGTTGGAACACTCTCAGCTGCAGTTGTACATACGCGCCCAGGCAAATCAACTAGTATTTAGGTCCTCCCTCACCGCATTTGAGGAATTGTGTACTCCCCCCTCTGTAATTTCCCAGATCTACGCCATCCTACAGGAAGAATTACACCCTGTGGACCCCGATTATGTTGACAAATGGCAACAGGACTTAGACACAGAATTCACTCAGCAAGACAAGCAGAAAATGTATGTCTTCAATCATAAGCTCTCTTCGGCATGTGCCGCTCAAGAGAAAGATTATAAAAAATTAACAAGGTGGTACCGGGTCCCAGCAATTTTACACACATTCTACCCTACTGTCCCTGACATCTGCTGGAGATGTGGTGAACCTGGCGGGACCATGCTACACGTGTGGTGGGACTGTGCAGGCATTAAACCCTTCTGGGACAGAGTGTTCTCTACATATAGGGTCCTCTCGGGACGCTCTGTTTCCCCCTCAGTCAAAGTAGATCTCCTCTCCATTCTCCTAGGCACAATCGGGACACAGAAGAAGGACATATTGCGCTTTTCTCTATTCTCTATTTTCTTTTCTCTATTCCTCGACATTGGAAATCTCCCGTCACTCGTCCTTTCACAGAATGGGTCCACAAGCTCTCCAACTTTTGTCGCATGGAGGAACTCAATGCTGAAGTGAACGGGTCCATGGAAAAATTCACACGCATATGGCAGCCTTGGTTCCTATTCAAACACACCCCGGCCTATACCCAGTTATTCTCTGATTAGACGTATTAGCCCTCTTTCTCTCTTTCCTCACGTTTCCTTATACCTCTTATGTCCCCCTTCTTTTTTTCTTTTCCTTCACTCTTCACTAAGTTTTCATGTTATTCTATTCACTATAGAGTCCAATATTTTGTTGGCTTTTTGTTGCTTGTTTCTTATTTTACCATTATGTAACAGTTCACATACCCTTATATCTGTTCATGCACTAATCGCCTCATATATGTCTCATATTGCTGATGCCCACAAACTTCGGAGGGTGGTGTATCCACTTTACCAGAGGGACATCTCTTTTCAACTGCTCTGTTCAGGTCCTGCGTGACCTACATTGATCTGTGTTCTCAACATGTAATTGTTTTGATCCCATGCATTGATGTATGTGAACCTCACTACTACTTGAATAAACTATATTGAATATAATAAAAATATTAAAAAGAAGTGGCCCCAATACTGACCCCTGTGACACTCTACTGGTAACGTCAACCCAATCTGAGAATGTGCCATTAACCTCTTAACGCTCTGCGTCGTAGCTCTACGGCGCAGAGGTATAAGGGATGTATGAAGAGGGCTTACGGGCTGAGTCCTCCTCATACAAAGGTGGGGGTTTTTGCATTTTGCAGAAAACCCCCACCGCTAATAACCGCGATCGGTGCAAGCATTAACCAAGCATTAAGCTATTAACCCTCTCAACGCCGCCGGCGACTGTGCGCGGGCGCCGCCATCTTTATTACGATCGCCGCGCCCCCGAACGTCATCGGGGGGCGGCGATCAGTTACCATGGTAGCCTCGGGTCTTCTTTTGACACGAGGCTACATGGCTTATGCAGGTTCGTTACAATGAGCCAGTTGCTCATTGTAATGAATGTGCTGCAAAAATGCCATATATTGCAATACAGAAGTATTGCAGTATATGGTAGGAGTGATCTGACCATCTAGGGTTAATGTACCCTAGATGGTCTAAAAAATAGTGGAAAAAAAAAAAGAAAAAAAAAAGTTTAAAAAATAAAAAAAATTAATAAAATATAAAAACTTCAAATCACCCCCCTTTCCCTAGAACTGATATAAAACATAATAAACAGTAAAAATCACAAACATATTAGGTATTGCCGCATCCCAAAATGCCCGATCTATCAAAATATAAAAACGGTTACGGGCGGCGGTGACCTCCGAGGCGGGAAATGGCGCCCAAATGTCCGAAATGCGACTTTTACACCTTTTTACATCACATAAAAAATGAAATAAAAAATGATCAAAATGTCGCACAGACCTCAAAATGGTAGCATTGAAAACGTCCTTTCATAAAAAAAAATGACCCCTCACAGATCTCCGTGTGCCAAAGTATGAAAAAGTTATTAGCGTCAGAAGATGGCAAAATTTTTTTTTTCTTTTTTGTACACATTTGTTTAATTTTTGAAAATGTATTAAAACACAATAAAACCTATATAAATTTGGTATCACCGCGATCGCACCGAACCAAAGAATGAAGTAGGCATGTTATTTGGAGCGAAGAGTGAAAGTCGTAAAAACTGAGCCCACAAGAACGTGACGCACGTGCGTTTTTTTTTCAATTTTTCCACATTTGGAATTTTTTTTCAGCTTCGCAGTACACGGCATGTTAAAATAAATAACATTACGGGAAAGTAAAATTTGTTATGCACAAAATAAGCCCTCACACAGGTCTGTACACATATGTGAAGTATTGTTTTATGTTTAATGAAAATGTTTTTATTTTTCATATACTTGCTGAGTGTTGAAACTAAGAAGATGTTTGACTATGGCTGAAGCTGATCAAAGTCCACTGCTGTCCACCAAAGGAGTGAAAGACCCCCCACAGCTGCTGTTTGCATCTCTCTTAGTCAATGTTTACATCTATCAAGAGGGATTTACGACTGTGTATCCACTTCAGAGAAGTGTCTCCGATGCCCATGTAATAATTTACCAACCAATGGACTATGGACATTACTTCTTTATCCCTAAGTAATTTAGCCTTTGTCCTGCCCCACTGCAGGTTTCTGTATAATACTGTGTGACACAAATAAAGCATCTCACATCTGCCTTACCTTTGATGGCAACAGTACGCAGAGACTGAGATATTATACCATGCGATTGTCTTGGTTTGATCTCTCCTGAGCTCAACTCTGTGAATGTTATCAGTCATTAGAGAACCTGAGGTTGTGTGAACAAGGTCAGAACTTGACAGCTGGTGCCGAAACCCGGGACTACACTCGAGGAGCCGAGAGGGCCCCTGGACCGGCAATCAAGGGGTGCTTTCTGGCCATTCTCTGGACCGACCTGAGCCTGATCAACTCCACTGAACACGGTAAGTTCATTGATTTTTTGAATCTTTGTCTTACCTGTGTCGTTGGTCCGGGGTTTGAGTTAGTTGCGCTTCTAAGCCGACCCGAGGGCCGCGCCTAAGTGACAGGTCTCGGTCTGCTGTGTAGCTCCAAGAATTTATATATTGTTATAGTGTCACTGTCAACCCAGGTTACTCTAAGCCTTCTCCCGACCAGTCGTGGTTATGGTTATTGCTGCAGCGGTGAAGATATTGAGTATTGAGTTGTTTTCGGGTCTCATATAGTAGGCACTGACGGTTGAATTTTGATTTTGGGCGGATGGCTAGGTAGGGAGGGATAGTTAGGAGTCCCAAGCCTTGAAGCTTGAGTAGGGGCTTGGGACTGCCCCCAGCCTTGAAGCTTGAGTAGGGGTTTGGGGCCGGTACTGGTACTTTGTACTGGTACCCATGTGGTGTTGCCCATAGACCTGGTTCCTTTTTGGTAGGGACGTTAGAGAGGGATAGAGAGTCGACGCAGCACGCTGAGAAGCACAAGGCCCTCATAAGTCGTGGTAAGACGTCATGAGGTTGTAATTTCACAACCGGAGGAACCAGGGGTGATTTGACGGCGGGAGAACGTGAAACTGTATTAATTCCGGAAACTGAAACTGATTGTACATTGAGCAGCTGCTATGAAATTCTTTGTAAAGAGGACAGAAAGGGTTAAAGCTTGTCTGGGTTATAGTCTTTGTTTAAAAAGTCCTCCTGGAGGCAGAGATAAGGGACCTTATTATAGGAGATCTATTGCAAGAGAATCTTACTGACCATGGCCATGTCTGTGTGATTCTTTACGTACACATTATTTAATATATATATTTATATATATATATATATATATATATTAATATCCAATTTGGAGCAGAGATCAATACATTCATATTGGCACACAGGTTTTAGTGTGCAATCCAAAATAGTTATTGCAATAATTTTCTGCCAGAGCAGAGTACAGGGTTGTGCAGCCCCATAAAAAGGTAAGAAAATACATGTTATCTTGCCTATAAAACCTCCTGTGTCTCCGGTCAGGATAGCTATATAGTCGGCTTCTCACCTGTACAGTTTTGACCAAAGTAAAGCTCTGGTTATTGAACCTGGTCATATACAAGTATTGATCTTCTGTGGATTGATAATAGTTGGGAGTTATGTAGTGAAGTCATCAGCCATCATCTGTCTCATTAGTTAGGGATCTGTGTGGAAAATCCTTCAGTGTGCCCGCTTAGCTCAGAGTGCTTGATAGAAAGAGACGGGTGATAAGAGACAGTTCAAAATTGTTGTTATGGAAAGCAGTTTGAAGAAAAATAGATTTTATGTGTTTTTCCTACCTGAAACAAAGAAGAAAGATGGCAGAGCAGCACCCTGCGAGACTCCACCCCCTTTATCCCATATCATAAGAAGGGTGGATTAATGGAGTAAGGAGAGACTTGTTATAGTTGTGGTGCCCCCCCCCCCCCCCAGGTCATCATGCCACCATTCATGCGCCTGTATCTATGCTTAAGGCAAAAGCCACTCCCCACAGTGCTTTGGTGGCGGCCATCTTAAAACAGCATACCTGTGGCCGAGCCCGGCAGCCATTTTACAGTCACGTGGAGGGTGTGGTTTCTCAAGGTTTTGAGGTTGGTTACCTGTGGCTTTGCTCTGTTGGAAGCCATAGAAGCTGGTTGGGGATAATAAATTTTGAGAATAGTATGTTGTTGAAATTCAAGAGTAGGAAATGTCAGTGATATTGGGAAACTGAACTTTGTTCAGGTGTTATAGAGAGAATTCTGGAACTGAATAGTGATGTTTGTTTGTTTGAAGATTAAAGAAACCCCTGTGGTTGGAAAGATTATTCAGACAAGACAATGGGCAGTAGAAGAATTGATTTTAAAATAACATTTGTAAAAAGGCGTTCCCTTGTATTACTTTGTATTACCCCTGAGACTTGTAGTCCGACAGGGGGAGACAGGGAGGATGAGGCTGCAGTGATAAGACAAGGTTGGCAGCATTCCAGCCCATAGCAAAGTGTTATATTATCTTGGCAGATAGAAGGTCAAAGGGGGGAGACTATGAGATTCTCCTCCCCACCCCCCAAGCAGCAGTGAAGAGAAAGATTAGAGAAAAACTCTACAAAGCTAATTACATTTCATCAAGTTATTGGTAACCAGTGACATTAGAAACTATTTTTGAGAAGTTCATTTGATTAGGGAAGTAATCTGTGTGGTAAGTATTGCCACCAGGTGTCCAGTTTTCTACAGCAGTTATACTCTCAAAGAGTAGAACAGTAGTCTAGTTGTTCTGTTTTTATATGTTTATGACAGTGGTTCTCAACCTTTCTAATGCTTGACCCCGCAATACAGTTCATCATGCTGTGGTGACCCCAAACCATGCAGCTCGCAGTAAAAACACAGTAAAATTGCGGCTCCGAAGGCTTTAGGCGACCCCCGGTTTTGGTTGTTCGACCCCCTCTGGGGTCCCGACCCACAGGTTGAGTACCACTGGTTTATGACCTAGCCACCTGACCTGATTTAAAACCTGATCTAAACTTATATTGTCCCCTTTGTGTTTTTTAGCCCAGAGAGCTGATTCAAGATCAAGGTTCTTATGTTATGTATAACCACTGTTTTTCCCTAGGTTTATTCTGGAGACAGTTTAGAGCTCAGAAATATCAGTAGAACTCCATATAGATAATTCTATAAAGACCAGTGATCCAAGGTCACCAACATTGATAGGTACTGGCTCTAAGCCAAGGACTGTAAAGGAAAATGATAAAGGCTCATGGCTTATCATTTAGTGAGATGAGACCCTCTAGTTTTTGAGCAGATAGTGGCAGCTTATTCATTGTTATAATTATCTCTCAGATTTTTAGCAAATTGCAGTTTATGTATCACATCATTTTTAGCTGTGTGCTCGTAAGTGCTGGCCAAACACTTAACCAGCCTGGTACTAATGTTTACAATATGTTTTCTTTTTATTTCTGAGCAGGTTTTGTCCTTGTAGTTGACATACTGCCTTTGGAGCAAGGGGGGAGAAGATCCAAGTATTTAGTTAAATTTAATTAACTTTCTTCCTCTCACGGAAGACCATGATTATGTGGCCCAAACTGCGCAGGAGACGGTGGGATTTTCTCACGTCAAAGATTCAGTACCCTGACCTTGTACTCTTTGTGGATGGTTCCAGGTATTATTGTGAAGGTAAATGTTATTAATATGTTATATGCTGTCATTGCACAACCCAACAAGCAACCAGGTATAAGAAACAGAAGCACTTCCATTACATATTACATTAGTGGAACAGAACTGAAAGTATTGATAGAAGTATGTCCCTTAGCTTAGGGTAAGACAGATAGCATGTACACAGATTCAAGGTACGTTTGGAACAGCTCATGTTAAAAGCCCTATGTGGAAAATTGCAGACCTGATTAAGATACTTATAGAGAGGCTACTCGAGCTTACAGTAGTAGCTATTGTTAAGAGTAAGGCATACGCCAAGGTGAACAGAAACACAAGGGAATGACTAGGCAGATAGAGCAGCCAATGAAGCTGTCAGGACGTCTGTACCCTTAGTCTCCACCATGACTGTGTTGCCAGCTGAGGAAACCTCTACCTTGGTAAGTCCTAACATGCTACAGGTCCTGCAGAGACAAGCGGCAAAAGAAGGTCAGAAGATGCAGCAAGAAGAAGGTGCCAGTCTGATCTGTAGACAATGGATTCTTTACAACCTATTGTGACCCAGGTGACTTATGGTTATATCTACCAGTCTGTGAAGGTTTCACCACAGCACAAGATTTTTGTATTTTTCCCAGAGAGCAGTGTATTGACTATGTTCTGTTCAAAAATGGTCTACAGGTATGAGTGACAAGAGGTGCTTTAAAGGTACCCACTTCTCAAAAGAAGTTTAGATTTAGGGATATATTAGATAGTCACATCCCACCCCATCCACAAAGTAGCAGGAAGGTTAAGAGGTTGAATGGGACTCTGAAACTAAAGATCTAAAAGGCAATGGTGGAGAAGGGGAAACCATGGACCGAGGGTCTACCATTAGCCCTTTCAGTAAGATATAGGCCAGTAAAAAGACAGGATTGAGTCCCTACAAGATTTCATTTTGTTTGGTTCCTAGATTAGGATATTATTGTTCACAGTTGCTCCAAATGCAGTATGGGAGACTTAGACTGTATGATAACCTTACACATGCACTGTACTTAAGTATATTTTTGAGTTTTCTCTTTCATGAGCTTCAACCTGGAGATCGGTTGGTGATAAAGAGCCATGTAAGGAGGAGAGATGACCCCGGAGATGATGATGCCTTCCAGGTTTTGTGGACAACAAGCACTTCAAGACAGCTGGAAGAAAGACCCAATTAGATTCACTCAAGTCAAGTTTTGTTACTTTTATGCCTTATTAAAGTTTTGATGGGGATTAATAAACTTCTTTGGGAAACAAATTAACTGTAGCATTGACCACCCATGGGACTCTTATATCTTGGTGGCTAGGTGATTAGCAGTCAGCCCTTAAACGACTAGGATTGTTTCTCTTAAGGGTGTCCTTATTAGTCCTTCCATTATTCTGTTTTCCATTACATTTTGGTCATATCAGAAATACACTGAACTCCAAAGGGCCCCTTCCCTCTGATAACGAGTGCAATAGGTTTCACCTGTGGGAACATTGGAGTTTTAGTCTCCCCACTTAAAACCCAAGTGGTTTATACAGATATTTAGAAAGGGAAAGAATAGGAGGAGTCTATTCGGCAGATAAGTCCAAGTACAAAGGGGGGTAGAGCACAAGGCTCTGTCCGTCTCAAACTGGTGAAGAAATCCTATCCCCTTCCCCACTGCTGACTAACTCCTAAGGGATTAACTGAGGTGCGAGGGAAATATAAAATAAAATCATTTTAGGGGGGACTGTGAAGTATTGTTTTATGTTTAATGAAAATGTTTTTATTTTTCATATACTTGCTGAGTGTTGAAACTAAGAAGATGTTTGACTATGGCTAAAGCTGATCAAAGTCCACTGCTGTCCACCAAAGGAGTGAAAGACCCCCCACAGCTGCTGTTTGCATCTCTCTTAGTCAATGTTTACATCTATCAAGAGGGATTTACGACTGTGTATCTACTTCAGAGAAGTGTCTCCGATGCCCATGTAATAATTTACCAACCAATGGACTATGGACATTACTTCTTTATCCCTAAGTAATTTAGCCTTTGTCCTGCCCCACTGCAGGTTTCTGTATAATACTGTGTGACACAAATAAAGCATCTCACATCTGCCTTACCTTTGATGGCAACAGTACGCAGAGACTGAGATATTATACCATGCGATTGTCTTGGTTTGATCTCTCCTGAGCTCAACTCTGTGAATGTTATCAGTCATTAGAGAACCTGAGGTTGTGTGAACAAGGTCAGAACTTGACACATAAAAATGAAAAAGTTATGGATTTTTGAAGTTGGAGAGCGAGAAATGAGCCGAAAAACCCTGCGTCCTTAAGGGGTTAATGACAACCCTCTGTTTTATATCACTAAGCAAATTACACAACTCCCAACTGTCCCGGTTTCAGCGGGAGCGCGCAACTGCAGGGAAGGAGCGTGCAGCCTACACGCCGGGAGCCGGAGCACAGACAGGAGCCGGGATCGGTAAGTGAGGGCAGGGGGACAGGGACCGGCAGGCAGCGGAGCACGGGTGCACCCGCGATCCGCGACATGGATCGCGGGAGCATCCATGACAGTTAGAAGGTTATGTACAGTGAGATACTCCAGGATTGCGTCTCTAACAAACTCCTCAAATATTTTCCCCTCCGCAGAAGTTTTGATATTTTCACTTTAATATCTTTCACTGGATTCTTGTTTCACCCATTTACAAAGGAATTGGATGCCATGTAGTCAATCGATATACTTATAATAGTATTCCCTGTTGCCCATAAACAGTAAATCTTGCCTCATACTAATCTGCTAATCTTCAGAAATAAAAATTGTGGCTCTTCTAATAGGATGAACTTTCTAAAATCTCATCCACGTATGTATCAAGCTGCTATTAATGTATCTGTGATACAAAGTAAAATGGAATAGATTTTGGTGTTTAATGAACTATAACATTTTCTTCTAATCTCATTTTCCAATGTTCTCCTTTTTATGTGACAATTCTTTAAACTCTCCACTTATAAAATAATCATTATTATACATAACTTAATATACAGTTATTAGATCGTATTTCCATCTCATGCATATTGAGATTAGTTGGAGCTTTGATTGAACTATTCACAAAATTTTCTTCTAAATCTTGATAATAAGCACATTATTATTTAAAGGGGCTCTCCAGTTTGTAAACCTTCATAAACCTTTTGGCAGTTTCAAAGAGTTTCTCCTACTCTGCTTTACTCAATCAATCCAGATAGTTTATAGGAAGGGAAAAAGCTGCTGGGAAAGTCATTGTCACCCTGTGCACCCCCATCTTACCTAGGATCCCGGAGATCTTGCGATATCATGCGACGATCCTCAGGCTCTGTCATTTAAACTGATAAGAAAGAAAAATTGTTATTGCAGTACAGTAAGAGTGGAAAGGGGGTTAAACTACCCAAAAAGGTCTAAAAATACAGGGGGGGGGCGAGTTACAAAATCTACCATGAAAATCCATCATGATAAACCAGGGACAATTACTTATAGATTACTGTGACTGTGTTAATCTTCTTATATTTGTTATCCATGGCCTTCTTTTTCCTCCACTTTTTCCATTATGCTAATGAGACTGAAAGGCTCTGGAGGCCGTTACCAGAGCCCTTCCATGCTTTAGATTCACAGGCTTTTACGCTGTCTCACCCTCCCCACTGCTCCCTCAGCACTCCTCCTCTTCTTGCTGTATTCTCACGGCAGCAGCACATAGTGAGAGGAGGGAAGTGCGGAGGGAGCAGAGGAAGCTTGAGACGGCCTGTGAAGACAGAGCATGGAGGCTAATTTACAGAATGTCAAAAGTTGATTTTAGAAGGAAGTAGGACATGGATAACAAATAACAAAGAAGATCACCACAGTCACATGCAACTCCAATCAAACTTGCATTGTGTGCGCACTGGTACTTCTGGTCCGAATGTTCATAAACCAGACCTGAATGCAGAATGTGTTCCGTCCGGTTTATGAGTCTTTGGGCCAGAAGTTTCAGTGTGCACAAAATGCGAGTTTGATGTCAGTTGCTTGCATCAAACGCACTCATGGACAATAGGCCTCAGTGTCCCTGGTTTGTTATGCTTGTTTTTGATTGTAGATTTTCTTTGAAAAATGTATAAAAACCTAAAAATTTAACCCCTTCCCGACATGTGGTGTCGTACATGTGTGTTGTACATCACACATTGTGTGCGAGTGCATGTAGAGGGCTCACGGGCTGAGCCCTCTCCATAGCTGGTAAGTTTTTGCTGCATATTGCAGCAAACACTTACTGGTAACACTTACAATCGGTGCAAAGCTGTCGGTGGCTTAAAAAAAAAATTGAGGAAGGGGGGGGGCGTCGACCCTAGGCTGTCTTGTTTTTACCCTTTGATTACAATGTGCGATTAGCACATTGTAATGAATGAGGAGGAAAATCCCCATATACTCCCATACGGTAGTATGGCAGTATATGGTAGGATCAATCAAAAAATAGTAAAAATTAAAAAAAAGTAAAAAAAAACTATATTAAAACAATTAAAAATCACCCAATTTTCCCAAGAACTGATATAAATAAACAGTAAAAATCATAAACACATTAGGTATCATTGGGTCCGAAAATTTCCAAAAATAATAACATTTTGCACTGCTTTGAACCCTGTAACAAAAAATATCAAAAATAGTCAAAAATAATAAAAAATTCTACAAAAAGTGATCAAAAGGTCGTACAGTCTTAAAAATGGTAGCAGTGAAAACGTCATCAAAAGTCACAAAAAATGACACCGCACACAGCTCCGTACACCAAAGTATGAAAAAGCTATTGGCACCAGAAAATGGCAAAATAAAAAAAAAATTTTAATTTCATTCTTGTAAATGTATGAAAACATGATAAAACCTATACAAATTTTGTTATCCCCGTGATCATACTGACCCAAAGAAAAAAGTAGACCTGTAATTTGGGGCGCACAGTAACAACCGTAAAATCCAACCTCACAAGAAAACGGTACAGATGTGTTTTTTTCCACCTATTTCACTGCATTTGGAATTTTTTTCCCGCTTCGCAGAACATGGAATGGGATATTAAATACCAGCATTATGAAGTGCAATTTGTTACGCAGAAATCAAAGCATCACACAGCTCGGCGAATGGAAAAATTAAAAAAAAAAGTTATAGATCTTTGAAGGTGGGGAGTTAAAAATGAAAAATTATAAAAGTAGAAAACAATCCTCATACAGCTCTGTACACTGAAAAATAAAAAAAAGTTATGGACTTTTGAAGTTGGGAACCGGAAAATGCAAAACGGAAAAAAGGCATTGGTGGCAAGGGGTTAATTATTACTTAATTTTGCAACTTTTCTACTTTTATTTTTTACTGTTGATTTCCCTCCCTCCGCCTCCCCATACAGACCACTTTCCAGCTTTTTTATCAGATGTAACATCGTGCCCGAAGGAAAACAAAGAACAGTGTTGTCTAATCCAAATGCATAAAACTTTGCACTTTTGGTATTGAAGCTTGTCATTTTGATTCTGTGCTCTTTGTGTCACTCTAAATTTGTCACACAAACATCACATTTCCATCCTGGCAGAGATTTTCTGAATCTGTCCCTGCATTTTCAAATTTCTATTAAATTTGCAATAAAGGGAAGTAAAAAGACATGTTGCATTCTCTCCATGGCCGATTTATAATTAAAATGATGCTTCAGCCCCTGGATAGAGGAAGGCTTGTAGTGTATGGAAACTCTAGCCATGTCTGTGTGCATTAGACATCCCTCCAATAGTGACAAGCATGATGTTCACAGTGTTCTGGAGACGAGAACGATTGCACAGAGGTATCTACTAACACATACAGGTGACATTCTAGTAATAGGAAACCAGCGTAACTAGACACGAGCCACTGGAGGATACATACGCACTTGTCTCCATTCTCAGACACATTTCATTTGTAATCTATTTGCTTTTGCATTTATTGCATCCCAGGATACAACAGGATACAACAGCTATAACAGTTATTAAAGGTGTCTGCAATGAAGCTTTATTGTTAATTCTGCTTCTTATGACAACTGAACATTTTTAAAATCTAATCGTCACAGAAACCAAAAACTATTTGTCTGGGGTTACAATTATAAAATAGAGTCCAATTGGTGGTGATCTATGATCACCGGTTTACAGACCTGCTCTACTCCCGGTGCGTGAGCCTCCAGAAACGCCTTTCTTTTCTCTCCGGTGCAGTAAGCTTGTAAAGGATGAGGGTCGCACTCTTGCTTGTTAGTATCAAAACACTTTCAACTTTATTTCTACATGGATACAGCGGTTACATCTTAAAACAATATCTGACGCGTTTCTGACCTTTTCGGTCCTTAGTCATAGATAAAAATGAGTGTGGTGAGAGAGACATTTATACTCTAGATACCGGAAGTGGTAAGGTAACACACAGGTGTGTGTGTCTCTGATTCACCTCCACTACTATGTGTTTATACAATAAAAAACATTGTGATATAAAACAAAACAACATAACATATTACAGATACACATACAGGAGTCTGGGATTTAGTAATTGACTAACAAGTCATTTCGCACATTGAATCCTTTAGGATAAATACAATCCTTTGTGAGGATCCAAAATCCCTCTCGGTTCAGAAGTTTTCTTCTGAGATCACCACCCCTTCTGTTAAGTTTAACCCTTTCCAAGCCACAGAAAGTAAAACCCGATATATCTCTATCATGATAGTTGATGAAATGCCTAGCGGCATTGGATGGATTTATATACTCTGGATTAGTGACACCATTAAGGTGTTCTCTTATACGTTCTTTTAGTGTCCTGCTGGTGCAACCTATATAATCTTTGTTACAAGAATTGCACGTAATGCAATAAACCACATTTTTTGTATTACAATTGATGAAATCGCGTATAGTAATTTCCGTGTTTTTATTTTTGTCTAATGTGGTTTTGCAATTTCGTGCATATTTGCAACTTTTACAGATTTTAGCCCCACACTTGAAAAATCCTTTGGTGTTTAGCCAGGACCTTGTATGGGTGTTTCTATTGGTGTCACTCGGAGACAGTATGCTGCCTATGGTTGGGGCTTTTCTGGTAGAAAAGGAGTAACCCCCCTGTAGAATTTGTCGCAATGTGTCATCCTGGTATAGTATAGGTATGTATGTGCTAATGATATTTTTAATAGCATTATGTTCTGCACTATACGTAGTGACAAAAGAGGGTTTAACATTACGTTTAGGAGGGGAGGAAAGTTTATGAGTATTGAAGAGTAGGCTTTCCCTGGATCTATTTAGGCTGATGTTTTTTGCTCTATCTAGGCTCCATTGGGTGTAGCCTCTCTTCTTTAATCTTTGTTCAATAGTGTTTACTTCCTTAGAAAACGCTGTGTCGGTAGAACAATTTCTTTTGGCTCTGAGCATTTCACCCACCGGGATGCTTTTTATAGTGTGACTAGGGTGACATGAGGAGCTGTGGAGTATAGTATTGCGGGCAGTACTTTTACGGTAAGTAGATGTGAAAATCTGTTCTGAATGAGTGTATGTCTCCAAACATAAATCCAAAAAGGTAATATTATTGTTATGCCACTGAAATGTAAAATATAAATTCAAGGGATTATTATTAAGATATTCGATGAAATCAGATACGGTCGCCTCATCGCCGCCCCAAATGATGATCATTTATGTTTGGAGACATACACTCATTCAGAACAGATTTTCACATCTACTTACCGTAAAAGTACTGCCCGCAATACTATACTCCACAGCTCCTCATGTCACCCTAGTCACACTATAAAAAGCATCCCGGTGGGTGAAATGCTCAGAGCCAAAAGAAATTGTTCTACCGACACAGCGTTTTCTAAGGAAGTAAACACTATTGAACAAAGATTAAAGAAGAGAGGCTACACCCAATGGAGCCTAGATAGAGAAAAAAACATCAGCCTAAATAGATCCAGGGAAAGCCTACTCTTCAATACTCATAAACTTTCCTCCCCTCCTAAACGTAATGTTAAACCCTCTTTTGTCACTACGTATAGTGCAGAACATAATGCTATTAAAAATATCATTAGCACATACATACCTATACTATACCAGGATGACACATTGCGACAAATTCTACAGGGGGGTTACTCCTTTTCTACCAGAAAAGCCCCAACCATAGGCAGCATACTGTCTCCGAGTGACACCAATAGAAACACCCATACAAGGTCCTGGCTAAACACCAAAGGATTTTTCAAGTGTGGGGCTAAAATCTGTAAAAGTTGCAAATATGCACGAAATTGCAAAACCACATTAGACAAAAATAAAAACACGGAAATTACTATACGCGATTTCATCAATTGTAATACAAAAAATGTGGTTTATTGCATTACGTGCAATTCTTGTAACAAAGATTATATAGGTTGCACCAGCAGGACACTAAAAGAACGTATAAGAGAACACCTTAATGGTGTCACTAATCCAGAGTATATAAATCCATCCAATGCCGCTAGGCATTTCATCAACTATCATGATAGAGATATATCGGGTTTTACTTTCTGTGGCTTGGAAAGGGTTAAACTTAACAGAAGGGGTGGTGATCTCAGAAGAAAACTTCTGAACCGAGAGGGATTTTGGATCCTCACAAAGGATTGTATTTATCCTAAAGGATTCAATGTGCGAAATGACTTGTTAGTCAATTACTAAATCCCAGACTCCTGTATGTGTATCTGTAATATGTTATGTTGTTTTGTTTTATATCACGATGTTTTTTATTGTATAAACACATAGTAGTGGAGGTGAATCAGAGACACACACACCTGTGTGTTACCTTACCACTTCCGGTATCTAGAGTATAAATGTCTCTCTCACCACACTCATTTTTATCTATGACTAAGGACCGAAAAGGTCAGAAACGCGTCAGATATTGTTTTAAGATGTAACCGCTGTATCCATGTAGAAATAAAGTTGAAAGTGTTTTGATACTAACAAGCAAGAGTGCGACCCTCATCCTTTACAAGCTTACTACAATTATAAAATATACAGTTCCAACTTACATACATATTCAGCTTTAGAACAAACCTACAGAACCTTGTACATGACCCGGGGACTGCCTGTACATATACAAAAAAATACAAAACATTAAATAATATTTTTCCATAAATATCCTTAGTAATACATTCCCCCACCCCCTGACTGGTTGAGGAGAAGGGATTAGAGAGAAATTACAAAATAAATGAGCCCTCTCCATAGCCGGTAAGTCTTTGCTGCATATTGCAGCAAAGGCTTACCGGTAACACCCGCGATCGGTGCTAGCACCGATCGCGGGTGTTCTCACCTCGATCGCCGCCGGCAATGCTCCCGGCGGCTTCAAAGAGATGGCGCCGCATGGGCGCCGCCATCTTGTTGTGGATCGCTGCTCCCCGATGACGTCACGGGGAGCGGCGATCAGTCACCATGGTAACCTCGGGTGTTCCGAATACCTGAGGCTATTTTGTTTTAACCCATGCATTACAATGTGCTAATTGCACATTGTAATGCATGGGGAGTAAAATCCACATATACTGCCATACTGTAGTATGGCAGTATATGATAGGATCGATCAGACTACCTAGGGTTAGAGTACCCTAGGGAGTCTGAAAAATAGTAAAAGTAAAAATAAAAAAAAGTTTTAAAAAAAAAAATTATAATAAAAAAACCTAAAAATTCAAATCACCCCCCTTTCCCTAGAACTGATATAAAAATAAATAAACAGTAAAAATCATAAACACATTAGGTATCGCCGTGTCCGAAAATACCCGATCTATCAATATATGATAATGTTTTTTCACTACGTTTAACCCCGTAACGGAAAATAGCGTCCAAAGTCGAAAATGGCATTTTTTTGCCATTTTGAAAAATATATAAAAATTAATAAAAAGTGATCAAAAGGTCGCAAAAATTATAGTAATGAAAATGCTATTAAAATTCGCAAAAAATGACACTATCCACAGCTCCGTACACAAAAGTATGAAAAAGTTATTGGCCCCAGAAAATGGCAAAATAAAAAAAATATATTTTGTACAGGAGGTTTTAATTTTTTTAAATGTATGAAAACATTATAAAACCTATACAAATTTGGTATCCTCATGATCGTACCGACCCAAAGAATAAAGTAGACATGTCATTTGGGACGCAGAGTGAAAGCTGTAAAATCCAAGCCCACAAGAAAACGTCACAAATGTGGTTTTTCACCATTTTCACTGCATTTGGAATTTTTTTCCCGCTTCCCAGTACACGCCATAGAATATTAAATACCGTCACTATGAAGTGCAATTTGTTACGCAGAAAATAAGCCATAACACAGCTCTTTATGTGGAAAAATAAAAAAGTTATAGATTTTTGAAGTTGGTGAGTGAAAAATGAAAGTGAAAAAACTAAAAAAGGCCAAGTCGTTAAGGGGTTAAAATTTTAAAATGCATAAACATGCTCATAAATCTATACATATGTGCACATAAATGCACAAACACATAACCATAATAGAGGGTAAGAAAATTAGATCACATTCCATATCTTATTACAATAATCCAGTTTCCCAATATTTCTAGAATAACACCGTTCATACCATTCAATTTTGTTTAAAAGAGTGCTCCAATTCTTGTACACAGAAACAAAGAAAAGGAATCCTCCAGCATATTGTCTCTTGCAAAAACTTCGTACTTTATTGGAGCCATAAAATCCACATATAAGTCACACAATAGAATGACGCGTTTCGAGCTAACCGCTTAGTCATAGCCGCTATAGACTAAGAGTAAGAGCGGTCAGCTCAAAACGCGCCAGTCTATTATGTGACTTATATGTGGATTTTATGGCTCCAATAAAGTACTAAGCATTTGCAAGAGACGAAGTGCTGAAGGATTCCTTTTCTGTGTTTCTATGTGACCGCGTGTCGTGCACACGTTTCTTGGATAACGGCTCATATTGAGCCTCCATCGGAGGTATAACTCTGTTGCAATTGTTAGTGCAATTCTCGTACACAGGGACTGTAGAATCCCCCCATTTCTGTGCTATCAGCAATCTTGCCAAGAACAATAATCTGTTAATTACATATCTTACTTCACGGGAACTGTTATCCTGATCTACTGGCCGAAATATATTTCACGGGGGAGGCCTTAAATAGATTCCATTTGCCCAATTACCCTAGATCAAAAAATTCACCCAAATTAGGACTGGGCCAAATAAAAGAATCTGCCTCCTCCATACAACATCTCTTATGAGTACAACTGCGACCAGCATCCATTTTTTTTATCTAGCTGGAATAAAGTATAGCTTATGAATGATGTTAAACTGTACCATTTTGTTATTATCACTCAAAGAAGAATACCCTATATTCTGATATATCTCATCCCAAATATTACTCGGCATAATCCCAACATCAGAATCCCAACCCCTTCTAGCAGGGAACTTATCATTCCTACAACCAGAGGTCGCACTAACATTTTGCCAGAAGGGTAATAATACTTCTCTCACCGTTTTTGAGGAGTATTTTTAGCTGAGATGGAGTATGACATTTTCAATAATACTAATATATAACTCCTAGTCGTATATAGTTCTAACCCCTTGACGTTGCAGCATTTTTTAAATTCATTTTTCGCTCTCCACCTTTCCATGTACGGAGCAGTGTGGGGGCTTATTTTCTGCGTAACAATTTTTACTTCTTAGTGACACTGAGAAAAAATTCCAAATGTGGTGAAATTGGTGAAAAACACATTTGAGTCACTTTCTGGTGGGATCAGTTTATATAACTTTCAACATGCAATTCAAATGATACTTCTACTTTATTCTTTGGATCGGTAGGATCACAGTGATACCAAATTTATACAGGTTTTATGAATTTCTGAAAATGTATTCAAACAAAATTTCGCCATCTTCTGACGCTAATAACTTCTTCCTACTTTAGTTTACGGAACTGTGTGAAATGTCATTTTTTGCAAGATGAAATGACGTTTTCATTGCTGCCATTTTGAGGATTGTACGGCCTGTTGGTCAATTTTTTATAAAAAATTTTATGTGATGTAAAATGGTGTAAAAAAATTTGCGTGCTATTATCCGTTATGCGGTTCACCTCCAGGAATAACTGCTTTTATATTTTGATAGACCGGGAAATTTTGGGACACGGCGATACCTAACGTGTTTGGGATTTTTACAGCTTATTAAGTTTTATATCAGTTCTAGGGAAAAGGGGGTGATTTGAATTTTCAAGGTTTTTTTTATATTTATTATTTTTTACAGGGGCAAATTTAGCAAGGAACACATTATATATGTGTTCCCTGCTTTTCTTTTATATAGATCACAGATAACAGTAATCTAATGGTAACAGCCAATTGGATGACTGTTATCAGTGATCTGTATAGAGAGACCTGCAGAGAGGTTGCATATAGCATTCTCCATGCAGCCTCTCGCTGTATACAGGGGCAGGGGGACTGATAATATCGTCCTCCTGTCACAGTAAAGGATCGGACTGTCACATAGACAGCTCAATCCTGCTGATGGCACTGTGGGCACGATCACACACAGTCATGGGGATGGGCGAAGCTACTCCCCGCGGATGCTGGAGCAGGTCATGTGACCTGAGCTCCGGTCAGTGTCTGCTGGTGTCTAAACAAGAAAATTACCAGGGGGAGTAAAATTTAGGGGAGTAAATCAGCCTCTACATGTGTCATAGACGCTTGTAGAGGCATTATCGCGACCTCTGCCTACACCCTTCCGTGTTAAAATTTCTATATGCAACACCCCTGCCGATGCAAGGCAGAATGGAAGGGTCTCTTTGTATTTACCTCTACCGGCTATTACTTACACGGACACCCCGGAGGCCCCACTGCTGGCCAGCGGTTGGTCCTCTGTGCCAGTCCATATTCGAGTCGAAGGCGGCTCTTTTAACTGCCCCAGGGGTATGTAACACCCCTGCCGATGCAAGGCAGAGCGGTTGTTGCGAATACGTCCCAATATGTAGCTCGCAACTTGTGTGGAGTCTGATCAACCCGACAGCAGGTCACTACACAACACGGGGAAAACTGAAGCGGTAGATCCTGCCTGGTAAGGCAGGAGTCAATTGTTTAAGGTGATGTCTTTCCATCAGCCAATCACATCGGTTCTAATGTTGTATTGTAAGCTGGGATGCAATTGGAGTAGTAACCACCACCTGACCAGTGGGGGTAATAAAACCCCTGGTCAGGAAATTTCTAGAGTCAGTCAGTCAGAGTATGCAGACCAAGCAGAGAGAGAGACTGTAGAGCTCTGAGGAGTTAGTGAGAGTAAAGGGGTATCATCCTACCTTCAAGGGTGATATCTGAAGTAACCCAGGACAAGCTGAAGCATCCTACTAGGACACAGCTACCTCCCAGCCTGCCCTTGCATCCAGGCTGGTGATCAACCCTGTGGTTCCCTCTCCAAGTGCATCCCCAGCCTTCTACCATTGTCAAGATTCGTTTGGCACGTTATCTATTGTTCCTGTTGGTTCCAATAAAGAACTGTAAGTTACTTTTGTACAATGCCTGCCTCCGTCTGATCCCTGCTACTACGGCTGTCACCATCACGGGCACCCTATCCACCACACAGGGACTCATACTCCAGACCCCAAAGGGTTGCCCCAGGGAGAACTACCACAGCAGCCTCTCCCTCATCATTTCTTGCCAACACCACCTGCTGGAGACCTGCCAGGCTGTAGGACAGCCCTCCGGTCCCCATACCAAGCACCGTGACACTAGCGTGCCTAGGCCACAACCACTAGCCCCGGCTGTCTCCAGGCCCCAAGAAAAAGGCTAGGCCCCGGTGGGGGATGTTGCATATACAACTTGTAAAATCATTTTTTTCTGTGCTACACATTCTGTGATATATTCCAAACATTCATGGTGTTCCATTTTCAATCTATAATTATCAATACATTTCAAAGCGTGATACAATTGATATATTTTAAATGTGCCAATCCCTGTACCCTTCAATCGTTCACTTAAGCTATCTAACAAAATGTATCCCCTACTATTTATCACTAGCAAATCAACCATTAAAAAAAGTAAAAAACATGTACTGATACTCACTTCCACTCTTCTTGATGTTGATCCTGGCGCTGTACTTCTCTAAGCTGGATAGGCTGGTATCAGAAATGTATAATTAGCAACCCGATGTGCTGTGACTGGATGTCCGGTGCTCTGGGCTGCTAATTATGTATGCCGCCATTGTGACATCACCACCGTATCAAACATGGGAGAGGGAGGCTTCGATCACGACTTTCGCGTGACGTCACCTTGCTCTCCCATGCTTCCAGCATGGGAGAGAGAGAGGTGCGGGGCGTGTATAATTAGCAGCCCGGAGTGCTGGACATCTTTTCCCCTCACTGCGAGCTGCTTATTGCGTATCATGAATGGCAAGTCCTCCTTTCTCTGTGGGATAATAAAGCTATAATATTTTTAATCTAGGTTTCTTCCCTCCCCAAATAAGATCAGAAGTAATTAGCCTGTATACTCCTAAAGATCCCTTTTTGGAATCTATATTGGGCTAACACTGAGGGAATATAATAATTGAGGGAGGAATATCATCTTAATTAAACTAACTTCATCCGCCCCGGAAAAGGACATTCCTTTCCATATACCATATATACTCGTGTATAAGCCAAGTTTTTCAGCACAAAAAATGTGCTGACAAATCTCTGCTCGGCTCATACATGAGACTATAAAAAAATAAACTTACATACTCACCTTTCGACGGTCCCCAATGCTCGGCGTGGCAACCCGATGCTCCCATCCCTGTGGTTCCTCTTCTTTCTGCTCTTTGCTGTAACAGCAGGCAGAGATGCGTCCAAGCATGGTAGTTATTTTTGCTGCAAGAGAAGTATATTTAATTCAATAAATCTTTTGATTTAGGTGCATTCTCAATATTGAGAATATTCTTTTCAGCACATTAACGTTGCCCAAATGATTCTCACCCACACTATCATCAAGTGGAAGTAAGGTTTCCCAGTTGATTAACAAACTTGAGAATGTCCCAAATTTCTCTACCAGATGTATTATCGGAGGAAGCACTTTTGGAGTAGCCTGTACAGTTAATAAAATATCATCTGCTTACAGGGATATTTTATCAGTTTCACATATTTCATTCAATTGATTAGCCCCAGTCATTGCGGGAGATTTATCAGAAGCAAAACTGTTATTAGAGCAAAACTGTTCTTGTTGCTGTGATAAAATGAAAACAGAACTCTTATTGGTTGCCATGAGCAACAAGCACAGTTTTGCTCTGATAAATCTCTCCCAATGGGGCTCATTTACTTACCCGGTCCATTCGCGATCCAGCGGTAGGTTCTCCGACGCTGATTCAGGTCCGCCGGGATTCACTAAGGTAGTGCGCCCGATGTCCACCAGGTGTCGCTGCTGCGCTGAAGTCCGTCGGTGTTCACTGGAGTTCACCAAGTTATCCTGGTTGCAGGTAAGTGCGTGTGAAGTGACCCTTTTTTTAAAAAAATACGGCGTTTTTTCCGAATCCGTAGGGTTTTCTGACGGCCATGCCCCCCATTTCCGTCACATGCATGCCGGTGCCGATGCGCCACAATCCAATCGCATGTGCCAAAAACCAGGGACAATTCAGGGAAAAACGTTGCAAATCGGAAACATTCGGGAAACCCGATGAAAAAACGTGATTCGGACCCTTAGTAAATGACCCCCATTGAGTCTAGTCTGTATGTGACCACCATCCATCATTGCTATTAATGTAAAGTTAAGTGGTTAAGTTTTTTTAAATCCAAAAAAAAAGGTTAGGGAGCTGTCATGTGTGCCCCTGCAAACCATGTCTCGTGTCGCAGGTGCTCCCGTTTGCCTCTGTCTCATTTAACTCGCCGCGTTCCCGCACTGTCTACCGTGGCTCTGTTAAATGTAAAGGGCCTAATTGGCGATAGCCGGCTGCCAATTTTGTTAAATAGCCAGCCTCTTCCTGTGTCCCCTGCCGGATCTTTGTGCCTTTGAGAAAGCTTTGTTCCTGATGCCCTGTGCTTTTGTTCTGAATTCCGTTGTGATCCTGATTCCTTCTTGACTACGCTCCTTTGCTGCCTGTCCTGACCTACCTCTATGTCCCCAACTCTGATGCTGTGCTGCCTGTCTCAACCTCCTGTCTGTCCCTGACCGTGAGTTTGCCTTACAATTCTGTACTTCGCCATGGCTGCCACCGTGGACAAAGTCGCACCTGTGGAATGACCTGGTGGTATCAACCCGCTTTGCGGCGGGCTCTGGTGAAAAACCGGGTACCACTTAAACTCTGCTCCCAGGTGTCGGTTTACGTCATCATCCGCAGTGGTCCAGTGGGTCCACTAACCCTGGTGCCTGACAGAAGCAGGATGGGCAGGGGCATGAACGCACCGGCCCTGGCCTGTGTCATTTATTATACACTGGAGATCAGGATTAGAGTACAACACAACAACAGTATGTAGTCCTACAGTATATGAATGTATCCTAACATGAGAAATAGCAAGTTTTTAAGCTTATTTCATAAATTCTATATATTTAAAAGCACAGAATAAAATTTTCTGACAAACTGGCAGACAGTTTGCACTGACCCCAAAATGTTGTGTTATTCCAAAGTGACTGAAACCCTCTGGCAGTAGGTCGTCCAGATGAAGGTCAAAGGGGTGACCCTATCAGCCATAGCAAGAGAAGTTGGTCGTTCCAAGTCTGTGATTTCTAGAATTTGCATCTTTACATCCCAAACTCATTCAATTTCCCATAGAAGGCTGTCTCCCTTGAGAAACAGATGCAAGATAAGACAGGATAATACATAGAATCTCAACGGGTAATAGTTTCCACACTGCCACTGGAATTGCTCTCCAGTTCAGCACTGAACAGGGTAATGATCTGTCTTTTCATATAGTGTCTTGATGTTTAAGAGCACTTAAAAAAAAGATGGAACCCCAAAGTGTGTAAAGAAGTCAGTGAAAGTAGTTGGTGCATGTGTCATGGTTTAAGGCAGTGATTTTCAACCTTTTTTGAGCCGCGGCACACTTTTTATACTTAGAAAACCCTGGGGCACACCACCAACCAAAATAGCACAAAATGACACTAAAACAGTCATATTATACATATAGTTCAGTGATGGCGAATCTTTTAGAGACCGGTGCCCAAACTATAACCAAAAGCCACTTATTTACCGCAAAGTGCCAACATTGCATTTTAAGCAGTAACTTATTGCTACCCGCTCTTCAACATCTATCAATCGTTTTGGCCCCTTGAGGCCACTAATACAGTTGAAAGAAGGAGAGCAAATTCAGACTATCATTGTAGCTTCTCACCAGGATCTCTTTGTACAGTAAGAATGTAGGGTCCAGTAGGATGACGTTCAAAGATAATGCAGTTCTATCAATGAAGTGTCGTTTTAAAATAGCTCGTAAATTGCCTGGGTCTGCAGGAAGATTTGGGGAATTTGGTCCTGTTTGGTGAGCTCTGTTTTGGGGTCAATGGCTTGAGTGCCCACCCGTGCCATGGGTTCGCCACCACTGATATAGTTAATAATATAGATTCTAAATTTATTTTACTCACTCATTGTGAAACCTGGGCCTGTTTCGATAAATACAAAAGGGATATCCTGGCAGGAATGGTGGAAAGACACACACAAAGCTCTTCCTCAACAGTTCTCAGTTTCTCCCTGTTTTTAGTATATGGTGCTGATTATTATGTGGCTCATATACTGCAAAATAAAGGGGTACAATGAGAAGTACTATGGCCATGAGGCCAGAGTACAAGTGCCAGCTCATATACTCAGCATATGAGCTGGTACTTGTAGTTCTCCAGCCTCATGACTATAGTATTTCTCATTTTACATTTCTCATTGTTATATGCAGTATACTGCTGGAGTACTAAAAGTCATATGCTGAGTATTCTGCCAACAGTTCATATACTCAGGCAAAAGCTCATACAGTCAGCATTATTGGTGGGAATTACCTTGGCTCTCAGGATGATGCGCCGGCCTCGGTGACGTCATTTTGTCGCACTAGGTTCAAAGCTTGTGCATGTGTTATTGTACACGTCTCCTCCATTGTAAGAAGCCATGAATGCGCATCGCTGCGCATTGCCAGGAAACAAAACACAGGGGGCACCATAGTTTGGGGAACTTTCCCCGCGGCACACCCGACCATACTGGCAATACTGGTTGAAAATCACTGGTTTAAGGGAATGTTTTCCTCAGCAGGAGTTGGACTTCTCATACAGCTACGAGGCAGAGTAAAGGAAAGTGTGTATCAGAACCTTCTTCAACAAGTGGTTCTTTCCTTGTGCTTATCACTCAATCAGCCAGCAGTTTTCATGCAGGAGAGTCTTGATCTAAACCCAATTGAAACCTCTGGAAAATCCTTGGTGACAAAGTAATGGCAAGAAAACCCACCAGAGTCACAGAACTGTGGAGACCCAAAGAAGAGTGGATCAAAATCATATCAGCGCATTGTGAGGTCCACTGACCACTGATGTCCTGTGGTCACAGATGTGCTGAAATCATTCAAAGCAAAGGCCAAAGTTCACATGATAAGGGATAACAATCAAACCCCCACCATCACTCCACTCAATATGACTCATAGACAGTGAATGGGAGTACTGGAGATAAAATTGATGTGCTCAGCAGTTTCCAGTGCTACCATAGTATTGAATGGAATGTAAGGGCGCATGCTCGACTTTCAGCTTTTTCAATGGGAACCCCATTTTTGTGATCAATGGAAGTCCCTGCAGTTGGACCCCCACTGATCAGATTGTTATCCCCTATCCTTTAACAATAATATTTAGTACAAGAGTCAAGGTATGCGTATATCACAAGTGTGATGAACAAGGGAGATCCACATGCAAGATATTGTCCTGTTCCCTTACATATCCCTTACCTCCCATCAACCCCATCGAAATTAACCTAATGGAGCTAGCTAGCTACCCCTACTTACCTAACACTACGGGGGGCCAAGCTTCAAAGCATTTCCCCAGCCGCATCAACTTTCAGAGGATTCCCTCAAATTTTTAAACAGGAAACAATGAGTTACAAAACTTTTGGACCAATATATTTGTTAGGGAGTTGTGGTCCATCTCAGCCCAACGGTAACTACATTTTTGGATTTGTTATCGAAAGGGGATCACAGTGCCCCAAGGCTTTAGCACCATTGGGTCTAGAGATATACATATCTCTGGATGGAACCATGGCAAATGGGTCAGGTTTGGTATTAATGCGATCCAGAGATACACCTGAATCCAATGATACCAGAACCCTGACCCTACGACTTCCACTTGAGAAGCTATGACTTCTCCAAGGTTCCGGACTTAATACGAGGTAGGAGGGTGATATGGGGGTGGGAAGGGGTGTGTCTATGCCTAATATAATCTTCCTGCACCTCTCAGAACCCGTGCATTCTGGGAGTGTCTAAAAAGGATAACTAAGTGACCTTGTGTACCCTTCAGGGGTCCAAAACGTCACGGTTTCCTTCACAATAAGGTTCTATGTTTTCCCCCTTGTACCATTTTGCATTGGTAGACCTGGCCAGTCCATACACCCGTGTAACAGCTGAAATGTAATTCTAAATTATTTCTGTACTGAACCTTACTTTGTAAAAGTTCTGCACCTCAGTGGTCATCATTATTGCCTTACCAATTATTTTCTATCTGAAGTAGTTAGTGGGCTAAGCCGTGTTTGGCTATGTTATTACACTTCAATGTCCCATTCAGTCCCTACTGGTTCAATTAGAAATGACAAAGTGGTGTTGGAGGATTAAGCGATCACTTGCACTGGGCAGCACGTTCCCTCGCAGTCTGCTACAAGGAGATTTCACAACATCCATCTCTGCTTCCATTAATTATTCTCACTTTCCTTTCTTCAAGCAACGAGAAGTAATAATTTCCCAATAGAACACTAAGCTTTTTTTTCACTCTTATTAAAGACTCGGCATTAAATTATCCCAGCCGCGGTGTAACAGCCTACAAAAGCTGATATATCTTCCGCTTGGATGCTGCCAAAATGCTCTGAAAGCGATTCTTCTTAGCTTTTGTCAGAAAGCTTTATGACATTGAAGGTGAAAGGGAGATATAATAATTTCCCATGCCAAAGATACATAACAAATAGTTGTTAAGCCCACAGTTCATTTTCCGGACCGCATTAACCCACTAGATGCACACGCGGGCCAACCATTCCCGTAAAGTACACAGATTGGCTGCCTCTAATTGGACATGTTGGCTGTGAGTAGAAATATATTTGATGCATTTTCCTTAATTTTATTGCTCCACGAAAAATCTGGATGTAAATTACCGAATTCACTTAATCAAAATCATAAATGTGTTCATGTGTGTAAAGCATGTCATGTCCTTTCCAGCAACCTTTAATATAATTATTGCTAATAAGGCTCTGAAAAGTCTAATCTATGCCGCTACCACTAGAGGGCATTTATGTATCATTTCTTTAAAAAAAATCTTAAAGGGGACACAACAATCTGATCAGGGAGGATCTGGATGCTGGAACCCCCACTGTTTACAAGAAAGGGACCCTTTCTCACTAAGGGTGGAGTGCCCTGCAGCTCCATTCAGTGTTATGGGAGTGTTGTATATTGCTGAACCTAGTGCTTTGGTATCTTTCAGTGGGACAGATTTATCAGGGCTCGTACCCTCATGTTCCTCCTGATAGGTCCAACATGTCAGGAGGGGTGGGGTTTAATAATGCACTTGCACACAATGTACCAGTGTATGATAAATACCCATTAGTGAATTTGAGTTGCAGAAATAGCTGATTGCTGTGCTCAGCAACTTCTGACACTCACTTAGTATTAAAGAAGACCTATGAGGTTTCGGAATCCTAAACCAACTACAGGTCCTTATGGACCTGTGGTTTAGGGTCCCAAATCAACCACATTAAAGTCTGCATGTACAATTTTTTTTTTTTAAACAAACTTTTAAACTTACCTAGAGGTGAGTCACATTTTCAGATAATATCCCAGCTGTGAATGCGCAGTACCTACCTCTTGTGCAGTGAAGCCGGGGTGTACAATGCTGGATTTATTTGTCGTAACGTGCAGATGCCAATGGAATGAGTCACAAAGTAAGTATAATGGGTTGTTTTTTTAATATTAAGACGACCACACAAAACTTATACAGGGGTATACGGGACACTAAACCACCAATTCATTGGGACCTGTGGGTGGTTTATTGTCCTAAATCTCCCTGACAGGTTCCCTTTAAATAGCGTGTCATTAAATTATGACATACGCTCAGTGTGTTTCTCCATCAATTAGTGAGGCAGGACCCCAGTTCTCATGATCGATGGGGGTCTCAGCATTCAGATCCCCAAAGACCAGATGAATAGGTGAATAGGGGATAATAATCCAACATGGTACAAACCCTTTAAAGGGCATTTTCAGTTCTTTAGAAAATTCACATCTATCCTTAGGATAAGTGATCACTTTGAGATCACTACCCAAGTGTCCAAAAAGTGATTTCCATTTGCAACTTTATCTTTTCGATTTGGCTGAAAAATTCCTAAAAACTTATTAAAACCTTTCCTATTAGTTAAGCTCCCGCCCTCTCATTTCTCCAGTTTATACATTTTCATGCAGACGGTGAGAAATACATATTAATATCTGCGGCTTGTATTTCAGCTGTGGTTTCCCATCCAGTGCTATAATAAGTCTCGCACTAGTACTCCGACAGGTCTGACACATGATGAGAGCCCATTTGCTAAAGTTCTTTTGTCAGCAGATGGAAATGCTGCTATAGAGGCAGAATAATGAAGAGTGGACACATTTTTCCATGAACCTCGGAGCAGCTCATGTATTTGCTGCTTTACCTATCATTTTCTTTTTTTTTTTTAATCTTAAATGCAGTTTGGTCAAAATATGTGGGAGGCAATAAAGAAGTGTTGTCATGGAAGCTGCAGAATCAATGTGTTCTGATTTCAATCACTGTGATAGCTGAAAATAATGAAACTGAAACATTGCGCCTTTGTAGCCGCTATCTACAATATCAAGCGGTGGGTCTCTAGGCACCTAGGCAGAGCGGGTGGTAAATAAGTGGAGTGCCTTATCAAAGTGATAACGTCTTCCATGCGGAAGAGACGGGCTTAGAAACTGTTCAATGGTGAGACTAATGGGATGTGTACAATGCTTAGCTCTGTAAAAGATATCACTTCTTATTTAATTTCATTTCCTTATTGTCCTTATTAAATCCACAAAAAGTGTCAAAAATTGCTCGGCACAGAATTAAGCTATCTTAGTGAAAGGGTGGGAGGTCATTGTAAAGGGAGGGGAGGAGATAAGCTGTGACATCATCTATTGTCAGTAGTGATGTAATGAGGGGTCAATGTTATCTATTTAGAGGTCATTGTACAGGGAGGAGGAGGGGATAAGCTGTGACATCATCTACTGTCAATAGTGATGTAATGATGGGACAGTGTAATTTATATAGAAGTCATTGTACACGGAGGAGGAGATTAGCTGTGACATCGTGTATTGTCAGTAGTGATGTAATGATGGGTCAGTGTTCTCTATATAGAGGTCATTGTACAGGGAGGAGGAGATAAGCTGTGACATCATCTACTGTCAGTAGTGATGTAATGATGGGTCAGTGTTATCTATATAGAGATTGTACAGGGAAGGGCGTGGATAAGCTGTGACATCATCTATTTTCAGTAGTGATGTAATAATGGGTCACTTATCTATACAGGCGGTCCCCTACTTAAGGATACCCGACTTACAGACGACCCATAGTTACAGACGGACCCCTCTGCCCCCTGTGATCTCTGGTGAAGCTCTCTGGATGCTTTATTAGAGTCCCAGACTGCATTAATCAGCTGTAGAGTGTCTGTAATGAAACCTTATTAATAATCCTTGGTCCAATTACAGCAAAAAATTTTTAAACTCCAATTGTGACTGGGGGAAAAATTTTTTTGTCTGGATCTACCATTATAAAATATACAGTTTCGACTTACATAGAAAATTCAACTTAAGAACAAACCTACGGACCCTATCTTGTATGTAACCCGGGGACTGCCAGTATAGAGGTCATTGTACAGGGAGGAGGAGGAGATAAGCTGTGACATCATCTATTGTCAGTAGTGATGTAATGATGGGTCAGTGTTATCTGTATAGAAGTCATTGTACAGGGATGGGGAGGCAAGTGGCGGGGCCCCGGGGAGCTGGAGGGACCCACTCGAGCCCCCAGATCATTTGTACCAGTGTCGCTATATCACACTGGTACAAATGATCACCCTCCGGATCGATTACTTTTCTGCTTCTATGCTGCTGCTTCTAGTGCAGCATAGAAGCAGAATCCAAAACTCACCTGGTTCCCCCGAAATGGCGCTCCGCACGATATGATGACCTCATCAGATCACATGTGCTGGCTTCAGGGCCGGCGCGTACGGGAGGACCAGGCCGAAGAAAGATAGAGGCTGTTCGTGCGCTGCTCCGGGGAACCAGGAAAGGTGTTTCTTTTTTCTTTCCCGGAGGGGGGCAGTGTTTTCCGCAGGGGGAGGGGGGGGGGGGTCAGTGTAGTCTGAGGGAGAGAGGGGGTAATTGTATTCCGGAGGGGGGGGGGGGTCAGTGTATTCCGCGGGGGAGGCGGGAGGTCAGTGTATTCCGCAGGGGGGGGGGGGGTGTTGAGGGGTGAACTGTTTGTCTGTCTGTGTGTTTGTACCTTTTCTTCTTTTTCTCCTCCTGCTGGCCAGCAAACCTTTGTCTCTGTCCACTATTGTTTCAACAGACAAACCAGTTCAGCAGTCACCACTCAGCATTACCTGATCTTACCTGTGTGTGCAAAACCTGAGCAGAGGGTGAGCTGGGGTTATATAGCTGCACCTGATTGTGCACCACTATTGTGGTGTTATATATATTAAGTAAGAAATATATCTTTGTGTGATGTTTGTTATTAAAGGTGCAACCCAGGGGTGTATCCCTTTAAGACTCCAGGGAAATAGTTGGGTATTTAATGACACCTGTGTGTGTACATGGATTGTCTCAAGGGCAGAGTGTCTGATCTGACCACAGGGGAGCTGCTTGTTGCAAGGTAGCTGCAACCTGACCCCTGAATTATCTGCATTTGTGTTCTGTACATTTTATTTTTGTGCAAATAAATGCAAGCCTTTTTTTTGGACCTGAAGCCTGAGTAAAGATTTCTTTTTTTTTTAACGGCCAGAAGACCCCACATCTCAACAGGGGGTCAATGTGCCCGCAGGGGGAGGGGGGGGCAGCGTGTCCGCAGGGAGAGGGGGGACAGTGTGACCACTGGAGGGCGGCTGACGAAGGGGCCCACTAAAACCTGGAGCCGGCCCCGATTGTCAGTAGTAATGTAATGAGGGGTCAATGTTATCTATATAGAGGTCATTGTACAGGGAGAGGGAGGAGATAAGCTGTGACATCATCTATTGTCAGTAGTGATGTAATGATGGGTCAGTGTTCTCTATATAGAGGTCATTGTACAGGGAGGGGGAGGAGATAAGCTGTGACATCATCTATTGTCAGTAGTGATGTAATGATGGGTCAGTGTTATCTATATAGAGGTCATTGTACAGGGAGGAGGAGATAAGCTGTGACATCATCTATTGTCAGTAGTGATGTAATGATGGGTCAATGTTATCTATATAGAGGTCATTGTACAGGGAGAGGGAGGAGATAAGCTGTGACATCTATTGTCAGTAGTGATGTAATGATGGGACAGTGTTTTCTATGTAGAGGTCATTGTACAGGGAGGGGGAGGTGATAAGCTGTGACATCATCTATTGTCAGTAGTGATGTAATGATAATAATAATAATAATTCTTTATTTATATAGCGCACACAGATTACGCAGCGCTGCACAGGCATGTCAAATTGGTCCCTGTCCCCATGGGGCTCACAATCTAAACAACCTAACAGTATGTTTTGAAGTGTGGGAGGAAACCGGAGTACCCGGAGGAAACCCACGCAAACATGGAGAGAACATACAAACTCTTTGCAGATGTTGACCTGGGTGGGATTCGAACCCAGGACCCCAGTGCTGCAAGGCAGATGTGCTACTCACTCAGCCACCATGCCGCCCAATGATGGGTCAGTGTTATCTATATAGAGGTCATTATACAGGGAGGGGAGGGGATAAGCTGTGACATCATCCATTGTCAGTAGTGATGTAATGATGGGTCAGTGTTATCTATATAGAGGTCATTATACAGGGAGGGGAGGGGATAAGCTGTGACATCATCTATTGTCAGTAGTGATGTAAATGAGGGAACTGCTGCACAGAAAGCCAATCCATAGTTATGAAGCGTTAGTCTATTATAAAGCCCAGCGGCCACAGTGAGAATTGCCAGGTATAGTACCCTTTACTACAAATAGTTTCATGGTGTTGTACAATAAGTAAGGGGTTCACATACGTTACATTAAGACAAGTACAAAATTACAGAGATCTGAAACAAGTGGAAGAAGGACCCTGCCTGTGGGGGCTCACAATCCATAGGGGAGGGTAGATGAAAACACAAGGTTAGGGAGCATTTAATTTAAAAAAATCATTTAAAATAATCCCTAAAAACCCATGAAAACATTAAAGGGAACCCGTCACCACTATTTTCACAAATACAGGTAGTGGCAGGTTCCTATAGAGCTCTAGTAACTATCTGACACCCTGCTTGTAGCTAAAAATAGTTTCCCTCAGATCCCCATAAAATCAGAGTTCTAATCTTGCCTGGTATCTATGCAGCTTTGGAGCGAGTACACGGGGGCGTGGCCTAATGTCATGTGACCATGATGACATCATCAAAGGTCCTTGAGCGTCTTAATATAAAAACTCTACCCCATGTACATATCTGTCCACATAAAACAATCACAGCAGTCTCCATGGACTTCTACTCCTCTCCATGCAGGCTGCTGTGATTTCATGTGATAAAATACGCTGTGATTTCATGACATATATGCTTAGTGTACAGTTCCTAAAGCAAAAAAACTATAGGACCTGTGATGATGTCACCCTGGTCACATGACATTATAGCAGCATACAGAGATAGGGATGGAGAGAAGCTGCTGGATTCAGCCCGAGGAGGCCACGCCCACCAGGACTCGCTGTAGCCATGCTTAGTTACCAGATAAAACTATAAAGTTTTAATATATAAAGTTGAATATATGGGAATCTCAGGGGAATATTTTTTTTAGCTACAAGCAGGGTGTCAGATAGTTACTAGAGCTCTATAGGAACCTGTCACTACCTGTATTTGTGAAAATAGTGGTGACGGGTTCCCTTTAATAAAGAGCAATTTTCTGGTGACACCTTTCTTTAAACTGGGCCAGCATTTTCTGTAACATATTACGAGCTTCTCACAGCCATAGATATAAATGACACATATTTTGCTGTCTGAAGTCAACAGGTAAGGTATACACTCACCGGCCACTTTATTAGGTACACCATGCTAGTAACAGGTTGGACCCCCTTTTGCCTTCAGAACTGCCTCAATTCTTCGTGGCATAGATTCAACAAGGTGCTGGAAGCATTCCTCAGAGATTTTGGTCCATATTGACATGATGGCATCACACAGTTGCCGCAGATTTGTCGGCTGCACATCCATGATGCGAATCCCCCGTTCCACCACATCCCAAAGATGCTCTATTGGATTGAGATCTGGTGACTGTGGAGGCCATTTGAGTACAGTGAACTCATTGTCATGTTCAAGAAACCAGTCTGAGATGATTCCAGCTTTATGATATGGCGCATTATCCTGCTGAAAGTAGCCATCAGATGTTACAGGGTACATTGTGGTCATAAAGGGATGGACATGGTCAGCAACAATACTCAGTTAGGCTGTGGCGTTGCAACGATGCTCAATTGGTACCAAGGGGCCCAAAGAGTGCCAAGAAAATATTCCCCACACCATGACACCACCACCACCAGCCTGAACCTTTGATACAAGGCAGGATGGATCCATGCTTTCATGTTGTTGACACCAAATTCTGACCCTACATCCGAATGGAGCAGAAATCGAGACTCATCAGACCAGGCAGCGTTTTTCCAATCTTCTACTGTCCAATTTCGATGAGCTTGTGCAAATTAAAGCCTCAGTTTCCTGTTCTTAGCTGAAAGGAGTGGCACCCGGTGTGGTCTTCTGCTGCTGTAGCCCATCTGCCTCAAAGTTCGACGTACTGTGTGTTCAGAGATGCTCTTCTGCCTACCTTGGTTGTAACGGGTGGAGATTTGAGTCACTGTTGCCTTTCTATCAGCTCGAACCAGTCTGCCCATTCTTTTCTGACCTCTGACATCAACAAGGCATTTCCGCCCACAGAACCGCCTCTCACTGGATGTTTTTTCTTTTTCGGACCATTCTTTGTAAACCCTAGAGATGGTTGTGCGTGAAAATCCCAGTAGATCAGCAGTTTCTGAAATACTCAGATCAGCCCTTCTGGCACCAACAACCATGCCACGTTCAAAGGCACTCAAATCACCTTTCTTCCCCATACTGATGCTCGGTTTGAACTGCTGGAGATTGTCTTGACCATGTCTACATGCCTAAATGCACTGAGTTGCCGCCATGTGATTGGCTGATTAGAAATTAAGTGTTAACGAGCAGTTGGACAGGTGTACCTAATAAAGTGAGTCGGTGGCCGGTGAGTGTAGACTCTTGTGTGTTAAAATACCTAATATTCCAGTTTGTATAAATTCATAAAGTCCCCTTAGTGGTGGATTCAAGGCATTAAATTAAATGCAATGTAACATATACTATGATATCAATCTTAACAGAACATTGAACCCAAACAGGCATTTTATTAAAAGGTTTATTTTATCAAGAGATTTACTTTATCCAACATACAGAATGCAGAGTTTACAAAAAACACAGGATGAGATATGGTTTATGTAAATATTTAGACATGAAGTAGCAATTGTGTATCAGCTTTTTTTGCTGTGTTTCTAGTGGAGATTTATCATTTATAAGAATTGCATTGAGCCTAAAGCTATACCATCGCCCGGACAAAAAAAACCCACAAAATAGGAAAACAAGGATATTGCTTTTCTGCCATTGAATCAGCCATCACTTGCTGAAATATTTGTGTTGGTTTTACAGAAGATTAATATAAAATATGAGGATGAAAGTGTGACACAAGAGCTTACAGTCTATGAGGATGAGGGGGTGACACAAGAGCTTACAGTCTATGAGGATGAAAGGGGTGACACAAGAGCTTACAGTCTATGAGGATGAGGGGGTGACACAAGAGCTTACAGCCTATGAGAATGAGGGAGTGACACAAGAGCTTACAGTCTATGAGGATGAAAGGGGTGACACAAGAGCTTACAGTCTATGAGGATGAGGGAGTGACACAAGAGCTTACAGTCTATAAGGATGAGGGAGTGACACAAGAGCTTACAGTCTATGATGATGAGGGGGTGACACAAGAGCTTACAGTCTATGATGATGAGGGGGTGACACAAGAGCTTACAGTCTATGATGATGAGGGGTGACACAAGAGCTTACAGTCTATGAGGATGAAAGGGGTGACACAAGAGCTTACAGTCTATGAGGATGAAAGGGGTGACACAAGAGCTTACAGTCTATGATGATGAGGGGGTGACACAAGAGCTTACAGTCTATGATGATGAGGGGGTGACACAAGAGCTTACAGTCTATGATGATGAAGGGGACACAAGAGCTTACAGTCTATGAGGATGAGAGGGTGACACAAGAGCTTACAGTCTATGAGGATGAGGGGGTGACACAAGAGCTTACAGTCTATGAGGATGAAGGGGTGACACAAGAGCTTACAGTCTATGAGGATGAGGGAGTGACACAAGAGCTTACAGTTTATGAGGATGAGAGGGTGACACAAGAACTTACAGTCTATGAGGATGAAGGGGTTGACACAAGAGCTTACAGTCTGTGAGGATGAGGGGGTGACACAAGAGCTTACAGTATATGAGGATGAGAGGGTGACACAAGAGCTTACAGTCTATGAGGGGGTGACACAAGAGCTTACAGTCTATGAGGGGGTGACACAAGAGCTTACAGTCTATGAGGATGAGGGGGTGACAAGAGCTTACAGTCTATGGGGGGGTGACACAAGAGCTTACAGTCTATGAAGATGAAGCGGTGACACAAGGGATTACAGTCTATGAGGATGAGGGAGTGACACAAGAGCTTACAGTCTATGAGGATGAGGGAGTGACACAAGAGCTTACAGTCTATGAGGATGAGAGGGTGACACAAGAGCTTACAGTCTATGATGATGAGGGGGTGACACAAGAGCTTACAGTCTATGATGATGAGGGGTGACACAAGAGCTTACAGTCTATGAGGATGAGAGGGTGACACAAGAGCTTACAGTCTATGAGGATGAAGGGGTGACACAAGAGCTTACAGTCTATGAGGATGAAGGGGTGACACAAGAGCTTACAGTCTATGAGGATGAGGGAGTGACACAAGAGCTTACAATCTATGAGGATGAAAGGGGTGACAAAAGATCTTACAGTCTATGAGGATGAGGGGGTGACACAAGAGCTTACAGTATATGAGGGTGAAGGGGTGACACAAGAGCTTACAGTATATGAGGATGAGGGGGTGACACAAGAGCTTACAGTATATGAGGGTGAAGGGGTGACACAAGAGCTTACAGTATATGAGGATGAAGGGGGTGACACAAGAGCTTACAGTCTATGAGGATGAGGGGGTGACACAAGAGCTTATAGTCTATGAGGATGAGGGGGTGACACGAGCTTACAGCCTATGAGGATGAAAGGGTAACACAAGAGCTTACAGTCTATGAGGATGAGGGAGTGACACAAGAGCTTACAGTATATGAGGGGGTGACACAAGAGCTTACAGTCTATGAGGGGGTGACACAAGAGCTTACAGTCTATGAGGGGGTGACACAAGAGCTTACAGTCTATGAGGGGGTGACACAAGAGCTTACAGTCTAAGAAAGGGGTGACACAAGAGCTTACAGTCTAAGAAAGGGGTGACACAAGAGCTTACAGTCTATGAGGATGAGGGGGTGACACAAGAGCTTACAGTCTATGAGGATGAGGGGGTGACACAAGAGCTTACAGTCTATGAGGATGAGGGGGTGACACAAGAGCTTACAGTCTATGGGGGGGTGACACAAGAGCTTACAGTCTGAGGATGAGGGGGTGACACAAGAGCTTACAGTCTATGAGGATGAGGGGGTGACACAAGAGCTCACAGTCTATGAGGATGAAGGGGTGACACAAGAGCTTACAGTCTATGAGGATGAAGGGGGTGACACAAGAGCTTACAGTCTATGAGGATGAAGGGGTTGACACAAGAGCTTACAGTCTATGAGGGGGTGACACAAGAGCTTACAGTCTATGAGGGGATGACACAAGAGCTTACAGTCTAAGAAAGGGGTGACACAAGAGCTTACAGTCTATGAGGATGAGGGGGTGACACAAGAGCTTACAGTATATGAGGATGAGGGGGTGACACAAGAGCTTACAGTATATGAGGATGAGGGGGTGACACAAGAGCTTACAGTCTATGAGGGGGTGACACAAGAGCTTACAGTCTATGAAGATGAGGGGGTGACACAAGAGCTTACAGTCTATGAAGATGAGGGGGCGACACAAGAGCTTACAGTCTATGAGGGGGTGACACAAGAGCTTACAGTCTATGAAGATGAGGGGGTGACACAAGAGCTTACAGTCTATGAAGATGAGGGGGCGACACAAGAGCGTACAGTCTATGAGGATGAGGGGGTGACACAAGAGCTTACAGTCTATGAGGATGAAAGGGGTGACACAAGAGCTTACAGTCTATGAGGGGGTGACACAAGAGCTTACAGTCTATGAGGGGGTGACACAAGAGCTTACAGTCTAAGAAAGGGGTGACACAAGAGCTTACAGTCTATGGGGGGGTGACACAAGAGCTTACAGTCTATGGGGGGGTGACACAAGAGCTTACAGTCTATGGGGGGGTGACACAAGAGCTTACAGTCTATGAAGATGAAGGGGTGACACAAGAGCTTACAGTCTATGAAGATGAAGGGGTGACACAAGAGCTTACAGTCTATGAGGATGAGGGGTGACACAAGAGCTTACAGTCTGAGGATGAGGGGTGACACAAGAGCTTACAGTCTGAGGATGAGGGAGTGACACAAGAGCTTACAGTCTATGAGGATGAGGGAGTGACACAAGAGCTTACAGTCTATGAAGATGAGGGGGCGACACAAGAGCTTACAGTCTATGAGGATGAGGGAGTGACACAAGAGCTTACAGTATATGAGGATGAGGGTGTGACACGAGCTTACAGCCTATGAGGATGAAAGGGTAACACAAGAGCTTACAGTCTATGAGGATGAGGGAGTGACACAAGAGCTTACAATCTATGAGGATGAAAGGGGTGACACAAGAGCTTACAGTCTATGAGGATGAGGGGGTGACACAAGAGCTTACAGTCTATGAGGATGAGGGGTGACACAAGAGCTTACAGTCTATGAGGATGAAGGGGGTGACACAAGAACTTATAGTCTATGAGGATGAGGGGTCGACACAAGAGCTTACTGTCTATGAGGATGAGGGGTCGACACAAGAGCTTACAGTCTATGAGGATGAGGGGGTGACGCAAGAGCTTACAATCTATGATGATGAGGGGGTGACACAAGAGCTTACAGTCTTTGAGGATGAAGGGGTGACACAAGAGCTTACAGTCTATGAGGATGAGGGGGTGACACAAGAGCTTACAGTCTATGAGGATGAGGGGGTGACACAAGAGCTTACAGTCTATAAGGATGAAGGGGTTGACACAAGAGCTTACAGTCTGTGCGGATGAGGGGTTGACACAAGAGCTTACAGTTTATGAGGGTGAAGGGGTGACACAAGAGCTTATAGTCTATGAGTCCCGAAGAATTTCTGCTTCAACTCTGCGGCAGTTCATTTGTCAAAGGTGTTGCGCAGCCTATATAGAATTTGGACCACATTCTGGCGCTGTTCTCAGGGCCAAGACTTGACTTCCCGGAGAGCGGGTCCCTTTAACTGCCTGGTTAGAATGCCCACTTTCTGTTTCTCCGTGAGTGGATACAGGTAGCTAACAACTTGGCTCTGAATTCAGAGAGAGTGTGTAATTCTCCTCCGTAGTGAGGTAACCTGGGGGCCCCCAGATAGTATGGCATAGTCAGAGGCATAACGGTGGGAGTCCTGGGGTCACTGGCTGTAGCAGGGCTGAAGGGACTCTCTGGTGGGCTTAACATGCTCCGGTACCCTGAGGAGGGACCAGGGGATGGGACCTGCTCCAGTCCCGTATCTTCCTCCTGAGCGGACACGACTGGCCTAGCTGAGTGAAGTCTGCAGGGTTACACAATATCCCCGTCTATGGGTGATGGCTAGAATGGGACGTGGGCACTTTAAGACACAGTCACTATTACCTGGTAGGGGAGACAATAACCTAGCGTCGGAAACAATCTCTACCCCCCTTTAACTTCCCCAGCGGTACCCACTAAGGATCAGCTGCGGTGACAGGACAGCTCCGGAGCACGAAGGACTCCGTTCCCGATGTCTGGCAGGCAGCAGGGGCTCGGTGATGCTCAGTGGTGCTCTCCTCCAGTCGCAGGACACGTGTGCCGGGACTCCGGATGAGACGCATGCTGCTGGTAGGCTTCAGGCACGGCCTGCGCCGAAATCCAAGATGGCCGATTAACCCTCTTCGTTGCTGGCCGCACACGTTCCGGCTCCTTCTCTACAGTACTTCGCGCCACTCGTGCAGGGGGCGGAGCTTGACGATGATTCTGGTTCGCCCGCCCGTGAAGGTTTTGGTGGGCTGGAATTATTTGCTGCGCCACAGCCTCGCGAGGTAACGCTTCAACCGCTCCTGCACCAACTGTAACAGCGCTGACAGAGTCCGTTGGCAGGGATTAACTCCCTGATTGCTGGAGCGATGCTCGCCAGTGTGTGCCAGCAGTAATAAAGTCAATGTGAAATATAACACAAAGTCACTTGGGCCTATACCCGAATGGCAGCAGGGTTAGGCAGCATAGTAGTTTTTCAATAAAGGATAGTTTCTAGTGCCAGAATAAGGCACAGAAGTATAAATCCTGTGTTTCTGACGCCACTTGCAGCATCCCCCACCAGGGCCTAGCCTTTTTCTTGGGGCCTGGAGACAGCCGGGGCCCAGAATACCGGAGTGGCTGGCGGTTGCGGCCTAGGCACGCTAGTGTCATGGTGCTTCGTATAGGGACCGGAGGGCTGTCCTAAAGCCTGGCAGGTCTCCAGTAGGGTGGTGTTGGCAAGAAATGATGAGGGAGAGTCTGTTATAGTGGTTCTCCATGGGGCAACCCTTTGGGGTCTGGAGTATGAGTCCCTGTGTGATGGATAGGGTGACCGTGATGGTAACAGCTGTAGTAGCAGGGATCAGATGGAGGCAGACGTTGTCTAAAAGCAACTTACAGTTCTTTATTGGAACCAACAGGAACAGTGGATAACGTGGCAAACGAATCTTGACAAATAGGAAAATGCTGGGGATGCACTTGGAGAGGGAACCACAGGGATTGATCACCAGCCTGGATGCAAGGGCAGGCTGGGAGATAGCTGTGTCCTAGTAGGATGCTTCAGCTTGTTCTGGGTTACTTCAGATATCACCCTTGAAGGTAGGATGATACCCCATTTCTATCACTAACTCCTCAGAGCTGCTCAGACAATGAGCTGCCTCTCCTCTGTCTGACTAGACTGGTGTGATCTGGTTTACTGGGTGCACTGTACTGGTCTCCCTCAGAGACCAACTGAACTAGTCTGTCTGACTGACTCTTGTCAGTCTTCCTCTGACTGACTCCTGTCAGACTAACCTCTAGAACTTTCCTGACCTGGGGTTTTATTACTCCCACTGGTCAGGTGGTGGTTACTCCTCCAATTGCATCCCAGCTTACAATACAATACAAGAACTGATGTGATTGGCTGATGGAATGACATCACATTAAACAATTAACTCCTGCCTTGCCAGGCAGGATCTACCGCTGCAATTTTCCCCAAGTGGTGTAGTGACCTGCTGTGGGGTTGATCAGACTCCACACAGGTTGCAAGCTACATATTGGGACGTATTCGCAACAACCGCTCTGCCTTGCAATGGCAGGGGTGTTGCAAATGAATGACAGAACTGCTTCCCAGGGGTGGGGGGAAAATGGCTCCTCACTGGCCTCCCTGGGGACTAGGGACACTACGCTGCATACAGAAAGGTACGCATTCATCTAACTTATGTTTTTTTCAGAAAAAGACAGTTTTGTTATAAAAACTCTTTGGCAATGTGTACACTATTCTTTATGGGGCATAGGGAAGCCAGAAAAGGACTGCTGATGACAGGTTCCCTTTAAAGGTAGCTCTGTTTTAATATAATCCATATTTAATCATACTGTAAAAAGACATAGGTAAAGATCATGTGGCCATATCCCTTTAATACTGGAGTAGTGTATCGTCTTATGTCCACTAGTCTGTAATTACATCCCATGCACAGCATGAATACTTCTGACTACTCACTGCCTAATCTAAAATCAACAACCTGTCTTATAGTAATAGAAGCACTCTAGAAATCCGCTGTCGAGTGTTCATTCACTGAGCGAAAAAATGCTTTTCAATAGACCCTTAAATGCAAAACCCGTTAATTTATGTTATTGGTACTTAAAGGCAATAGTTGGGATGCAGGAGACAATTATCTTGCAGTCTGCACTAGATAATAACTATTCAGCTCTGTTATTTATTCCCAGCCTCTGGGTAACAATGTGCTAATTGTTGTTTTTTAATCTTCTGCATAAAACGCATTAAACTGTTTTGCTTAACGCATAAAAATGTTTTATCATTAGGCGGTAATTTCATCTCAGCCACGGATTTGTCATCAGCATTAGCGCATTACAGCCATAACTTGAAATGTAGAAATTGTAACCCGAGAGCCTTTGTCACAGAAGTCAGACACAAACGTGCTTATTCCTTATTCAGTCATCTATTTTAAAGGGAACCTGTCATCAGCAATTGGCCTAATAAACCATTACCAGTATATTGTCAAACATCGTAACACCTTCTAGTTTATGTTTTTTTCATGGTACAGTGCGGTGGCATCATCTAGAAAATTAATTTTGAAGAGAGATGTAAGTTATTTGTATAAAGTCAAGGAGGTGGAGAGTTTAACACTGAAGTCAAGGTGGGGAGCTCCGAGCGCCTCCTATGTAACCGACATCATGCAGATCTGGTTAGTTATACCTCTGAATGTAGGACCATCAATTACAGTGAAGGGGGCATTCTGGGGAAGAGAGAGCTTGACTTCAGTGTTAAACTCTCCTCCTCCTTGACTTAATACAACAAACTTACATCTCACTGCAAAAGTTGATTTTCTGGATAGGACCACCACACTGGGTGATAAAAGAAACACAATCAGGAAAGTGTTCAATTTCTGCGGACAGGTTCTCTTTAACCCCCTTCCTGAGGTGCACCATAATAGTACGGCACGCGTCGACTGCAGGTGCTTGGAGAGGGCTCACGGGCCGAGCCCTCTCCATAGCCTGTAAGTCTTTGCTGCATATTGCATCAAACACTTACCGATAACACCCGCGATCGGTGCCAGCGGATTCAAAAAGATGGCGGCGCATGGGTGCCAACCATCTTGGTAAAGATCGTCGCTCCCCATCATCAGGGGGTGGTAAACAGTTGCCATGGCTTACTCGGGTCGTCGGAAGTTGGATAACTAGTTTTTGCATAAAAATTTGCATACACAATTTCTGAGGGATTGAAATACTGCCAATTTTTATCTGTAAGATAAGCAATTTAAGAATGGTTGGGACTGCCACACAGCACTGTTCACTTCACATGTTGTATACATCATTCACATGACCTGTTTGCAACTAAGTTTCATTTAAGTGTAAGGGGCAGAGTAGCAATACCAAACAGCCTCAATACAATGTATGGAGCTATTCTTGGTGTGCAGTCAAGAGATTATAGCGCTCATCCAGACATCGCGGTCTATTCAAGCAGTTGAGATTTCAGATCATCCACCAATAAAAAATCTATAACGTGTCCTCAGCTTGGGTAAATAATATCTTTGACCAAGAAAACCCCTTAAATTACAACACTTTCAAGAAACAAGGTTCATTTTGACTAAAGATAGAGGAATCACCAAGATTTGATTCATAGAAGATTCAAAAGATCCAGTTTGCTCCCAAATGAATCGTTGTGAACAAATATTGCTCAAAATTGTCCTGAAAATTGGTATAAAACCTCTTCTAGTCCTCAAGCACACAGCGTTTTCATAAAAATCTCTCATCTCGATTTGTTAATTTTTTTAAAAATGTGTTTCACCTGTTGCTCACCTGTTCCCGCTTCCCGAATGACAGTGGTAGCTAGCTGCCATTTTGAGAGATTCATTGTAAGTGTGAGGGAATTGAATCCATTTTTCTATTGTGTTCTCCCTTTATGTGTCTTTTTCTTTGGCTCTATTGATAGAAAAGACTAGTACCCATCCCCCCCCCCGAGTACACAGATCATTTTACACTGATAGCTCCTCTTGAGAGGCTATTGGAATGTGGGTATGGTCAGTAGGTTCCTTTGTCCCGAGAACCTATAAAAACTGTATGCAACCTAAATAAATTGGAATTCTCTCAAACATGTGAAGGTCTGAGTGATTCACCGAGCAGCTCGTAGTATACAATGATTTGGAACCACACATCACATCGAGATATGGGGATATTTCCCTGACAAAACATGGCGCTCGAACAGCACCTAACAGAATTTAGGGATCATCCTTTCAGGACAGACAGACCATGCAGCTGCACAAAAAGGTAAGAAGCTTTTTCTTACAAAATTGCTCTGTCGCTCCTTGTTTGGATTGTTCCACGTCCGGTGAGTTGCATGCCTATATTGCCCAGTCCAAAGAATCTTGTTAGTTTATTTGAAAACTCCATGTGTTGTGTGGTAGTGTATATGGGTATTGTGGGAGTTTGAACATGTGTGTTTGATAGCGCTATTGTGATACTGTACTGGTTTTAAGAACGTAACATTCTAGGAATAGCCCCTACCTAAAGAGTCTCCTAGACAAGCAGCTTTTTGGGAAAATTATGGGAAAAATTGCTAGGTAGGATGAGAGGCAATTCAGACGGAAACCAGTACTATGGATCTTGAATGAGAAAGAGGCTGTAAAAGGATGTCAGAGAATGTTGGAAAAGGACAAGTATATCACAAGATGGTTGTTTGTATGTTGGTAAATGGAAAGGTTCTTAAAAGAACAAAGGCTGGTTACATAATGATGATATGATGGAAATTGCAAGTGGATAGAAGAAAGTTACAGAGGAAGTGACCAGAGGAGGTTATAAAGAAACAGCCATAGGAAATTGTGTGTTGTATGAGTGTTATGACGATGACGGGCAAAAACGTTGGACAGACAAAAGACAAAGACAACATTCAGGAAAAGTTCTGCCTCCACCCTAAAATGGTGGATGAATTGATGTATGGAAACAAAGAAACAGACTGGTGGAGACATGTGCATGCAATGTGGCACCTAGACCCAACCCCCACACTGGAATATATCCGGTCAAGACTAGATTAGAAAAAGTGCGGGCTCTGCACAGAACAAAGAAATAGTCTTCAGATGTTTCTCCTGTAGGGGGCAGTAGACCAGTGGTATGGGGAATGATGCATTGCCTAAAGATCTTTGGATTTGCACCCACAGTCCGCTCAGCTGTATTTAGCTGTATTGCTGTAACTTTAGAAGACAACTAAGATATAGTACCCAGGGAATTAATGTAGGAGACTGTGCCTGCTTATCTAAGAGTCACCTCTCATAACTTCAAAGTCCAAAAACCCGGGTAGTAACATATTTGCTACAGATTTTGGTCTTCTGTGGGGAGAGCTCCTGGACGGTTGTGCAGTCCCAATTGGATTCCCTGAGCTGACCCTTGCCAGATACTGTAGGTGTTCTATGAGTTTATTCCTTTATACAGTCCTGCAGATTATGGCAGAGATATAAATATGTGTTTTGCCTATATGACGTGTAGTGCTAGTGGTATTTCATCAGAGTTACCAGATGTGAGGAAAGCACAGCACACAATTGTGGACATTGTTCATTGCAGGCTTGGACCTGAGACCTTGTGATTTATGTTTAAAAACATCAGACATGTAGTGTAAAACTTTATAAATACACCTAAAGTCTGAAGGGTGTGGTCAAAAGTTTTTGCAATTTGTGTAGGATGATACAGTGAACTTAGATGTTACAATGGTGTGTTAGATTCCTTCTTTGTTCTCTTGGTATGCTGTGACACCTAGTACTACAGACACCACAGGGAGAAGGAGGGGGCTGCCTCCCCCCCTTGTCTCAGTGAACACAGGAGGGGGGGGGGAGGGGGATCACATGTTGGAATGTTAAGAAAAGAAAGGAACAATGAGAATGTGTGTTCATGATAACCCTCATGGCCCTATGCAGATTTTGGGTTTGATTCGATACAACATCTGTAATTTTATTGTTTTAACCAGGAGTAAAACCTCCCTATGATCCCTACACTATTAGTCCTATTCAGCAGCTATGACGGTGATTATTATTAGGAGCTTTTTAAGCAGAAGTTATAACACTTCTAGAAGCCTCCTAAGTCACGGTCTCTAGTGATGCTTCTGCTCAGTAACACTGTCCCCCAGTATGTGCCCCCAGAATGTGCCCCCAGTATGACTGTACAGTTTATAATAAGGTATTTGTATGCTGTATGTCTCCTATTATACAGCATTGATACATCGGCATTGGTCCCAAAACTGTGTTTTTTCTGGAGTATATTGTTCACTTTCTATTGTTCTCATTTAAGTTTAAGCCAAGCACCTCAGAGGAGAGGACACAGGCCAGAAGCTCTGCTGATCGTGTGTCACATGACAACCTGGATCCTTCTTGGTTTTGTATCCTACTGCTGCCTGTGTATATAAAGCTTCTGTAGTAGTTTCGGACTATCCTGATAGTATTTCACCTCTTCATGACTAGAAACCTTGGTTATAATGTGCCCTGTTTATGATGTATTACATTGAATCCAGCTCCACTATTTTCGCTAGATTCAAAGGGGGGAGACATGAGGTAGACGAGTTATATTTAAAATTTTCTATTAACTTAATGAACCAGTTACCTTTTTGTAATGTCAAAACCGAATATATCATTAATCTGCATTTTGAGTTTTTTGTAGATGGCTTTAGAAACCAGGAATGAGGTTAATTCTACATCAGATGTGCAGCGGTCACACAACATGAGGTAACAGCAGCAGAACCACTCCTGACCTACCTGTCTGTACAGGAGGCGGAGGTGAAGGCACTGATGGAGGGGTGTAAAGTGGCAGAGGGGAAGAATGTGAGTCTTTTAGGATTCGTTATGATTCCTAACCTCATATAGTAAGTTTATCAACAACTATGAGACTTTGAAATAGCTGATAGAGACCTTGGTGTTACAATAAAGGTCCATAATAGAAGGTAAAACCTATAAAGCTATAACACATGAAGTGACCATACTGGTTACTAGGAAGCCTAGGGGGAAGGAGCCTGGATCAGTACAGTCCGTGACCCTCGCTGGCCCAGTAGGGTTATCTATACTCCTGTCTATATAGAAACCGGCTTCACAGGTGAGGAAGCAAGACCGGAGTAACTGGGACCCCAATGGATGGAGGGTGGACTATGGCAAAAAGGTGACAAGCAATGTCTGCCAAGGGCCCTTTACCCTATGATGGTTCAGTGCACCCACAGGGGGAGACACCAGTCTAAGACTCTATATGCTCCGTGGTGGATAAGTATGGAGTATCACTTAGATTCACTTTTGCTACTGTCCATTTACACAAGTTTATATATGCTTAGTACAATGTAGGGAGAGTAGTGAAGACCCGCATATATACACTCCGAAGCCGCATTACCCCTTCCAGAGGTTGCAGATTGGCTAAGTACAGCTACCAAAGGTAAGTAGCTATGAACATGTACTTATGTGTGTGGACCTCTTTTCTGGGTAATCTGAACCCTATCCTGTAACTAAAGCAACTGTAAAGACCGCAGCCAGGTATCGAGGAATATGTTAGTCCACTTATTCTAGAGACTAAAGTAATAATCCCTATTGGGGCAGTAATATAGTAGACAAGAGCTCTAGGGATTAAAAAGTCTTTTCACCTACTGAGGTTGTTTTTAGAATTGCCCCATGGATGAACACATACTTCCCTAAGGTTGTCCAGAGGTGTCATAGAGAATTGGTGGGGTGTCCAAAACCTGCAGATACATTTTTTTCTTAGGTGCATAACCAAGTATATGTTTCAGTTCCAGAACCTAAAGTAGCTAGAGCAGAGGACCTGCACCCAGGTGATGAGATGGTCCTGATGTGACACCTGAGAGTCTTTTGAAGAGTCATCCCAAAATACCTGTGACATATCCACGTGTAGAAACTACAACGAGACAGCGACAGCTGAAGAAGAGAGCAGGACCCAGAGACTGTTGAACATGAATCTGTGTAGCTCGATGCTGCTATGGACATTACCACTCCTACTACAGTGTGTGCGCCGTATACCATGTCTAATAGTACTCAGGGGTTGGTAGGCTAACATGTATAAGGATATACACCAATAGGATGTAGATATTCTGCCCTTTACAATGGATTTACATGAATTGTGTTGTGATATAATGTTCAGGATGCTCAGGAGGGAAGCAGGTGAAGGGTTAGATAAGTCCTGGATGTGTGATTAGCATATGTCAATGTACCACCTGAACAGTACCAGAAATTATTCACAAAAAGGGAGGAATTGTGAGGGAATTGAATCCATTTTTCTATTGTGTTCTCCCTTTATGTGTCTTTTTCTTTGGCTCTATTGATAGAAAAGACTAGTACCCATCCCCCCGAGTACACAGATCATTTTACACTGATAGCTCCTCTTGAGAGGCTATTGGAATGTGGGTATGGTCAGTAGGTTCCTTTGTCCCGAGAACCTATAAAAACTGTCTGCAACCTAAATAAATTGGAATTCTCTCAAACATGTGAAGGTCTGAGTGATTCACCGAGCAGCTCGTACTATACAATGATTTGGAACCACACATCACATCGAGATATGGGGATATTTCCCTGACATAAGTAAGATTCGTAATGAGTCTAAAAACCAACAAATAGATTGGTTAATCTCTAAAGTAAATTGTATTTTCTAGATTAATATCTGAAGTAGAGTTCATTTTAGTGCATTATTTTTAATATTATTATTATAGGTAAAAATCATCAGCTTGACAATTTCAGTCTCGTAAAGTACAGGCGGTCGCCGACTTAAAGGAAACCTACCATTTAGAAATACCCATCATTAGGCAAACATATCTTAAGCCAGGTGTTGTTATGCAGATGCCATTGCAGGTCTTGTATTGTCCAGGAACTGAGGTGTTTCGGCGACAAAACAGTTTTTAAATCATGCTAATAAGCGTTTCGCACACCTGTGTTCGTCACACACCCTGCCCGTCCTCCATTCTCTCTCCCGAGAGCCGATGATGTCACCAAGCTCTCGGGAGCTCTATACACTGACACCAATGCTTCCGGATTAGTTAACTGCGGCTGGGCTATAGAGAGAGAGAAAGGGAGGGCGGGCAGGGTTGCTTGAGTCACGCTGTGGGCGTTAATAATAAGGATAATACCCAAGTGTCAAGCGCCCTGTGTGACGAACACAGGTGTGCCGAATGCTCATTAGCAAGATTTAAAAACTGTTTTGCCACCGGAACACCTCTGTTCCTGGACAATACAAGACCTGCACCGGCATCTGAATAACAACACCTGTCTAAAGATATGTTTGCCTAATGATGGGTGTTTCTAAATGGTAGGTTTCCTTTAAGAACACCTGACTTACAGAAGACCCCTAGTTACAGACAGACCCGTCTACACCCTGTGACCTCTGGTGAAGCTCTCTGGATGCATTTCTTTAGTCCACGGCTGCAATGATCAGCTGTAAGGTGTCTGTAATGAAGCTTTTTTGACAATCATTGGTCCCATGACAGCCTTAATTTTTGAAAATTGTTGTGAAAATGTTGTCAAAAGTGACAAAAAAATTTTTTGTCTGGAGTTGCAATTATAAAATATACCAGTTCTGACTTACATACAAATTCAACTTAAGAATAAAACTAAAAAAAACAAACAAACACTATCTTGTATGTCACTGGGGACTGCCTGTATATGGTAATATGGACTTTACAGTATTCAGAGGTTGATTTTACCTTGTTGGTTTCATGCTATGTGATCTGGAACGGTTTAGCAGCATTTTCTTTATAGACTATAATCTTACCAAAAACCAAAAAATTTGCACCAAACAATGAAACATTTGTCTATCAGTTTTCTTAAAACGAACCCACTCCATTACTAATTAAACAAAACCTTAGAAAACACATGAGTGACATTTGGTCCACAAACATTTCACTACGCCATTTTGTTTAAAATTTAAATCTTCTTTTATTAATTATTGCCATCTAAAAACACTAGTATGACCGTATGACTATTGAAATACAATACAAAGTAAGTTGTCCTCGGGAATTCCACTAGTGCATCCACGTAACACAGATCAGCAAATGAGTATTATATATCCAGGTATATTGTCATGCATAGGTTAATGGAAAAAAACTATAAAGTGCCAGTGCAACAAAAGGATAATAATCCAACCCAACATGTACTTATAACGTCACAAAGTGCTGTGTGCCTTTTCTATAGGTATATTGGCAGAGTCAGCTTACCCATGCTGTGTGTAGCGAGGACGCCGGTACCCCGACGTGCATTTCGCGTTGCCGTTTTTTTTTTTTTTTTTTTTTTAAATTTTATCTTGTTTGTTTTGAAAACAGAATGACTAAAAGGTATTTTTCTATACAATGTTTTATTGTAGAGTATACAAACACGATTCTTGATGTATTTTCCCGTGATGGTCTCGGAGATGAAAATTGACACGAGGACGATGTTTTAACCTCATGAAAATAAAGAGACATAAAGAAAATCAACGATACAAGAGATGGAGACATATATACATCACTAGATGGAATTTGGAAGCTGCACCTACTTGGGACTTTCCCTTTTGGATATTCACGGGACTATACACATGCTCGGACCCTGAGCAGGATCTGAGGCACAACGATAGATAGGGTTGCTATGGGTTGGGATAGTAGGGGTGGAGGGTGGACATTAGTAACATGAAGGGTGGGATGGGTCCAATCGTGCACTAGGGTGTGTTGTGGGACTGTTTAGGAGCGTGAGTGGGAAGGTGGGTTTATTAGTTTTTTTGGGAGGGTGGGGGAGGGGGGACAAAAAACTTTGCACATGCAAAATTAGACTTCAGTCTAATATAAGATGAGATTTTCACAACCTTTTAAAATAATATAGAACACACCAATAGTGGTGTGCAGCACACTTACACAATTTGGACACATAATCTGAGTATTTCTCTTTATTTCACATAACTCGTATCACACTATTGATCCATTGCTACACTTACACTTAGTTTTCACTCTATCTACAACCCAGTACATAATTAATAACTAATATACAAACTTTCCTACATATAAGTATAGCCTTTTTATATTATAAATCATGATGTTGTCTCCACGAATATCCATCAGATACTCTCCCTATTAGATATTCTCTCCATCTCTTTCCAAACAGCGTGGCCAAAAACTGCTCTTCCTGGATACCTGCTCTCCCGTGCGGCGGAGACGCGCCGCAGTCTCTGGGTAACATGTTCCCAGATCCAGCGGTGCGTTCTCCATCTGACACTGGGAGACGGGGACCAGGAGGGCAGCAGGGAGGTATGGGTGGCGGCAGCACCTGGGCGGATCACATGACACGGCTCGGGCCGCTCCCGCGATGATGCGGTCATGGGCGTGGCTTCCTTCCCGTGCCTGGTTCCCCTGCTCCCCATGTGACACGCTGTTGTGCTTAAATATGAAGAGACCACACACAGACACACCGGCGTCCTCGCTACACACAGCATGGGTAAGCTGACTCTGCCAATATACCTATAGAAAAGGCACACAGCACTTTATTGTGACGTTATAAGTACATGTTGGGTTGGATTATTATCCTTTTGTTGCACTGGCACTTTATAGTTTTTTCCATTAACCTATGCATGACAATATACCTGGATATATAATACTCATTTGCTGATCTGTGTTACGTGGATGCACTAGTGGAATTCCCGAGGACAACTTACTTTGTACTGTATTTCAATAGTCATACTGTCATACTAGTGTTTTTAGATGGCAATAATTAATAAAAGAAGATTTAAATTTTAAACAAAATGGCGTAGTGAAATGTTTGTGGACCAAATGTCACTCATGTGTTTTCTAAGGTTTTGTATAATCTTACCAATTAGGCATTGACATAATAATGTTATAAAATGATTAAGCCCTGTGTGTAATGACTGCTACTACTTCATACCGGATGAGGATCTAGACAAAAACATAAAACCAGGAATTGTAAAACAGAAAGCATCAAATAGGTTAAGAAAGAATATGCCCCAAGTATCACAATTTATGGTTAAGATTTATAAAGTTATTACATATTTAATGCAGGGTTTAAATCAAGGATATAATTTAGTAACTTACTTATTCCATCAGTAGAAAATAAAAAGAATCCATCCAAATATGAAATTTCTCCAGCTGTTGTTCATTGCAATTCTGAGCCAAGACTACAATACTCCATAGGATTAAAAAAAAATGTAACTTTAGTCCAATATTAGACAAAATGGTTGGAAATACATAATTAAACAGCAGCTTGGCATGAAGATGTTTTTTGTTACAGAACGTTCACACAATGGGTGCAGAATACATAGCTCCAGCTTGTAGCAGTAGATCCCCAGAGATTGTACGGAGCCCCAAAAGCTTTAGTTATGCAATACATGAGCTTCATCAGACTAATAGTAGATTTGGTGGGGGCTAAAACCTTTACTGATCAACTGACAACACGAGTCAGTTGATTTGTCCTTAATCATGTCATAAGGCTTCCTGGAGGTCAAGGGAGCTGCTTTACAAGGTAGTTACAAGGCATGGTTTTCCTTATTCCATCCTGGAAAACTTTGGATATTTTCTCTGAATCCCCTAGTGGAGCATCCATGGCTATAAGACTCCACACGCCTACACGGCGGCCTTAATTGGCAGTCTCTGTAGAGAAAACTCTTTCTTCCGAACCAAGGTGTCATGTGCACCTTGACAAGTGAAATCCACTCAGAAAGCGAAAGTGGCCAACGCGTTTCAGACAGTTGATCTTCCTTAATCATGGCTAATACTAGTTGTCCTGTCCGTAATCATGGATAATACTAGTTGTCCTGTCCTTAATCAAGTCATAAGGCTTCCTGAAGACATAATGTCAAGGGAACTGCCTTACAAGGTAGCTAAAAGGAGGCGTGGTTTTCCTTATCCCATTCTGGAAAACTAGTATTAGCCTCGATTAAGGACAGGTCAACTGTCTGAAATGCGTTGGCCGCATTCTCTTGTCTGAGAGGATTTTGTATAATGCTACGTTGCTTTAATAAAGAGTATTGTGTTTGGAGTTCAGCTAGACTGTGGATTTTTTCAAAAAGTATTTATAAGATTTGCCCCGGCAGAGGGGTGGCCGTGCCTTACTCAGCATGATGGAAGGAGAGCTGAGCTGGTATATGTTCAGTGGCTGGATCACCTTAATACAGCTCAGCTCCCATACACTTACTGTATAAGCTGAGCTACATAAAATACAAGTGACCTGTTACTTGGAGTAACCATGAGGGCCGGGCTTCATGTGGCATCTGATTGCAAGGGGCTTGCAATGGATTTCTGTGCCATCCCTAAACTATCCCCTTGCAGTTAGAAAACTATATTGAGACAGGAGTAATAGGATCATTGCATTTCTATTGCCTGAGCATATAGATCCCCGGTTGATGCACCCTAGACAATGGCTGATAAATATACATATATCCTATTGTACCTCTAGGAAAACCCCCTAGAGGAAAAAGCCAGACTAGAAATATACAAATAATGGAAAAAGATACTTTATTTAGACAATATGTTAAAACATTAAAACATCCGGGTGGTGGCAAAAGCAGAGGAAAATGGGGGCATCACCAGACACAAAGATGGAGGAACATGTATACAGATATAATCAGATAAGACTTGTATATTGAATGAATGGGGCACTTAGTATGAGCCAACATAGGGCTGTATATTGTTCATACGTTCTACATAGTGATCAAGTAACATGGCAACCCATCATAGGATCTAACCCTAGCGTTTAGGAATGACGCTCCACTATCCAGGATGGCACCCCGGGGAGGGTGCCATCCCGGACAGTGGATTTTCATTCTGAGCATCATTCCCAGAAACTCGGAATGGGCAAAAACAGCAAAACTAGACTCTCTAAATGAGCGATAAAGGCTTGAATGATTGGGCTGCATACATGGCCCCTTGGTCGGGAAGCAAGAGTTCTCCTTACGGAGACTGCCAATTAAGGCCGCCGTGTAGGCGTCTGGAGTCTAATAGCCATGGTTGCTCCACTAGGGGATTCTGGGAAAATATGCAAAGTTTCCAGGCTTGGATAAGGAACCACGCATCTTTTAGCTACCTTGTAAGGCAGCTCCCTGGACATCAAGCATCACCTAAAAGTGGCCTTGAGACATGATGCAAGAAATTTTAATGCCCGACCTTAGTCAGAAGCCTCTCACTCAACCAAACCAGTTACCTACTCTGTACTGAAGAGACCCAAACAAGTTGAAACAGCGCTGTCTACAGTTGAGAGTCTGTTCTTTTTGGAATACTGGTTTGGTTTTAATCCCACATAAGGCTTCCTGAAGGTCATGCTTGATGTCCAGGGTGCTGCCTTACAAGGTAGCTAAAAGAGGCGTGGTCCTTATCCCATCCTCGAAAACTTTGCATATTATTGGCCCCTTGTTTATCCTTTATTAAGGCAAGGTAGTTTTTTTTCTAGGTTCCCCTGTAACCCCGTCATATTGCTGACAAAAATACAGAAAATGCCCATTCTCAATTAGTCAGACACGTAATAAATTAAAGGCTTTTTATTGCAAAGAATATAAAAGATATAAAACACAATCTTTCACAATGTGATACATACAAAGTAAACATTTAAACAGCCAAAACAGTACATCTATGTAAACATCCCAACACACACACGTGCAAACAATAGGTATGGCCTGTGCATCATGCCACACAGCACTTCAGTTCTCTCACCTACAATCATTAACAAGGACAGGAAACACAAAGTAAGCTTAACACAATTTGTCCTCTGCCAGAATTTCTTGCCCACAGAGACAGACGTCTGAACTGCCAAGCAAGAGGCTCAATAATTAAACAAAAGCTCAGAAAGCATTTCACTCTTCGTCCAGAAGATTGCAACTAAACAGCCAGTGGAGGTCTCCTAAGGGACAGTCACAGGAGTACTTTTTGACATTGGTTGTAAGTTACCAAGTCCGGCCGTATCTCTTTTTAGTTCTAGGAAAATTACAAAAATGAACCCAACAGAGAACAGAGCAGATCAGTTAAAAGAGAAGAAAAGCAAAAGGCTCTGGGGAGTTCTATTTCTAGTCAATGTTTGTTGACATAAGCTGTACATAAATTTAAAAATACATCTTTCATGAACATGGCATACGCTTTTTTATTTTATATAACAAAGAATAAAATTAAAACTTTACTGCCGAAATAATTTTTTTCAATGAAATGCTGCGTGGTCTCTCAGACCTTTCCCCACAAGTAGAAGAATCGATCAGAAATCAAAGTGTAACACATCCATGCAAGAAAGAAACAAGGAAAGGTATTTCTGATCCCGACCCCTTTCTCTTGGCCCATATAGGAAGCATAGAATACCATGGGCATGACAGGCTGGCCTTCATCCCTAGCAAACAGCACTATTTATTGGTTAAAGCTAATATATAAGTGTAACCTGGAAGTCCTCATTTACCCAATGTCACTAATGGTTTGGGGGATATTGGTTCTCACTGAGAAGGGTCATTGGTCTGGTTAACAGCCCTAGCCATTTATCAAAACTCATTTATGGGTTAAAAGGTGGCACCTGAGATTCATTGTTGGTACTGTATTAAAGGTCTTGTGCAGCAATCTTGGTGCGTTTTACAAGGTTTTTTGAGGTTTTCCTGTGCCTATTTCCAGTTTATGACTGGTTTTCATTGAGAAGACCTAGCTGTCCTCTTAATAAACTAAGTTTATTTAGAAAATATTTCATACAGATCTGTGATTTATAGAAAGAAAAAAAATGGGAGAAGATCTAGCTGTCCATCAATAAGGGTCTGGCTATGGCTAACAACCCCAGTCATTTATGAAAGGTCAGTTTTTGGGTTCAGAAAAAGGCTAAGAGGGTAGTTACTTTTGAGGTCTTGCACAATAAATTTGTTGAATTGCGCAAGACTTTTTGAGGGTTTAAGAGGCATCTATGCTAAAATTTTCAGTTTTTATTTTGTTTGTGGTGGAGTTATTTGGTGTCCAAAATTCCAACAAACTTATTAATGCATCTTTTTTTTAAAAAAAAGCTTTTGCTAAACTTTTAAAAGGGTCTAGCTCAAGAAATATCTAAAGTAAAAACTGAATTCTTGCGTTTGTAGTCGCCTTCAAGTCTCCACCATTCTGATATTTTTTCACTGCGTCACTTCAATGTGACAATAGGAGAGCAATGCTTTGACTTCTCAGAAGTTGTTCAATTCATCCCCTACAGTCTATATTCCCAAGTCTAGATTATTTCACCTCAAGCTCGGGAAATTTTTGCTCCCGTTATAGACAGTCTGTCTATTAAACATATAACACCACCCAACATTAACAACATTAGAGTGTGTTTAGACTTCAAATAGGACAAAGATTTTAACAGTTCCCTAAAGACTTAGTCTACATTGATTTTTATGCAGAAGGCCCATTATTACCCGTGCTGGTAAACCTGAAGACATCATGTGAGCCCCAGGGATGCCATGTCACTAAGTTACATCATGCGTACAATTTACTCGGAACCCAGTTGCTTGCAATCATTTGTTAAATTAGGAGAATAAAAATAGTTGAGAACAGCCGTCTCATGGGAATGATGGAAACAAATGGCGGCATATCCCATAATGCACTGCATGCATTGCTTAGATTCAATGACTGTGAGATTAAAACAAAAGGCTCGAAATGCTTTATTCCTTGCAAGAGCCTCTTATGGACCATATGGCAGCTAGAATGGTTTTTATCATTTCCTCTCCACTTCCAGAAAAGCAATTCAGAGAATCTGCTGCGGGAGCTTAACTATCTTACTGCTGAATACGGCGGGAGTGCGGGAAATAGAGCTACATCTTATATCTGGCAAGACCGAAGGCTTGTGCTGGCCTTTCCCTCTAGATATATGGCTGCGGACAGGAGTTAATAATCATCTCTGAGAGGTAAAATCCCTTAACTCTCCTAAAGGAGCAGCACTTTGGGCTCAATAATCAGCAAGGATACATGGACACAGAGGCTAAATCACCCAGGACGGTACTCAGCGGCCCACAAATCCCATACTGGAGTTTTCAGCGAGCAAAACACTGCACCCCTAGGGATATATATATAGATATATACATACATACATATAGCATCATTAACTCCCTCTCCATCTATGGTACAATAGTAAATGGTAAAATAGAATTACCAAGTTACAGACCGTAATAAAATACTAACAAGAAAACCAATGCATTGTAGGATCTGTAAGTAGGAAATGCTACACTGTTACTCAGTAACTTTTATATTTGTTTTCAATTTAGTGTAGTCACATATTACCATCTTAAAGGGATTTTCTACAATTCCCTATCCGGTGACCTTCATTGTTTTTTTTCTGTCTTTATAATCGCATTGCAATTTTTGTGCCTTTTTTGGGGACATTTTGACATTTGTTTTTCGTCAGTAAGACACATTTATCTTCTATTCCAGATGTACTAAACGTCACAAATAAATTTCAAATTATCTAAAGTTTGCTACATTTTTTGGCGATAAGATTCAAGACAAAACCAGGAAAACTTAGAAAAAGGAAAGAAGTGACTCGAGACATTTGTGTGACATTTTTGAGACATTTGTAAAAGATGTTTTAGAAAGAAATCTGAATAAAAACAAAAAGGAAAAAGTGTGATTGATATAATCCCAAAGAAGCAGACCAAAAAAGACAGGCAAAAACCAGCCAAAACAAACAGAGATAAGATAAATGACCCCCCATGAATTATGTATCACATCTTTCGGTTGCAGCTCAATCCCATTTGAATGGTTTGTCCACTTTTAGTTAATACTTAATATTGCTTATATAAGAGAAGTTAATCAACTTTCCAATTAACTTTATATGTCAATTCCTTGCGTTTTTCTAGGTCTCTGATTGCTGTCATTCAATAGGAAGCTTTATTGTTTACTTTCTGTGGATAAAAACCAATGCAGAGGTGTGACATCACATGGACTGGATTTTATCCACTGGAAGCAAACAATGAAGCTTCCTATTGAATGACAGCAAGCAGAGATCTACAAAACTGCAGGGAATTGATACAGAAAGCATAACTTCTCTTTTCACAAACAATATTAATTATTTATTGAAAGTGGACATACTTTTTACAGGGAACGTGCCACCACAAACACAGCTGGTGACAGTTTCCAATAGAGCCCTATGAACTGACACCCTTCTTTTTGCTAAAACTTGTTGCCCTTAAATCCCCATAAATCAAGTTTATCTTATATTACCTGGCATCAGAGGGTGTGTGTCCTGCTTGGCCGGCCCCTTATACGTATACAACCCCATGTCTCATGCCTGTTCTTAGCAGGTCATGCGACCTGGGTGATGTCATCTAAGGTCCTTTACCTAGTTACATGTGCAACAACTACCCCATATATGTATCCTACATGGCAGTATTATGGCATGATCATAGCATGCCTCAATAGACTACTTTTACTCCTCCCCATTCTCCATGGAGGCCGCTGTGATTTCATGTGCTTAGATACATACATGGGGTAGACTGTGAAAATGTAACAGGACCATAGATGATATCACCCTGGTCACATGACATGAAGTGGCCAATGATGTAACAGAGCACTCTCAATGTTCCACAAAGCAGCTGTTCTCTAGCAGTGAGACCTGTCAATCAGAAATAAAGAGGCAGGGCAAAGCAGTAATTGTTATGGGTGCCCTCGCGATCCAAGACATGAATCCATGGTGCGGTGCCCTCTGGCCCTCACTTACTTTTCCACAAGCCTGCTTCCATCCAGGCCAACACTTGAAGGTTTAAAGGGCCAGCGCACTGCTGATTGGCGCTGGCCACTTCCAGGTTTCCATAAAGACCGGCGGCTGCCATCATTCCCCGTCGGATTTTTGCACTCACTAGCCTTAGAGAAAGCTTCCCATTGTGTTCCTGTTCCCTGCTATTATTCCTGCTCCCTTCTGCCTTGTATTCCCATTGTGACCTTGCATCTCTACCACCAGCCCTGATTATGCAGGACCTCATTGGATTCACTTAGTGTGATGGACTCAGGTGAGTTGTATATAAGTTTACAAACTGATGTAGCCATGGAAAGGAACCATTCATGGATAAGGCCAATGCTTCAAAGTTTTTAATGAAGTATTTATTTTGGGTGGGTTAATTTGCATGACAGGTTCTCTTTCAGTTATCAGGACTGACCAGTCTCTCTCATGCCAAATGGTAGCCAATTGACAGCCTATCTGATCAGAGATCTCTTATACGAGGTGTCCATCAATTTTCGTAGATGATCTGTCAGACTAAACTTGACGATGTGCCTGAGGATTTTTAGGATTTGTATGAAGTACCAGTGCTACAATGAGTGTGGACAATGAACTTTTCAATTAAGTTGATGCAAACCTGTACCGAGAAAACAAAATTTGACTATACATTTATTATTCAACATATTGGGTAGCCTCCATTTTGCTCCAGGGGCCCTCATTACTTTATTTACGCTCAAAAAAATTGCTACAAAATTATTTAGAAAGGATTTTCTGAAGAAGTTGGTGGTCATTCAAGAGAGACCATAATGGAGACACCCAACACAGAATGGAAGGTATTAGATATGTTGACTGTTAATGTCTATTTCATAGTCCGGATTGAGGATCACTTTAATGCTGCCAAGTTGAATCATCTCTGCAATGCTACATACAATTAAACTTTTCTCATATTCTGATATGTAGCTTGGGCAGATGAGGACATCTAATAATTTTAGCTCAAGTTATTGTCCATTGGATCCTGTAGGTTCTGATGTGTTCCCACACAGATTGTCGTTGAATGCACTGAGAAGCTGCTTTATCACAAAATTGTTATGGGATTTTATTCTTACACGGAGGCTCACTGCTATCATAACCATAGATGGATAAGAACACTCTGTGAACACCTCTCAGATCCTTTAAGCTATGTTTTTACTTCAACCTACACTACAGTATATACATTGAATATTAAAAAGTTGAAACTCCTTTGAGTACCATATATCATGATTACCAAAAAATCCCAACCATTCAGATGCTAAATAACTAGAAAAGTGGGCAGGCAATTCATCTGAGGCAGAACATGCACCTAGCGGCAGACTTCTCCGTTGAGTCATGCACATGCCAACAGATATTAATGAAGATCATAAATCATCAACACCTATAAGTGTAGACTTGATGGAGCTAGACCCTTGCATTGGGATTTGTACATATAAAGAAAGACTCCATCATACTTCACTCGCACTCAACCTTAATCATTCCTCCTTACGTTGAATTTCCATTAGAGCACAAAGCCGAGCACACTGGTAAGGAACAGAAACTGCGAGACAAGGAACAAGCCAAGTGTGTAGCCACTAATCCTTCTCCTTAAAATGCATCTTGATTGAAAGCTCAGAAGCCATGACTAAATATTCCTACACCGGATTACAGAACATTAGGCTTCGGTTAGTGGAATATTAATTTGGTGAAACAAATACATTAAGAGTTGTAAGTTTCCTCAATAGAGACAAGTCTTCAGCTAATATATGAAGCGAGAAGCCTTTAACAACAAATTATCTGGACATGTGCCACAGGCTAGGTAATGATTAAGTTGAGCCAAGTATTAGAAAGGATATAAATATATCCATACACATATGGCAGTATCATATAGATCTTATACAGGTACTAACTGTGGTATGTTATATGTTAATGTGACAAGTTTCAGTAATAAAATGACAACAATGATACTCTATTGTGCCACTGAGGGAATATAGGATTTCTAGTGGCCAACAGGTAAGGGAGACTCATGAAGGACCTCTCACTACCTCCATCACCTCTTACTTTTTCCATCTTTGACTTGATGTCACTCAATTTTTAGGAATTAATTTTTTTTATAGTCCCCATTGTTCCTAGTCAATACCATCACTGTTACTACATAAACTTATTAGGTCCTTCATGTCAAGGGGTAATTCAGGGCAGGAGAAGACAACATGGCACCACCCATCTGACTGTAGATAAAGACGCAAGTCCATAAAGTCCAACCTTTAAGAATTAAATAAATGTTTTATCCCCATAACCCGTGATATTTTTTCTCTCCAGAAAGGCATCCAGGCCTCTCTTGAACATGTACATAGAGTCCGCCATAACAACCTCCTGCGGCAGAGAGTTCCACAGTCTCACTGCTCTTACAGTAAAGAACCTTTGTCTATGTTGATGGTAAAATCGCCTCTCCTCTAGGCGTAGAGGATGCCCCCTTGTCCTGGTCACAGGCCTAGGTATAAAAAGATCTTTGGAGAGATCCTTGTACTGTCCGTTCAGGTATTTGTACATTGTAATGTGGTCTCCTCTCAGTCGTCTTTTTTCCAAACTGAAGAATCCCAAATTTTGTAATCTGTCAGTGTATTCTAATCCCCACCATTCCACTAATAATCCTGGTTGCTCTCTTCTGCACCCGTTCCAGCTCTACTATATCCTTTTTAAACACTGGTGCCCAAAACTGTACACAATGTTCCATGTGTATTATATTAATGTTATCGGCTCATCAGGTGGTGCTTGGGAATAGCGGAATCTAGAGAAAAAAATTCCAACAGAATGGGAAGCAACCTATAAATGGATGTAAATAGTGGGTGGAGGAGGGTGGGTAGAAACAGGGAAAGAGTAGAAATTTATGCTTAAGGGGGACAGATGATACCATCAATTAGTATTTGAGAGTTTTATTATATTATTGTGATTAACAACGCGTTTTGACACCAAACTGGTGTCTTCATTAGGTCAGACAGGATCCTCCAGTTGGCATCCTTTTCCAACAGTTGTGTGATAATTAACCTTGAGACTCTTAATGGAGCCCCATCTGTCCAGCCATATCTGACCAGACGAAAACGCCAGTTTGGTTTATAATCTGTCACCCTTAAGCCCAAATTTCACCCTTTCCCGTTTTTTCCCCTACATTTTACTTAATTTATTTTCTGGTCTACTACTGGAAACATAGAGGGTGTGTGCTGCATCCATTGGATGAAACAATGAATGATTTTATGATTGACTTTTTAATACTTCTGAAAACAATACTGTCTACCACTCTACACCATTGGACGCACCCTTTTAAAATTTCATTTTTTAGGTGTTAATGAATATTGTGATTTATATATTGAATTAAAGAAAAACAAACAATTAATGTAGACATTCATTTAACTTTACATATAATTGTTGTCACGGTTTGTCCCTAGGAAAACTCCTTATACCATCTGGTAAATTTCCTGCAGAGAACAAGGGTGTTTACCTCCTACTTCTCAGTTCTATCTTTGTCTGGAGCTACAGCTAGAGATGCTCCTGCTCAAGCCGGGTCGTATTAAAACCAGGCACAGGATAAATGGATATCACCAAGTTCCTGTTTCCTTTATATATATTTCCAGTTTTGAAAGTCAGAAGAATAATCTGGATTTTATTTGTATAGTGTATTCAGCTAGCTTTCCGCCTCCCTGTAAAGATGGATATATGGAACCAAGCTTATCATTTTAAAGGGTATGTTTTTATAGGACTGGTTATCAATTCTGGATCATGTGAGGGTCTGACAATGAGATTGACCACAGTCCTGGATGTCAGCTTACCGTAAATCAGAATTAATAGAAATAGTTCTGGAATATCCCTTTAAGTCTTTGCCCATGCATAGAATGTATCAGACAAACATTTAAAAGCATAAAAAGAAAAAAAAAAAAATAGTATTCCTTGACAGACATTCACTTGCAGAACACTGAATGCTGGCAGCATTGTGCCAGGGTGATTGTGTTGTAATGAAATCTCCTTTTAAGTCTACGGCTTAAGTGAGCTTTTGTTCTGTTGTCATTAAACAGAGAATTGTTAAATCACCCCATGCGGTATAATGGATTGTTTTCTTATTCTGCAATAAATCCAGGTTTAGGCATAAAAAGAAAGCACAAAAAACCCCTTTGTACCTGTGGATGCACACTGCTGGGCAGAGTTGATGTAGACAGCTTCATTTTCTCTCTCGGATCATGCTTCCTCCTGGGCACTTAATCTCGCAATCTTCCCCTGCATGTACACCAACTGTTTATGAGCAAAGCAATATCTGCTAATAAACAAGACATTGGTTTCAGACAACCCTGTAGCGGAGTTTGTGAGCTAGAAAATGTACTTTTCATTTAATAATTTAAAAATCAATATCACCATTTTAACCCATCATCATCAGAGAAAAAGTCATAGCCATTATCTGTCTTCTGTGATAGATACAGATTTTTCTAGCAGAGGTGAGGTGTGGGCAGTCTAATTGATGAAAATGTCATAGGAAATGATGATATTTCCTGCCCAGATAGAAGTACAGGACAGGGAATGGATAATTCATGGCATTGAGCTGTATAGTAGTGTATGCTGGAAGAATCGACTGTCATAACAACTATCCAATAGAAATAGGTGATAATAATAGCTACAGTCAGGGCCGGCACCAGCACTGGGCAAATGCTGGGGCTCAGAGCTGCTAGGAGGCCCACATAAGGCTGTATATAAGGAATTCATGGGAGTAAGGGGGTTGATTAGGATGATAAACTAGGGAATATTTTAGGGACAGGAGGCTGTTTTAGTTTCTGAATTTTTAACACTTCCATGGGAGTTCACTGCAAAGGGGCCTGATGAAACCTGGAGCTGGCCCTAGTTATGGTAGTCACAGAAAACCCTGCGTATAATGATGGATTCCATTTCATAATTAATGATGACTCATCAGGCTGCATTCATCCCAGACCTGACAACTTTAACCCCCCCTCCCCTCTATCTGCCTTGATAGCAAGAAGATAGAAAGATACTAAAGTGTCAGATCACATTGAAACTTTAGGTAGAGGGAGGGGAGGAGGGAGTCACAGCTGCTAGAAAATTACAGCTCAAATTAGATAGACACTGCAGTAAGAAAAACAGCAAGAGAGACTATTGGACACATAGGGGGATATATTTATGTATGCCAGCATTTTCGCAGCACGATACATCAAGAGGCTTCAGCCTCGATGTATCGGACAGACCCTGTGCAGTGAGTGCGCAGGCGCGGGATAGTAACGCCCCGTGGCGGCCCACCCCGACCCCACTGGCTTCAAGGTGGTGGATTAGGGAAAATATTTGCATGTGCTAGCAACAAGCTAAAATTTGCAATTATTTTAGGCGTGGCGCAGAGGTCCTGATAAATATGCCCCATAGTGTACAGAAACTGTGTTATTTATCATGTATCCACACCAATTTCTGCAGACTTTGCTTCAATGTAAGGTATGCTTTACAGTTTTCATTTTTAAATAAAGGCATTTATTGTTGTCTAATTCCATTTGGTCTCATTGGCTTTCATAAAAATGTTGCATTTTGCTTCCATAGCTTCCATGTATCACAGGACATGGTAGGCTGCCGGATGCCAGAATTCAAGAAGTCCATTAGGATACTGATCTGATAGCCCTGTCTTTAGTGCAATCGGTGTTCTCCAGATTCATCATCTAAGCCTCATGTTGAACCAAAAAATGACAGGTTTGAATTTGGACAACAATGAGATATGATAATTGTTGAGAGCAATACAGGAATCACTGGAGTGGAGCCGTGTTGTCAGAAAACACCTCTTCTGGATACAGCTGTGACTGGCACTCCGCTGCTTTCTTGGTGCTGTGATAGACGAACATGAAGATGCAAAAGTTATTTTTAAAGGGGGAAAATGCTGTGGCTAAACTTGACAACATTTTTGGAGATCGTGTTCTGTTTACAATACTTTCCAGGTCCAAGTCTATGTGAAAGGTGCCAGAAAAATATGAAACCCAGAACATGCCATGTTGTGAAAATACCTCCTGGCCTCAGAAACATGAGACAAACTGCAAAAATATTACCTTAAAAAGTTTCAAACAAAGTATAATTATTGTAAAAAAAAAAAAAAATTCACAAGCACTATTGAAGTGGTTCACATGGTTTTCATAACCACTGCTTCGTGTTATTTTATTATTTGTGTGGTATGTGTAAAAAATTTTTGATATATAATTAAGGATTTTTTTGCTTTTATTAAAAATGTAGCTTGAATGCTTTGCCGGTCCTATTCCCTTACTGGTTGTTGCTACAGGAGGAATAGGAGTGTCTAAGATCTACACTCGCTCTGTTGCTTTCCACATCTATATATTTGGTTTCATCCTACTAAGGCTAGGTTCACTGCACGTTTTCTGTATACTCAGGGAACGCTTCCCACGTATATACGGAAGGTATACATTGACATATAGCTACAGTTGGAGGCATAGTTGTTTTTTCCATCTGATCACTATGCATCGCATCTGGCGGGAAAGGCAGGATGAAAACAGCTTGTACATTGGCAGCAGCCAATCTCTGGCTGCTGGCGATATACACTCCCCCCCCCCCCCACATTCAGGGGGGATGTGGGGCCACCGGGCAACGTATCCCACTGTATAAGCATAGAACAGGATAAGTCTATGCCATATGTTGTAAGGACAAGTCAAATTTCAAAATGTGAACCCTGCCTAAGAAAACTACTTATTCTTTGTTTTTACCAACTAACAAAAGGGAACCTGTCAATTAAACTAACGGACGTTAACAAAAACTGTTATTATGCAGCAGTACAAGTGTCTTTATATTCTTATGTCCCATGCCTGTAAAGTTCCACAGCCTGTTTATAAAATTTACTCACCATCTATGCAAACGACCCCATGCGCATCCTATCATTGTCCATCCTTTGAGCTGAGGCTGGGATATTGATATTATTCCAGCTAAGATTCAGCTCCAGCATACCAATTGACAAGGGATGTGCTCTCTTCAGCTGAGTATTCAGCTCACCTACCTCATTACCCCTCCCTCAGGAATGAGAGAGACGCTGGTTGTGTGCGAGTCACTGAAGAGAATTCCTAAGGGAGGGGGGAATGAGATAACTGATTTCTCTTCAATAATTCACATGCAGCACACGTCTCAGTCAGTCATTCTTAAGGGACTGGGGGAATGAAGTAGCTGAACTGACTTCTCAATTGAAGAGAACTCCACATTTCAATCAAAAAGCTGGAGGTGTGGCTGAAGTGGTAGAATATAAATTCTACCAATTTTACAAAAAGACTGTGGAACTTTACAGGCATGGGGAGGAACAATATAGGGATAGTTGGTTGTAATGTAAAATAGCAGTTTTCAAAGATAGGTTTGGTTAGTGTGGGTTAAATTAACCTGCAGCTTCCCTTTAAGATCTACTGGGGACAGAAACTATCCAGATAGTAAATCACCAGAGGTCAGACAGTATGTAAATCTGAGACAATCTGAGGCTTCCCTCTGACTTTGTTTCCTGTGATTTCTGGTGGTTTAACTTTTTTGTATCTGATATTCCTTCAACACAATTTAATAATAGACATTGCATACTATCCAATCAATGCCAGCACTATCAAGTAGGGACACAGTCTTACATCAAGGGGAAAAGTATTACGCAGTTGTAAATTTCATAATGAATGTCCAGGTATGGTATTTTCTATAACAAACATGTCAGAAAAGTTTATAGATTCTCTCCTAATTCAAGACAAATATCAAATTGAAGGGTTTTTTTCTTCTATTTTTCTCTATCCAAATCCTCTTTGTAGCATGAAGCTCATTGCATGAGTCCTCCAAAGAAGGGCCCAAAAAGCATGTTTTCTACAAAAATCTTACAAATAATTTTTATTGGCAGTAAGTAGGAAACCCGTATTACCATGTAATTTGTAAATCACTGTCTCTTGTTCTAGGGTTAGGGAGACGATGGTGCCGGCTACAAGAGGAAGTGGTCCAACATACACAATACCATTAGCAGAGACGAGTCCAATGAAATTGTATGGAATAGACATGTGATTCCAAAGGGTCAATCATTTGGATCAAAGGTTCATCTGAATTACGTGGCTTTGTGTATCATGCAGCAGTAAACCCCTCGCTAGGTTACCATCACCAACCACTAGAAGATTATTGCACTCACAGGATATGACAGGAGTCATGACGAAAAAGCTTCACATGCATCAAACTCTTCTGCGCAATCCCCAAAAATTACACAGGACACCATAAAAAAACTACATGCATGGACAACTAACTATATCTATCATGTCTTCTTCATCAGTGCAAAACATCAAAATGTAAATGCAGACATTTAGAAAAACCTGTGTTACACAGCAACACGCCAGGAGACCTCATACGTATACAATGAAGCTACAGGAATGCCTCCTAGGAAGAGTGGGGTACAGGACATCTTAGGAATGGGGTCGGAGTCTGTATAAGTGCATCAATGGTTGAAGTAAAGATTCCTGCACTGTGTTTAGACAGGAAGCGTGAACCTTCAATCACAAACTGGTACAATGATCTTCTATCACGGCTGAAAAAATGAGATGTAAAAGTATCAGTTGGTGGACAATGGGGAGAATGAATGTGCACATTTAAGTAACACACAGCACCATTTTAAAACCATAGTACAGACTCTGTATGGAGATACCATGCTTCTTGAATGTGGGCGACACTGTCAAGACCTTGTCAGGGCATTCGTTGTAGTACTGCTGGTCACATAGATACATTGTCTGATACTATACACACAGTGCAGGAAACCTCTTAAATGAGGCAATGTGTGGCTACAAGTCATATGGGACCACTTGCTGGTCATACAGGGCCTTCCGTCAATCCTTCATGCATTAAGCTTTCGTTGTTTTCAGTAGGTGTTGGTTCTTCTTTCTTTTGGGTGCTGACCTGGCGGAGACATATGGAGGGGCGGTGGCAGGAAGAATGTGTTAGTTCTGGGTAATGTTGCCGATAGCAGAGATAGGCTAGAATCAGACCAATCACACCACCTACAAAGGCATCTGGAAAAAAAGGTGAATTAATAAAAATTAGAGGTAATTTATAAGTCTATTCAAATCATTGTGCCATGCAGGACAGGTTGTCAAGAACGAGAAGTGCTCCACATAACTACTCAAACTTCAAACCTCACTAATATACGGCAGTTACTTTTTGCAAACGGAGCACATTCACCACCAGCTCTAACTCTCAGAATCCTTTAATAGGTAGTCCTCCACCAATTCCAGTGGAGTTGAAAATTTGCATGTAGCAGTTGATGGCACCAATTTAAGCATCAAATCTTATTAGGCTCTCTACTTTCAAGTGGTGCTTGGCTTGTTTTTCAATTCCAAGGATATCTACTTGCCAGCAGAGAGCATAGTTGTCATAATGGATGCCGGATTTACCTATATTCATTGAATAGGAACAGTGGGAGATATAGAGAAAAATGAAACTCCGCCAAAATAAGTGGAGAAGGAACTATCAAAGGATGCAAAGAGTTGGAGTTGATTTAAGGAGATGAAAGGTTACCTTTAATACTAAGGGGTGTTAATATATTTTAAAGGGATAAGGAGTTTAAATAAAAGCGAATCCATTTATGCCATGTCCAGTTCTGTAAAGCATAGACAGTAGTGTACGCAGCACCAGCGAGATTTATTCACCAGTTTTGCACTGGCCAACCAGATCTGACTTTATATTGGACTCCTATATAAACAGCACAATATTCGATGCTAGTAAGGTCTGTTTCCTGGGGATGATGAAGAGTAGACACGTAGAAAAAAAAAATTATCTGGTGGGTACAAGGAATCCCAGTCCAACACTGCTTTGACCTTTCTGTTTCTATGTTTGCAGACTACAAACATTATGTAGTCGGATTCTATAGTGATACTTCTATCTATCAATTAATACAATGTTATATTATGTAATATAATATTATACCTTATATACTCGAGTATAAGCCTAGTTTTTCAGCACAAAAAATGTGCTGAAAAACCCAAACTCTGCTTATACTCGAGTCAAAAAAATAAATAAATCAAAACTTGCCTTTCTGGCGGCACCCGTAGATCTTCTGTGCGATCCATCCGGTATTGTTGTGCTGCATGACGGGGAAGGGGGGGGGGGGCTATATACACTGGGGCAGGGGCTGGCTGGCTACATACTGGAGAGGCTGTGACCAATGCATTTCCCACCCTCGACTTATACTCGAGTCAATAGGTTTTCCCAGTTTTTTGTGGTAAAATTAGGGGCCTCGGCTTATACTCGGGTGGGCTTATACTCAAGTATATACGGTAATTATTATAATATATATTATATATGTACCATAACAATATGGGTGCAGATGAAACAAGGCATAACTGTAGGAACCAGCTACATAAAGTTTGTAGTCTATAGCCATAGTTTTTCATGGGAACAAACTAAATTGTAGGTCATATTTAACACAAATTGCTTGATTTTTTTCACAAATCAGATTCTGCTTTTTTACACATATATAGGAAATAGTAGGACGTCAGTATCACAATTGTAGATAATTACCTTGCCAGTGATGTTTGTAATCACACATACGTGACAGGGCGATCATCATAGCACAATACAGGGGCAGGATAGCTGCACAGAGGCGCCAGCTTCTCCCTTGTCCAAATTCTGTAAAACAATGTAATTTTCCTGCCAAGTAGAAGGAAGTAAAACCCAGGCCAGAAAATGCAACTGTAGTAAAAAATAAAAGCAGAAAAAAAATAAAAGATTATATGTATAGATAGATGTTCGCAAACAGATGAAACATGGAGGTAACATCCATTCGTAGCCCAATTAGCAAAAGGTAAAATGATGAGAGACAGATAACTAGGAGTAAAAATAAAACACAGTATAGAAGATTCCTGGGGTAAGGCAAATGTCCAGTCGTTTGATTGGAAATGTATTAATATTATACAAAATTGACAGAAATAGTTACCAAATAATTAGAGAAGTCTTCAAGTTACAGAATTTGTGGCAGCTGCCAATTTATTGGATAGATATGTTGTGTAAAATAGTTCTAGGGGAGCTTCAAGTTATCCTAGTTCTCTGGTTTGTAAAAACTGGCCACGATATAGCTTATGGCCATCTTCCCTGACAACTCAAGGGATAAGATATTTGATAAGATGAAAGTCTTAAAAAGTCTACCTCACCTTTCCACAAACTTTGCAGAAATCAGTAGTCCATTGTGTGTATATGAGTGGTCAGGGATGTATCTAGTAGAGACATGGCCTCATAGCAGACTTCTGAATGCCCCCCCCCCTATTCCCTCCAAAAAAGGGATGGAAGCATACCATTAGCCAATGTAAGTAGGCGAATAGACAGTTTGTGTTAACTTTTAATCTTGATTCATGCCATTTTTCTGGGACATTAGAGCGTATTCCTGGTGCACATTAAATAATACATTGGCTATCCTTACCCTGCCCTGGTACAGCTATGTAGGTGCCATCAGTTTACAGACACCAAAAGCTCAGCCAAATTTGTTGGTGGCCATGGGCTTGATATAGCTTATCAGTGGCCTCAGTAGGCCCCACAGACAGCACTCACAAGGCTGCGCTGATGTCACTTATTGACTATTGCTGTAGCGCATAATAGAAGACTTTGGGGATCGGTTAAAAAAAATTGCTGTAAGAATAGCACCCACTGCCATGGATGATATCACCGCGTCCCTGGCTTTCCAGAAATACCAAGGTGCCTTCATGTTAGTTCCTAGTACAACATGGTTTCTCTTTCAGTTCCACACAGAATTGGTGGGACCCTTTTTTATTGCAAAGCTGCTTTAAGACTTTGTTTGACTTTGTAGACTTCTTGAGAGTGTTATTAAAGGGGTTATACCATTTCTATTTTCTCTCCAAATGTCATTGCTGCTTAGGTATATAATGATAATTACATTTACCTAGAGGTGCCCTGGGGCTGTTCTTCCCATAGTAGTGCTATAGCTCCTTTGCTCATTTTATTATGCCAGAGGACACAGTTTGTGAGAATGAGAAGGTCCCCAGGAGACATGATAGGGAAATTAATCACAGTGAGGAATCTGGGTTAAGATCACTTTGGCATCTCTGCTATAAAAATGTGGGGCGAACAATAAGCTGTCGAGGGAATTGTATAATGTAAAGGCCTAACTATGCGCAGGAAAAACTAAATACTGAGACAATTCCAAACATAAGAATGGAATGAACACCTGCTCTGAAAACAGACAAAAAAATTAGAGTATTAGCCACAGGATGATGTAAACAGTACAATGCATTAAGTCAGTGATGCCCAAACACTGGTCTGCGGCCCAAGACAGGGTGGTGGAACACCACGGCCAATGTAAAAAAAAAAAAAAAAAAAAAAAACAATACTCGCCTCCCCGTTACCCTGAAAGAGAGGGTGAGGGTATCTAAAGGAAAGGGGACATGGGAGGGGGGCATGCTGCAGGAAAGGGGACAATATAAGTGAGGGGGGCGCTTTTCAGGAAATGGACAATATAAGCTAGGCATACAGGGAGTTATGGAGGGGGATGCAAATGTACATTTTTGGCTATAAAAATATGACACCAAAACAGAACACCCCCCCCCCCCCACACCTACCGGTCCCTGGAGAAAATGTATGTTTACAGCAGGTCCCTGTTCAATAAAAGGTTGGGGACCACTGCATTAAGTGGAATGTCCACTCAACCTACAACAAGTACATCATCTGAGAATTGTGATGTTCTGCAGCAGCTGAGGCGTGCATTGTGATGTTCTGCAGCAGCTGAGGCGTGTATTGTGATGTTCTGCAGCAGCTGAGGCATTCTATTTCAAATTCTCTTCTGAGGCAGTTTCGTACTTGGCAACTTAGGGCCCACGAGTGAAGTTTATTCTGGGGGTCCAACTACTGCTACATAGGAATATTAAATACACACTTTTAGGCCATCCTCAAATGATGTGCTTGAATTGCATTTTGAAACACATTGCAAATGCATCAAGCAAAAAACATCATTATTAATGGTAAAAATGCAGATGTGTTTTTCACCTCGTGTCTTGCAATGCGTTTTAATAAATAATGTAAAGGCCCACATATAGCAAAACTAGTACGGTCTGTACTATGTGCAGTTTGCGCCAGATTCATAAAAACTGGCGCAAGGTCTACATGATTCTGGCGCCTCCTGCACTGCTCTGGAAGTGTGCACCATTTTTTTTTTGGTGCACTTTGTTCATGCTGCAGAATTGTGGTGCATACAGAATTGTGGTGCACATTGGACAGCATAGTGGCGCAGACACTGACAAAGCAGTAACACGCCCCTTTAAGTGCACATTTTTTCTGTCTTGTCGGAGACAGCGCAGTCATGACACAAAACTGGCGCAGACACTTTATAAATACATACTTTAAAAAATACTTGGGAACTGGACCCTTATCTGCAGATGGCATTTTCAACTATGTCAACTTGCTGTCTGTATCTCTAGTTCCGTAGCTCACAAAGTCTCATTTGAAAGACTCAATCCTTATGTGATATTTTACATACAAAAGGAAATTCTAGAAAGGACATTCACATCATTCATTTTGCCCAAAACACTCATCACTACTGAGAACTTAAACCCTTTTGAGTTTATACTTTCTAACAAGTTTGATCCCTTGGAGAGGGATTCATTGGGAATACCTAGTATACACTACAATCTAGTCTTGGCCACAAAAGCAATCTAAATTGTTGTCCATTACGGGAATAGATTTGGAAGAGATTGGACCCTTGGCTTTCTATGGTTCTCTCAGAAGTAGGCCGTAGGTTCTGATTCTGTAAGGAGTGACATATGGTTTCCTATTAGTCCAAACCATATGCGACTAACGGAGTAAGTAAAGGGAATTGGAAGCACAATTTGTTTGTCCAATAGCTCTCGAATGGTCTACAGCATCTGTAGTTACACCATCACCCCATGACTACAGGATATTGAGAGTTCAAACTTATTTTCTGAGTTTCTGATGCGTTTAATCTCCACATCATTAATCATTTATTGCCGTATTATATTGCCAGATAGCTCAGGCAGAAATATTCTTTAAAGGCATTACAGTCTTCCACACTTCATATAACAGCTACAAAAGTTGGCTTCATGCTGCAATATTTTTCCAGTAGCATTAAATTCTCTGTTTTCGGCAGATTGTATCGCAGGACATGTCCCACCTCCTGTACTGTAACCAAGGAACCATGGAAAAGAAGATTGTAAAGCAACTAAATGCTTGATGCAAATCCATGTTCCAGACATAATAACTGATAACTGAATAACTGACAAAACTGATCTTTTCTGGGGATGGTCTTTTCAGTGAAGAAGGCAAGTATGCATGGCTTATGGTAGAACGTCAAATTGCCCACTGCCCATTTATCGTCTGTTGACCCTTGTGTGATTCCACATTCATTGTCTATTGTCATTCATTGTCTTCATTGTCTTTCCGATTTAGATTTAAATTTTTTTTTTTTTCTATAAAGACCATGTAGATTTTCAAAAACCAATGCAATGAACTAGTTTGGTTCATAGAGGCCATGTTTTTTTCTAAATTATTTGTTCACAAAAGATCTTTCACACTAGATTTTGTGCATAATTGAATCCAAGAGAAGGTGCTATACCTTCCCAATGCATATGATCCCACTGCTTCCTGTTTGCCCATTGGGCAAAGATAGTTACAGACTTTGTTGTTTTGAATAGACCCCCATAAGATATCCAAATAACATGCATATTATGTATATGTAAGTTCTGTGTGCCACAATCTCGCATCTTTTTACTTAATAGGCGGGGATGAAAACTATTGGGAGAATGTGAGGTATTAGGCAGAAAGTGGCAGTGATAAAATGATTCAATGATCCAATTTTTATGGACATCTTTGAAAGCTACAACAAACTTTGACTTACAACACTGGGGTAAAATTTAGGATATGTTATTAACTTAATAGATGGGGGCCTCAGATATGGGCCAATGATGAAAATATAGGCCGTACAACCTTATCTTGAACAGCTTAATTACGTTAGGAAGACAAGTTGGAGAGTGTTATTAACTATCTGGGAAGTATATCCTCAACGAATTAAACCAGCTCTGGAGGCACAAACACAGAATTCCATCCACATTTTTGACGAGGACACAAAGAGTCATAAAAACCACGTAAATTAGATCACCAATATGCCAGGTATAGAGTTATGGTCCTTCGCAACCCAAGGACAATTACATATTTGGGATCAGGCAAAAGCGTTCCTGGGTCTCAACTTGCTCTAGCGATGTTGGAAACTGAGATATACAGAACTGTCAATGGGAACATAGGAGATGGATTATGTCTAGTCTCAATAGAATCCAAAGATTCATTTGATCAGAACCCTGATCCTATGACTTCCCATTGAGAAGCTAGAACTCATCCATGGTCCTGGATCTAATCCAAAGTAGGAGGTTTCCTATGACCCTCCTTTGGGAGTGAAGGGGTATGTCTACTTTTATATAAGCAAATAATACCTTCTGCCCACGGTATTTGCGTAGGGCAACTTTTTTTCCATCATTAAAAGCAGGAAAGATCTACAATTTCAGATGAACCTCTTTCTCCAATTAGTCCAGCACGAGGTAACCGACTCACAAATTGCTTGTACTTGTAGTGGTGTGCTTGTACTCTGTTACACCAGGTTTAATCTAACCCAATATAATCCTATTACAGGCTTATATCAAATGAGAGTTGGTGGCAGTCTACTGTATGGTGCTGGTAAGTCTCTGTTTCACTGAGGCTAGTGAAAGGGGACCTTCAGCTGTCCCCAAACGTCACAAGCCCTCCTCTTAATGGCATCTAAAACAAATTCGGTGAATATCTCATGAATGTCTGTGTCACGGGTGCTCCCGCAATCCCGGGCTCGGATCACGAGTGCACCCGTGCCTCTCCTTGGTCCGGTTGCCGGCTTCACTCACCTCCCCCAGCTCCAGCGGAGTCCTCCAATGGCCTTATTTAAATTCCAGCCTCTTCCTATTGTTCTTGCCAGGTCTTCAAACTCCCCTGAAGAGAAAGCTCCTGCGTTCCTGTGATTCCTGAGTTCCTGTGTGCCAGTCCGTTCCTGTGATTCCTGCGTTCCTGTGTGCCAGTCCGTTCCTGTGATTCCTGCGTTCCTGTGTGCCAGTCCGTTCCTGTGATTCCTGCGTTCCTGTGTTCCAGCTCCTGCGATTCCTGACGCGAGTACTGGCGTGCCTTCTTGTGCTATTCTCCTCCCGTCACTCCGTGTACAGACTGTCTCCTGTGTTACAACCTTGGCAGCCATCACGGGCTAGTCGCACCTGTGGAACGACCTGGTGGTATCCCGCCGCAGCAACTCCATCCCGCTTTGCGGCGGGCTCTGGTGAACACCGGGTTCCACTTAGACTCCGGTCCCAGGTCGGCTAGTACCACCTCCCGTGGTGGTCCCGGGGGTCCACAGACTCCCAGTCCTTACAGTCTGAAGTAGCAATGCCCCTTAAATTCTGTGACTTTACATAATGCAATGTAAAATCTTCACAGTATAAAACTTTTCGCTTCAATAGATATTTAATGCCCATATTTCCATATTACTTTTTGGTAATATAAATGTCATTAAATTCTTTGAGGGAAAATGGATTATTTGTGGTAAACATACAATGGGGCAGATTTACTTACCCGGTCCATTCGCGATCCAGCAGCCCGTTCTCTGCGCTGGATTCGGGTCCGGCTGGGATTTATTAAGGCAGTTTCTCCGACGTCCACGAGGTGGCGCTGCTGCGCTGAAGAGCATCGGAAAGCGCTGGAGTTCACCGAGCCAGGCTGAGTGAAGGTAAGTGCAAGCTCCGTGACAGATTTTTTTTTTTTAAATGCAGCGTTTTTTCCGAATCCGTGGGTTTTCGTTTGTCCACGCCGCCCTATTTCCGTCGCGTGCATGCCAGCGCCGATGCGCCACAATCCGATCGTGTGCGCCAAAATCCCGGGGCAATTCAGGGGAAATCGGCGCAAATCGGAAATATTCGGGTAACACGTCGGGAAAATGCGAATAGGGCCCTTAGTAAATGACCCCCAATGTCTTCAGTTTCAGTTCTACTTTATCCAGGATAAAAATTTCGATATCTAATTTTTCTGATGCCTACGTTATAGATAATAATAATAATAATAATAATAATAATAATAATATTTTGATCTTTAGAGCCAATTGCTAAGCCTTTTCTTATAAAATGATCAATTAAAATAATTTTTGTCTCAGAAATCCATCATGTATTTACTGGATCACATAAATAATTTTTGGTTTAAGAAGAAAAACACAATTTTTATTTTCATTTTCTATTTCTAAAAAACTTACACAGATATGGAGACGAAATTTAGAGAAATGGATGAAAAAGCACAAATTTAATGTGAAAGCTCAAGAGAAAGATAACAACAACTTAATATGAATTAAAACAAATGGAGTATGTAGTTGTTTATCAGTTATCCATGACGAACTTCAAAATGATAAAATCCACTATGAGATCAAATCAAAATTATCACCTAAACATGAATCAGTTACATTATGCTAAAATTCTGAGTTGCTATAATGGTTTTCTTTGCACCTTCTATATAACTATAAAATATATGGATATGTGACAATGAAATGTGTCACATATTTTTTTGTAATAAGTTTTTTTGTAATAAGTTTAATTGTAGATTTTTTTCTCCTATTGTTATGATGATTAGAGCTGCCATCTTGCCCAAGTTCTATTAAAAGCATTAATCGATATGATTTACAGCAGCCGCAACTCCTTGCACGGCAACTCCTTTTAAAATCAAGCCGAATTCGGGTGTCCAAGTGTCAGGATCTAAGGTAGTGGATCCTCTGTACCACCGTGAGCGATGGCGTAAGCAGACACCTGGGAGCGGAGTCTAAGTGGCACCTGCTTTTCAGAGCCCGGCATAAAGCGGGATGGACTTGCTGTGGCAGGGTACCACCAGGTCGCTCCAGGGGCGCAACTTTGCCCGCGGTGGTGGCCAAGGCGTAGTATAAAGTTGTGAGGCAGAATCAGGGTCAGGGACAGACAGGTCAAGACAGGCAGCACGGGATCAACGTCAGAAACAAAGCAGGAGGTCAGGACAGGCAGCACGAAGTCAAAGTCAGGAACGGAATGGGGGCACAATGGGAAATCAGCAGACCGGCACTAGGCGACAAAACAAACTTTCTCTGAGGTATGAAGCACAAAGATCTGTCAGGGAATGTAGGAAGTGGCCTGCTTTTATAAAATTCCTGGAAATGGCCGGCACCAATTAGCTGTGCACTGGCCCCTTAAATCTTTGAGCGCCGGTGCCGCGCCTCCTAGGAGGTGGGGATGCACGTGCCGGGATGCTGGATCTGGAGCAGGAGCGTGGAGAGGTAAGGAAGTATGTAGGGGAGCTGGGGACCGGAGCGAGGCATGGGTGTGCCAGGGACCCGGGACGTGGATTGCAGGGACACTCGTGACACCTAGAATGTTACCATAACTCCCATGGAAGTAAACAGGACTTTCGGAAATAGAATAGCACAATCAACTATGGTGTTTCTCTAACTCCCAAAATTATAGATCCAGATCCAAGTTGCTCTGCAATGATGCTTTTGTTACTCCCATTATGGTGAATTGTTGTAACAGAAACAACATAGAACTTTTGCATTCAGCGGTTTCCCATAATTCCCATCCTGGACAGGAGAAGAGGTACAGTAGGTATTCCCTATCTTGTTTGGCCAAGATAAAAAATTATCTGCTTTAAGTCTAATTAATTCTATAGCTGAAGTTTTCTTTGTGTTTTTCCTAGTGTTTTAGGAAAGCATGCCTCGAGCCTCAGTCCTTGCATAGGTTCCCAAAAATTATGGCACCATCATCATGTTCCCCGCATGAAAGACAAGCTGGTTTATCGCTGACGGCTCCGATATAATGAAAGCCTTTTATCACTAGTAAAGGAGATTAAAACAACCTCCGAGTAATTATCAGATGCAGATAATGAACAATTTCAATCCAGAGACTGCCCTGGAATACAAAGATCCTGGAGCAGCAGAATGCCACAAATTATCTAGTCACCTCCGGGAAATTAGTCATATTTTCTTAACACTCAGCACTGTGATGCCATAGCATGATGGATATGCTGACAGTCACAGCAGTCCTGGTTTCCCATTTATTCAAGCAACAGGTTTGGCTTAGGCAGTCAAGCTGAAACCTACCTAATATCCAATCTCAGACCATGTACCATTTAGTTCTTGTACCCCTGCTACAGATCCTGGAGACGGAAGATTGCATTCTCCTGCTTGGTTTTATTGAAATGGTTAGTGATGGTCATTGATTTATATCTCCATAATATAATGGCAAAATTTTATGTTACGCCAAGAGGTTTTTATATGAAATGCATTATGGTTCATCTCTGCAACATAAAATTCTATTAAAGGGTATCTCCTTTCCACTGTATAGTGGATAAATGTTTGTTCTCTAAGAAACATACAGTAGTGCCGGAACCCCTGGCTTCCTGAATCAGCTTCTCCCTTAGATATTCTTGATGTCTCATAGAAGTTAATGGATCTCTGCCCTGCACTTCACAGATTTCTACATTATTTCCGGGACACTGTACAGAATGAGTGATCCCCAAATTCCTATCAGGATAGGGGAGTTCACACCCAAAGTGATTAGAAAATTGGTGAGGTGTTCAATACTTTTTTCACCCACTGGGTGTCCAAGTATGCATTTTTAAAGGTGCCATTGACATGAAATCATCACCAGATGTTGGTAACAAGCCATCAATTTACATTGGTAAATGATTTAAACGATGAAAACATTGACAGAGGAAAATGTATTGAACACATGAAGAAATAGAGATGGAAAAAGCCATGAAAAGTCATGACAGCATCTGAAATCTATCAGTAATTAGAAAACAATTATGCCCTGTAAAAAATAATACGCAATCCACTAAAATGATTATTAATTTAGACAGTCACCTTATGGTAGGAACTGATATCATAGCTGACTGGTCAATAGTGTTGGGATGACCCAACCTCGAATTTCATTAGAAGTTCAGGTCCACTGGCGGCTTTCAAACAGTTAACACCTGCGATTAGTACCAATCCCAGACAGATTTTTAAAATCAGTTTAGACTGAATCAAAATTTTTGCAGGTCGGCTCATCACAACTGTTCAATGATATTCCGACCAAAATCTGGTTTATGGCCAGCTTGAAGGACATCTACCACCAGGATCAAGGATTGTAAACCAAGCACACTGACACAATGGGGTGTGCCTCCTCTGGCAGGATCTGCTCTTCTCTTAGCTTCTTATGCCCAGGTTTTTACAAAAAAAAGAAGAGCAGATCCTGTCAGAGGGGGCACACATCAACATGTAAGTGTGTTTGTTTTACAACCCTTGATCCTGGTGGTAGATGTCTTTTAAAAGAACATCTACCATTAGGAATATTGATTGTAGGCGCCTGTAAGGTACTTGCACATCAAGAAGATTTCTTTACAATAGTGTTTTTATGTAATCCTGGGACAGCTCATTAGGGTTTTTATTAGAGATGAGCGAGCACTAAAATGCTCGGGTACTCGTTATTCGAGACAAACTTTTCCCGATGCTCGAGTGCTCGTCTCGAATAACGAGCCCCATTGAAGTCAATGGGAGACTCGAGCATTTTTCAACGGGACCAAGGCTCTGCACAGGGAAGCTTGGCCAAGCACCTGGGAACCTCAGAAAAGGATGGAAACATTTCCGTGGGGAAATGGACAGGAAACAGCAGGGGCAGCATGCATGGATGCCTCTGAGGCTGCTTAATCGCACCATTATGCCAAAACTATGGGCAACAGCATGGCAATGACAGAGTGACCGAATGAGGCTAGATAGAATCTAAAACATCCAATAATTGACCCTGACACTATAGGGGACTATGCAGAGGCAGCGGCAGGCTAGAGTGTCTTGGCAACATACCCCAAATGGACTCAGGCTTAAAACCAATGGGTGGCAGAGAGGAACCAAAGGAGGTGAGCAAGAAGCGCTCAAATAATATCGGTAAATGATAAAAGTTTGCCAGTATATTTTGTGGATTACACAGCAGGGTGGCGACAAAGTTAACATGGAAGCCATGAAAACAATACAAAATTCTGCCTGACACAGCTCGTTTGATAAGGGGACCATGTATGGAGGCAGCTATATGGACTACTTTTGGAGGCAGCTATGGCGATGACGTGTGGAGGTAGCAATGGAGACAACGTGTGAAGGCAGCTAAAAAGACGACGTGTGGAGGCTGCTATGGAGACAATTTAATTTGGATAGTGCCTGTATGTGGCAGTCCAAAAAAGTTTTCAAACCAGAGGAGCAGGTAGCTGGTCCTCCAGAAAAATTACATAGATTGAGTGCCTGTATGTGGCAGTCCAAAAAATTGTTTAAAAACAGAGGACAGGGTAGTTGGCCCTCCAGAAAAATTAAATACATAGAGTACTATAGCCAGAGCCAGTTGGCCCTGGCAAAAAAAATAGCCAGTTTCCTCTGCTTTAGTGTACAAAGAGGAGGAGAAGGAGGACAATGAGGAGGAGGAGTAGTGCATACATTATTCAGGTTCAGCTTCTTTCACCTGGTGGAGAATGGAAATGTGAAGAAATCCAGGCTTTATTCATCTTGATAAGCGTCAGCCTGTCAGTCGACAGGCGTGTACGCTTATCGGTGATGATGCCACCAGCTGCACTGAAAACCCGCTCGGACAACACGCTAGCGGCAGGGCAGGCAAGAACCTCCAAGGCGTACAGCGCCAGTTCGTGCCACATGTCCAGCTTTGAAACCCAGTAGTTGTAGGGAGCTGTGTGATCATTTAGGACGATGGTATGGTCAGCTACGTACTCCCTCACCATCTTTCTGTAAAGATCAGCCCTACTCTGCCGAGACTGGGGACAGGTGACAGTGTCTTGCTGGGGTGACATAAAACTGGCAAAGGCCTTGTAAAGCGTACCCCTGCCAGTGCTGGACAAGCTGCCTGGTCGCCTACTCTCCCTCGCTACTTGTCCCGCAGAAGTACGCCCTCTGCCGCTAGTGCTGTCAGAAGGGAAATACTGTTTCAGCTTGTGCACCAGGGCCTGCTGGTATTCATGCATTCTCACACTCCTTTCCTCTCCAGGGATGAGAGTGGAAAGATTTTGCTTGTACCGTGGGTCCAGGAGAGTGAATACCCAGTAATCGGTGCTGGAATAAATTCTTTGAACGCGAGGGTCACGGGATAGGCAGCTTAGCATGAAATCTGCCATATGCGCCAGAGTCCCAACGCGCAAGAATTCACTCCCCTCACTGGCCTGACTGTCCATTTCCTCCTCCAACTCCTCCAACTCCTCTTCTTCTGCCCATACACGCTGAACAGTGAAGGACTGAACAATGGTCCCCTCTTCTGTCTCGCCAACATTCTCCTCCTCTTCCTCCTCATCCTCCTCCACCTCCTCCGATATGCGCTGAGAAACAGACCTAAGGGTGCTTTGGCTATCAACAAGGGAATCTTCTTCCCCTGTCTCTTGTGACGAGCGCAAAGCTTCCGACTTCATGCTGACCAGAGAGTTTTTCAACAGGCCAAGCAGCGGGATGGTGAGGCTGATGATGGCGGCATCACCACTGACCATCTGTGTTGACTCCTCAAAGTTACTCAGCACCTGACAGATATCAGACATCCACGTCCACTCCTCATTGTAGACTTGAGGAAGCTGACTGACCTGACTACCAGTTCTGGTGGAAGTTGACATCTGGCAGTCTACAATCGCTCTGCGCTGCTGGTAAACTCTGGATAACATGGTTAGTGTTGAATTCCACCTCGTGGGCACGTCGCACAACAGTCGGTGAGCGGGCAGTTGGAGGCGGCGCTGCACTGCCCTGAGAGTGGCAGCATCTGTGCTGGACTTCCTGAAATGCGCACAGATGCGGCGCACCTTCGTGAGCAAATCAGACAGATTGGGGTATGTCTTGAGGAAACGCTGAACTATGAGATTTAACACATGGGCCAGGCATGGCACATGTGTCAGTCTGCCGAGTTGCAGAGCTGCCACAAGGTTACGGCCGTTGTCACACACAACCATGCCTGGCTTCAGGTTCAGCGGTGCCAGCCACAGATCAGTCTGCGCCGTGATGCCCTGTAATAACTCTTGGGCGGTGTGCCTTTTAGCGCCTAGGCTCAGCAGTTTGAGCACCGCCTGCTGTCGCTTAGCGATGGCACTGCTGCTGTGCCTAGAGCTACCGACTGATGGCGCCATGCCCACGGATGGTAATTCAGAGGAGGAAGTGGAGGAGGGGTGGGAGGAGGAGGAGGCATAGTAGGCCTTTGAGACCTGGACCGAAGTAGGCCCCGCAATCCTCGGCGTCGGCAGTATATGACCAGGGTCAGACTCGGTCCCAGCCTCCACCAAGTTAACTCAATGTGCCGTCAGCGATATATAGTGGCCCTGCCCGGCAGCACTCGTCCACGTGTCCGTGGTCAGGTGGACCTTGTCAGAAACGGCGTTGGTCAGGGCACGGAGGATGTTCTCTGACACGTGCTTGTGCAGGGCTGGGACGGCACATCGGGAAAAGTAGTGGCGGCTGGGGTCCGAATACCGAGGGGCGGCCGCCGCAATGAGGTTTCGAAAGGCCTCGGTCTCTACCAGCCTATAGGGCAGCATCTCCAGGCTAAGCAACTTGAAGATGTGGACATTGAGGGCTTGGGCGTGTGGGTGGGTTGCGCTATACCTCCTTTTGCGCTCCAGCGTCTGGGGTATGGAGAGCTGAACGCTGGTGGATGCTGTGGAGGATCGTGGAGGCGAAGATGGGGTTTTTGCACGGGAGGTGTTTGGGCCGGGGTCCTGGGCAGGGGGCTGACTAGCAGATGACACAGGGGAAGGAGCAGTGGTGTGCCCGGCCGGAGGTGAACGGCTTGGTTCCATTGAGTGGGGTGTTTAGCATTCAGATGCCTGCGCATACTGGTGGTAGTTAAGCTAGTAGTGGTGGAACCCCTGCTGATCCTGGTTTGGCAAAGGTTGCACACCACAGTCCGTCGGTCATCCGGTGTTTCTTTAAAGAACCTCCAGACTTCTGAAAATCTAGCCCTCGCCACGGGAGCTTGACTACGGGCGCTGATGCACCAGCTCTGGCCCTGCCTCTCCGTCTGGCCCCACCACTGCCTCTTCCAACGTGTTCTGCTATAGGACTCGCCTCCGTCTCAGAAGCACTGTGTTCACCCGGCCTATCAACCCAGCTTGGGTCTGTCACCTCATCATCCTCCGATCCCTCAGTCTGCTCCCTCCTCGGACTTCCTGCCCTGACAACAATTTCACCACTGTCTGACAACCGTGTCTCCTCATCGTCCGACACCTCTTTACACACTTCTTCCACTACGTGAATAATGTCATCATCACCCACAGACTGCGACTGGTGGAAAACCTGGGCATCGGAAAATAGCTCAGCAGCAGCAGGACAAGTGGTTTGTGACTGTGGGAAGGGTCCAGAAAACAGTTCCTCAGAGTATGCCGGTTCAAATGCCAAATTTTGGTGGGAGGGGGCAGACTGGGGGGAAGGAGGCTGAGGTGGAGGAGCTGGAGGAGTGCCGATTTCGGTGATATGGGTGGACTGCGTGGAAGACTGACTGGTGGACAAATGGCTAGAAGCATTGTCCGCAATCCACGACATCACCTCTTCGCACTGTTCTGGCCTCAACAGTGCTCTACCACGAGTCCCAGTAACTTGAGACATGATGAACCTAGGGAGTGTACCTCTGCGGCGTTCCCCTGCTCCCCCATCAGCAGGTGGTGTCTCACCCCGCCCAGGACCACGGCCTCTGACCCCTGCAGTAGTTGGACGCCCACGTCCACGCACTCGTCCTCTACCCCTAGCCCTCGGGTTAAACATTTTCCAAATTAAAGTGTAAACTTGAAAAAAAAAAATTGTGTGTTTATTTTTTTAGTTTTTAATTTTTTTTAACAAAACGATGCTATCCTATTGCTATGGCTAGTTTCTAACCTACACTGACAGCACACAACTGGATTTTGTGCTTTGCAAGATGAGTTTGAGCTATAAAATGAAATAAAGGTAAAAAAAAAAAAAAAAAAAATCAGCAGACTCTGCCTAATTCTACTCAAACCCCTAATAAATTGTCCCACTTTGGTGTTTGAGGTGGATATGCGTGTCACTAAGAGCTAAACACAACGGTAGCAAGTCCCCCTGCAAATTCCTCACAGTATGGTACTAGCTGCACTACTAGTGCCAGCAAGCCCAGTCACAAGCAAACAAAAAAAAGGAAAATATAACGCTATTGTAGGCCTAAGTAAGCCGTTGGGGTTCTCCTATGGCTATTTTGTAGCCTACAATGAAAGCACACTGCTTTGCAAGAGGAGTTTGAGCTATAAAATGAAATACAGCTAAAAAAAAAAAAAAAAAATCAGCAGACTGCCTAATTCTACTCAAACCCCTAATAAATTGTCCCACTTTGGTGTTTGAGGTGGATATGTGTGTCACTAAGAGCTAAACACAACGGTAGCAAGTCCCCCTGCAAATTCCTCACAATATGGTACTAGCTGCACTACTAGTGCCAGCAAGCCCAGCCACAAGCAAATAAAAAAAAAAAAAAGTATAACGTTATTGTAGCCCTAAGAAGGGCTGTTGGGTTCTTGTAGAATCACTCCTGCCTAACACTATTCTAATAGAACACCCTAACGCTTTCCCTGACCAGCAGCAGCTCTCTCCCTAGCGGCATCCAGACACAGAATGATCCGAGCAGCGCAGGCAGGGGCTAGTCTATTCCAGGGTCACCTGATCTGGCCAGCCAACCACTGCTATCGACGTGTAAGGGTACCACGTCATGCTGGGTGGAGTGCAGAGTCTCTTGGCTTGTGATTGGCTCTGTTTCTGGCCGCCAAAAAGCAAAACGGCGGGAGATGCCATTTTCTCGAGCGGGCAAAGTATTCGTCCGAGCAACGAGCAGTTTCGAGTACGCTAATGCTCGAACGAGCATCAAGCTCGGACGAGTATGTTCGCTCATCTCTAGTTTTTATCTAATCCAGTGATTTCCCTAAAAAAGGTTTATAAAATATGCTATCGAAAAGAAAGCCCCTTGATGTGTAAGTAAGTTATCAGTGTCTACCATTAGTATTTCTGATGATAGATGTCCTTTAAAGCAAACCTTTTGTAAAAAGCTCTAGCTCTCGAAGTGATAGATAAATGCTCTAAAATAAAGTGCATCAACTCATTCTATCATTGATCCGGATGGATTCCTGCTTTTAAATTGGACTATGTAGCAATCGTAGTAAGTTGCATTGTATGCAGCTATGGATCTGTGTGCTGTCTATGTGCAGTTCATTGTACATTCAGAGAGCACAAGTGTCAAAAATGGAATCCTAAGCCCCATACAATGCAGAGTTATTTTCTTTATAGATGTTTTTAGTGCCACTCTATTTTTGGTTTCTTCCGTATACCATTTGCAGTATTGGAACTAGTGTAAATGAATACTGGCCAGACGTGTCGCCAGCTGACATTGTCATCCCCATCGCAACAGGGGCACAAATGCATTCAGCTTCTATGGAAATGCATTTTAAGGTGTAAACATATCTGTCACCAGAATCACCCTTGATGCAGATAATAGATGAAGGACACAAGGACAGGCACGTTGGTATAAAATATTAGGCTTCAAATGCACCCTTCTCTGCGGAGAACACATACAATCCTTCATATCTGCTGTTCCTGCTGCTGTACTGCTACAACACATCCATTCAATTCAGCTGTGCCCTGCAGCTATCTGTTTGCTGGCGCTGCTCTCACCACTGAAGGCAAACATTGAATTAAATGTCACAATGGATGCTGAGGCATTGAGTATCGCTGATCAATGTCCTGCTGCAGAGATGTATGATACATGAATTCTGAATTCTCCCTGCCACGTGTGTACTGTAATAAGCAGTAAAAGTATAAGCAAAAGCTTAAAAGGGGTATTCCCATGTAGACAAGATTCTTAAATATACACACTCAAAATATCACATTTTCTAATTCACTGTTAAGAAAAATACAGCATTTCACCAATAGAATTCCAACCTGTCTCCATCAGTCCTGGTGTACAAAATTTTGGTTGCCCCTGGATCTGACTATAAATCTTCTGACTGTAGGGTCGGAGATACATATTGGGGCTCATTTACTAAGGGCTCCGCGGCCGCACTTTCATCGGGTTTACCGACTTTTTCCGTTTTGCGCCGAATTCCGCCTGGATTTTGGCGCACGCAATCGGATTGCACCAGCTTTCACGCGACAGAAATGGGGGGCATGGCCAACAGAAAATCCGACGGAACGTGGAATTTAAAAAACGAAGTATATCGCAAAATCAAGCACTTACATGCACCGGGAAGAACAAGGTGAACTCCGTCAGACCTCGGCGCAGCAGCGACACCTGGTGGACATCAGGCGCACTACCTTAGTGAATCGCCGGAAGACCCGAATCCTCCACTGAAAACGCGCCGCTAGATCGCGACATGACCGGGTAAGTAAATCTGCACCATTATATACAAATTGACACATTTACTCTAATGTCAGTTTGAGCAAGACTCTCTCATTATCTACCCTATATGCAACAGCTGAAGATCAGCTTATATCAGTATATTGTTCTATTTATCCAGACGGCTGGTTCGCTAACACCTTATATAGACACCACCTGCCGTACTCTGGGAGCTAGATCAGGCTGGTCGGTGTTTATGGTCTCATTCAAAAATACTTTATTCATGCATTAATCATGTAATCATCTATATCTACTTATTTTTCAATCATGCATATATCTATTTTATTAATTGTATTCACACTCATTTTATTTTTAATAGAATACAAATTTCTTGCATGTTATACACAGCACCAACTTTTTAGAATTTTTTATTTTTTGAATTTTTATTTCTTTTGTTTTACTGAAAAAAATTGTTTTATTATGTACACTTATACTATTGTCCTGATTAATAGAATACATGTGCTCTTTATGGACGTGAAGAAGGGTGCAATCCGAAACGCGTAGCCCGACATATTGCTCTTATCCCATCCTGCTCCATTGAAATAAACAAAGTGTCCGATTGAGAAGGGCGTTTCCTGCTTTATTTTCTTTCTCCAGTGTAATGTAATAGTACGTCACACGTCGTCTGGAAATGTTTGGAGAGGGCTCATGGGATGAGCATTTTGCAGCAAACACCCTCCGGCAACACCCACGATCGGTGTTTACACGGCCATCGCCACCGGCGGCTTTAAATCAATAGCGGCGCATGGGAGATAGTGGTAGATTTCCTTTAAAAGCTTTTCATGAAAGATCTACATCTCAGAGGACTTGAGCAGGATTTACACCTATTTTCAGGAAAATCCATTTGCTATCCATAGTTATAGATTTTTCTTTATATTGTTTGTCATGTCATTTTTGATAAACACTGCCCATTATACTCCATTAACTTTTTAACAAAGTCAATAAATGCTAATTATACAAATTATATGAAACACCTTCTGTTCTATACTGATCTCTAGTTCAATAGTCGGTCTTGGACCACGAGCTTGAAATAAAGTTGTTATTGCATAATATTTTGTAAGGCTTCTTTATGCACTCTTATGTAAGATTTATACAAGGTTGGACAGACCTTGCTTTGAAATATGTTCCCCACGATATCAATATATCACTGGACACATTTTTTATTATTACACCCATTGTGAGCTTCAAAGATATAAAGCAAGTGGAGAAAGCATGTTAATAATTAATGTCTTCCGCATGCCGAGCTCTGACAGCATAATGTAATAATAGAAGGCTAAGAAATCCCTGCCCTCCGGTGCCACACCGGCTATTCAGAGGGAACATGGTGTGCATTGGTGTAACTTAGGAATTGTTATTCTGTTTTACATGCAAATTGTGTTGGATATAAATAATAATACCCACTTAGGGGGTGAAGGTAATAGTGAGATAACCACCTCAGGCAGTGTGTATAAGAAAGTGATGATCTGTACATTGCGAGCACCAATTGTAGTAACAATCTCAAGTATTTTCCATTGTTCTTTAGACACTTCTGGAAGTATCGGCAGTCACAGTGGACACAGCTCTGTGACAGGACCAAGGTAAATAACTTTTTTCTTGTCCCCTCATTGGCCTCCTTGGTGTTTTCTTGCCAAACTGGATAACCACCATAATATTGTGCCCACCATCTTCAGGCCCTTTAACAGAATAGAATCCATGTACTTCTGTGGCTTTTTCATGCAGTTTGGAGTACGGACAAGTTTTTGAAAAGTCTTTTTCGTTAAAGGGGTATTCCGGGAATATGAACATCTTGTCATTAGTCACAAAACGGAGCTTAAATAGTTTGATTTTATGATTTACAAAATTTATGGCTTCTCTAAAGTAGGTGGAGTTATCACTAAGATGGCCGCCACTGGAAACTACAAGTTCCATGATCCTTTAGTTCTCAGTAACTCCTCCTACCTCTTATGCTCTGCTCCCAGTGATGATGTAATAGGTTTTCTTGCACTGTTACCATAGTAATGATGTGTAACTGCCATCACCACAACACTGACCATACTGGATGCACTGCAACCAACCGACAACAGCCAAACGTAGTGGTGATCACATGACATGCCCAGCCAGGTACAGGACATGTGATGTGGACATGTGACCAGCGGCCATCTTCTGTCCTGCAACGGACCGCACGGAGGAAATCAACGGACTGCTACGGGCCAGTAGCATTTTAATTCTTCATTACAGTCTATGTCACCAGCATTTTCTGCTAAGGGGAGCAAAATTTTAAATAACAACTAATTACACATTAGCTTATATTTTGAGTGCCCACTTGTATATGAATTATGCTGATTTCTGGAATACCCCTTTAAGGGTCATTAGACGTTTGCATGCCTTAGAGCCTATGTACTGGCTATGTACTGGATTTCCTGAACTGAGCCTTACTGGACGGAACTGAACATGTCAGTAGTCCATTGGTTCAAGGTTTTAGAAATCCCTCCAGCACACAGAGCAAGTTTCTCATTGGTGACTTTGGTGTAACTGTACATAGCTTTGCTAGTGCCAATTGTAGTAATGAGGTGGTGAAAGGTCCTGAAGGGTTCTTGAGCACCTGTCTCCCTAAAAATTTGGTGGCAGTAGATGGGAAATGCCTCTCACCATTTCCTGGTAGAGCAGAAAGAGGTATTTTCATTTTGAATGCAAACTTAGCTTCCAGCTGTAAATCTATGAACATTCTATCCTTTTGTATTTTGTCTCTTTTTTTTAATCACAGTTTTTGTAAATGGAGTTTATTTATTTTGATCGCAACAGTATCACCCTAGAAATAAGTGTACAGTTTCTCTTCAGCACCTAAACAGTAAAAATCAAGAATTAACTTGCTGTAACTGTATTTTAAGGGGTGAACAAACAGGGGCACAGCATGGAGGGACAATGTAATTACTAGTTTATTTTTTTGGGCAGCAACCACCCCCCTTCCCTGGGCAACTCAGAATTCTGTCCTATTCTCGGACAACTACTTTAATGGGATGTGTTTCTGGACATGCTGTCCGGAAAGATACATAAGCACTGTTAGATATTTACTTAAATTTAGGTATCCCAATCCTAGTCTTCCAGTTATGGAACCCAACAAAAGCTTTCCTGCTGCTTCCTGGGACACATAGCACCCTGCAGGCTGACACTAATCACCTCTTGGGAGTAAATACTTAATTCAACTTCATGATCATATGTAATGCAAAGAGAATACAAGGTTATTTTACTGAACCAGGTGAAAGCTATTTATTTGTGATGTTCCCACAATAATGTAATGAATTATAACATAACATAGTAAATTGGACTTAATTATCTTTCCTTTTCACTACCACAAAGATACATTGGCAAGAATATATTGCAAAACACTGAATGCTTAGTCAATTAGCATTATCATGCCGCAGATTAACAACGTGCCGGGAGTTCACCATTGACAAACCAGAATGCATTAGGGAATGATGGGAGTAATTATGGCTAAAAACCTAATTCTCCTTGCAGTACCACTTTTCTGACATATTCTGACAATAGAATACTTTAAGGAGGACTGGTAACCATGTAAAAATGCTAAATGACACAAATTCCATTGGCATTGTGCCCCTGATCAACATGGACATGGGATTATTTATCATGAGAGACATTTTTGAAGTTACTTGATGTAGTGTGTATTGCTATACTTTACAGTGAATGGCACATGGTGTTTGACAAATTTGGCATTTCTATAAGTTTGTTCTTAAATAGCTTGGTCACCTTTAAGAGAGTTAACCCCTTTCTGGAAACTGCCTGGACTCTACGGAAGTGCTTGTACTATCCAGCAGAATTCCAGACTTCCTTTGACCTCCTGTGTCCTGCTGGCTTCTGGCCAATGGAGGAGATGTATAGTATATATTAGTATATCACCATACATGGCTGGAGGGGCATGCGGCTGAGCCTACCCCTCCAACCACTCATAGGAGAAAAGTTATGATGGAGGGGGTGAGCAGACAGTAACGACTGCATAGTTCCTCAGCCAGAAGCCAGCAAAGAATGCACCCAACAGCTAATCCTTGCTCTCCTGGATGGTGTGATTATGTGACCCACTGCTCACGGAGCCTTCCAGCTGCTCCAAGGAGGGTTTGATGGGGGGAATATAATATGGGTGACCTTATTAGGGCAAGCCACTTACCCTGCTAAACGTCCTTAATTGGGAACAACCCTTTAAAATATTTAAATCTCCAAGAGAACCTTCCAACAATTTTTGCTACTTTTTTTCTTTTTTTTTTTTAAAAGTCAAATTACCTGATTTGGTCCATAGAGGCTAACCAAATCTACTTTGCCACTCACTTATTTTTAAAGTGAAGTGTGTGGTGTTAAAGAGGAACTGTCACCCCGAAAATGACCCCCACAAAATGTGCCCCCCCCATACTCCTCACCCCAGCCCCTTTCTCCCCAGACAGTTTTTAAAAAAATGTATTTGTGGTTAATTGCTTTAAAGCGATCCGACCTCTTACTAAATAAGAGGTCGGATTCTCCTATCTTGTGCCTGGGCAGTCGGCCTTATTCATTAGGGGGCCGGCCGACACAGCCCCTCCACACCCCCTTCACACCCCCTGTCTGCGGGGACCTGCAGGAGAAGCCGGCAGCATCGCATGTATTGTGTATTGTCGGCTCTCCGAGATTCGGTGCTGTATATAAGCCTGGCGCGGCCCCAGCTGCTGTTAGTGCAGCGCGGCCGGCCGGCAATGTATAGGAGAAAGTCTGTGGCCGCAGCCGCTGTCAGTGTGGGGCAGCCGCATCTCGGAGTGTCGGCAGCAATTACGCAATACATGCGATGCTGCCAGCTTCTCCTACAGGTCCCCGCAGACAGGGGGCGTGGAGGGGGTGTGTTGGCCGGCCCCCTAATGAATAAGTCCGACTGCCCGGACACAAGATAGTAGAATCCAACCTCTTATTATTATTTATTTAAAATTAAAAAAAAAAAACTGTCTGGGGAGAAAAGGGGCTGGGGTGAGGAGTATGGGGGGGCACATTTTGTGGGGGTCATTTTCGGGGTGACAGGTCCTCTTTAAACTTCAAAAAGTTGCAACACTTTGGACCAAGTAAACCCTTATAGTTCTATTTTACAACTTTTTGATGCCAGAATTTTGGTGTGCCCAATAGCCAAGAGGTAATCTTTTATTTGCATACACCACACAGAATATTAACGGTACTGTAACAGTTCCGAAGTTAAAGGGGTTTTCTACAATATTAATACTGATAATCTACAATAGATGGAGATCTGACACTGTGCACCCACCGACCAAATCCGCATATGCAAATTTAGGAAAAAAGTATGTTGTTCTATAAAAGATAGTACAGTTTTTATTTGTTCATACCAATTAAGATAAACCCATACATTCTTATTTTTAAAGTCTACACTTGCATAATGCACAAATTCTACCATTGTGCCTCTGTCAAATTGGCTGAAACCTTGCCAAGTCATCGACAGATGCTAATATGAAAAAGTCCTCGCCTCTGTCACTCTGAAGAAAATGTCTGTCTGTCGGTGAATATCAGCAAACCTGCATTGATGTAAAAAAAAAAAAAAAAAAAAAAAAAAAAAAAGGGTCCCCAACCCCTCCCATAGGAGATGTTCAGGTTCAGGTTCAATTAGAACATAAAGGAGGTGGAAAGAGAATCCCATTTATCTTCGGTTTCATTGTTGGAATAATCTACTAAGAATTTAGCAGTTCCATCTCCCCAGACATCCGCCGCAGCCGGCAATCCAGCAACTCATTCATCTTAGTGTTCCCACAGCTCCCAGGCGTCTACTTAAAGCCTGCGGGAAATGTTTACAGGTCCAGACAAGATGCGCCTCCAACTACTGTCAGAAGTGTATTAATATATTGCACTGTGGCGAATTTCAGGGGTTTGAGCATCGCTTCCCTCATAATATAGTTTTATATTTCACACTGTGGATTCACTCATTGGGATTGATCACACATATGGTTGCTTTACATTTTCTACATTAAAAAAAAATCTAAATCTAACTACTTGACATTGTCAGTTTTCCTAAATATAAATTGAAATCCTGTAGAATTTTACACAATACTCTCTGTATCAATCTCAGAGGTGGACTTCTCATATAAAAATGGTTTTCAAGAGGATTCTTGCAAAAAGGGAATTTAAAACCACCTTGTGCAGGGACAAGCATGGGTACAGGGTAAAGGGTCTTTGGTACAGCATCTAACATATATAATTTCAAGACCTATAACTAGATCCGGTCCCTAAACTAATGCTAGCCCGAGACCAGACCCTGTAATTAATACAAACCACAAACCTCTCCATTTACTAAGACTACCCCAGACCCCTCCATAAAAATATACACCAGACCTCTAAATTAATACAAACCCCTCAATTTATTGATTACCCTAGACCAAAATAGACTCCTACATCAATGTTAATCCCAAGACACCTGAATAAACTTAAAACCAGAACCTTTGTTTTAAATAACAGATCCAGCCTCTAATTTTAGACCCCAGACCAATATTATAATATATAACTCTCAAGCCTGACCTCTTCAGACTTCAAACTAATGTAGTCACCCCTTCTATATCATTACTAAATATTGATTATTCTAAATAGCCCTATTAGACAATGTTGGGACCACCAAGACCACTCCAGAGAAATAGAGCCTTTAATTTAGGATGTCTTCTGCTGTATCTATGGGACCCAGTATTGGGTAGGAGCCCACATCCTCTGGTACTCTGGTGGGCCAGTCCAAGACTGTTACAAAGCCAACAGGCTTGCATGTATTGTAATCTGTAACCGGTTGCAAAGCTCACTATTGTAGACCTCTTATCACCTGGCAGAACAGTTTCAGGACATAAAGTCTAGTCAAATCAATAAACATCATCCAAAATATGAATTTAAACAATATGGAAAAGTTGCTAAATTCTAGGCAGCCTGCAGCACCAATCCATCTGTCTCATAGACCCCCTGCAATGTCCCTAATACTGGTCCCTGTAGGAGACTGGCTGTGTGAATAGAGAAATTAACTCCGCAGACTGGTATGGAGTTGAGTGCTGTCATAACATGCCGCTATTATTATCATCATGTCCTAGATCCTGAGACATTAAGGAAGACTGCAGAGACGCGGCCATTGTATGGCTCCTCAGGTGTCAGAAGTAGGACAACTTAAAGAAAAGCTCTTGATGGACGTCCACAAGTAAACTGCTCTGCACAGTTCCTCCAATACTAACAAAAAACAGCTTTAGCTAAACAAGAACAGGATTCAGCCCTCTGCCAGTGCAGGAACTTTGCAGTGTGATCTCATTGCGGGATGAGAATACAGAGCGCTTTGACTAGAAGATATTTCTCTTGCTGCGGCTTATAGATTAAAGGAAATCAACCAGGGTAAAAAAAAACACAACATATATTTGCCTCTGCCTCTTCATCTTGATCCAGATGGTGTTCTTCGCTAGTCTTGACACACTGGGTTCACCTAGTAATGAAACTTATAAAGAAACTGCAGCACGGAGCATAGGACAAGATGTCCGGTGCTCCGGGCTCCTAATTATGCACGCCCCCCACACTTACGCTGGGAGAGGGAGGTGACGTCACACAAAAGGCATGAATTCACGCCTCTTGCGTGACCTCAGCTCGCTCTCCCATGCTCCCAGCATGCATAAGAATGCTGCCAGCAGAGCCAGACATCTTGTCTCAATGCTCGTAATTACTTGTTCTTTACCGGGTGATCCTGGCGTGTCAAGACTAGTATAGGAAAGCACCGGGATCATGATGAAGAGGAGACGAGGTAAGTATTTGTAACCTTTTTCTATTTTTTTTAGTGGTAGATTTCCTTTAAGTAACATATTCTTGGTTCATCTTGTCTCCTGGGTAATAGCAATAAGTTTGCTTTCTATAGTACAGTAAATCACATTGCAGTTTATTAGCATAGTAGTAGTAATCACTGGTGTAACTTGAAGCAGTTTGGCTCCAGAGTAAAATGTGTGCCAGGCTCCTCAATTTACAATCATTCACCTTTTATCTACACTAGAGCACAATAGCCGACATTAAACCTGTCTATGCCCTCCACCACCGAGGACATTGACATTAACCCTGTCTTTGCCATCCACTTCCATTGATGTAGACATTCAATTCTCTGCTTAAACTACCAAGGGTGCTGAAATTAACCCATTCACAGTCCTTGATCACCAGGAATCTTTCAATAAATCTCTTACTTTTGGGATAAGGGATTTGAACCTTTACCTACTCTACAACTACTCTATAATATTGGTTTCATAGACACCAAGTAGCCCTTCACTATATATCCGGCTGTTGTATTAATAACTATTTGGGCTTTATACAGAAAGAATTATTTGGCAATATTTGGGATTGCCCTTAATGAACAGTGTCCCGTTCTCCTACTGCCAGACTCTACACTCACCGGCCACTTTATTAGGTACACCATGCTAGTAACGGGTTGGACCCCCTTTTGCCTTCAGAACTGCCTCAATTCTTCGTGGCATAGATTCAACAAGGTGCTGGAAGCATTCCTCAGAGATTTTGGTCCATATTGACATGATGGCATCACACAGTTGCCGCAGATTTGATGGCTGCACATCCATGATGCGAATCTCCCGTTCCACCACATCCTAAAGATGCTCTATTGGACTGAGATCTGGTGACTGTGGAGGCCATTTGAGTACAGTGAACTCATTGTCATGTTCAAGAAACCAGTCTGAGATGATTCCAGCTTCATGACATGGCGCATTATCCTGCTGAAAGTAGCCATCAGATGTTGGGTACATTGTGGTCATAAAGGGATGGACATGGTAAGCAACAATACTCAGGTAGGCTGTGGAGTTGCAACGATGCTCAATTGGTACCAAGGGGCCCAAAGGGTGCCAAGAAAATATTCCCCACACCATGACACCACCACCACCAGCCTGAACCGTTGATACAAGGCAGGATGGATCCATGCTTTCATGTTGTTGACGCCAAATTCTGACCCTACCATCTGAATGTCGCAGCAGAAATTGAGACTCATCAGACCAGGCAACATTTTTCCAATCTTCTACTGTCCAATTTCGATGAGCTTGTGCAAATTGTAGCCTCAGTTTCCTGTTCTTAGCTAAAAGGAGTTGCACCCGGTGTGGTCTTCTGCTGCTGTAGCCCATCTGCCTCAAAGTTCGACATACTGTGCGTTCAGAGATGCTCCTCTGCCTACCTTGGTTGTAACGGGTGGCGATTTGAGTCACTGTTGCCTTTCTATCAGTCTGCCAATTCTCCTCTGACCTCTGGCATCAACAAGGCATTTCCGCCCACAGAACTGCCGCTCACTGGATGTTTTTTCTTTTTCGGACCATTCGCTGTAAACCCTAGAGATGGTTGTGCGTGAAAATCCCAGTAGATCAGCAGTTTCTGAAATACTCAGACCAGCCCTTTTGGCACCAACAACCATGCCACGTTCAAAGGCACTCAAATCACCTTTCTTCCCCATACTGATGCTCGGTTTGAACTGCAGGAGATTGTCTTGACCATGTCTACATGCCTAAATGCACTGAGTTGCCGCCATGTGATTGGCTGATTAGAAATTAAGTGTTAACGAGCAGTTGGACAGGTGTACCTAATAAAGTGGCCGGTGAGTGTATATCAACAATGCCTTGGCGGGATAATGTGTCTTCAGTAAATGACACTTTACACAGCACGACATCCATTGTATTTCTGTAAGTAGCTAAGTCACTATTTACTATCATTTGATGAAGCCTCGGGTAACATCTTTAAGAACTATAGCTACCTGCCAGCAGCTTTGTCTTTTGTTGGTCCTACACTCCAAGGGTCCTTATATGAAGACAGATTTCCTAACTCTGGTGGTATGTTCTCTTAGAAGCAATGTAGAGGAAATATGGCCAGTGCAAGAACATGAAACACACATGTTATCATGATGTTCTGATCAAGCACATCCCCTTTAAAGAGGACTTTACTGGGAGGTCATGTACCACCAATTTTGGCACAGCAGAAAATATTTCTCTAGCCTCTGACCATTCCTTAGCTCTTTACTGTAGTTGGTCTTCTCCAGTCTAGAGCAACCACACACATGACTGCAGAAAGCATATTGGGGGTGAAAAGAACAGCACTAATTGGGGCTGGAGAAGAAACTTCCACAAGCAATAGTGCAGATAGGTGGAAGGTCCCCTTTGAGCATATATTCACTCAAGGCCAGCTCCAGGTTTCAGTAGGCCCCTGGGCAACAAAGCCTCAGTGGGCCCCTTTGCAGTGAAATCACGTGGTAGCATTAAAATATTCAGAAACTAAAACAGTACCCTATTCCCTAAAATGTTTCCTAGTTTAGCATACCAAACAGCCCCTCATGGTTATTTTATGTACAGCCCTCATATGGTTATTTTATATAAAGCCCCCCTCACCCCCTATGGATTAATTAGATACAGCCCCTCTCCCCCCCCACAGATTCTTTGTGTATAGCCTTATGTGGGCCCCCCAGCACCCCTGGGCCCAGGTACTTGCACGGGTATGCCCAATGCTGGCACCAACCCTGTGTTAACTAGTCGTGTGAATGGGAAAAAAAAATGTAGAATGAAGCAGAATACTCACAGGAGGAGTGGATACTGGGAAAACTCTTTCGGCCCTCAGACACAAGGCTGGCATCTCCAGTGCAGTGCATCTCTTCATTCGATACACCATCAGGAAAGCAGCGGTAAAAAAAATCAGGACGTGGCCTAAGAATTCAAATACATTTTATTAGCCAGACCTTCAAAAATACAGATCTTAAAGGGGTTGTCTGGAACTAACTTCATATAGCTGTGGAAGGAGGTGGCTCCGTTCACTGTGTAGTAGCAGTGCTGGATTACTTCAGCTCAGCTCCATGACTTGAACAGGAGCAGAGATGCAATACTCTGGCACTGCCACTACACAGTGAATGGAGCTGTCTTATTTCAGCTGTACATAGTTGTAGACCAGAAGGCTGCTGTCACAAGGGTCGATTCACAGTACCATGCATCATGCGACAGGATTTAGTGTTAGGATGAGGTATGCTCCTAAGAAGCTCTACACCTCCAATATAAAATAGTTCTTCAAAATCAATCTGTTAGCAAATGCTGCCTGAAAGAAGGGCAGTATATTACAGTTCTGGTAAGTGGTCTATACTACTACAGTAGTAGCCAATGCAACATTATGCTGTTTAGCTATTTGAAGCATTAAAAGAATACAATGGACTACTGGTTTAGGAGTCCAGTAGATTCATGAGGAGTGGTTGGTGACACTTCCAAAGTATAATAATTCATTTCAAACAGACAACCTATGGACAGCTGTTGCTTCTAGAAGAGAAGAGCCTTGCACAACCCCTTTAAGAAATACTTTTCAATTTGTTCTCTATGAAGGTTTCCCTTCCATTACTGTAATTTTGAGTGAACCATTTGCAAGTGGTTTTCCAAGAAAGCCAAGAAGAGTAATGATGACATTATAGAGAGACGTAGGAAGCAATTGATATTTTCATCTATTACAGCAATAATGACACACTCCTCTCACTTCCAGAAATGATCTGGTAATGATTGCACAGGAGCAGACATTCTCCAGTAAACAGGACTTGTATTGGACTGTATGACACATGGTACAGAGTTATCAAGTGGTTTCTATTGCAAACATTTCTAATCATTTTCATGTACCTACCTTCCCACTATGAGCTTGATAGTATTAGTGCACACTCCATTCAGTGCCAAGGCCAGGGAGACAGCTAACGAAACATAACATATGGTGAATTAAAGCTTTGAAATATCCTTCCCCAAGTGACAGACATGGCTGATACTACTTCCTTATAGGAAATCTAATTTATATGGGCTGGACAAAGCTTTAAACTTATAACCTGAATGGGATATATATATGTAAGATTTTTGGGTTCTGATTGCCGAAACCCAAAGAATGACAAAAGTAGGATCTCATATTCCTTGTACGATTTAGAGTGCCAGGTCGAGCATGTGTTCCTCTACTCCATTCATCTGTCTCTATCGCAGAGCAAAGTACAGCTATCAGGAGCTGCAAGGAGCTGCAAGGAGGTGAATGAAGAATCTAAGACACAAGTCTACTTGACTTTACAACCCTACAGAGAAGAAGGGACCGCCATTCCTTAGGCCTTCACTGATGAGGAACCTATCTTGTTCAACTTTATCCAAATTGGGCATTTAGGAACAAATAGTATTAGGGGGTTATAAAGAATTTTCCGATAAATTATATAGACAGTAATTGATCTGATAAATGTTGGACCACACATACTAGATAACTATGGAGTCACACATAAGGACATAGCCTTGTGCTACAATCAGACTACCACTCTCTTTGGATGTGCAATTGCCTAGAAATGAGACTCTCGTCTTAAATTAACTTTAATTAGTTTGTTACTTACCCAAACAAGCTTCTTTGATCTCTGTTCTGTCTGTTCGCTGGATGATCTTCACCACAAAAATCACAGCGAGGGGAGTTAGAAATGAAATGGCCTGTGCAAAATGTAACAAGAAGAGTCCTTAAAGGGAACCTGTCACCAGGGACCTCATTTTCACTAAATACAGGTAATAAAAGCTCATTACACCTGTACTGCAAATATGTCTTTGTGCCTTCTCTAAGCATTTGTTATAACTTACCTTGCACCCTGACAGAATCCTCTGTAAAGTCCCAGGGGTTGGTCTCTGGTTTGGATGCATTTCAAAAAACAACACGTGACTTGTCTGTGCTGTGCACTCTTGAGCTCTCAGCCCAGGGTCACTATCATGGGGGATCTAGTGTTACTGTGTTTAAGGGACCCCCCCCCCCGCTTTCCAATGAAAAGGGAGGGGCTCACAGTACCCACTACCCTCCTTTACACCCAGGCCCTATCAGTCTGAAAGAAAAAAAATCTATACTCACATTTCGGCTAATTCTCTCTGACCCAGTGGCTCCATCTTCTCCCCTTCTGGTTCAGTCTTCTCCCCTTCGTGTCCATTGCTATAACGCGGCGGCGGGAGCATCTGGGGTGACATTTTATTAAAAGAGAGCATCCAGGGTGGAGATTTCATTAAGGAGGGGCATCTGGGGTGGACATTTCACTATCCGACTATGGGCTGGGGGGAACTATCTATACACTGAATGGGCATGTGCATAGGCTATCTATACACTGAGTGAGCACATGCAATAGAGTGGGGTCCTGTCAAAAAAGTGTCTAGCTTGTCATGGCTTGAAAATGTTTAGGTTAAAAAAAAATGTGTATACAATGTTATGTATCAAATGTGGGAATGGATACTGGAAGGAAGTGGGCCCACAAAAATCTTCCACTCAGGGGCCCCAAAATTCCTAGCTTTCCCCCAGTGATGTCAGCTCACCAGGCAGTGAGCTCTGTTCCTGTGCACAAAGAAGGAGGGGGGAACTGTACAGTAACACAAAGGTGGGGGGCTGAGAGCTGAGAAGTGAGTAGCACAGACAAGTCACTTGTAGTTTTTTTTAAATGCAGCCAAACCAAAGCCCAACCCCTAGGACTTGGCAGAGGATTCTGTCAGGGTGCAAGATAACACACAATTATATTGTAATGCAAATGCTTAGAGAAGGCAGAAGGGTATATTTGCAATGCAGCTGTAATAGACTTCAGCAACCTGTCTTTAGTGAAAATGAGTGCCCTGGTGACAGATACCCTTTAAGGTAAAAGATTGACTAAATAAAATATCAGATCTGTAAAAGGTCCAAATCTAGATACCCCTATTCATACATAACTTATAAAGAAGTGTCACTGACAAAATCCTCTTTATAAGCTATAAATCATACGGTAGGTTTCCTTTAATGTGTAATAAGTGTTTAGGGCATGCTTGCTCCTTCCTAGACAAAATCAATGGATATAGTTGAAGAGAACCTGTTTGCTAAACTAACCCACACTAACTAAACATATCTTTGAAAACTGCTATTATAGAACAGTACTTGTCATTCCACATACTTGTCCGTATGTAAAGGTAACTCATCATCTATGCATAATCATGTTCTTCTAGTTCAGCCATGCCTCTAGCTTCATGGTTGCCAAGGGTCCTGCTCTCTCTTCAGCTGAGCCAATTCAGCTCTACGACATTATTTGCATGGTGGCTGTGTGACTTGTTTAAGAGAATTTGTAATGGAGGGGTGAATAAGGAGGCGGAGCTATAAACTGGCCGTATGTGATTGGCTGAAGAGAAATCAGCTCACCCCTCCTTTAGAAACTGTCTTCAGTGAAGGGAATGATCTGGAGGTGTGGTGAGGAGAAAGAGGTTGGTTGGCATTGGAGAGTCATTTATTTTAAATGGACTGTGGAATTTTTCAGGCATGGGGAATAACAATATAGGGATAGTTGTACTACTGTATAATAACAGCTTTCAAATATATGTTTAGATAATATGAGTTAGTTTAGAGTGACAGTACTTGGCTCCTTTCCACTTAAAAGGAATCTAAGAAGAGGCTGGATAAACAGTCATAGAGGTCTTGCCAATCCAAGGGATTGAATGTAAAGTTGCGTTGGTCAGGGCAGTTATAATAATCATAACTATAACCAGCTTGTGTGTTTGGTTTGAAGGGGCCCTTGAGAGGGTAACAGTGGGACCCTTATGCCTAAATTTCTTTAATCCATTCTTTATACTACAGAGCCACTAGGAATGGTTAAAATAAACTTACAAAAAAGTATAATACACTTTTATTCAATACAACATAAATATTTAATCAGTAAGCTCCCCTTCAAAGATGGCTTCAGGCAGCACAATTTATCATTAAAACACAACAAAGTAAACACAGAAATTTGGACCAAAAAAAATCAAAAGAGTTTAATAACTTACAAACATCAGCCGTGTGGGTATGTTGTCTGATTGTACCAGGGGATTCTTATACAGCCAGATCTCTTCTGGTTGGATTACACGCTGGAAAGGGTCCAAAAACTCTGTAAATCTAAAAGAAACAAATACAACAACATTGGTTTAGTAAATAAAATACCAAAAAGGTAATATTTAACACATAGACAAATCAGATATATGCATTCATTTGGTCACTTTTCTTATTTAAAACTATATACTGTATTAATCTTCTCAGCTCCTCCTGCTCTATAACACACTGCCTACAAATAGGACACTATACAAACTCTGCTCAGCTCCTCCTCCTGTATAACATGCTGCCTGCAGATAGGACACTGTGTACACTCTGCTGATTTCCTCCTGCTTTATAACATGATACCTGCATAGAGGACACCATCTATAATCAGAGACAGATGACACCGGACCATGGACCCTGGGCTGTGTGATTATTATAGACCCTGGAAGTCTGGAATTCATATCCTACATATAGTACTAGAATAAGCTTCTTGGAGCATCGAGGATGCGTCCCTTCCGCCGGCTTTCAATTTGCTGTTTCTGGACCTTTGGAGGACCACCAAAGGTCCCAAAATGGCTCTCGTACATATGAATTGGGAGCAGAAACAGATGTATGAGGTTTTCATGGGTGAAGGCCCTTCCCAGTCTTGAGAAAATTTGGTGGTTTGTTTGGGTAGCCATGGCCCCCTAGAAGGCTTGGGCCCTGTGCGAACGCCCAAACCACCTATATTCTAATCCACTACTGGAGATAAAACGCTGTAGCCCTTTAGGGTGTAGATTTAAATTCTGTTATTAAAATTGTGTCCATGTGTTGTATCTTAATATGTACATACTATATACCAATTTGGTTTCCCTATTGTTATCATGATCACAGTTGGCACATTGACCACTCAGCTAATACCGCTGGATTTGTAAAAATGAACGGCGCTGGTGATATGTATACTGGGACAAGTCACATTTACTAATTAGTTCAACTCCTCTTCAGTCTTTACATAACAACCCCTACATATACACTCACCGGCCACTTTATTAGGTACACCTGTCCAACTGCTCGTTAACACTTAATTTCTAATCAGCCAATCACATGGCGGCAACTCAGTGCATTTAGGCACTGCTGATCTACTGGGATTTTCACGCACAACCATCTCTAGGGTTTACAGAGAATGATCCGAAAAAGAAAAAACATCCAGCGAGCGGCAGTTCTGTGGGCGGAAATGCCTTGTTGATGCCAGAGGTCAGAGGAGAATGGGCAGACTAGTTCGAGCTGATAGAAAGGCAACAGTGACTCAAATCGCCACCAGTTACAACCAAGGTAGACAGAAGAGCATCTCTGAACGCATAGTACGTCGAACTTTGAGGCAGATGGGGTACAGCAGCAGAAGACCACACCGGGTGCCACTCCTTTCAGCTAAGAACAGGAAACTGAGGCTACAATTTGCACAAGCTCATCGAAATTGGACAGTAGAAGATTGGAAAAACGTTGCCTGGTCTGATGAGTCTCGATTTCTGCTGCGACATTCGGATAGTAGGGTCAGAATTTGGCGTCAACAACATGAAAGCATGGATCCATCCAGCCTTGTATCAACGGTTCAGGCTGGTGGTGGTGGTGTCAAGGTGTGGGGAATATTTTCATGGCACTCTTTGGGCCCCTTGGTACCAATTGAGCATCGTTACAACGCCACAGCCTACCTGAGTATTGTTGCTGACCCTTTATGACCACAATGTACACAACATCTACTTTCAGCAGGATAATGCGCCATGTCATAAAGCTGGAATCATCTCAGACTGGTTTCCTGAACATGACAATGAGTTCACCGTCTCAAATGGCGGTGAGGCAGTTCTGAAGGCAAAAGGGGGTCCAACCCGTTACTAGCATGGTGTACCTAATAAAGTGGCTGGTGAGTGTATTTCACAAAGCAAAAACAAGTCATGAGGCGGCAACTAGGAAGTGACAACGAATAATGCTTTATTAGTCAATACAAAGGACCAAACATATAAAACCATATTCAAAGTACATACAAATATATAAACAAAAACTGAATGAATTTGAATGAATGTGTTTGCACACGTCAGTGTGCTGGAGAGGAGGAGAGAAGTGCAGGTCCTGCGCCTTAACATGGCAAAATATAGCGCATGTTGTGGGGAAACATGTGCTCAACGCCAAAAGGCTTCAATGGGGCCGCAAATGGTTCTGCCGGATACCATGTAATGCACTCTTCGTTCGGACACGGTCTTGTCCACCCAACCATCATGTCTAGTCTTTACGGGGTAAAAAGGGCCAAAAAAAAAAAAGTGTCTCAAAATCCATAAAAAGTCACAGCACATACACTAGGAGGGTACTGGAGTAACTAGGAGACTTTTTATGGGACTTTTTGCTAAAGTCCTAAGTTATGACTCTGGCTTCGCACGGCATTACACTAGCAGTAGTTGTATGTTTATGTGAAATTAATAAAGAGGTTAAAATAATAAATAATTCCTTTATTTATATAGATCTACAGATTACGCAGCGCTACACAGATCTTTCCAAATCGGTCACAATCTAATCAACCTACCAGAATGATTTTGAGTGTGGGAGGAAACTGGTGGACCCGGTGGAAACCCACGCAAACATGGGGAGAACATAAAAACTTTGTGCAGATCCCTTTGCAGGTCCCTGGATGGGACTTGAACACAGGACCCCAGTGTTGCAAGACCAAAAGCCTCAATGTGGCTATTTTTTACACCAAAAACTAAAGAAAACCAGTGATAAATAATACCTACTATCACTATCATCAAGGACAGGTAAAGAAAGAAGATTAAGAATTATAACCAATAAAGCATTTTAATAAATAATATGTTGCTACCATAAATATAATCATTTTCTGTAAAAAAAAACAAAAAAACAAAAGAAACAACACACACATATTTAAAAATGACTCGATAACAAAACCTCAAGCGGTGAGTTTCCTTTAATAACAGGCCAGATGGGAAATATAAAGGTTTAAGCAAAAAGATAGAAAAATCGGTAGAAAGTGAAACAAGGTTCTTGTTGGATACAAATCCCTTTTACTTCTTTTAAACAAACACATCTCACCTTGTCTCATGTTAACAAGAGATGTGCAGGTTGAATGGCAGCAGAGGAAGACAGAACAGAACCAAAAGAGCATTAGGAGATCCACTAATGAGACAATACTGGAGTCTGTAATAAGATGTGACATAGCAGGAGACGACCTGTGATGTTAGTAGTAGGTACCGCTGCCCCCTCTGAGAAACCATAACCATCACAACGATATTGTAGGAGAAGTACTGCTGTTAGAGTAGTGTTATACGTTGCATATACCGGAATTTATTTAACAACCTTTGATATCAACAAGTGTTAAATATTAAAATCAAAACATTAAAATATAAAGATCAAAAAAAGCTTCTAAAACTAAATGACAGAGCTGTGTATTGTGAAAGAATGTTCTATAGCAAATCCTTGAGATTACAAAATGAATTTGTTTTGGGAGCTGTATGTGTAAAGCTTTTCCTTCCACTAACACAGTAGGAAGTCACAGCAAGATCCTTTTCCTACACTACATAAATGGTTACTGTAAAATTAAGGGGATGTCCAAATGATTATTTTTTTTTTTATTTTTTTTTAGAAAATACTCAGAATGGTGTAAAAAAAAAAAAACACACAAAAAAAACCCACTAAATATAAACACTAAATCATATCAATCCCCTACCACTTCTGTTTACATACTTTCTGGTACCCTGCTTTTTGTTGCATATTTTGTAGGAAAAAAATTCTGCGTACAACGGGGGAGATTTAGGAATGTGTCCAAGACAGAATTCTGTCGTTGTTTGCACTAGAAAACTGTCTGCGCCACATTTATAAAGGGTTTAGACACTTTTCTGGCTCTCCTACGACAAAATGGGTGGGGCCTGTGAAAAGGGCGCATGGCCTCACTCCAAAAAGTTCCGTGCACTAAAAATACTTCTAACCCGACAGAATTGTGTCCTAATTTTTGGGTGTAAAGTAAGCCAACTAATTGGAGGTTCAGAGTACGTCTAGACGGTCTTATACTAGAACAGATTTATCATCCAGCACAGACAGTTGCAACATCCCCCACCGGGGCCTAGCCTTTTCTCGGGGCCTGGAGTCAGCCGGGGCCCGCAGTACCTGAGTGGCTGGCGGTTGCGGCCTAGGCACGCTAGTGTCACGGTGCTTGGTATGGGGAACCGGAGGGCTGTCCTACAGCCTGGCAGGTCTCCAGTAGGGTGGTGTTGGCAAGAAATGATGAGGGAGAGGCTGCTATAGCGGATCTCCCTGGGGCAACCCTTTGGTCTCTAGAGTATGAGTCTCTGTGTAGTGGACAGGGTGCCTGTGATGATGGTAGTTGTAGCAGCAGGGACCAGACGGAGGCAGAGGTTGAACAAAAACAACTTACAGTTCTTTATTGGAACCGACAGGAACTTCAGCAACGTGCCTTTAACAAAGTGATGGAGTGCTGAGATGCTTTTGGAGGAAGCCACAGGAGGTAGATCGCCAGCCTGGATGTAGAGGGCAGGCTGGGAGGTAGCTGTGTCCTAATAGGAAGCTTCAGCTTGTCCTGGAGTGCTTCAGGTATCACCCTGGAAGGTAGGATGATATCCCTTTCCTCACTAACTCTAATCTATTAGCTCCACTCTTAAAAGGCAGGGGCTAGACTCTTCCTGCTCTTATCTGGTATGGTATGCTGGCTGAATATTGTCTGGACTGGGGTAACCCAGTCTGCTTCTCTTCTCATCTGAGCTAGGCTAAACTAGTCTCTAGCTGTTCTGATCTTGTGCCCTGCAGACCCAGAGGGTCTGACTGGAACTGGTCTCTTCTCCCTCCTGGGAGAGACTGCTCTCCTCTCTCTCCTGAGAGAGACTCCTCTCCTCTCTCTCTCCTGAGAGAGACTTCTCTCTAGAACATTCCTGGCCAGGGGTTTTATAACTCCTCTGGTCAGGTGGTGGCTTCTCCTCCAATCACATCTCAGCTTACAGAGGACAGGATGTAACACAAGACATTGGATGATAGATCTTACATCATACAAAACACTTAACTCCTGGCCTGCCAGGCAGGATTCTACCACTGCAATGTCCCCTGTGTGATGTGATGACATGCTGTGGGGCTTATTCACAAGCACTCCTTCGCCATCGCATCGGCGAGGGTGTTGCACAGTCTTATGCTGCACCAGATTGATATAACTGTCTGTCTAGCCTTAGGACACTTTTTATAAATCTGCTCCATCGTAGATCAAAGAGAATATCTGTTCTTTATAGGCTTATGAGTCCAGAGTGTGGCACTTCAACGGACAGCTTAGTGTGGTCATACAATGAAATTCCAAGAAGAGAAAAATAAAACTGTCCATTGTACTCTCCAATCTGGTAAAAAAAACTAAAAAATGGATCTATCCATCTATATTTATAAAGCTATAAATGGATCAATGACATGTTATACTAAATCTATACATCAACAGTATATATACAATCATTTCAGCCCCTCCTGCTCAAGAACACTGTATAATCTGCTCAGCTTCCACTGCTCTATAACATGCTGCCGCCAGAGAATACAGTATTCTTATGGTGACCGGATATGTCTGTGTATCTAGTTTTGTAATATGGATACAAGTGAAACTTAATATTCTCTAAATACTTAGTTGTGGCCTTTAAACTATTATCAAGAGTAATAGTCATGTGATTTGACATTTAGAATACATTAATAAGGAATTGGTCATACGGAAAATAAACCTACATTTAATAAATATTTAGTTAATATACTACACAAAGTCCAATTACATTCACCTGGAAAATATCAGAAGGGTTACACTGTGTAAAGTTTTCCTGTACATTTCCTGTACATTTTTTTTATATTTAATTTTCCACACCTAATAGACATGAAGATAAAATAAAGTAATAAAATACAGGTTTAAGAATGCAAATCAAGAATGAGGTGCTAATTTGTAATTGATCTGTGGAGGACCTTCAAAGGTTCTGAAATGGCTATTGTGTACAGGTGTATAGAGAGTAGGAACAGATGTACAAGGATTTCATGTGTGAAGGTCCTTCCCAGTATAAAATTTGGTGGGTGGTTGGGGTGGGTCCCCTAGAAAGCTAGGGCTCAAGCTACCATCCAAACCATCTATATTATAATTATATTATAATCCACCACTGATTTGTCTACCATAGAATTTTATGCCTGACTGTATGAACTTGAGAAGGCTTTCAGACACACTGCTCACTGCAGGATAAGAAAAGAGGAAACAAGAAGCTTTTTCCTTATTGAAGCATATTACAAAGTTTATTATTGTCACCTGCTCAATTCATTTCTGCAAGAATTAAATAATGCTTTACAGGTTTAGTTATGCTTTAAAATAATAATCAAAAAGTTAAAAAAAGTCAACCTTTATTTTTTGGTGAACCTGTCACCAGGAGTGTCAATTTTAGCTGGTAACAGATTCCAATAGCCAATTCTATGCAGATTTACTTCAGTAATTTATATAAGTTTGGTTCACATTACCAGGCTCCCTGTCAGCAGCATGTGGTGAGTCCCAGGGGTGGGGCAGCTGCAGCGGCCTGTGTCTCCTCACTTCACAACATGCCCTCCCTCCCCTGCCTGCTCAATGCACATGACAGGAAGTGCAGGGTGGAGAGCGAGATGCATGAATGTGGAGAGGAGACCGACACAGGTACACACAGGCGCTTCCCACCCCCAGGACTCACTACACACTGCTGGCAGGGAGCCAGGTAATGTGAATAAAAAACTCAAACTACTAAAATTATTCAGAATACTGACAAAGACATTTATAAAATCAGCATAGCATACATTATGGGAACCTGTCACCTGCGAAAGATGACATTCCAGGTGACCGAAAAATAAGTTACAGGATTATAAAGAAAATCTACAATCAAAATCCATAATGATAAACCAAGGCCTCTTCCCTTCTAAAATCAACTTTTAAAAATATGACAATGAGCCTGAAGGGCTCTGGGGGTCTTTACCAGTGTTCCCCTGTACTACAGATTGAAAGGTTGTTTCAATGAGGTCTTTCCTCCCCCTTCCTCAACCTGTGAAATCTAGCAGCAGCAGGAAGTGCAGGGGGAGGGGCCTTCTTTGCTGTTGTAACAACCCCAAAGTTACTGTACTGAGGGGCCCTTCAGGCTCATTAGCAAAATTATAAAAAGTTGATATTAGAAGGAAGGAGGCCATGGATAACACCTATAAGAAGATTACCACCGTCACGGTGCCTGGATCTAGGAGTAAGTGTCCCTGGTCCCTTGATTTTGAAGGTTGATTTACTTTAAGATCAGGTGAGCCACTGCAATTTCCTGCACTACTTTACATGTGTGGCCATGTCTAGTAGTGCAGATTGTCTATTCCATATTAATATGAATCACCTTATTATAGCCTTGTCAGATTCCCACTATATAGATTTATCCATCGGTGCCTGCACTTGTCTCAGTTTTACAAAATCCTTCAGAAACAGATGTTAGTCTTGTTACAAGTGAAGCGTAGAATGGAACCTGGCTTGGTGTGATATACAGACACTGAAAGGGAATTATAAATAGCTGTGAATATTCAGATGACAGCTCCAGAATGAAATATATCTCTGACTACAGACTGTAGGAGGAAAAAAAATAGCTCCACATTGAAATTGTCACTAGGAACATATTCATCCGTGATGTAATTAATGGACTTTAAATAAGGGACGTAACATAAAAGCCATTAATATTGCATGTTATGGTAATTTGAATAAGGATCACAATTTTATTGTATACAAAGTCTTAGGTACACAATACCAGAATACTAATGTCTCTGGGGGAAACAATCCATTATCTATTTTATATTACAATATTTTCAGTCTCACCAAAATGAAATCCTTACACAACCGGCAATGCGTTTCAAGCTCAAGATGCCACAGGCAGTGTCGCCCTCACAGGGTTTCACAGACCCTAAAAAATATAGTTTTGAATTATATCCAAGTCCCATCCAGGTCATCTGCAAAGAGTTTCTATGTCCTCTTCGTGTTTGCATCGGTTTCCTCCGGTTTCCTCCCACACTCAAAAACATACTGGTAGGTTGATAAGATTGTGAGCCCCATTGGGGACAGGGATCGATTTGGCAAGTTCTGCGCTGGGTAATCTGTGAGATCTATATAAATAATTACCGTATATACTCAAGTCTAAGCAGACCCAAGCATAAGCCGAGGTCCCTAATTCTTCCACAAAAACCTGGAAAACCTATATATTTTTTTACTCGAGTATAAGCCGGGTTTGGCTTTTCAGCACATTTTTTTGTGCTGAAAAACTAGGCTTATACTAGAGTATATATGGAATTAATTATTATATCCCATGCAAGGTCTATGGAAGACAGTTTGGAGTAAAATAACTCCAAAGTGGCTGATAAGTGCACACTTCAAAATCTTATATTTTTGGTTAATATTTTATTTTCAGGAGGAAATAAACATATTTTACATTTAGATCTAGAAAACTGCTGCATCCCTCAACATTTTATTGATGTTTATAGATGATAAGTTCTCAGATCTAGAAAAAATTGTGTAACAAACTGCCAAAATAACACAAAGAAAGAGGAATGGAGCTTCACTATCTACAACGCTATCCGTGTGATTAATGTGTTCATAAAGTTAAAAGAATCCTTGTCTACATACAGACATCTTCAATAAAAAGCACATTGAGTAGTTCTGAAATGAAAAATATCAGGAAATTCACTGTGTAATATTTCAAGATTTGTAGCTTTTCCTTAAACAAGTTAAACACGCAAGAATAGACAGTTGGCATATCGATCTGTCACTCAACTGTCGTAAATCTGTTTCCCCCAGCCGAACATTGTTGTCATTTCCTTTTTTATTGTATATAAGAGTATGTGTCTTATAGTAAAATTATGTATATGTTTTTATGCCTGACGAAGATCTCAGTCCGAGATCGAAACACATAGCAAAACAAAAAACAGATTATTTTAAACTACTTACCTGGAGTGCATGCAGCGCCTCGACCCAAGACTCCGTTCATCTCTATCCATGCTTGTATCCCAGACGTTCCTGAGCTTAGACAGTGGGATCTGTCTTGTTTGGTCTGTAGACGGAGACGATGGCCAGCAGCATGCCATTTTAAAACTAAGCTGATATCTTTTCTAAAAAGGTGAGTAGAATATTTTCTATTATTCTAACTCAACCATAACAAAAATAACCTTGAATCTGGAGCGCTTGTCCTTTTTCTCGCCCCCAATCTACGTGGACCCGTCTCTCTCAAGATCGTTTGAAGACGTCCCCAAGAATTTCCCAACTTCTTACAAATATTATATTTTCACATGATCTGTTGCCTTCTGGTTTTTATGTGTGTTTGTCAGATGTTTTTATCACATACAGAACTACAAGTGCAATCGTATTATGAGTAACAAAAGCTTTTATTGACTGTTAGAATGAGTTAATGCAGTAAGTCAATATTTGCAGTGTTGACCATTCTTCTTCAGGACCTCTGCAATTCTCCCTTGCAGCTCTCAATCAACTTCTGGACCAAATCCTGACTGTCAGCCGTCCATTCTTGCACAATCAATGTTTTCATTTTGTCACAATTTGTTAGGTTTTTGTTTGTCCACCCGTCTCTTGATGATTAACCACAAGTTCTCAAAGGGATTAAGATCTGGGGAGTTTCCAGGCCAAGGACCCAAAATCTCTATGTTTTGTTCCCTGAGCCATTTAGTTATCTCCTTTGCTTTATGGCAAGGTGCTCCATCAAGGAAGAAAAAAAAAAAAAAAAGAAAGGCACAAGGAGCGGCGCCTCGGGTGATATCGTCTTGGTAAGTGTTATTGGTATCACAGAAAATGTGCTCACCTTGTTCGTTCTTGGTGATTGGCAGCCTTAACCCAACCTGGGGTCCGGTCAGAATATTCCCATTCATGGTAGGCAGACACTAGTTTCCTGGATGTACCAAAAAGCAGCTCCCACGGCTCAGTGAAGAAACAGGCATCAAAATAAGATGCAAGTAGCGATTATGACAATGGAAAAGAAAAATCTTGAGCACTATTGGGGCGCTTAAATAGACAATCCAAAGGAGCAAAAATAAGTGTCTATAATACAGCTTTATTTATAAACCAATAAAAATTCATTATAATACAATAGGTAAAAATCGTAGCAAAGTACCTTGTAATAAAATAGTCCCTTTAACGTGTTTCGAGTACTTGGACCCCTTCTCAAAAAACAGACAGGTGAATAATAGAAACAGTATGAGTATTACAATCTTAAATACCTTAACCAACCTTTGTTGAGGTGTAGGGGGTAACGGGATTGGTCTTAGTTGTTGTTTTGCCACGCACAGAACATGTGTGGTTTGGCGCGAGTGCAGCCGCTGTCTCCGGTACCGCAGGTTCGCACATGCGCGCGAAAAACTGCGAGCGTACTCCAGCATGCCACTGCGCAAGTACCAGAACGGAAGTCTGTGTTTGGAGCGTAACCATGGAAATATAAACAAACTCTCGGCAGAGATAACCAGTATGGTAATGGTCACCTATGTAAGTGGTATGTATAATAAATAATTATTAGAGATGAGCGAGCACTAAAGTACTCGTTATTCGAGATGAACTTTTCCCGATGCTCGAGTGCTCGTCTCGAATAACGAGCCCCATTGAAGTCAATGGGAGACTCGAGCATTTTTCAAGGGGACCAAGGCTCTGCACAGGGAAGCTTGGCCAAACACCTGGGAACCTCAGAAAAGGATGGAAACACCACGGAAATGGACAGGAAACAGCAGGGGTAGCATGCATGGATGCCTCTGAGGCTGCTTAATCGCACCATTATGCCAAAATTATGGGCAACAGCATGGCCATAACAGAGTGACCGAATGAGGCTAGATAGCATCTAAAACATCCAATAATTGACCCTGACACTATAGGGGACGGCATGCAGAGGCAGCGGCAGGCTAGAGAGTCTCATGGCGACATAGCCTAAATGGACTCAGGTTTCACCAAAGGAGGTGAAATGATTTCCTATGTGAACAAAAGGTTGACGGTATATTTAGTCGATAACACAGCATGGTGGCGACATAGTGACCAAGTTCCATAACGTATCTGGTGAAACACCCGAAAAATGAGCCTGACACAGCTCTTTTGATAAGGGGACGACATGTGGATGCAGCCATGGAGATGACTTCCATGATTAAGAGCGACAGTATGGGGCATTCATATTGCGCTGCTATGATTGCAACTTCAGGTCTCCAGCATGGCGGCGACAGATGGGCCGAGTTCCACTATGTATCTGGTGAAACACCTGAAAATTCTGCCTCACATAGCTCGTTTGATAAGGGGATGATATGCTGCATATCCTCTCGTGCTCCAGCGTCTGGGGTATAGAGAGTTGAAATGAGACATTGGTGGACGCTGTGGAGGATCGTGGAGGCAAAATGGACAGGAAACAGCAGGGGCAGCATGCATGGATGCCTCTGAGGCTGCCTAATCTTGGGATGGAGCTGGCGGTCCAAAGCCAGGCGAGCTTTCGCCTGTCCAAGCCCCTGTCTCTTGGCTCCTCCCCACCCAAAATGGGCCTGGGGGCCAGAAGCGTTTACTTTGAAAAAATTATAATTTTCAAATCAGGCCGGGTCGTTTGAATATTTCACCTAGGAATAATGGAATAGCATATTGGTTCTTACGGAATTGTTTTTACGGAAATGGTTCCATGATTAAAAGCGATAGTATGGGGCATCCATATTGCGCTGCTATGATAGCAACTTCAGGTCTCCAGCATGGCGGCGACAGATGGGTCGAGTTCCATTATGTATCTGGTGAAATACCTGAAAATTCTGCCTGCCACAGCTCGTTTGATAAGGGGACGATGTATGGAGGCAGTGAACTAGTAGTAGATTAAAGGTGCTGCAGTTAAAACTATGTTAGTTGGATCTTGAGATGGAGCTGGCGCTCCGCTGCCAGGCGAGCTTTCGCCAATCCAAGCCCCTGTCTCTAGGCTACTCCCCAAACAACACTTCTAAGAACCTTTTGTATAAGATCAAGTGTAGTAGCGTTCTTATAAGTTTGGAATATGGCGGGTGAGGGGAATGTAAACAGATGCGCAAGAAGCGCTGAAATAATATCGGTAAATGATAAAAGTTTGCCAGTATATTTTGTGGATTACACAGCAGGGTGGCGACAAAGTTAACAAGTTTGAACAGGAATCCATGAAAACAACCCAAAATTCTGCCTGACACAGTTCGTTTGATAAGGAGACAATGTATGGAGGCAGCTATATGGACGACTTTTGGAGGCAGCTATGGCGATGACGTGTGGAGGTAGCAATGGAGACAACGTGTGTAGCCAGCTAAAAAGACGACGACATGTGGAGGCTGCTATGGAGACAATTTAATTTGGATAGTGCCTGTATGTGGCAGTCCAAAAAAGTTTTCAAACCAGAGGAGCAGGTAGGTGGTCCTCCAGAAAAATTAAATGCATAGAGTACTATAGCTAGAGCCAGTTGGCCCTGGCAAAAAATAGCCAGTTTCCTATGCTTTAGTGTACAAAGAGGAGGAGAAGGAGGACAATGAGGAGGAGGAGTGCATACATTATTCAGGTTGAGCTTCTTTCACCTGGTGGAGAATGAAAATCCGGAGAAATCCAGGCTTTATTCATCTTGATAAGCGTCAGCCTGTCAGTCGACAGGTGTGTACGCTTATCGGTGATGATGCCACCAGCTGGCAAGAACCTCCAAGGCGTACAGCGCCAGTTCGTGCCACATGTCCAGCTTTGAAACCCAGTAGTTGTAGGGAGCTGTGTGATCATTTAGGACGATGGTATGGTCAGCTACGTACTCCCTCACCATCTTTCTGTAAAGATCAGCCCTACTCTGCCGAGACTAGGGACAGGTGACAGTGTCTTGCTGGGGTGACATAAAACTGGCAAAGGCCTTGAAAAGCGTACCCCTGCCAGTGCTGGAAAAGCTGCCTGCTCGCCTACTCTCCCTCGCTACTTGTCCCGCAGAAGTACGCCCTCTGCCGCTAGCGCTGTCAGAAGGGAAATACTGTTTCAGCTTGTGCACCAGGGCCTGCTGGTATTCATGCATTCTCACACTCCTTTCCTCTCCAGGGATGAGAGTGGAAAGATTTTGCTTGTACCGTGGGTCCAGGAGAGTGAATACCCAGTAATCGGTGCTGGAATAAATTCTTTGAACGCGAGGGTCATGGGATAGGCAGCCTAGCATGAAATCTGCCATATGTGCCAGAGTCCCAACGCGCAATAATTCACTCCCCTCACTGGTCTGACTGCCCATTTCCTCCTACTCCAACTCCTCTCCTTCTGCCCATACACGCTGAACGGTGAAGGACTGAACAATGGTCCCCTCTTCGGTCTCGCCAACATTCTCCTCCTCTTCCTCCTCATCCTCCTCCACCTCCTCCGATATGTGCTGAGAAACAGACCTAAGGGTGCTTTGGCTATCAACAAGGGAATCTTCTTCCCCCGTCTCTTGTGACGAGCGCAAAGCTTCCATCTTCATGCTGACCAGAGAGTTTTTCAACAGGCCAAGCAGCGGGATGGTGAGGCTGATGATGGCGGCATCGCCACTAACCATCTGTGTTGACTCCTCAAAGTTACTCAGCACCTGACAGATATCAGACATCCACGTCCACTCCTAATTGTAGACTTGAGGAAGCTGACTTACCTGACTACCAGTTCTGGTGGAAGTTGACATCTGGCAGTCTACAATCGCTCTGCGCTGCTGGTAAACTCTGGATAACATGGTTAATGTTGAATTCCACCTCGTGGGCACGTCACACAACAGTCGGTGAGCGGGCAGTTGGAGGCGGTGCTGCGCTGCCCTGAGAGTGGCAGCATCTGTGCTGGACTTCCTGAAATGCGCACAGATGCGGCGCACCTTCGTGAGCAAATCAGACAGATTGGGGTATGTCTTGAGGAAACGCTGAACTATCAGATTTAACACATGGGCCAGGCATGGCACATGTGTCAGTCTGCCGAGTTGCAGAGCCGCCACCAGGTTATGGCCGTTGTCACACACAACCATGCCTGGATTCAGGTTCAGCGGTGCCAGCCACAGATCAGTCTGCGCCGTGATGCCCTGTAATAGCTCTTGGGCGGTGTGCCTTTTATCGCCTAGGCTCAGCAGTTTAAGCACCGCCTGCTGTCACTTAGCGATGGCACTGCTGCTGTGCCTAGCACTACCGACTGATGGCGCCATGCCCACGGATGCTAATTCAGAGGAGGAGGAGGTGAAGGAGGGGTGGGAGGAGGAGGAGGCATAGTAGGCCTGAAAGACCTGGACCGAGGTAGGCCCCGCAATCCTCGGCGTCGGCAGTATATGAGCAGCCCCAGGGTCAGACTCAGTCCCAGCCTTCGCCAAGTTAACCCAATGTGCCGTCAGCGATATATAGTGGCCCTGCCCGGCAGCACTCGTCCACGTGTCCGTGGTCAGGTGGACCTTGTCAGAAATGGCGTTGGTCAGGGCACGGATGATGTTCTCTGACACGTGCTTGTGCAGGGCTGGGTCGGCACATCGGGAAAAGTAGTGGCGGCTGGGGACCGAATACCGAGGGGCGGCCGCCGCCATGAGGTTTCGAAAGGCCTCGGTCTCTACCAGCCTATAGGGCAGCATCTCCCGGCTAAGCAACTTGGAGATGTGGACGTTGAGGGCTTGGGCATGTGGGTGGGTTGCGCTATACTTCCTTTTGCGCTCCAGCGTCTGGGGTATGGAGAGCTGAACGCTGGTGGATGCTGTGGAGGATCGTGGAGGCGAAGATGGGGTTTTCGCACGGGAGGTGTTTGGGCCGTGGTCCTGGGCAGGGGCTGACTAGCAGATGACACACGGGAAGGAGCAATGGTGTGCCCGGCTGGAGGTGAACGGGCTTGGTGCCATTGAGTGGGGTGTTTAGCATTCATATGCCTGCGCATACTGGTGGTAGTTAAGCTAGTAGTGGTGGAACCCCTGCTGATCCTGGTTTGGCAAAGGTTGCACACCACAGTCCGTCGGTCATCCGGTGTTTCTTTAAAGAACCTCCAGACTTCTGAAAATCTAGCCCTCGCCACGGGAGCTTGACTACGGGAAACATTTGGCGCTGATGCACCAGCTCTGGCCCTGCCTCTCCGTCTGGCCCCACCACTGCCTCTTCCAACCTGTTCTGCTGTAGGACTCGCCTCCGTCTCAGAAGCACTGTGTTCACCCGACCTATCAACCCAGCTTGGGTCTGTCACCTCATCATCCTCCGATCCCTTAGTCTGCTCCCCCCTCAGACTTCCTGCCCTGACAAAAACTTCACCACTGTCTGACAACCGTGTCTCCTCATCGTCCGACACCTCTTTACACACTTCTTCCACTACGTGAATAATGTCATCATCACCCACAGACTGCGACTGGTGGAAAACCTGGGCATCGGAAAATTGCTCAGCAGCAACCGGACAAGTGGTTTGTGACTGTGGGAAGGGTCCAGAAAACAGTTCCTCAGAGTATGCCGGTTCAAATGCCAAATTTTGCTGGGAGGGGGCAGACTGGGGGGAAGGAGGCTGAGGCGGAGGAGCTGGAGGAGTGCCGATTTCGGTGACATGGGTGGACTGCGTGGAAAACTGACTGGTGGACAAATGGCTAGAAGCATTGTCCGCAATCCACGACATCACCTCTTCGCACTGTTCTGGCCTCAACAGTGCTCTACCACGAGTCCCAGTAACTTGAGACATGATGAACCTAGGGAGTGTAGCTCTGCAGCGTTCCCCTGCTCCCTCATCAGCAGGTGGTGTCTCACCCCGCCCAGGACCACGGCCTCTGACCCCTGCAGTAGTTGGACGCCCACGTCCATGCCCTCGTCCTCTACCCCTAGCCCTCGGGTTAAACATTTTCCAAATTAAAGTGTAAACTTTTAATTTTTTTTTTTTTTTAACAAAACGATGCTATCCTATTGCTATGGCTAGTTTCTAACCTACACTGACAGCACACAACTGGATTTTGTGCTGTGCCTGATGAGTTTGAGCTATAAAATGAAATAAAGGTAAAAAAAAAAAATTAAATCAGCAGACTCTGCCTAATTCTAATCAAACCCCTAATAAATTGTCCCACTTTGGTGTTTGAGGTGGATATGTGTGTCACTAAGAGCTAAACACAACGGTAGCAAGTCCCCCTGCGAATTCCTCACAATATGGTACTAGCTGCACTACTAGTGCCAGCAAGCCCAGCCACAAGCAAATAAAAAAAAAATGTATAACGTTATTGTAGCCCTAAGAAGGGCTGTTGGGTTCTTGTAGAATCACTCCTGCCTAACACTATTCTAATAGAACAGCCTAACGCTTTCCCTGACCAGCAGCAGCTCTCTCCCTAGCGGCATCCAGACAGAGAATGATCCGAGCAGCGCGGGCAGGGGCTAGTCTAATTCCAGGGTCACCTGATCTGGCCAGCCAACCACTGCTATCGACGTGTAAGGGTACCACGTCATGCTGGGTGGAGTGCAGAGTCTCCTGGCTTGTGATTGGCTCTGTTTCTGGCCGCCAAAAAGCAAAACGGCGGGAGATGCCATTTTCTCGAGTGGGCGAAGTATTCGTCCGAGCAACGAGCAGTTTCGAGTACGCTAATGCTCGAATGAATTTTTATAGGTTTATAAATTCATTAGTATTCATTAGTAGCAGTATTATAGACACTTATTTTTGCTCCTTTGTATTGTCTATTTAAGCTCCCCAATAGTGCTCAAGATTTTTCTTTTCCATTGTCATCATGCTGGAAAAGGCATTGTTGATCACCAAACTGCTCTTGGACGGTTGGGAGTAATTGCTCTTGGAGGACATTCTGGTACCATTCTTTATTCATGGATGTGTTTTTAGGCAAGACTGTGTAAGAGGCGATTCCCTTGGCTGAGAAGCCGCCCCACACATGAATGGTTGCAAGATGCTTTACAGTTGGCATGAGAAAAGAATCCGAACAAGCTGTTTTCCAGATGTTCCAAACAACTGGAAAGGGGATTCATCAGAGAAAATGACTTTACCCCAGTCCTCAGCAGTCCACTCCCTGTACCTTTTGCAGAATATTAGTCTGTCCCTGATATTTTTTCTAGAGAGAAGTGGCTTCTCTATATATAGAGAATCATGAGGTCTAAGGAACTGCCAAAGGAGCTCAGACACAAAATTGTGGCACAGGCATAAATCTGGTCAAGGTTACAAAATAATTTATGCAGCACTCAAGGTTCCTAAGAGCACAGTGGCCTTCCTGATTATTAAAAGGAAGAAGTTTGGTATCAACAAAACGGTTTCTTGAACTAGCAGTCCAGGCGAACCAAGCTCTAGAGATGCAGTAGGGACATAAGAGAAAGCTCCACAATGTCAACTATCCCTGCAGCCTACACCAGTCAGGGCTTTATGGAGGAGTGTGTCGACGGAAACTTCTCCTCAGTGCAAGACATATCAAAGCTGCATACAGTTTGGGGGTCCTTCATATGTTTATTCGCAGACTATGAGAAATAAGAGTCTCTGGTCTGAAGAGACGAAGATCGAATTTTTGGTGTTAATTTTAAGCAATATGTAGGAGAAAACCAGGCACTGCTCATAACCTGCCAAATACAATCCCAACAGTTACACATGGTGGTGGCAGCATCATGCTATGGGGGGGAAGGGATAGAATGACTGTCACAACTGAAAGAAAGATGAATGCAGCCAAATACAGAGATATCCTGGATGAAAACCTCTTCCAGAGTGCTCTGGACCTCAGACTGGGCGAAGGTTCACCTTCCAACAAGACAATGACCCTAAGCACACAGATAAAATAACAAAGCAGAGGCTTCAGAACATCTCTGCGACCATTCCTGACTGGCCCAGTCAGAGCCATGACCTAAACCCAATTGTGCATCTCTGGAGAGACTTGAAAATGTCCTCCACCAATGTTCACCATCCAAACTGAGGGAACTGGAGAGGATCTGCAAGGAAGAGGCAGAGGATCCCCAAATCCAGGTGTGAGAAACTTGTTGCATCATTCCCAAGAAGACACATGGCAGCACTATCTCAAAAGCTGCTTTTACTCAATACTAAGCAAGGGGCTGAATACTTATGACCATGTGATATTTCCGATTTACTTGTTTAATAAATTAGCAAAAATATCAAGATTTCTGTAGGTGCAGATTGTACTGAGAAAAAAAGAAAAAAAAAAACTTTTTGATGTTACCAATTGGGTGCAATGAAGCAAAGAGTGAAAAATGTAAATACAGTTGTATTGCAGTATATGGTAGGAAAGATCTGACCATTTAGGGTTAAAGTAAAAAAAAAAGTTGAAAAAATTAAAACAAATGTAAACATAATAAACAGTAAAAATCACAAACACATTAGGTATCGCCGCGTCCCCAAATGCCCGATCTATCAAAATATATAAACTGTTATAGCCGGCGGTGAACTGCGAAACAGGAAATGGTGCCAAAATGTGTGAAATGCGACTTTTACACCATTTTGATCACATAACAAAATTGATTAAAAAGTGATCAAAATGTCACAGACCTCAAAATGGTAGCCAGTATATATAGAAGAGTGTGTCTGGCGGGCAGAGTCCCAATACTATCGCTGACAGCTTAATACGCAATTTAGGATGATGTACTAGGCAACCTTTGTCTAAGTTTGCTTGTTTACCTCCCTGCATGCTTATTCACCAATAAAGGACGACAAAATGGTAGCAATGACAACATTGGCTCATTTTGCAAAAAAAGACCCCTCCCCCAGCTCCATACCCCAAAGTATGAAAAAGCTATTAGCATCAGCAGATGGCAAAAAAAAAATGTTACTCTTTTATGTGCACACTTGTTTCATTTTTGAAAATGTATTAAAACGCAATAAAACCTGAATAAATTTGGTATCACAGCGAATGTGCCAAACGAAAGAATAAAGCAGAGGTGTTATTTGGAGTGCACAGTCGTAAAAACTAAGCCCACAAGAACGCACATTTTTTTTTTCATTTTTTCCACATTTGAAATTTTTTTTCCAGCTTCCCAGTACACGGCATGTTATAATAAAACTGAAATTACAGAAAAGTAAAATTTGTTACACACAAAATAAGCCCTCACACAGCTCTGTACACGTAAAAAATAAAAAGTTATGGATTTTTGAAGGTGGAGAGCGAGAAATTAGTGAAAAAAAACCCTGCGTCCTTAAGAGGTTAATCTAAGTAAGGCTGCATTCAAACGACCGCAAGGGGGACGTATATACGGCCGACGTATATACGGCCGATATACATCCCCCATAGACGGCAATGGGCGTGCGGCGCCCTACGGGAGCGGTACGGTGCCGCACACGTGCGGCCCCGTACTGCTCCGTGCCCCGTGAAAAAATAGGACATGTCCTATTTTTTCAGGGCATACGGCGCCGTGCGCCATATATCCCTATGGAGAGGGGCGGGGTGAGCAGCGCTCTCCCCCTCTCCCCGCACGCTGCCGTGTGCCCGCCGTGCTACGGTACGGCGGGCACCAGTCGTGTAAATGCAGCCTTAAGATGTGAAATCATTTATAGTCAGCATGTAAGATTGGATTTTTTTTTTGCCCACACACATTCATTTGCAAGAAGTCTGATCTAATAATAGTATTTCAGGGAAAATAAAACAGCCAATAACTAAAAGGATTATTCACAAATGGCTGATGTTTTCTAGTAAATACAGGGTTTACCCCATGTATCTAAAGGGGGCATGTAATGATTATTGTAGTGATTTTTCAATATATACTTTTATATTGTTGCTTTCTTCGCTATTATCCTACAGGTCCGCAGCTGAATATGCAATTTACACATGTAGAAAAGCCTACATCTCCTGCCGGTTGAGCAGCAAGGAACTTCGGCGCTTATTGCTGATAATGCAATCCTATTTCAATAAAAGTACTCTACACCAAAGGTAAACCTACACTTTAAATCCACTGTGACAGATTAGATCTTGATAAAAGTAGCTACACGTACACCAAAAGGCTGTAAAAATGCGTTGGAAAATGACAGCTTGAAGGAAGCATCACTTATTTATACGAACTGGGTCATTAAAATTTATTCAGATTCTTTAATTTTTTTTCGTCCCTTCTCACAACAAATCATCCAAATTCAAAAATGATGCTTAGATATTGCCTTTACTAAAATACATTTTTCGCAGCTTACAAAAACATGTGAATAGCTAGAGGAGCAAACAAATGCTTTTACCAAAAAAAGAAAATAAAAATCAAATCCCTTTTGTCTTGTTGGTTTAAGGTGAACGAACTTAAAGGGATATTCCGGGAATATGAATGTCTGACACAAAAACCCATGATGATATAAATAAATGAGTACAACAATACTCAATGTCATTAGTCACAAAATGGAGCTTAAGTAGTTTGATTTTATGATTTACAAAATTTATGGCCTCTCTAAAGTAGGTGGAGTTATCACCAAGATGGCCACCACTGGAAAATACAAGTCCCAAGATCCTTTAGTTCTCAGTGACTCCTCCTCCTCCCTCTTATGCTCTGCTCCCAGTGGTGATCTAACAGGTTTTCTTGCACTGTTACCATAGTAATGATGTGTAACTGCCATCACCAAAACACTGGCCATACTGGATGCACTGCAACCAACTGACTACAGCCAAACTTAGTGGTGATCACATGACCTGCCCAGGCAGGTACAAGACATGTGATGTGGACATGTGACCAGCGGCCATCTTCTGTTCTGCGACGGAGCGCGCGGAGGAAATTAACGGACTGATTAAAGGGCCGGTAGCATTTTAATTCTTCATTACAGTCTACAGTATGTCACCAGCATTTTTCTGTTAAGGGGAGCAGAATTTTAAATAACTACTAATTACACATTAGCTTATATTTTGCATATGAATTATGCTTATTCCTGGAATACCCCTTTAATTTAACTTCCTTTGTTGAAACTGTACTGGTACCAACTATAATCGGAGGGAATAAAAGTATTTTGATGCATGAGCACCTTAAAGATGGGCTTAATTATGTTCATCTTGTGTAATGATGCTTACAGGTAAAGTACAACCAAGGAAAGTAAGGGAAGATGTAGATGGTGAGCCCTAAACTACTTGCCGACCCTACCCTCGATAGTAGCCAACAACTGAGCGATGTTCCCTTCTTACTCCATAGTAAGAACACAGAGACAAAAACAGAGAGGTAAAAACAAAGAGGACTATGTAGAACAGGAAAAGAGTTAAGCAGTCAAAAAAGAGATGAGGACAGAAAAAACAAAGGAGTACACAATTCTCTAGCAAGCTAAAGAAATGACTTATAGTAAGTAGTAGGAAGAGGGCAAATAAACCAGGTGTGCTTGGACCAACTCTCCTAGCATCTAAAACAAACAGAAAACATACCAGCAGGGGAGAAATGTGAGTGGAGAAAGAATCTTTCCATCACAACCAGATTAATTATGTTCAGCCAAGAACAAAATCTGCAGGAGACAGACAGGTGTGGTGGAATTCAATTATAATGGCCAGGAGTGAAATAGAGCAGAGTTCAGACTAGGGCAAGACACAATGTAAAATAAGTACAAAATAATAATCCACAGTGCCATACCATATTACCAGAGGATGCCGAAGGGCACAGATGTTACATTCATATCAAGTATATGAAAAAATCTGAGATGTCCAGATGAATCAGGTCAAAAAGTGATGCTCTGGAGGGACCATTAAGTCAGGTAACACCTATATTAACTCTCCCTATCTTTGCCCAAGTTATGATGTTGCTGTAGGGTTATTATTGTCCCATCAAAATTTGTGAAACAGCGAAAGAACCACAAAAAGGACAGCCACTTTTAACTTTGATGTCAAAGTTCATAGTTTTACAAAAACTTCACGAAGAGTAGTCTGGGACCAGCATAGTATTGCAACCACTTTACTCTTGGAACTCAGATACATCATAAGTTGCCAAAATCTCCCTACCTTTTACATTACCACTCCTTTAGCATGTCTTTTGGCATACTACAAACTATGGCAATGGTGGCAAACCTATGGCACGGGTGCCAGAGGTGGCACTCAGAGCCCTCTCTATGGGCACCCACGCCATCACCCCAGCACAGAGTTTGCCAGACAGGACTCAAGGCCTCTTGCAGTCCCAGGCAGCCCAGGACCCTGGAAGGAAGCTACAATGATAATCCTAACTTGTTCTCCTTCTTTCTACTGTATGTGTGTCCTCAGGTGCCTATAAAATTTAAACATGTGACAGAGTAGGGAGTAATAGGTTATTGCTTAAATTGTCACATTGGCACTTTGCAAAACATACCTGGGTTTTGGTTGTAGTTTGGGCACTTGGTGTCTAAAAGGTTTGCCATCACTGCACTAGTGCATGCTAACTAACAAGAAATCACAACAGAACCCCCAAGGCTGTCCAATCCTATTGATTTAGGGAAGGATATGACTAACCCCGAGGCGTTAGCCAAAAGTCCCAGAACACCCTTTAATTCAGAAATAAAAGAGAAACTATATCATATATCTAAGTACTCCAGCAAGTCATGTAAAAAATCAGAAATATCATAAATTGATTGCAACAACCAGACTTGCAATTTTGCTTGTGCTTCAAAAGTTCTACTAATCCCAGTCATCCAAATATCTCTCAAATCCAAAAGTAAGGAGAAGCAAGTGACTATAAATCAGTAACCCACAAACCACCAGTGCAAACCACCCTAAAATATTCATCAACTTCATCTTATTTTAACCTTTTTTACTCCAACTTTCTTTACTTCAGTGAAACATGACAAAATTAAATTCCACAAAACGTGGAGCATTTTTTTTTCGGAGGTGAAGGTCAGGCAAAGCTTCACTTTTTCTTTTTGGGCAAAGCTGAATCTCAGATTATAAAGCTGAACAAAACTAATATATAACAATGAACCAAAAAAAAACTTGTGACAGGGAAGTGTAAAATCTGAGCATGTAATATGTGTTGAGGAAGAGAGAATCCAAGTGCGCGATTAAAGGGAGTTTTATACATCCTTGTAGATTTTATCTCATATTAATGATCACAGTGTTCTATTCTGGCAGGGCTTCTACATAAGAATAAAGTAGACTGGATGTTCTGTTGGCGAAGCGACAGTGCTGTACCGAGACCTTTACTGCACTACACATTTTATCAATCACATCCTCTCGATATCAAACTGACAGTGTGGCCTGATTTACGGGGTGATACAGTTGTCACACCGTTCCCTGGAAACGCGGATGAGGGACCTTAAAAATTGCAAGAAAAAGTCAAGATACTGGAGCAAAGTAGAAAAGTAAAAAAAGAAGCTGTAATAGTAATGAGCCTCTAATGTCCCGACGATCAGAGGCAAATCTGTAAAATCGAAATGTCCTTTTTATTAATACATAATAGCTTAGTAATACCTTTTAAAGTCCTCCCATGGCTTCTTAGAAATTGCCAGCAAGTTTTGAAATATGTCACCTAATTTGTGGAGCACAGGCTTCGAGCAGCGCGGCATATTAATGATGTCTCCCTGTTGTTTACACTCTTGATTGCACGCTGTGTTAAGGAATAATACTAATTAGCAGAATTAAAGGGAAAACTTGATTACGTTATTGGCCAGATGTATTTTTGACAAGATGTTCATTAAATGGCTTTTTTACTATTGTAGTTACATGAAGGTTTGTAATTGAAATGAGGCTTTGTGTGCTTGTACCATGCATATGCAAAGATCAAATGGCGGCAATGACAGGTCTCACAGTTGTAATACAGACTATGTTTACGGAAGGCACAGAAACAACTTGATCCACCCACTATGAGACAGTCAAGTAGCCATTATACCACCAGAAGTGGATACACAACCTACATATTCCTTGGAGCTCAAGAGATTAAAGGGATCACATATAGCTGATTTTGTTAAAGAAAAAATTGCAGTTTGAGGGGAGATACGGGATTCTGACCTTCCTTCAATGCAGTGGTGCACAAACTCTACTCTGCGGTCTCCAGTAATATTATTTATCTACTTATTGTCTGCTCTGGAGGGTTTTCCTTATTACTGTCAGCTCTTTGGTCTCCATTATAATTATTTTTTCACTCATTATTATCAGCTCTTGGGGGTCTCCATTGTTATTAGTTTGTTCTGGAGTTTCCCCTTGTCTGCTCTTGAAGGTTCTTCCTTATAAATGCTTTGGGGGGTGACTCCATTATTATTATTTTAATTTCTGGGGTCTCCAATATGTTTTACCTGGTTTGGGCACTGCGTTTATTGTCTGGTTTGGGGGCACTTTTTGGTTTCTTGGGTGGTAGTTATCTTTTCTGGGGTGGTATTTTGTATTGTGCTGTGGTTTTCGGGTGCATGTAGGGTTTTGGCTACTAGTGCAGCCCCTTGAAGATGAGTGGTATAACAATACGGCCCTCAGACCACTCCTTCTCTGAAGGCTGCTAACACAGTTTAAGGCTGGACGAGCGCTGGAGAGGAGGAGGGATGATCGTTGCTAACCCCTCCCTTCTCCATAGGAAACAGCGCTCACAGCCGAAGATAAAGTCTACTCTAAATGTTTTGCACCAGTGGCACAGTACGGTGAGCACACTCTACAAGCTTGGGAACCATAGGCATCTATGGGGACATATATTTACGTGCCCACAATGGTCGTGTAAATGCGGCCTGAAGCTATGGAAAAGCAGATACTCTATTCTCTGCTATTCAAAGTTTATCTGTCTTTTTGGTGTTGGGGCACAAACTTTGCTTTGATCCCCAGGAATTTCAAATTTGTCTCTGCAGCTCACCAAAGGTCACTGTGTTACCCTGCAACATCACAACTAAGACTTCACTTTCGACCAGGTGGAAACAGTGCTGGTCTGGTTTGGCTTAATCCCACATCATGTTTTTAGACTTCTTGTAGGTCATTCTTGGTGTTAAGGGGGCTGCCTGTCAAGGTAGCAAAAGGAGGCATTGTTTTCTATTTAACACCTTGGAAAACATATTTGCATTCTTCCCAGAATCTTAGAGGTCATGGTTACGCAAAGATATAGATCAGTGCTGAATTTTTATGGAAGAACCCTGCAATATCACCCAATTCCCATACTATGTTGAGGGACAACAAGGTGCACCAAGATTGTGTTACCCTAGTGTAGATTATTTTTAAGGCTTAATAATGACTTTTGAGATTTAAAAAGTGCCCGTTTAACCCTTCCCTAGAGGAAGCTCCTTTGTTGTCTATGGGCTCAGTCTGGTTAGGGGGCTTATCCAAATAGAAATGGTGAGGTACAATATCAGACACATACTGTGGACATATTTACATCAAATAGTGCAAACTGTATTAATTAGGAGCACAACAGAAGACATGTTCATACTTTCTAGAATTGCACCCCTTCACGACTTGGCAATGTCCCCAGCGCAGCAGTCTATAATACATCACATGATATGAAAGCTTTAATATCAAATTATCCAAGATACATTTTCCATCTATTTCACAACTTTGATTCACTTTAATTTTGTTACCGCAAATAATATTTTAGGACTAGAAGAATTCTTGCTAGATTTGTTTACTCAGAAACGAGAGAAATCGCTACGCAGTGTTTTTTTTTATTTGGTTAGGGGGGAATAAAAAATGGTGATTTATTCACTGTTTAATTTTTCAATGCAGTGAGGCATTGCAGGAAATGTATGTTTTTACTGGGAAATATGGCTTGTTAATGACATTAATGCAAGCATAAATTATTTGAAGACTATAAACTTCATTAAGAAGGAGAAGCAGATTGCATTTCCTTGCGGTTTGGAGTGCGCACAGCCCTGCATTTATGGCTTATTATCATGATCTGTATGGTGGAGATTTAGAAAGGTGATAATCACAGAGAAAGGGGCCGGTGACAGGGACATAAACCATGGGAATGAAGCACAAGCGCTTTATGGAGCATTCTCACATACCAATTTGATCTTTCTTTCCCATGGCTGGGTGATCTGAAATCTAAGAGTGATCTATTCTCATCATTGTCTACTTTAGGAGCAAACGGATCACATGAAAAGAGAAATTTATTGCAATTATATAAAAACATTTTTGGTTAAAATAGAATTTTTTTTTTTTAGTCGTTTTCATTATTCTTACAGAGATTTTGAACGTTACATTGACAATCTAAATGTCCTCTAATAACAGAAGTAGCAACAGTAGATGCGATGAGTACAGTACATATACTATATGTGAGGGCTGTCAAAGGATAGTCTAGTACACATAGAACAGGTAAAAGCAGTGCACTGCACGAAATACAAGAAGGTGGCCATGAAGAACAGAAAGCAAAAAGGTAGATAATCTCCAAGGCACATATTGTACCAGAAAAAAAAAAAATTGCTGCACTTGATTTGTAGTAAAGGTAGCGAACAATACAGTATACGAACTACAAGACAGTTGTACAGGTAAAGAGCAATATAGTGCATTATATGTAGAGCACTGTTGTACAGGCAGGGGACAGTACTTTATCTGTAGTATAAGTTGAAAGCAGTATTTGAATTACTATTAGACACTAATACAATAGATGTTGTAGTAAGCAGAATAGTACATGTAGTATGTGTAGTATGCTGTATAGTTCATTTACTGCTGGTGGTGAGCAGTACAGTACATGTAGCATAGGTAGAAAGCAGTGCCATACGTGTACTACTAGTAGAGAGCAATACAGTACATGTAGTACAGGTAAAGAGCAGTACAGTACATGTAGTACAGGTAGAAAGCAATACAGTACATGTAGCATAGGTAGAAAGCAATACAGTACATGTGCAACACCCCTGCCAACACAAGGGCAAGGTGGGTTTTGCGAATAGCGAGGTCTCCGTGTAAAGAGCTGTTAGGGAGATGACCAATAAGAATATATGCAATAAGAATTTTTATTCTATTGTAAAGCAATCTGGAAGCTGATTGGAGAGTGCTGCCACCTGACCAGGGGAGTGTAAGAAACTCGGTTGGGCGGGCACACATGGTCAGAAGTGAGAGACTCCATCTTGGAGCACATGTCAGCAAAGCAAGCAGTGTCACAATACCAGGAAGCAGAAGTGTCTCAGGCCACCACCCTGACACACTACAAGCCCAGCCTGAAGTTACTACCAGGCTGTGAACAATCCTCCTGTGGACAAGCTCTCTCTTACCAGCTTTTCAGCTCTTTGGAATCTGCAGCTGTTTGGCCGTTGCTTGCTGTTTGAAGTTAAATAAAGAACTGTAAGTTGATTTTCGCAACGTGCCTTTAATCTTGCACACACCACCTGCTGGAGACCTGCCAGACTGTAAGCCCATCCTCCGGTCCCCATACCAAGCACCGTGACCACAGCGTGCCCTATAGCAGTACAGTACATGTAGTATAGGTATAGAGCAGTACAGTACATGTTGTATACGTAGAAAGCAGCATAGTATGTGCACCACTGGTAGAGAGCCGTACATTACATGTAGTACAGGTATAGAGCAGTATAGTACATGTACTATATGTAGAAAGCAGTGTAGTACAGATGGAGATCAGCACAGTACATGTAGTTCATGTAGAGTAGGGGTGTAATGATCAAGGTTGCAGGGTGTGCCACCATGACCGGGCCCAAAGGTGGAATGGGTCTGCATCAGCCTGCATCAGCCTGAAAAAAGTGCAGGCTCCCTCCACCACTTAAAGAGGTGGAGGCACTGGAGCCAGTGCCAATGCCTGCCGACTCATTAAAGAATAAATATAAGAGTGTTCGCTGGCAGAGATACCTCTGCTAGCGGCCTCCCTATGACCCAGGACTGGGTCTCTCTCTAGAAAGCCAGGCAGAAGAGGACAACAGCAGGAAAGAACAGATTCTAGTTTTATATACATATATTTTTTTTTACTATCCACTAATGAGGAGTGATGCTAGTAAATGAGGGGTGCTTCTAAGGTATATATGAGGGGTGCTCCTATTGCAACATCCCACACCAGAGCCTAGCCTTTTTGTGGCTTGGGGACAGCCAGATCCCTAGGTACCTTGAGTGGCTGGTAGAGTGTGGCCTAATGCTCATCTACGTCACGGTGCTGGGTAGCAGGTACCAGAAGCTTTGTCCACAGCCTGGCAGGTGGGAGTACAAGAAATGGAGGGAGAGGTTTCCCTGGTGGTGAATGGGGTTCCCTTGGTGGTAAACAGCCTTACATAGGGATCAATCAGAGGCAGGGAATGTAAACCATTAAACTTACAGTTCGTTAATCGGAACTTGGCAACGGCCACAACACCAGTAACATCAACTGGGTCGAGATGGTTGGTTGGATGTAGTTCCACAGGAGATGCTCACAGCCTGGTAAAGGTAGCTTCAGGCTGGAGACGGATAGCTGGTGGCTTCAGCAGCAGGGTAAGACAGACTCCTGAAGGTGGTCTCCACATTGGCCAAGTATGCCAGGGCAGCGTTCCACAGACACATGTGTTTCTAGGCTGGGCTCAGTAGAAGAAGACCTCACGACTCTGACATGGAACTTTTCAGTCACAAGGGGTTTTATCAACTTCCCTTATGAGGTGGCAAGCTCATTCTCTTTACATTGCAATAATAACAATGCATTTTATTGATCACACAATTACAGCTCCCTTCTCATGGCAGATATTTACCAGATGCTTTACCATTTCTCCCTGGGTTGATCAGGCCATAGAGAAACCATATTGAATTTAGAGGGATGTTGCGTTTAGGTTCAAATGAGGGGTGCTGCCATTACATACAAATGAGGGGTGCTGCCATTACATACAAATGAGGGGTGCTGCCATTACATACAAATGAGGGGTGCTGCCATTTCATACAAATGAGGGGTGCTGCCATTTCATACAAATGAGGGGTGCTGCTGTGGTACTTCTTGATTAGGGATGCTTGAACAGCATATGAATTAATAAACAGGATGCTGGTGCTGTATAGCAATGTGTGGATACTGCATATAAATTAGGGGCTACTGTGTAAATATTTCTAGTGGGTAAAATATATATTTATGCACGGGGTATTATAAAATGGAATATAGTGTATATGATTATATATTGAGGGGGTGAGTCTATTTAGTTTATATAAGGTCTAGATTGCATGACACTATACTGTAACTGATATTTTTAGGGGCTGTGGAGATGTGTGACAAGGAGCTGAATAATTACAAAAAACCGTCTTGAGACGGCATAGAAGAGCCCATATCCCTTACAATAGAGCGTGGCAACTAAAACTTAGCTTTTATTGTTATATAAAAAAAATTATAAAGTAACCACTTAGTGCTCAATTCAAGAAATGTATATTAAAAGCACAGATGCCCCAGGTAGGGTCGTAGGTGTGAGGTCGTAGCTTGAGACTATGTCAATAAGTCAAAATTGGCTGGAGAAACAGCCCCCTGTAGGAGGAGGGGGAATGGGTTAACACCCTAAACAATGCGGGTGATGGAGTAATAGGTATGATGTTTCAAAAGCTGGTAAAAAGTATTTGCTAGTGCTGAGAAGATACAAACCTGAACGCAATGAGTTATTATCCTTTAAACCCATGCATTGATTTCTGTGGTATGGGATCAGTACGATCCCAACCTTATACAGAAACCTGTTACTAACACTTCAGACGTAACCCTAAGTTTAACCAGCCAAATAGATGAAAGTCACACCCCTAACTGGGTACACTGTAATTTAAAATGAAGATAGAGATTAGCCCCCCGACATGTTTCATCAGGGGTCGGGCTAATACTGATCGGTGGCGGGGTTTAACGTAGTGAAAAAACTTTATTATATTTTGATAGATTTTTGGACGCAGCGATATCTATTTATTTTTATATCAGTTCTAGGGAAAGGGGGGTGATTTGAATTTTATTTTTTTTTATTATAATTTTTTTTTTAACCTTTTTTTATTTTTACTTTTACTATTTTTCAGACTCCCTAGGGTACTCTAACCCTAGGTATTCTGATTCATCCTATCATGTACTGCCATACTACTGTATGACAGTATATGTGGATTTTACTCCCCAAGCATTACAATGTGCAATTAGCACATTGTAATGCATGGGTTAAAACCAGGGGCGGACTGGCCATAAGACCCACCGGGAGAAATCCCGGTGGGCCGATTGGTTTGGGGCCGGTCCGGGGCCGGTCCTGTACTGGTGGGGCCGGTATAAAAACAATAACACATGAAACTCACCTCTCTGACGGCCCGACGCTGCTCCCCTGCTTGATACCAGTCCGGCCGCGGTGACAACAACGTACGCGCCGGCGTCGCATAGACCATGACGTCGGCAAGCGGCTGACGTCATGGTCTGTGCGACGCCGGCCCGTACGGAGCTGTCACCGCGGCCGGACTGTGTTCAAGCAGGGGAGCAGCGTCGGGCCGTCAGAGAGGTGAGTTTCATGTGTTATTGTTTTTATGTACTGGCTGTATACCAGGGGCTGATGCTGTATGCCTGGGGCTATGTGCTGTACGCCTGGGGCTGGCGCTGTATACCTGGGGCTGGTGCTGTATAGCGGGAGCAGGCTGTACGCTATGGGCTGTAATACTGGGGCTATGGGCTGTACACCAGGGGCTATGGGCTGTATACAGGGCTATGGGCTGCAATACTGGGGCTATGGGCTGCAATACTGGGGCTATGGGCTGTACACCAGGGGCTATGGGCTGCAATACTGGGGCTATGGGCTGCAATACTGGGGCTATGGGCTGTAATACTGGGGCTATGGGCTGTACACCAGGGGCTATGGGCTGCAATACTGGGGCTATGGGCTGTACACCAGGGGCTATGGGCTGTAATACTGGGGCTATGGGCTGTAATACTGGGGCTATGGGCTGTAATACTGGGGCTATGGGCTGTAATACTGGGGCTATGGGCTGTAATACTGGGGCTATGGGCTGTAATACTGGGGCTATGGGCTGTAATACTGGGGCTATGGGCTGTAATACTGGGGCTATGGGCTGTAATACTGGGGCTATGGGCTGTAATACTGGGGCTATGGGCTGTAATACTGGGGCTATGGGCTGTAATACTGGGGCTATGGGCTGTATACAGGGCTATGGGCTGTATATCAGAGGCTGGCGCTGTGTACTGGGGCTATGGGATGCACACCAGGGGCTTTTGGCTGTAATACTGGGGCTATGGGCTGTAATACTGGGGCTATGGGCTGTAATACTGGGGCTATGGGCTGTAATACTGGGGCTATGGGCTGTAATACTGGGGCTATGGGCTGTAATACTGGGGCTATGGGCTGTAATACTGGGGCTATGGGCTGTAATACTGGGGCTATGGGCTGTAATACTGGGGCTATGGGCTGTAATACTGGGGCTATGGGCTGTAATACTGGGGCGATGGGCTGTAATACTGGGGCGATGGGCTGTAATACTGGGGCTATGGGTTGTATATCAGAGGCTGGCGCTGTGTACTGGGGCTACGGGCTGTATATCAGAGGCTGGCGCTGTATACTGGGGCTACGGGCTGTAATGCTGGGGCTCAGGGGCTGTAATGCTGGGGCTCAGGGGCTGTAATGCTGGGGCTCAGGGGCTGTAATGCTGGGGCTCAGGGGCTGTAATGCTGGGGCTCAGGGGCTGTAATGCTGGGGCTCAGGGGCTGTAATGCTGGGGCTCAGGGGCTGTAATGCTGGGGCTCAGGGGCTGTAATGCTGGGGCTCAGGGGCTGTAATGCTGGGGCTCAGGGGCTGTAATGCTGGGGCTCAGGGGCTGTATACTGGGGCTGTCTGGCTGTATACTGGGGCAGTCTGGCCGCATACTGGGGCACGGGCAGACTGAATATACTAGGAGGGCTGGCTGGCTGTATACTGGGGGGCTGTATATATACTACAGTGGGCTGGATGTATACTGTGGGGGGGGGGGTTGGCTGGCTATATACTGGGGGGGGGTAATGGCTACTAGTAATAGTAGCTATATTCTTGTACATAGGGGGCAGTATTATAGTAGTTATATTCCTGTACATAGGGGGCAGTATTATAGTTGTTATATTCTTGTACATAGGGGGCAGTATTATAGTAGTTATATTCCTGTACATAGGGGGCAGTATTATAGTAGTTATATTCCTGCACATAGGGGGCAGTATTATAGTAGTTATATTCCTGTACATAGGGGGCAGTATTATAGTAGTTATATTCTTGTACATAGAGGGCAGTATTATAGTAGTTATATTCCTGTACATAGTGGGCAGTATTATAGTAGTTATATTCTTGTACATAGGGGGCAGTATTATAGTAGTTATATTCTTGTACATAGGGGGCAGTATTATAGTAGTTATATTCTTGTACATAGGGGGCAGTATTATAGTAGTTATATTCCTGTACATAGGGGGCAGTATTATAGTAGTTATATTCTTGTACATAGGGGGCAGTATTATAGTAGTTATATTCTTGTACATAGGGGGCAGTATTATAGTACATATAGTAGAGGGCAGTATTACAATATATTTTACTTAGGGGCAGTAGTATTATACTAGTTACATTCATGTTTATTGGAGAAGGTATTGTAGTATGTTTTTAGTGTACATATATGGCAGTATTAAGTTGTGTGCTCTTAAAATAGAAGTGTTATTCCTTTACAAGGAGGCAGTATGAGTCTCTTTCTCTGCGGTGTACATGTTGATTTAGACCATCTATTAACAGTTTGCATAGAGTTTAGTAACTCCACCCACATCACAAGGCCACGCCTACTTGTTTTGACCCCCGCCCACCGAATGGGGCCACTTTTACAGTTTTTTCCAGGGCCACTTTAAATTCCCAGTCCGCCCCTGGTTAAAACGAAGTAGCCTCGGGTATTCGGAAGACCCGAAGCTACCATGGCGACGGATCCACGACAAGGTGGCGGCACCCATACGGCGCCATCTCTTTGAAGCCGCCGGCAGCATTGCCGGCGGCGATCGAGGTGAAAACACCCGCGATTGGTGCTAGCACCGATCGCGGGTGTTACCGGTAAGCCTTTGCTGCAATATGCAGCAAAGACTTACCGGCTATGGAGAGGGCTCGGCCCGTGAGCCCTCTCAATGCACCGGAACCCGGTGCGCGCCGTACTAGTATGGCTCGCGTCGGTAAAGGGGTTAATATACATTTCTTGAATTGAGCACTAAGTGGTTACTTTATAATTTATTTTATATAACAATAAAAGCTAAGTTTTAGTTGCCACGCTCTATTGTCCGGATATGGGCTCTTCTATGCCGTCTCAAGGCGGTTTTTTGTAATTATTCCTAAAAAAAACCCTGTCTGACAATTGGTCCAACCTTTGTAAAAATTGAAAACAAGGAGCTGAAGACACCTGACTGGAAAATCCTGTGGTGATGGCCAAAAGTCATGATCAGGTGCTATGCCTAATGGAAAAAAAATTGTAGCCTGTGAGGAGGCCCCAGGTTACAGACTAGGATAGGCCAGCACAGGGAGAAGGCAGCAACTGAGACTGGTTTAATCAGTAATACTATAGGGGAGATTTATCTTAAAGGCAGAGGTCGCACTAACATTTTTCCAGAAGGGTAAAAATACTCCTCTCACCATTTTTGAGGAGTATTTTTACCCAAGGAGGAGTATGAAAATTTCAGTAATACGGAGCGCACACACACACTCACAGAACGCGGCACACCACACTACACTCACAGAACGCGGCACACCACACTACACTCACAGAACGCGGCACACCACACTACACTCACAGAACGCGGCACACCACACTACACTCACAGAACGCGGCACACCACACTACACTCACAGAACGCGGCACACCACACTACACTCACAGAACGCGGCACACCACACTACACTCACAGAACGCGGCACACCACACTACACTCACAGAACGCGGCACACCACACTACACTCACAGAACGCGGCACACCACACTACACTCACAGAACGTGGCACACCACACTACACTCACAGAACACCGCACACACTACACTCAGCTTCGCGCCCACATGTCTCCCCCGGGGCCTGCGCTCTCACTCCGGGTCTCTCCGGCGCGCCCCTGACACTGATCACTGTCACGTGTCCTGCTGAGCTGTTCGGCGCGCGATGTAATCGCGCTACTGACATGTACCTCATTTGCAGCACACGCTGAACCGCTCAGCCTGCGCGCTACAGGGAATAATTGCCAAGCGTAACTTTACGCATGGCAATTATATTGGGGGGTAATGTCGCCTCATCACGCGTCTATGGCGCGTGGTGAGGCATTAATGCGACCTCTGCTTAAAGGGGTATTCCGGGAATATGAACGTCTGACACAAAAACCCATGATGCTATAAATAAGTGAATGCAAAAAAAATTCAATGTCATTAGTCACAAAATGGAGCTTAAATAGTTTGATTTTATGATTCACAAAATTATATGGCTTCTCTAAAGTAGGCAGAGTTATCACCAAAATGGCCACCACTATAAGTCCCATGATCCTTAAGTTTCCAGTAACTCCTCCTCCCTCTTATACTCTGCTCCCAGTGATGATGTAACAGGTTTTCTTACTCTGTTAACATAGTAATGATATGTAACTGCCATCACCACAACACTGACCATACTGGATGCACTGCAACCAACCCACTACAGCCAAACATAGTGGTGATCACATGATCCACCCAGGCAGATGCACGACATGTGATGTGGACATGCGACCGGCGGGATCTCCTGTCCTGTGTCTTCTCAGCGTGGAGGAAATTAACGGACTGATTAAAGGGCCAGTAGCATTTTAATTCTTCATCACAGCCTATGTAACCAGCATTTTTCTGCTCAGGGGAGCAACATTTTAAATAAAAACTAATAACATATTAGCTTATATTTTAAGGACACATTTGTATATGAATTATGCCGATTCCTGGAATATCCCTATAAGTCTCTGAGAGCTCAGCTTTCATTTTCCCACAGCTGTTTATAAAATTAAAGCTGAGCTCTGATTTGGCAACTAGAACAGTTTTACCTAAGAAATGTAGAAAGCACTATACTACATGGAGTGCAGGTAGAGGGCAGCAGAATACATGTAGAAAGCACTATATTTCATGGAGTGCAGGTAGAGAGCAGCAGAGTACATGTAGAAAGCACTGTGCTACATGGAGTGCAGGTAGAGGGCAGTAAAGTACATGTAGAAAGCACTGTGCTACATGGAGAGTAGGTAGAGAGCAGCAGAATACATGCAGAAAGCACTATACTACATGGAGTGCAGGGAGAGAGCAGCAGAGTACATGTAGCATGCACTAGACTACATGGAGTACAGGTAGAGAGCAGAAGAATACATGTAGTAAATGTAGAAAGCACTATACTACATGGAGTGCAGGCAGAGAGCAGCAGAGTACATGTAGAAAGCACTAGACTACATGGAGTACAGGTAGAGAGCAGTAGAATACATGTAGAAAGCACTAGACTACATGGAGTACAGGTAGAGAGCAGTAGAATACATGTAGAAAGCACTAGACTACACGGAGTGCAGGTAGAGAGCAGAATACATGTAGAAAGCACTAGACTACATGGAGTACAGGTAGAGAGCAGTAGAGTACATGTAGTATATGTAGAAAGCACTATACTACATGGAGTGCAGGTAGAGAGCAGCAGAGTACATGTAGAAAGCACTAGACTACATGGAGTGCAGGTAGAGAGCAGCAGAGTACATGTAGAAAGCACTAGACTACATGGAGTGCAGGTAGAGAGCAGTAGAATACATGTAGAAAGCACTATGCTACATGGAGTGTAGGTAGTGAGCAGCAGAGTACATGTAGTATATGGGCAAATTTGTTACTTTCATGTAGTGCAGGGTACGTTGTCATAGGACTAGCTGTGGACTGTTCTGGGATTGATGAGGGTCAGTGTTCGCTGGGTCTGAATAGAGAGGCCGGATTTTATTTCTCTCCTATATGGACAGCTGGATCCCAAGACCCATGCATGCTGAACCCTGACCAGCGCCTGGTACCACTGACTGGGTGAGATTGTTCCTGTTGCTACATACACGCTTTGTTGGTATACATGGTACGGATACAATTGTTCTTACTCTAAACTTCAGGTTTGATATGGAGATTGTTAAATATATCTGAGTGAAACATTTTACCATTTTTGATATTTCTAGGCCTTTATCTCTTGTATTTATTTAATGGCTTACCGGATGATGCAATTTTTTAGATATATATGAGTAAAAGTTATGTTTTATATAACTTTTTTCACCGATGCTTACACATATAGTATATGTAAAAAGCACTAGACTACATGGAGTACAGGTAGAGAGCAGTAGCGTACATGTACTATATATAGAGAGTTGTAAGGGACATGCAGTACAGTACATGTAGAACACAAAATGTAGTAAAGGTTCAGAGCAGTACAGTAAATGGAGTACAGGTAGGGGGCAGTATAGTACCTGTTCTATATAGAGAGAGTTGTAAGGGACATGCAGTGCACTACATGTTGTACAGGTACAAAGTAGAACACAAAATGTACTAAAGGTTCAGAACAGTACAGTTAATGGAGTACAGGTAGGGGGCAGTATAGTTTGTGGAGAGCAGTACAGAACATGTAGTATAGGTATAGAGCAGTCCAATACATATAGTACAGGTCAAAAGCAGAAAAGTATGTGTATTGTAATTGTGAACTGTGTCATACAAACTGCAAATTGGATGTTATCGGTTTTACTCTAATTCAATAAAGCAAGAATGATAAAGAAAAGTATGTGTATTACTGGTAAAGAGCAGTACAGTACATAATACCTAGCTGTACATGTAGCACTAGTAGAGAGCAGTACAGTACATACCCACTTTCAGACTACGATACCTAGGGCCCACCTAAAAAATATTGTGGCTCACCATTGTACAGCTATATATAAACATTTCAAAACATTAATTCACAAATTACCCAGGAACCAAATAACTTATTTGCAGGGGTATTAGGGGTTACAATACTGATCTGATATTAAATAGCTATACTAAAGATAGGAGATTAATAAATTAATTGCTTAACATCCCTTTAAGTAGGTGACCACTCTTGTGTTCCCTTTCTTCTGTATACACCAAATTGTTTACACACAAGTTCTTACTATCTACTTACATTTACGGCTTAATTTTAAGCATTTCTGTTTCTTGAAAATTAAATATGTGGACAACAGAGAGAAGGAACAGAGACAAAATCCAAATTTGTCATCTCTGCTGATCCGAATGACCTCTTCTGCAATGCATTCTTTATAAGCATCATTTATTATCTAAATAAACATAATGCAGAAACTATACCTGATGTAGGGCACATAAATAATGTATGCTGGATGGCACATACAACACTGACCGACACCATCTTATTTAGTATGGTTTATTGAGAGAGAACGAACAAAAGAGAAAGAACGAAAGAGAGAGAACGAACAAAAGAGAAAGAACGAAAGAGAGAGAACAAACAAAAGAGAGAGAAAGAACCAGAGAGAACGAAAGAGAAAGATCGAGAGAGAACGAAAGAGAAAGAACGAGAGAGAACGAAAGAGAAAGAACGAGAGAGAACGAAAGAGAAAGAACGAGAGAGAACGAAAGAGAAAGAACGAGAGAGAACGAAAGAGAAAGAACGAGAGAGAACGAAAGAGAAAGAACGAGAGAGAACGAAAGAGAAAGAACGAGAGAGAACGAAAGAGAAAGAACGAGAGAGAACGAAAGAGAAAGAACGAGAGAGAACGAAAGAGAAAGAACGAGAGAGAACGAAAGAGAAAGAACGAGAGAGAACGAAAGAGAAAGAACGAGAGAGAACGAAAGAGAAAGAACGAGAGAGAACGAAAGAGAAAGAACGAGAGAGAACGAAAGAGAAAGAACGAGAGAGAACGAAAGAGAAAAAACGAGAGAGAACGAAAGGAGAAAAAGTCGCTACTGGCTAGTCGCTACTAGGTGCATTATTAGTTCTGGCTACTGGTGGACTTATACTACTGAGATTACCTGTCCTGTGATTTGTTAGTTCTCCGGTGAGGGGCAGCTGCACAGAGACTTTTTGAAAGGAGTTTGTCTTTGTTATTCGGAAGTATTGATGTGCAGAACTTGGTTTTTGTGTTGTATTTATGTACAAAGCTTGTTTCTGGTGGTGTATGTGTTCTATCCAACTTCTAGATCAATGCATGATCCATGAGCCATGGTACACGACTGACAAAGTAGAAAGCCAGTTTAAAAAATTTGAATCCCAACCCTGGTTGGACTTCCACCAATCAAGCTGTTATCAAACTTGGATCAACCCCTTTAAGACAACTTGCTGATAAAAGGTAGTCATACAGATTAAAGTATAGTGCTGGAAGCATTAAGCAAAACTTTGTGAAGGTGGCTGAACCCATATCGAATGGCAGAAGCTTTTAAATAAATGGCAATCCACCCCACCTGAATAAATCAAAAGAAGGGACTAAATGGTTTTTTGGACAGTAGACATCCTAGGACGCACAGAGTGTCATCCATCCCCAAAGCACTTGCATGTCATTCCAAATACCACCCAGAGAAATCACATTTTGGGGTATGTATGGCTGAGCATTTCAAGTGAGAAGACAGCGTCTTTTCTGAACACTTGTCATAAAAGATGTATGCTTCAGAATTCGGCTATGCTGGTTTATGGATCACAGAGTTTATGGATTCACTCAACACAATATCCAGGTGAGCGATCTACATTAAATGGCAGGCATCGGACTAGAGAAAATGTCTTTTGCCGCCCGTCTGGCAATAAAAAGGAAATCAATGCAAACAAGAGTAGTATTTTTCTCCACAGAGAAGAAACTATAAAACAAAACATCTAATTGGTGTCTGTAAATGAGTACAAGAATTCTCCAAGGCTTCTCCTAATGCTAGCGGAAACTGGCACACACTTTACTATTACTAATGGAATTAAACAAATGGCTGACTACAATAGGATCACTGACTACTATGGCGCTATGCACCTATTATTGCTATGCTAATAATACATAGGGGACAATGAAGGTGGGTGCTTTAACCATTCATCAGTGGGGGCCCCAGACTATATGAGGATTGTACCCACTAATCAGTCTTAATTTTTTTTAGTATTATTAAATAACAAAATGTATCTTATATGGCCGGATTACAGTGTTTGGGTTGAGTCTTTGTAAAGGGCTAACACTTACCTCATACTAGAAAAATGATGTTATATGCACACCCTTGATCCAATCAGGGAGGAGGCTGCTACCCCTCTAGTGTTCAGGGGGTATCTTTATAAAGGGCCAAGACTTATCTGGCCATATGAATTACATTTTGCAAGTTTAATAGTGCTCTAGCTGGTGACAGGTTCCCTTTAAAGCATCTGATGCTTACTGCTTTGATATGGTACATTAACCAAACTTATTACGTTGATATGGTACCAGAACCAAGTATATTGGGGGAGATTTATCAGAAGCCTTTGAGGTAAAACTGTTATAGTTGCTCATGGCAACCAATCAGAGCTCTTCTTTAATTTTATAAACAGAGGTTGGAAAGTGACAGAAGAGCTCTGATTGGTTGCTATAGGCAACCAGAACAGGTCTGCTCTCAGACACTTCTGGTAAATCTCCTCTTTAGTATATAAATACAGTATCTGAACCAAGCTTACTATTGCTGTATAGATTCAGGATAAAATCAAAATCATACACACAGACACACTATCCTACATATGACCTCTAAGGTCTTTTAATCTCTAGTTACGTCTATGTTGGTAGCTGATATTACAGTTCTATTTATGGACTTGTATTAGGACCCCTATAGAGATGTCAGATACACCTCTGTATCCACGCATTTCATTTCATAGAGGTTTATTTATGTCACATGGTGCAAATACCCCCCAAAGAAAATCCTGAGGGGACATTAGCATTATATGACTTGTGAACATTATTGACCCTGTAGGCATCAAGACAATCATAATCAGAAATATATATCTCTTTCTGGAAAGAAATCACCTAGTGCTGGATAAAGTAGAAAAACTAGATAAATATTTAAAGAAATTAACAAAATGCAAAGTGTTAGGTGATTCATGTTCTAAAATGTATCTATGCTCTTGTATTATGTTATCAATCAGCCAGCAGGACCAGCAAGGCAATGGACAGTTTTCAGATTTTCAAATTTGTAAAAAAGATATACAGTATGTTTCACATGGGTGTAAAATGTGTGACTGTTTGTTCAAGTCTAAAGGATGCTCAGACTGTTTTTGTCTATAGAGTGTAGTGATCTTTTAGAAGGGTTGTCCTAAGTATCTAGAGGATATGAAATAACTAGCCGATCAGGGAGGGTCCCCACCAATCAGGAGAGCTAAAAGTTTTCAGCCATCTAGGTGGGAGCCCCAGCACTTGGGAAGTCCCCTTTAAGGAAATCCACACCTGCAATCTACTTTTTTTTTAGTAGATCCAGAGGTAGGTACCTGATGTCCGCATGTGCAGTTTTTATTTCATCTTAACTTGCCTGTTGGTTTTTATGCAAAATTACCTGCAGAGGCTACATGGATTGTGGAGTTGCTTGTGTAAGATCCCAGGGGTAAGGCAACTCCACTTCCAGATCCTCCTCCTCCTCACATGGCCGTGCCTCTTGTGTAGTTACTCCTGGTGCATTGTGTCTCAGTGAAGCTGGCAGGGGACCAGGAGCTTCGGCATAGGAGTTTCCCTCTACCAGGCTACTCGGAGAGTGGAGTGGGCTTAGACCTAGGAGCTCACAGTGACTACTCCATGTCGTGATTAGCTTCTACAGGTAATTTGCACATCAGTACAATAATGTTCAGAAACCGATAGGCAGGTTTACAAAATAAAATGAAAACAGTAGATCCAGGATAAGATTCTCAATGTCTGCCTCAACCATGTACAAAGAAAAGTAGATCCTAGCCCAGTGATGGTGAACCTTTTAGAGCCTGAGTGCCCAAACTTCAACCAAAAGCCACTTATTGCAAAGTGCCAGTGCTGCAATTTAAGCAGTAATTTAATTCTCCTTGTTCTTCGACAACTTTCAATCGTTCAGCCTCCTAAAGACACCAACGCAGTTGAAAGGAGGAAGGCAAATTCCCATATCATTGTAGGAAGACTTTTTGAGTCCTGTCTAGTGAAGTTTATGCTGGGGTGATGGCCAGGGTGCCCACACAGAGGGCTCTGAGTGCCGCCTCTGGCACCAGTGCCATAGGTTCACCACCACCGTCCTAGATGATAGATTTCCTTTGAGAGCAGTCTGCAGAATCTACTTCATGAAGCTGTCTGAGGAAATACTCCTAGCTTGCTAGTGTGGTGCCTAGGAGATCTGCAATTGCTTGCTAGTGCCTGTGTTTTAACCCTTGGCCTGTATTTTGGACTTAATCTGCCCCACCAATAGCCCGGACTTGCAACGGCCCTGAATTTTTGCTTCTTTGATCTTTGATAACGCAGACCATCTACCTGCCTTGACCTCAGATTGCCCACTGACTACTTCACTGCCTGACCCTGTCGATCCTGTTTTCATGAATGATAGGACTATTTCACATTGTAAAATGGACAATAAATATAATTTGTGTCTCTAGGATGGAGTCAAGTCATACAGGAAGCCCCCACGATGTGCTTTGGTGCACGTTACTACTAGATTTTTAAACCGGTTATTTGGTTTTTTTTCCACACGTAACAATATGTTCCAGTAAAATGAAAACTCTGTATTCAAAATAAAAAGAGTTCAATGATATTAGTAATGACTTTCATGGGAAATGAAATCACAAATTGAATTACTTCATTTGAGGCAGAATCAAGATTCCTAGAATTAAATACCGTATAAAAGAATCAGTCTCAAACAAAGACACACACAGAGCAAACCACAAGCTGACCCGCCCTGCTGTACCGGGGATCTGGTCTACACCGTAACGACAAGTCCTCCCCTCAACACCAGAATCCTGGCCATAAAGGTTACCTGGCTTTGAAACACACTGCGAGGGAGATTTATCATCAAGTTTCTGATGTAAAACTGGTCTAGATGCCCATGGAAACCAATCAGAGCTCAGCTTTAATTTTATAAAAAAAAATAAAACTGTGGGAAAATGAAAGCAATACCCTGTATTGCAGGGTATTAGCAGTGTCAGTCTATGCATAAGTTGGCACTGTGCCAGTAAGAAGATGTCACAGACGCCATCTTACTGGCAGTGCCTGCAGGCAGTGCTGGGGACCAGATCGGACCCCAGCAATTCCATTACACTGGGGTGCCGGCTATCAGTCACAGCCGGCACCCCGTGTTTTCCAATGCCGGTTCAGCTCATCAATATATCGGACGCAGAGTGGGAAGGGGTTAAATTAGACGGAACTGGCCATGTTGTTGATGGATATGAAGAGCTTGGTTAAAGGAAGTGTAGTTTAGTGGAGCCAAGTGGGACCAAAGGATAGGTCATGTTGGATTTCAAAATATGGTCTTCTTTTGTTCACAAGGCAGACCGGTTAACTGGCAGCTGTATATTTTACAATTTAGGACTGACTGTGCATGTGTATAGGGGGTAATATGTTTGAGTGATCGCATACCACCACAGACGGAAACACTATGGCTCACATTAGTAGTGTAGAGTGTGCAGTGTGAGGCAGGTTCATAATATGTGTCACACATTCTTCATGAATCTGGTGCCCACTAAACTGCTCTGGCAAAAGGTAAATTTTTTTTCTGGCTTTGTTCATGGTGCAGAATTGTGGCACAGACAGAATTGCCGCACGTCAAACAGAATTGAGGCGCACATTTTTCTGTCCTGTCGGACAGAGCAGCCCCGACATAAAACTGGCGGAGACACTTTATAAACACATGTGTGAGCATTTGCACATTCTTTCTAGTGCAAAGGCGGACAGAAAACTGGCGCAATTAATAAATGTGGCCTTATGTTTTCCTGCTAAGGGACCCCAAATATCTTGTCTGCCAAATAAGACAGCAGTAAAAAAGTGCATGGGGTCCAGATTCTTAATTCAAGGGGTTTTATCACCAGGATGAGTAATAATAGTCAGATCACTGAGGAGGTCAATCCTATGGGATTTTCGATGATTGATCCAACCAAAAAGTAAAGGATTTCTGGTATAGACCATCCTGTAAGATGTTCAGGACTTGTCCCATGCTCTATTGCCTTTTATGGGACATTTAAATTCTCTACCATTTGTTTTCATGCATCGTGAACCAAACATACCTTGAGAATGCTGTAGCTACACTGATGCAGAAACGTATCTGGTTTAAACCCCGAATTCATAGTATCATAGTATATAAGGCTGGAAAAAGACACAAGTCCATCAAGTCCAACCTTTAAGAATTAAATAAATGTGTTATCCCCATAACCCGTGATATTTTTTCTCTCCAGAAAGTCATCCAGGCCTCTCTTGAACCTGTACATAGAGTCCGCCATAACAACCTCCTGCGGCAGAGAGTTCCACAGTCTCACTGCTCTTACAGTAAAGAACCTTTGTCTATGTTGATGGTAGAATCGCCTCTCCTGCTGGCGCAGAGGATGCCCCCTTGTCCTGGTCACAGGCCTAGGTATAAAAAGATCTTTGGAGAGATCAGGTATTTGTACATTGTAATGAATTTAGTTGGTTTAGCTGAAAAAACAATTATAAAATTATGAAAATGAGGCTCTGGCGCTCCTGTGGCTTCCCTGGCACTCCCATCTTACCCCAATTATGCAATGCTTCAGAGAACGCTGTATTCACGCGGTTGTCCCTGACAGACAGAAGTAATCAATCACTGCACCATCCCCCCAGCTGCTGAGCAAGAGTCATCCAGCTCATATTGATTAGTCCTGTCTGGACAGTTCAGGAAGTTCTTTGTAATGGCATCCAGCATGCACCCAGCTTTCCCTAGGTCCCGAATTGTAGAATTGTTTTTTGTGCAAAACTACAGCATTCTCAAGGTATGTTTGGTTCACAATGCATGAAAACAAATGGTAGATTTCCTTTGAGGCTCTGCATCTACAACCTACAGGTCAAGTTTTAGAGATCTATTCACCCGAAATTTTCTGTTGTGAATAATATTACTAAAAACGCACAAAAGTACTTTTTTTCCTGTAGAAGTCACACATCGCTCTAACCAAGCCACTGGAATTGCAATCTTTCCCTTTAATCCATCTCTTCTCCTACATTGCATTTTGTCTCAGAACAGAATGTATGTTTGGTTACACAATACCTAGATAGATTGCAGAAAAAGTATTATCCATCTGTTAAGGGGAGTTTGTCATGCACAAGAAATGGATTGCTAGCAGCTCCTAATGAAACTGAACAAAGGGCTAGAATGAATATGTCAGAGTCATATCTCTCCTCTCACCGACAAGGGAAACGCAATTAGATATGAATATTATTTCACCTCCCAGATATGGCAGCGGCAACGCTCCAGGCCCTGGGAGGAATCAGAGAGTAATACTATCCGTGACTAACAGAGGCTTCTGTAGAACTACAGGAAGAACAATGATGCATGTGTATTCCTAGATATAAAGGTTTCTAGTACTCCTATGATAACGGACATTTGTCTTTGTTACAGTAATTGTCTCAGTCATGCTCAGAAAGAGAACTCACTGGCACTTACCTATTGATATACATTCTTATATGGTGACACATAAACCAATATACTTAGACTTCGGAAAGTCATATATACAACATTACTTAAAGGGGTTTTCCCCGCGGGAGAAAATTCTTACATTTCAATCCCCCAGTGAGGCTAACACAATAAAGATCATTTTAACCCCTTACTTTACAATTTTACTTAGTTTTATCACTCTCTATGGTGCCCAGTGAAAAATCCCAGGGTGTGGGCGGGGACTCTCTAGAAAGAGAGTAAGTAAATGTACTCCATTATGACCCATCTAGTTCTGTGGGGTGACAATGTCGTTACATTATCAAGGTACAAGGTGTAAATACACTTTCATCTGGCTTCTGTACTAACACACTCACACATAGAGAGAGATGAGACAGATCAGAGATGCATGAGATCCATTAGACTACACACACAGCACTGCTACATCTGTGTTCTCACAGATCTGTACCTGCCTCCCCCTTCCCCAGGATTACTTATCTCCTTGTAGCTTGTAGTTTGCAGCTTGTCTCTCCTCACAATCTCCTGCCAGGAAGTGAATCTGTATCTGTGAGCAGAAACATCTCCCAACACTCTTATCACATTTACTGCACGGTAGTTTAACCCGTTAGGGACTCTTTTTTTTCATTTTTCACTCCCCACCTTAAAAAATCTAACTTTTTTATTTTTCCATGTAAAGAGCTCTGTTTGGGCTTGTTTTCTGCGTAACAAACTGCACTTCATAGTGATGGTATTTATCATTCCATGTTGTGTACTGGGAAGCGGGAAAAAAAAATTCAGAATGCAGTGAAAATTATGAAAAAGCACCATTTTCTTGTGGGCTTGGATTTTACAGCTTTCACTGAGCGCCCCAAATCACAAGTCTACTTCATTCTCTGGTTCGGTACAATAACGAGGATACCAAATGTGTATAGGTTTTATAATGTTTTCATACATTTAAAACCTTCTGTACAAAAAAAAAAAAAAAAATTCTTCATTTTGCCATGTTCTGGCATCATTAACTTTTTCATACTTCAGTGCAAGGAGCTGTGGGTGGTGTCATTTTTTGCGACTTTTGACAACGTTTTTTAATGCTATCATTTTGAGGACTGTATGGCCTTTTTATCACTTTTTTTTGGATTTTTTTTTTCAAAATGGCAAACAAGTGGGCTTTTGACTTTGGGCGGCAGTTTCCGTTACAGGGTCAAACGTCATGGGAAAAAAAAAAAATTAAATCGCTCATATATTTTGATAGATCGGACATTTTAAGATGCGACAATACCTATTGTGTTTATGATTTTTACTGTTTATTTATATTTATATCAGTTCTAGGGAAAGGGGGGCGATTTAAACTTTTACTTTTTTTACTATTCTTTTCAGAATTTTTTAAAATTCTTTTTTACCATTATTTTAGATCCTCCAGGGTACTTTAACCCTGCAGGGTCCGATTGCTAATACTATATACTGCAATACTACTATATTGCAGTATATAGCCATTTTACTATGATTTCTAATAGCCTGCTATCTGCTGGCTATTAAAAATCATTGTACATGGCAAGCCTATAAGTCTCAATGAGACTGTAGGCTGCCATAGTAATCGATCGCCGCCCTCCAATGACGTCACAGGAGGTGTCGATCGGCCATCCAAGATGGCGGCACACATATAACGGTTAGTTAGGTGCCGCGGTCGGGTTCAGCTGGTGGGCATCAGCTGTGTCATACAGCCGTCAGCCGCTGTGTATGGAGAGAGCTCAGCTTGTGAGTTCGATAAAGTTTGTCCTCGGTCGCAAATGTGTTAAGGATCATAATTCCTTACCCCTCCTCTCTGCATGGAGATTTTTGATACACCTCCCTCTGAGACTATAGAGGAAAACACAGTTGCAAGGTTACAGCATTTCCATCACACATGCATGTTTAGCTGGTGACAGATTCCTATAGTCTATGCCAGTGATGGCGAACCTTTTAGAGACAAAGTGCCCAAAATGCAAACCCGACCCACTTATTTATTGCAAAGTGCCAACACAGCAATTCTAGCATTACATTATTAAAATCTTCTTGCTCCGTGCTATACAGCTATATGCAGATTTCAGCGGTCCGGAGGACACCAATATCGTTGACAGAAAGTTGGAAAATTCAGATTGCTATTGGAACTTCCCTTGACAACCAACTGAACAGGAAGAATTGTGTGGCCAAGAGCAGGAGCTTCAGTGGCTCCAATGATAATCTGACCCTGTCCACACCTTCTCTTCCTGCAGTCTCAGACCCAGGGTGGTTCACGTCCAGGGCTACCTGGGCCTGCAGTAGGATCCCTCAAGTCCTGTTTGGTGAATTCTAAGCTGGGGCAACAGCCTGAGTGCCCACTGAGAGGGCTCAGAGTGCCACCTCTGGCACCCGTGCCATAGGTTCGCCAACACTGGTCTATGCTATGCCAATTTTTTAAAAAAGGCCTTCATCAGCATTACAAATCATTTCAATACTTTAAATAAACCTAATTCACATTACTGGGTTTCCCAACAGCATGTGGTGCGTCCCAGGGAACTCACTATTCCTTGATTCTACAAAATTATCACACATGTCAAATTACAAAAACTATGGGTGGCGCAAAAAATTTACACAGCTTCCAACACCTAATGTAATGTAATGCCCGTTTTAGTGCTTTAAAAATAATTTGCTAGCCCTGGCCAAGGAATATTTACCCCTCAATCCCCTCGGTAACGACAAGGAGTCTTACCATTGTGTATAATGTGCACACACACACAGACAGCTCTGTGGGAGAGGGTAATGATTGGACTCAGTTTCAGACTGATTTTCTCTGGTGGGCCTAAGGAAACCCAATCTGGGGGCCCACTCTTCATTATCCCCCAGGAAATATACTCCCTCTAAACTGTGTTGTTTTCCTATGGACCTCTGGGGTTCAGTATTGGGTTGAGCCAGGGCCCCACGGGGGATCCTCTGGTAATCTGGTGGCCCAGTCCGACACCGATTGGATTCTAGTCCCTTTGCAGCACGGGCGGCTATTTTTATACAGCGTTCCAGCATTTGTAGATTAAACGGGTTTAAAATAAAATAACCAACATTTACCCCCAAAATAAGATATGTATAAAGTTGAGACATGTTTTATAGATGGGAATGTTTCTTCCAACATACATTTAATGGCCGTACAACCCCTTTAATTGGTAAAGTAAAACCAGTAAGCTAAAGCTACAGCCTATGGGAGAATCTTGGAATAGCTTATCAGACCACTAACATAAAAAAGATCATTCTCCACTTTATGAAAATAAGAAAATAAAATGCAGATATTAAATCTATAATTGCCCATTTGATCTCCCAGCCTCCAAGCAACTAGAAGTGAAGATCTAAAATGGCAATTGCTTGCGACCGGAGGGAACTGTTCTGTGTCACACAAACCTAATTACACATTGGCTGGTCCTGTGTAGTCATCTGCAGCAGAGAACATTATTACAGAGTAAAAGGATTATCTGACCCGACCAGATCTCTCAACCCCCGCTGTATGACGCAGTGAGAGCCACGAGGCCCAGGTGACCTAACACTCATAGCCATCAGTAAATCAACCGTGTTTCCAGATAAGAGATTAAAGGAGTTGACCACTTTACCTCATGTATTTTGTAATGTGTGTGTAAGTGTGAGGGGCAGGATATTAGGGAATTTACCAAAATACATCTATTAACCCCTTCCCGGGTCCCGGTGCATGGAGAGGGCTCGCGGGCCGAGCCCTCTCCATAGCCGGTAAGTCTTTGCTGCATATTGCAGCAAAGGCTTACCGGTAACACCCGCGATCGGTGCTAGCACCGATCGCGGGTGCTTTCACCGCGATCGCTTCCGGCAATGCTGCCGGAGGCTTCAAAAAGATGGCGCCGCATGGGCGCCGCCATCTTGGCGGGGAGCGGTGATCCGTTGCCATGACAGCATCGGGCCTCACGAAGGCCCGAAGCTGTCTTGTTTTAACCTATTCATTACAATGTGCTACCAGCACATTGTAATGAATGAGGAGTAAAATCCCCATATACTGCCATATTGCAGTATGGCAGTATATGGTAGGATCGATCAGACAACCTAGGGTTAAAGTACCCTAGGGAGTCTGAAAAATAGTTAAAGTAAAAAAAAGTTAAAAAAAAAAAAAATTATATTAAAAAAACCTAAAAATTCAAATCACCCCCCTTTCCCTAGAACTGATATTAATATTAATAAACAGTAAAAATCATATGTCCGATCTATCAAAATATTATAACGGTTTTTCACTGCGCTTAACCCCGTAACGGAAAATAGCGTCCAAAGTCAAAAATGACATTTTTTTGCCATTTTGGAAAATATAAAAAAATTAATAAAAAGTGATCAAAAGGTAGCACAGTCCTAACAATGATAGCAATGAAAACGGCATCAAAAGTCGCAAAAAATGACACCACCCACAGCTTCGTACACCAAAGTATGAAAAAGTTATTAGCGCCAGAAGATGGCAAAATCAAAAAAAAAATTTTTGTACAGGAGGTTTTAATTTTTTTAAATGTATGAAAACATTATAAAACCTGTACAAATGTGGTATCCCTGTGATCGTAGCAACCCAAAGAATAAAGTAAACATGTCATTTGGGACGCAGAGTGAAAGCTGTGAAATCCAAGCCCACAAGAAAACGTCGCAAATGTGTTTTTTCACCATTTTCACTGCATTTGGAATTTTTTTCCCGCTTCCCAGTATGCGCCATGGAATATTAAATACCGTCACTACGAAGTGCAATTTGTTACGCAGAAAATAAGCCATAACAGAGCTCTTTATGTGGAAAAATAAAAAAGTTATAGATTTTTGAAGGTGGGGTGTGAAAAATGGAAGTGAAAAAACTAAAAAAGGCCAAGTCGTTAAGGGGTTAATAGTTCTGCTCTGCTTTGTTGATATATATGTAAAGAGACTAGAGATGAGCGAACATACTCGTCCGAGCTCGAAACTGCTCGTTGCTCGGACGAATACTTCGCCCGCTCGAGAAAATGGCATCTCCCGCCGTTTTGCTTTTTGGCGGCCAGAAACAGAGCCAATCACAAGCCAGGAGACTCTGCACTCCACCCAGCATAACGTGGTACCCTTACACGTCGATAGCAGTGGTTGGCTGGCCTGATCAGGTGACCCTGGAATAGACTAGCCCCTGCCTGCGCTGCTCGGATCATTCTGTGTCTGGATGCCGCTAGGGAGAGAGCTGCTGCTGGTCAGGGAAAGCGTTAGGCTGTTCTATTAGAATAGTGTTAGGCAGGAGTGATTCTACAAGAACCCAACAGCCCTTCTTAGGGCTACAATAACGTTATACTTTTTTTTTTTGTTTATTTGCTTGTGGCTGGGCTTGCTGGCACTAGTAGCGCAGCTAGTACCATATTGTGAGGAATTTGCAGGGGGACTTGCTACCGTTGTGTTTAGCTCTTAGTGACACACATATCCACCTCAAACACCAAAGTGGGACAATTTATTAGGGGTTTGAGTAGAATTAGGCAGAGTCTGCTGATTTTTTTTTTTTAGCTGTATTTCATTTTATAGCTCAAACTCCTCTTGCAAAGCACAAAATCCAGTTGTGTGCTGTCAGTGTAGGTTAGAAACTAGCCATAGCAATAGGATAGCATCGTTTTATAAAAAAAAATAAAAAACGAAAAAAAAAATAAACACAAAAAAAATTTTTTTTTCAAGTTTACACTTTAATTTGGAAAATGTTTAACCCGAGGGCTAGGGGTAGAGGACGAGGGCGTGGACGTGGGCGTCCAACTACTGCAGGGGTCAGAGGCCGTGGTCCTGGGCGGGGTGAGACACCACCTGCTGATGGGGGAGCAGGGGAACGCCGCAGAGGTACACTCCCTAGGTTCATCATGTCTCAAGTTACTGGGACTCGTGGTAGAGCACTGTTGAGGCCAGAACAGTGCGAAGAGGTGATGTCGTGGATTGCAGACAATGCTTCTAGCCATTTGTCCACCAGTCAGTCTTCCACGCAGTCCACCCATGTCACCGGAATCGGCACTCCTCCGGCTCCTCCACCTCAGCCTCCTTCCCCCCAGTCTGCCCCCTCCCACCAAAATTTGGCATTTGAACCGGCATACTCTGAGGAACTGTTTTCTGGACCCTTCCCACAGTCACAAACCACTTGTCCTGCTGCTGCTGAGCTATTTTCCGATGCCCAGATTTTCCACCAGTCGCAGTCTGTGGGTGATGATGACATTATTCACGTAGTGGAAGAAGTGTGTAAAGAGGTGTCGGACGATGAGGAGACACGGTTGTCAGACAGTGGTGAAGTTGTTGTCAGGGCAGGAAGTCCGAGGGGGGAGCAGACTGAGGGATCGGAGGATGATGAGGTGACAGACCCAAGCTGGGTTGATAGGCCGGGTGAACACAGTGCTTCTGAGACGGAGGCGAGTCCTATAGCAGAACAGGTTGGAAGAGGCAGTGGTGGGGCCAGACGGAGAGGCAGGGCCAGAGCTGGTGCATCAGCGCCAAATGTTGCCCGTAGTCAAGCTCCCGTGGCGAGGGCTATATTTTCAGAAGTCTGTAGGTTCTTTAAAAAAACACCGGATGACCGACGGACTGTGGTGTGCAACCTTTGCCAAACCAGGATCAGCAGGGGTTCCACCACTACTAGCTTAACTACCACCAGTATGCGCAGGCATCTGAATGCTCAACACCCCACTCAATGGCACCAAGCCCGTTCACCTCCGGCCGGGCACACCACTGCTCCTTCCCCTGTGTCATCTGCTAGTCAGCCCCCTGCCCAGGACCCCGGCCCAAACACCTCCCGTGCGAAAACCCCATCTTCGCCTCCACAATCCTCCACAGCATCCACCAGCGTTCAGCTCTCCATACCCCAGACGCTGGAGCGCAAAAGGAGGTATAGCGCAACCCACCCACACGCCCAAGCCCTCAATGTCCACATCTCCAAGTTGCTAAGCCTGGAGATGCTGCCCTATAGGCTGGTAGAGACCGAGGCCTTTCGAAACCTCATGGCGGCGGCCGCCCCTCGGTATTCGGTCCCCAGCCGCCACTACTTTTCCCGATGTGCCGTCCCAGCCCTGCACAAGCACGTGTCAGAGAACATCCTCCGTGCCCTGACCAACGCCGTTTCTGACAAGGTCCACCTGACCACGGACACGTGGACGAGTGCTGCCGGGCAGGGCCACTATATATCGCTGACGGCACATTGGGTTAACTTGGTGGAGGCTGGGACCGAGTCTGACCCTGGGGCTGGTCATATACTGCCGACGCCGAGGATTGCGGGGCCTACCTCGGTCCAGGTCTCAAAGGCCTTCTATGCCTCCTCCTCCTCCCACCCCTCCTCCACCTCCTCCTCTGAATTACCATCCGTGGGCATGGCGCCATCAGTCGGTAGCTCTAGGCACAGCAGCAGTGCCATCGCTAAGCGAAAGCAGGCGGTGCTCAAATTGCTGAGCCTAGGCGATAAAAGGCACACCGCCCAAGAGTTATTACAGGGCATCACGGCGCAGACTGATCTGTGGCTGGCACCGCTGAACCTGAAGCCAGGCATGGTTGTGTGTGACAACGGCCGTAAACCTGGTGGCAGCTCTGCAACTCGGCAGACTGACACATGTGCCATGCCTGGCCCATGTGTTAAATCTCATAGTTCAGAGTTTCCTCAAGACATACCCCAATCTGTCTGATTTGCTCACGAAGGTGCGCCGCATCTGTGCGCATTTCAGGAAGTCCAGCACAGATGCTGCCACTCTCAGGGCAGCGCAGCGCCGCCTCCAACTGCCCGCTCACCGACTGTTGTGCGACGTGCCCACGAGGTGGAATTCAACACTAACCATGTTATCCAGAGTTTACCAGCAGCGCAGAGCGATTGTAGACTGCCAGATGTCAACTTCCACCAGAACTGGTAGTCAGGTCAGTCAGCTTCCTCAAGTCTACAATGAGGAGTGGACGTGGATGTTTGATATCTGTCAGGTGCTGAGTAACTTTGAGGAGTCAACACAGATGGTCAGTGGTGATGCCGCCATCATCAGCCTCACCATCCCGCTGCTTGGCCTGTTGAAAAACTCTCTGGTCAGCATGAAGTCGGAAGCTTTGCGGGGGAAGAAGATTCCCTTGTTGATAGCCAAAGCACCCTTAGGTCTGTTTCTCAGCGCATATCGGAGGAGGTGGAGGAGGATGAGGAGGAAGAGGAGGAGAATGTTGGCGAGACAGAAGAGGGGACCATTGTTCAGTCCTTCACTGTTCAGCGTGTATGGGCAGAAGAAGCGGAGTTGGAGGAGGAGGAAATGGACAGTCAGGCCAGTGAGGGGAGTGAATTCTTGCGCGTTGGGACTCTGGCGCATATGGCAGATTTCATGCTAAGCTGCCTATCCCGTGACCCTCGCGTTCAAAGATTTTATTCCAGCACTGATTACTGGGTATTCACTCTCCTGGACCCACGGTACAAAATCTTTCCACTCTCATCCCTGGAGAGGAAAGGAGTGTGAGAATGCATGAATACCAGCAGGTCCTGGTGCACAAGCTGAAACAGTATTTCCCTTCTGACAGCGCTAGCAGCAGAGGGCGTACTTCTGCGGGACAAGTAGCGAGGGAGAGTAGGCGACCAGGCAGCTTGTCCAGCACTGGCAGGGGTACGCTTTACAAGGCCTTTGCCAGTTTTATGTCACCCCAGCAAGACACTGTCACCTGTCCCCAGTCTCGGCAGAGTAGGGCTGATCTTTACAGAAAGATGGTGAGGGAGTACGTAGCTGACCATACCATCGTCCTAAATGATCACACAGCTCCCTACAACTACTGGGTTTCAAAGCTGGACATGTGGCACGAACTGGCGCTGTACGCCTTGGAGGTTCTTGCCTGCCCTGCCGCTAGCGTGTTGTCCGAGCGGGTTTTCAGTGCAGCTGGTGGCATCATCACCGATAAGCGTACACGCCTGTCGACTGACAGCGCTGACAGGCTGACGCTTATCAAGATGAATAAAGTCTGGATTTCTCCGCATTTCCATTCTCCACCAGGTGAGTCCCGAGTCCCCCAGACTCGGCCGTGCAGCTGAAGGCCTGCGTTCTGCGCATGCGCAGAACGCAGGGGACCCGGACAAGGGCGCACAGCTACCAGGAGCTGCGCGCCGAAGATTACCTGATAGGCGGAGTAACATGGCTACTGGGGCGTGGAGTAGCCGCGACTAGTAGCCTCATGTCCGGCTACTCCACACCCCAGTAGCCGCATAAAAAATTTTGCATATACCTGCTATAAAGTTTTCTAAAAGACACCCGGGACATGAGGATTAGCCCAAATCGGGGTGGTAGGTTCCCTTTAAATGTTTATGATTTTTACTGTATATTTATATCAGTTCTAGAAAAAGGGGGTGAATTGAATTTTTATGTCTTATTTTTTTTTACCTTTTTAAAATTATTTTTCTTATCATTTTTCAGACCAGGCTTTGTATGACCCAAGTTTGTCATAATAACAGATCGCCTTCCCCTGATGACCTCACAGGGGATGGTGATCTAAACTAAGGCATTTACATGGTCACACCTGGCACCGACCCCGGGTGTTACCATTGGGCGTTTACTGCAATATGCAGCAAACACCCCACCTGGTACGGAAAGGGCATGCGCCTTGAAGGGGTGAAACCAAGAAGTATAAAAAGTTACTAAAAATGTCCTGTTCTTTAAAGCCTAGTCAGAGAGGGGTTAAGATGGGTTCATCCTGTAGGAGTGACACCAATGGATAAAATCTTAACTTCTTATCCCATTGAAAAAAAATATTAAAACTATTTTAATGTATATTAATAACCCCTATCCATGACTAAGGACGCCGTGAGCGTCTGAAACGCGTTGGATTCTTCCTTGCTGTTCCCATGTCTCTTTTAAAATGGTCTAAATAAAAATAAAGATATCGTTTTATGCTGCAATCTACCTGGATCTGAGCTGGATCATTCCTTTGGTTTCATATTAATAACCCCTCTAGTCAAAACTTGGTATGAAAAACAATCCGGTTCCACTATCAGACTCTGCATAGGCCACAGGTTCTTCTGTTATTGATTGGATCCATAGAATACGGCGCTGCTGTCTACTTCACCTTCGAGAAATCAATGGCAAAGAGCCTATAAGGAATGACCAAACCTGCTGAAACAATGAGCCGTGAATTTGGACATTAATCTAAGGGACAAGAAGTGCTTCTATTCCAAATAACCTGATTATGTGAAACTTGGTGAGAAAGACTGTGCTAAAGTGCACACTATTAAAGCAAAACGCTGGAATATCTGAAATCATAAAAAAATACTATAATGACATCCTAAATTACTTTAGGCAGCGCTGAAATTGAATTTTTCTGAACAACAATATTAATTTGGCTCAGAATTGCCCTAAACGATGGCACCGTAATTGGGTACACATGAGGAGAGAATACACAGAAGGGGCCACGGCTGGATTGATGCTGCTTGTTCATGGCTTCATGCATGGTCTCCTCCACTGCTGTAATCCTTGATGCCCAGTTTGTTGTGCCCAGCTGGCATTCATCTTATTTTGTTCCATGGAGTGAAATAGATCCTGTTCTCCAAGCTCAGTTTAAAGTGTAAGCAATTCTAACCATATCCATTAAATATTATGAAGCTTCTGCTCACAGACTTGTGAATAGTATGAAGCCAGACTGGAGAGCAACTCTGTGACTTCATCTCCTACTATGCCAAACCTAAGCAGTCAATTTAAATGAATGAATGGGGTTCCTTGCATTCTCAAGCTATGATAATAATTAAATATATATTAGGTTACAAAATAGTTTGCCTCCCAATTGTGTACTGCACTGTCTTCTTGGTTTTGACCCGCATTTGTAAGACTATTCTTCTACATTTGTATGTTTTTAGTCTGTGTTTTAATGTTGGTGCAGGAAGGGAACATTGACCAATTGTCACCTCCCGATTATGGTAGGATAAGTAGACAGATGGAGGTAATGGGTTGGGTGTAGCTTTAGGGCTCACGGTCTGTCCTTCCTTTTCTATTTTTGGGTATATTCTGAGAGCTGTTTCAGGGTCTGTGTTTCAAGCTGTTGATATTTTTATTTATTACAATGAGAGCCAGGCATTTTTTTTGAGTTACATGTTTAACAAAAAAAAAAAAAAAAAAAATATTTACATACATTTTGTAACATTTGTACCACAGCGCTATCCTCTGCCTGAGAAGGATGGCAAAAGACGTGCTGCTGGTTATGATTTTGTACTTAATTTACATTCTGTCCTGCAACAGTCTGAGCTCTGCTTTATTCCATTCCTAATTGATTTCTAACACACCTGTCCATCTCCTGTTAACTTAACTGTGATAGACAGATGCCTCATCCACTCACCCATCCATTCACATTTCTCCCATGCTGGTCTGGCAGTCGGTCCAATCACTCTCTGGACCAAGACTAGGTCATATCTGTCCAATTCGAGTGCTTTTCAGAAGTTTTCTTTGACACTTACTAGCTGTAACAATGTATCTGTGATGTGTACCTGTAAGCGTTTGAGCTGCATCCTGTTAAAACATCGGAGGTGGAGGGCTGTTGAATAAACAAACTACAGACATTATGGAGCCGCTCCTCTGTGGAGGGGCCGTAGGAGGAGTGGACGTTCAGCTCTTTGTAGTACACACATTTCCCAGGAGGAGGGGAGGTTAATTACCGTATATAGTACAGTGCGGCTTATATGTGAACCATACTTACACTTGAATTGTGCACAGGTCTGCCACCTGCTGGTCATTGATTCTCACAATGAGGTGCGCCTTATAATCCGGTGTGCCTTATATATGAACCTAGACCTTTTAGCAGGCATTTATTGATAGTGCACCTTATAATCCAGTGTGCCTTATAGTCCAAAAAATACTGTATTCACCCTCACCCGCCCATAGGCTGGGCCTCAGAGGAAGACAATGGGTGAAGCCTATACGAGCCGGGGGTTGTGGTGTGTGGACTTGCAGCATGGAAGAGGCTAGGACCTGCGACCAGGTCCTGGTACCAAACTAAGGATCATTTGGGACTAACACAGAAAGAAGATTCTATCCAGGACTCTCATTGTCAATGGACTACTTGAGCGATCGGAATTCGGACCCGGCGTTGGTTTACTGGGTGGCGCCCCTGGAAGTGATTGATTTTGTGGGCCATACTGGTCTGTTTATCAATGGATTTCAGTGCATGTACCCTCCTCGAGTCTCCGATTCCTGTCTGCCCTCTAATACTAATCCCATCACATTAGCGTTTTCGGGGCTCCTGTATTCTTTTACGTTTTGACCCTTGCCCACCTTCTGAATATAGTTTTTCTCCCGATTGTGTACTGCATTGTCCTGCATTTGTACAACTGTTCTTCTACATTAGTTGTCCTGTTTTTAGATTCATTGTTTTTATTTGGGTGCACCAGGGGCAGATCGAGCAATTGTCACCTACCGAGTAGGGCAAGACAGCTGGTTGGGTGTTGCTTTAGAGCTCACGGTCTATCCTTTCATTTCCATCTCTTTCTCTGTTCCCCAACAGCAGAATTACAACTATTTTATTTATATCAGGGTAGACAACATGGTAATTGCATTGTTTTATTGTTATTTTTTTTAACAAATTATTGCATAGAGTAAATGAAGATTTAAAAAAAAAAAAAAAAAAAAAAAAGTTGCTTTTAATTTTATCTAAGAAGCTTGAGCCTTAATCTATTTTCTTATATAATACACTGAAATAGTTCTCTGTTGAATTGTATTTCTGTATATCTGTCAGTTTCGAGAGGAACAATAGAGAAATGCCACAATTTCATAATGGTTATAGAAAAAAAAAAATTTATTTTAATAATAAATTAAAAAAGGAACTTGCAACCAGATTTGGGATGAAATGTCTTTTCTAGAATTCCCTCTTTTATGTGAAATCTCATGCTGGTGTCATATTAAATAGGTTTTTCCTAATTTCAGAGTACATTGAGAGAAGTGGCAGGAGGACAACAGAATGGTAAATATGTGGAGTACATATCCCAATATACGCAGATGTAAATCTGACAAAAAAAAAAAACTGTACTGTAGTTGACCTGCACATGGATTAGCCATGTTGTAATATAATAATAGGATGTAGGTTTCATCATCTGTCTTCATATTTATTGGATGTTATCATGAGTTTGTGAATTGGGCATAAAATAATGTTTTAATGACTAAGCGGTAGACTAACATCACCGACTGCTCTGCGTAGACCCTGTTACTTAATTATTCATCAGCTGGGAGGACGTCAATAGGTAACAGGATAAATGAGAAGAAACTAGTAAATGCCAAAGATCATGGACTGATATGTATATAGCGTAGGGATGGCAGTAGGTGATCTCTGGAGGGATCATTTATACAATGAAATACAGTACAGATATGATAAGGACACATCTTATCCACATTGTATTACTAATGGGCCCACCAACTATCCAGGGGAGGAGAAGCTGGGCCCCATGGCATATTTTTGCCCTCTACCCCCCCCAAAAAAAAAAAATAATATATATATATATATATATATATATATATATATATATATATATATATACACACACACACACATTTGTAAGCACGTTTATAAAATCACTTGCATTTTTAAACTTATATAGACACACAAAAAGTTCTACACTCATATTTACACACATATATATACTCTCACCGGCCACTTTATTAGGTACACCATGCTAGTAACGGGTTGGGCCCCCTTTTGCCTTCAGAACTGCCTCAATTCTTCGTGGCATAGATTCAACAAGGTGCTGGAAGCATTCCTCAGAGATTTTGGTCCATATTGACATGATGGCATCACACAGCTGCCGCAGATTTGTCGGCTGCACATCCATGATGCGAATCTCCCGTTCCACCACATCCCAAAGATGCTCTATTGGATTGAGATCTGGTGACTGTGGAGGCCATTTGAGTACAGTGAACTCATTGTCATGTTCAAGAAACCAGTCTGAGATGATTCCAGCTTTATGACATGGCGCATTATCCTGCTGAAAGTAGCCATCAGATGTTGGGTACATTGTGGTCATAAAGGGATGGACATGGTCAGCAACAATACTCAGGTAGGTTGTGGCGTTGCAACGATGCTCAATTGGTACCAAGGGGCCCAAAGAGTGCCAAGAAAATATTCCCCACACCATGACACCACAACCACCAGCCTGAACCGTTGATACAAGGCAGGATGGATCCATGCTTTCATGTTGTTGACGCCAAATTCTGACCCTACCATCTGAATGTCGCAGCAGAAATCGAGACTCATCAGACCAGGCAACGTTTTTCCAATCTTCTACTGTCCAATTTCGATGAGCTTGTGCAAATTGTATCCTCAGTTTCCTGTTCTTAGCTGAAAGTGACACCCGGTGTGGTCTTCTGCTGCTGTAGCCCATCTGCCTCAAAGTTCGACGTACTGTGCGTTCAGAGATGCTCTTCTGCCTACCTTGGTTGTAATGGGTGGCGATTTGAGTCACTGTTGCCTTTCTATCAGCTCGAACCAGTCTGCCCATTCTCCTCTGACCTCTGGCATCAACAAGGCATTTCCGCCCACAGAACTGCCGCTCACTGGATGTTTTTTCTTTTTCGGATCATTCTCTGTAAACCCTAGAGATGGTTGTGCGTGAAAATCCCAGTAGATCAGCAGTTTTGAAATACTCAGACCAGCCCTTCTGGCACCAACAACCATGCCACGTTCAAAGGCACTCAAATCACCTTTGCCGCCATGTGATTGGCTGGTTAGAAATTAAGTGTTAACGAGCAGTTGGACAGGTGTACCTAATAAAGTGGCCGGTGAGTGTGTGAGATATATATATATATACACACACACACACACACACACACACACACACACACACACATTACCATACACAAATACAGTATAAAAACCAGACACATCCATACATTTGTGTACACATATGAATGTACTCAAAGTCAGGCAGCCGTCTTATCCAGGGACTACTGGTAGTAGCTGCTTACCACATGGAGGAAGTAGACAACAGGAAGTAGCGATGACCGATTCCTAGTCCTTCCGTTCCTACCCCATTTTCTATCTGAGCTTCTGGTTCACATGGTTACTGTTGAAGATGTGCACTGTTATATACATATTATGCTGTACAATGTGGATAACAGAGGTCGCACTAACATATTTCTAGAAGGGTAATAATACTCCTCTTACTATTTTTGAGGAGTATTTTTAGCCGGGAAGGAGTATGAAATTTTCAGTAATACAAATATATAACTCATAGCTGTATATAATGTTGATAGACGCTAATTATATAAGAAAATCATGTGTCAGTATCTTCTGTGTTTAAATAGCAAATGGAGGCAGTTGTAGTGATGTTACATCATGCATTGACCAAACTGGAGCTGACGCCCCCAACCACAGTCGGCGAGACCTCCCACCACCAGACTGTGGCTAACGCCGCTGACACCAAACGTCCAGACTGCGGCTAACGCACAATGTATCCCTCTCCCCATGTGACCAGACTGTGGCAGCCGCCGCCGAGCTCCAGTGTCCAGACTGCAGCCGACACTGCAAATCCATGATAGTTGCTTTGTAAAATGATTTTTTTTAAAAGAAATTTTGGTTTATTTTTTTGGTGTCTGTGTTGGGGGGGGGGGGTAGGGTTTTTTTTAGGTTTTTTATTAATTGAATTTGTGTCTGTCATTTTTTACGTGTTTTTACTGTTTATGCATTCCTGTTTCACATACACCTCATGCCACCTCAGCACCCGCCAGACACGCAGTCCCACATAACCTATACCTCATGCCACCTCAGCACCAGACATGTAGTCCCACGTAACACACACCTGCCACCTCAGCACCCGCCAGACATGCAGACCTATGTAAAATACACCTCATGCCAACTCAGCACCTGCAAGACATGTAGTCCCATGAAACATACAGGTCTTCCCTGACCTTATCACATCCACTCCTGTCAGGCCCCCTCACCTCCAAACACTTGTATGCACACAGTACCTGTACACGTTCTACTTGCAGGCAGCCATTACAGCTCTACTTCCTGTGAGGAGACTGCGTAGTAAGCCACGCCCCTTTCCAGGAGGCTCCGCCCCCTCTCGTGACATCACGGCTACCCGGAGCAGCTCCATTCTAGAAGCTACCAGCGCTGTAGTGTGAGCTGAGCAGTGCCGGCCCGCGCGGTGCCAGTGTAATGTCCTGCACACCATTGCTGTGTGCTGCGGACCGCTCAGCTCACACACTTCTGGGGAGTAAAGGCGCCTCATCATGCGTCTATGACGCTTGGTGAGGCGTTAATGCGATCTCTGGTGGATAATATGTATATAATGGTGCTGTGAGACACTGAAGGGGTTAACTGTGGATGGGCGGTATGTTTCCCCTAGGTTTTCCTATTATGCAAGGCCTTAGTGCTGAGGTTTGTGTCCAGCACCTTGGACACAGGTGGTGGGAACAGCCTAATCAGTTTTGCATAAAGCCACTGAGCAGAGCTAAAAGTGTTGTCTCTCTGGAAGGAGGCTGGAGAGCACGCAGCCTTGACCTCTGTGCCTGAAACAGCGAAAGTGTTTTGTTAAGTGGTGAGTTAGAGAATCACTGTATAGTTAGCACCCTGACGGGTAGGATATTATTTTGTTTTTTATGCCTGAATGTGAAGGCTGTTTTATTTTGTTCCTGCTGAAATAAACACAGGCTAGACCTGTTTTGGACTGTACCTTGGTGTCACTGTCGTGAACTGCATCACAGCACCCCGCTACCACGGTCTCTACTGGGCCAAATCTCCCACATATGGTGCTTCGGATTGCGGGCAGTTCAAAAGACACACACCTGAAAGGCTCGCTACATCCTGCAACATTGCATGGCCTGGGTGAAAGCAGCAGGCAAATTGCAGGATAAAGCCAAGATGGAGGACTTTATTAAAGCCATGCTCCAGCAGCAGGAGGAGAGATCCCGCCAGCAGCAGGAAGAGTCCCGAGCTAATCGACAGCTGCAGCAAGCCATGCTCCAGCAGCAGGAGGAGAGGTCCCGCCAGCAGCAGGAAGAGTCCCGAGCCATGTTCCAGCTGATGATGGAAAAGTTTTCCGGCATTATGGCAGCACCGCAAGCGATGACTACTGAGGGGTCCCATACTGGTTTGCAAGGGTATCCGGTTGTCCAGCGTTCCGCACGGGCTGCAGTACAAAAGGCTTTACAAAAAATGACGGTGACCGACGACGTGGAGGCGTATCTCACTGTGTTCGAGCGAGTAGCTGAGCGAGAGGAGTTACCAGCTGAGCAGTGGGCAGATGTCCTGGCACCGTTCCTGACGGGCGAAGCGCAGAAGGCTTACTATGACCTGAGTGAAACGGAGGCCCGTGAGTACCCCGAGCTAAAGGCGGAGGTTCTGGCTCGTCTTGGGGTCACCGTTCAAGTTCGTTCCAGCCGGGTCCACCAGTGGGCGTACTCAGAAAAACTACCCCCACGCTCCCAAATGCATGACCTGATCCATCTTGTACTGAAGTGGCTACAACCGGAGAACTGCAGCCCAGCACAGATGTTGGAGAGAGTGGTTCTTGACAAGTTCATCCGTTCTCTGCCCTCTCGGCTCCAGCGATGGGTTGGACAGGCCGGTCCCACAAATGCTGAGGAACTCGTGTCCCTAGTAGAGAGATATCGGGCTACGGAGGATCTTCTACTTACCTCTCCCACACGAAGCAGTGCCAATGACAAGGTCACCAAACCATCTGGCAAGACTGCTACTGCGGAAAAGGGGAGACAGGTCAGGTTGGGAGGGGGTTCATTGGGGGGCGTGGATACCCAGAAACCCAGTGAGGCTCGTGACAGAGGTCATAGTCATATCCAGTGCTGGCGATGCCATGAAATGGGCCATATTGCTGCCAACTGTCCACTGTCAGTGGAGCCAATGGACTGCAACCAGACCCGGCGAGTGTCACTGTTTGCCTGGCCGGTTCTGGCAGCCGAGTCGGTCACGGATGCAGAACCCCAAGTGTGTATGGTCACAATCGGGGGTCACACAGTGGAAGCCTTGCTAGACTCAGGGAGTCTGGTCACCCTGGTGCGGGGAACTTTGGTTGATCCTGGACTATACAGTGGGCGGAAAGTGGGAGTGTTGTGTATACATGGGGACACTCGCGAATATCCCACTGCTGTCATCAACCTACATACACCTTGTGGTACTATTACCCATGAAGTGGGGGTGGTGGGGACCCCGTTTCATGAGGCTATTATCGGCAGAGACTTGCCGGTGTTTTGGGACCTCTGGAGACGAAGACCCACCTCAGGTGCTGTTGCAGATAATGGACATCAGGTATGTCCGGCCTTGGCCCCTGAACCCTTTGAGGCCGATGTGCCCACACCAGCAGTAGGGGTGACCCCATGTGATGAATTCTCTCCTCTAGAGGTCCTAGCTGGTGAGGTCGAGGGCCACGAGGAGGGGGCCGACCTGCCGGACCTTGAGATTCCCCGTGAAAATTTTGGGGCTGCACAGCTACAGGACCCTACCTTGTTTAAAGCACGGGAGAATGTTAAGGTGATAAATGGGGTACTCCAAATACCAGGGGCTGACAAAATATACCCCCGAATGGTGATTGTTGGGGAACTGTTGTACAGGGTTGACCAGATACGGGGTGAGGAGGTTGAGCAACTTGTAGTACCCCAATCTCACCGTAGGCTGGTGCTAGAGTTGGCACACAAACATGTGCTGGGAGGGCACTTAGGTGCTGAGAAGACCCGAGAGAGGATCCTGCAGAGATTTTTCTGGCCCGGGGTGTGGGAGGAGGTAAAGCGGTATTGTAGCTCCTGCCCTGAGTGCCAACTTACTGCCCCGGTGTCCCACTTCAGGAGTCCTCTGGTCCCGTTACCAATCATAGAGGTGCCGTTTGAACGGATTGCAATGGATTTGGTTGGCCCCATAGTCAAGTCCACAAGGGGGCACCAGTACATCCTGCTTATCCTGGACTACGCTACGCGGTATCCAGAGGCAATCCCGTTAAGGAACAGCTCCTCCAAAAACATTGCTAGGGAGCTGTTCCAGGTATTCTCCCGCACAGGCCTCCCCAAGGAAATCTTGACTGACCAGGGAACCCCATTCATGTCTAGAGTAATGAAGGAGATGTGTAAATTACTGCAGGTTAAACAGCTCCGCACCTCTGTATATCATCCTCAGACAGATGGTCTGGTCGAGAGGTTTAACAAGACCTTGAAGGGGATGCTAAAGAGGGTGGTCAGCAAAGATGGGAAGGACTGGGATTGTTTGTTGCCTTATTTGATGTTTGCCATACGTGAAGTTCCCCAGTCCTCCACAGGTTTCTCACCCTTTGAGCTGTTATATGACCGTTCCCCACGTGGGCTTTTGGATGTAGCTAAGGAGACCTGGGAACAGGAGAGGACCCCCCACCGTAGTGTGATTGAACACGTCTCCCTTATGCAGGACCGCATAGCGGCGGTAATGCCCCTTGTAAAGGAGCACATGACAAGGGCACAAGAGGCCCAGTCTAGGGTCTACAATAGATCAGCCAGACTCAGGACCTTTAACCCAGGCGACAGAGTGCTAGTTCTGGTGCCCACCGTTGAGAGCAAGTTCTTGGCAAAATGGCAAGGACCATATGAGGTCAAGGAGAAAGTGGGGGAGGTAAACTACAAGGTATCTCAGCCGGGGAGGAGGAAACCGGAACAGATATACCACGTGAACCTCCTAAAGCCATGGAGGGAAAGAGAGTCCCTGATGACCATGGGAGTAGAAAAAGCGTCTGTCCCCAAGAAGGTGACACCGGAGGTAGGTGTACCCGATGCCAAGGTGCCTGAAGTACGGATCTCGGAGTCCCTCTCCAGGGCCCAGATTCAGGAAGCGAAGGAGTTTGTGCTCCGAAACGTGGATGTGTTCTCTAAGTTACCGGGTCGTACTTTAGTCATCAAGCATGACATCATAACTGAACCCCACATCCGGGTACACCAAAAACCCTACCGGGTCCCTGAAGCGCGCCGGCTAGCCATATCCGAAGAAGTCAGGCAGATGTTAGACCTGGGGGTTATCGAGGAGTCTAAAAGTGACTGGTCGAGTCCTATTGTGTTGATTCCCAAACCTGATGGTTCCCTACGGTTCTGCAATGACTTTAGGAAGTTGAACGAGGTGTCCAAATTTGATTCTTATCCTATGCCCAGAGTTGACGAGTTGATAGAACGACTTGGACAGGCTAGGTTCTTCTCCACCCTTCACCTGACTAAAGGCTATTGGCAGGTACCCCTTACTGACAGGGCTAAAGAAAAGACCGCTTTTGTTACTCCTGATGGGCTATTTCAGTATGTGGTACTTCCCTTTGGGCTACATGGGGCCCCCCCACATTCCAGAGGTTAATGGATCTCATGCTAAAACCTCACCGAAGATATGCCTCGGCCTACCTGGATGACATCATAGTCTTTAGTAACGATTGGGAGAGTCACCTGGCCAAGGTACAAGCAGTGGTAGACTCCCTGAGGGCAGCAGGGTTGACAGCGAACCCCCAAAAATGTGCACTGGGTCTGGAAGAGGCCCGTTACCTGGGGTACCGTATTGGGCGAGGTGTCATCAAACCCCAAGTAAATAAAGTGGAGGCGATCCAGCAGTGGCCACGACCTATGAGCAAGAAGCAAGTGAGGGCTTTCCTAGGCATAGTGGGCTATTATCGCCGATTTATCCTCGATTTTGCTACCATAGCGGCACCCCTGACTGACCTGACCAAGGGTAGAAGGGCGGTGATGGTAAAGTGGAGTGAAGAGGCTGAGGGGGCGTTTCAGCGACTTAAGACGGTTTTGTGCGAGGGACCGGTACTGATCACCCCTAACTTCACCAAGACCTTTATTGTGCAGACTGACGCTTCTAACGTGGGCTTAGGGGCTGTCCTGTCCCAAGTAGTGGAGGGTGAGGAACATCCCGTGACATTCCTGAGCCGCAAGCTCACACCTCCTGAGAAGAACTATAGTATAGTTGAGAGGGAGTGCTTGGCGATAAAGTGGGCTCTGGAATCCCTGAGGTATTACTTGATAGGGCGACAGTTTACACTGGTGACCGATCACTCTCCCCTCACCTGGATGAGTCAGGCCAAAGAGAGGAACGCCAGGGTCACAAGGTGGTTCCTAATGTTGCAGAATTTCAAATTCACGGTAGAACATCGAGCAGGAAAGCTGCATGGGAATGCTGATGCCCTGTCTCGTACCCACTGTCTGATGGCCAAAAGTGTTCGCCCCCACAGGGTCAAACAGAGGGGGGGGGGGGTATGTGAGACACTGAAGGGTTTAACTGTGGATGGGCTGTATGTTTCCCCTAGGTTTTCCTATTATGCAAGGCCTTAGTGCTGAGGTTTGTGTCCAGCACCTTGGACACAGGTGGTGGGAACAGCCTAATCAGTTTTGCATAAAGCCACTGAGCAGAGCTAAAAGTGTTGTCTCTCTGGAAGGAGGCTGGAGAGCACGCAGCCTTGACCTCTGTGCCTGAAACAGCGAAAGTGTTTTGTTAAGTGGTGAGTTAGAGAATCACTGTATAGTTAGCACCCTGACGGGTAGGATATTATTTTGTTTTTTATGCCTGAATGGGAAGGCTGTTTTATTTTGTTCCTGCTGAAATAAACACAGGCTAGACCTGTTTTGGACTATACCTTGGTGTCACTGTCGTGAACTGCATCACAGCACCCCGCTACCACGGTCTCTACTGGGCCAAATCTCCCACAGTGCCCTTTCTCCAGTGAGGCTGGTCGGGGTCTGGGGCCACTGACACTGCACACCCCCTAGATGTAGTTACGCCCCTGTTAAAACTGTCTCACCCTCCCCCTGCTCCCTCAGCACTGAGATTAAAGCAGGAATTGCTGAACACACAAATTCTGATAGACCAGGGGGAGATTGAGAGAGTGTGACAGCCTCTAAAGCCAGAACACAGAGGGGCTGGGGTAGACCCCAGGATTATTAGAAGGAAAGATATCACAGGTAACAAATACTCATAGATCCAGGCACCACAACTGTGGTAATCTTTAAATAAGTGCTGCTGGTTTATCATGCTCGATATTGATGGTAGATTTCCTTGTACGATCCATGAAGAAATATTTCTAGATATTTACAAAATAACTGAATACATCAATAACAGGATAATTGACATTTGTGAGGTCATCAATAGAATTTTCATTATTATGCAGCAAATTATAGTCATTTCTTCTAGAAGACATATATCCATGTCTGAGTAACGCTAATAGATAATAAATATAATGATCTAAGTTGCTATTTAACATAATAGGTACCAACTCTAGTAAAGTAGCGCATGGCGCTATATTGGTCACACTGTCACTATGGTGCCATTAGTTGCTATTCATCGAGGGGGACAAGTATCACTTTATTATAAATAGCAGCTGTGATACTCGGTAACCTCAATCTCCTTCATTATTTCTGTGGATTCAGACTATAAAGCAAAGGTTCAGGTTTTCTCCTGCAGAGGTTTTTGGCTTTTGTGGTTGGAATCTCTATGACATGTCTTCTGCGCAGATTGTGGTGGGTGACTGTCTCTCCATCTGCGGGTACTGGGGTGCACATGATAGGGGAAAACACGCTCTTTGGTTGGGGTCCAACTGCAGGGATCACGAGAATGGTGAATGGGTGTTCTGTACTCATTAAAGAGTAGATCGGCAGTGAATTGAACATGAATGGGAGCGCTGGAGATACCGGAGAACCGTGCTCAGTAATTTATGACAGCTTCAATAATGCTCATTCTGCCGCTCTAATGGGACCCCCATTCTCTGGATTTCTGGGTGTCCCATGCTCTGTGGATATGGATAACTGCCTAACTTGGGACAACCCCTTTAAGATGAACCTTGTTAAGCTGTACAGGAGTCCTATCTGTGGGCAATATGGTATAGAGCAGAACATATAGTTGTACTAGAAAATTTTTAGTGCAACTTGCTATTTATTTCTATAAACCAGTGCATATTCTGTATATACTGTAGGGGTCCAGGGGGTGGTTAATTAATTAATACGCACACAGATTACTTCCCTGTCCTCAATGGGGCTCTCAATCTAATCAACCTACCAGTATGTTGTGGAGTGTGGGAGGAAACCGGAGGACCCGCAGGAAACTCATGGAAACATGGAGAGAATATACAACCTTGCAGATGTTGACCTGGGTGGGACTGCATATTGTATATTGTACTGCAGACTATTCCTTCTGAACACTGGCAGGAAACACTCTTTTCATGGCTACTTGTATATTGGGGTCCTAGGGGTCTGTCTAGTTTACGTGCAGAGATCTGCCGAGGCACTGAGAGAGAAATGCATTGTGAACCTCCGACAAGACAACCATATGAAATTATCAGGAAACAGACACACATATCCTGAGGCAAGGGAACTTCAATAAGCAGGAGCTGAAATATGCATCTACAGTAGAAGCTTTTACTTTTTATGGAATTACAAAATCCAAGCAGGAGTCATATGTACGTGCAGAACAACATAGAAAAGTCCTACAAGGAGGACAAAAAGATGATGAATTATTACAAAACAATGACAAAGGGAGGAATGAGCATAAAAGGGGGAAGTGATAATCAATTATTCCTTTTTTTAATTTCACAGATTTTACCCCATTGTGCTCTCCGGTAGGGTAGAAATCCATTCTACAATTCCTTCTTTTATGAGAAATTTCAATTATTTACCACCAAAAATAAATAAATAATTCTCAAAAGTCATGTTAAAATAAGCAGAATAAAGGAGTCATATTTGCCCAGGATAAGTTAAGTTTAGAGGCTGCAGGGGGGTGGGGGGCGGCACTTCAGAACTGTCTTTGGTTCAACAGTACTTAGAAAGATGGTGTCTAGAGAGGAGCGAGTATACTCGTCCGAGTATACTGCTCGGTCGAGTATTAGCATACTCGGACCGGCTCGTTACTCGGACGAGTATCTCGCCGGCTCGAGATCGAGCAGTAAATTAATAAAATAAATTGAATAAAAGTATTTTTATTGTAAAAAAAAAATATTACACGTTTGCAGATGTTTTACTTGTAAGAACACATTGAAATAACACTATTCTTCACTTTGCAGGTGTTCGCGCGTGTTTCCCGCTAGGTTCGGAGATGTTCGGAACATCTGGAATGTGAAGAATAGTGTTCTTTCAATGTGTTCTGCACTTAAATGCTCCTGTGTTCACTGTTTTTAATGTTTTAATTCTATTCTTCACTTTGCAGCTGTGCGCGCGTATCTCCGAACCTATCGGGAGACACGCGCGCACACCTGCAATGTGAAGAAAAGAATTAAAACATTAAAAACAGTGAACACAGGAGCATTTAAGTGCAGAACACATTGAAAGAACAATATTCTTCACATTCCAGATGTTCGTGCACATCTCCTAACTTAGCGGGAGACACGCGCGAACACCTTTTATGAAGCCTTTTATTCTTAAAAAAATAAGGGCATAGGAAGCTTAAAGAAGAGCAGATCCTGCCAGAGAGGGCGCACACCAGTATGTCAGTGAGCTTGGTTTGTAATCCTTCATCCTGGTGGTAGTTGTCCTTTAAAGGAAATCGACTGTCTGATTCATACTATGTAAAGAAGCGTCACTGACAGAACTCTCTTTGCACCCCGATGCCGAATCTGGCTTAGTAGTAGTTTTTTTATGACCTCCTTTTCCTAAAAATGATGTTTTAAAAATATGCTAATGAGCTACACGAGGAGGGTTGTCATTTCCTGTGCAGCTGGAGCATAGAGGGGCTTTGGCGACACATTTTGGTTTTGTAGATCTGGTTCTACTCTGTAGCTTATCCGATTGATGACATATTTTAACAGCTGCATTTTTTTTGTTGCTGAGCACCATATGTCGATGCCACAATTTAGCTTCTTTTACGTCATTCACAACTTTTTTTTTTATCTTTTAGTATAGTGGTGGTGTCTGGTATTGCAGCTCAACCCCATTTACTTGGGACTGAGCCAAATCCATGTCATGGAGATAATGGATAACACACCTCAGGCCTGGGAATAGCATTAAAAAACACAATTCAAGCGCAGAGAGGAGAAGCTTCTCTCGAGCGCAGATTTAGACATAAACACTTGCGATTGGAATTGAGCAACTTGTGTTTTGCATTGTTTACCACCAAATGTATTGCTTGTTCCTTTTTAGATTCTGCGATTTGGAGATCTTCCTCTTTGCTGTATTTGAATCGGGTTTCCTAACGCAATTCAAACATTGTGTGAGGCCACATTCAGTTTTGTCCTGTGTTTTCATTGCGTTTGAAAAGCATTACAACAGCTGTGGAGAGGTTATTTGCCCAAGTACTGTTAACATTTGTGTTTACAAGATGCAAATAAACAAAAATTCCAATGTGTAAACACATGCAATAACAAAACACATGCGCAAAAGTTGCGTTAACAAATATAAAACAGTAATTTAATTGGGCAAACTTCTCCTCAGCTGCTGTTATGCGTTTCAAAACACAATGACAACACAACCAATAGGTAACATGCGAATGAGCCAAAAGGCTATATTCACTTTCACATCTCTTAGAGATGTCATTGAAATTAGACAAAAAATAATGACCCTCTCATCCTACCCCAGTTAGGCCGAGGTCACACGTTCATAACACTACGCCACCACACAGGGGAACACAGGCCGGGGTAACACGTTCCGCTAGCAGTGCTCCAGGAAAACGCATGCGATTGGTGACCAGGCCCCGGTGTCTTGCATTTAAACGATACAAGACACTGGGGCCAGGTTACCGATCACATGTGTTTCGTGGAAACGCATATGCGGTTGAGTCAAGGCCCGCCCCCTGTGTGTCGAGTGTTGCGTTATGAACAAACGCTAGCGGAACAGGCTATCCCGGCCTCAGGGGAACCATTCACCTCCTAAAGTGCACTATTTATTTGTGAACAGACATGCCAGACGCCGTATGGCACCGTTCTTTCATCATTGTACGGGGCTTTTATTTTGCCATTCCATTACAGTTATGAATAGCTTTGTTTTTATTTAGCGTAGAAGTAAAGTGAACAGGGTAGGTCACATTAAAATACTTTGTCCAGAGACCAGCACAGACCTCACAGACACACACGTGGCGTTTTTAGTTAGTGCGTTGCATGCGTTTTTGACAGGGTTGACCAATTATCTTAATTCAAACCGGTCAAAAACGCATGCGTTTTCAAAAAACTCACGCGTTTTTTAACGCATGCGTTTTTTCTGATCTGAAAACGCAATAACTAAAAATGGCCCAAAAACGCCATGTGTGTCTTCACCCTGAGGCTGGCTCCACACGTTAATTTAACGCGAAACACCGACGGCTCGTTCCCGATCGCAGGCGTTTCCATAGAAACGCCGATGCGATCGGGCCGAGGCCCGCCCCGGTGGGCGCGACTTTGTTTGCAAGCTCAGACAAAGCGCCACGTGTGGCGCCGGCCTAAGGCTCGACACTTGTAGATTGTCATGCGGAAAATCTGCAACCAATCACGGGCATTTGTCTATATAGTGTTGTGTTTTATATGCAGATTTTCCACGTGTTTGCGTTTTCATTGCGTTTGACACGTATAACAACAGCAGAGAGGCGATTTGCCTAATTACATTACTGTTAACAAAGCTAAAACTGTTAAGTTCTATTTCACCTTCATGAATGAAGAGACAGTTCTGAACCTTTTTCGGTCTTGCGCCAATGTATTAACCCCTTGCGCCAAACACCCAAGTATAAAATGCACAATGCTTGCACAATTCTTGGCACCCTGTGCCACAATGTCACCTGACATGGTACATGCTTCTGAATCTGGAGTAACTACATTATAAAAATGCAGACAATTGCTGACAATGTTGTAGCTTTTCCATCCATGTAACTGTACTGATAGAATGAAATACAATATCCCTTGTCTAATAGATGAGCTCCACTGAATTGTACATAATCCTATCACCATTTCATTTGAGTTAATGAATCAAAGCCAATGTTACACCTGTGGAATAAGGAGTCAGATCCCTGGATAATAGAGCAAAATGTGCACCATAATATAGTATATACATCAATATATGTACATGACTGAAAAAGATGCCTGGCTCTACGACATTACCATCTGCAGACTATGATTAGAGGTACAAGATGAAGCTTATCACCTGATCATACAAGAGATAAGAGGTTTATTGGAGGCTTAGCATCCTGCATCTAGAGTTTGAAGCAACTTGCAGACACTCCAATTCCCCAGATACATACTGCGTAGTATAATTTAACTCATTAGCAGTGGTGTATATAAGAAAGATTGTATCATAGTACGTGTGTGGGTAAAACCAGAGTTAATTACGGATGAAAAAAAAAACAAAACAAAAACCAAATGCAATTGTATTGGCATAGGATCAATCATAGAATGTAAGCTCTTGGGAGCAGAGCCCTCACTCCTATTGTTCAATATGACTGTTTGTACTGTAATGTAATATATTTGCATACGTCCGCAATGATTTGAAAAGCGCTATGGAATATGATGGCGCTATATAAAGATTATTAATATTACAAAAAATAGATTTAGAGCAGGTGCATTGACATTTGGCAGATTTGCCCAGTGATTGGGTACTTATTCTATGATTCATTACATCTACACTACCAACATGATTGGATGCAATCATCAGAAATCTCTTGAGCCATTAGCAAAACTTCTTGGACAGGATTTACCATCTTGCTCGATGCTTATTGTGACTTGTGAAGAAGCATTGGCTCTATACTCACTGTGAGAGACCGAATGGGTTATTTATGAGGCAGCCATTAAAGGGTTAATACGAGCCGATTAGGCACTGATCACAGCATATGGGATTGTTGATGGAACATATTGCATTGTTTATTGTTTTGTCATCATTTGTTACATTCTGTTTCCGGCAAATAGTTATGGCACGTGTAACACCTGCTACATGCAGAATAATAGAGCTCTAATACTACACCAGTATTCACACAGAACAAGGGTACTTACACAAAGACCCCGAACAGCAATGCCCGGACCCCCAGCTCTTCTAACAGTGCCCTCATCATCCTCAGGCATCAGAGGCACTGGCACCAGGCTTACCCAGGGATAGGCACAATGCTGGCAGAGTTGAAGTGAAGGATACAGGATCTATGTTCTCTTGCTTCCAGGTCTGGAGACAGCTGGGATATCCTGGGAGATCACTCCAGAGAGAGTTGTGCTGCTGTCACAATGGTGAGAAGGAGATCAGCACTGAGAGCTCCTCCATATGATGAGACAGAGCTGCAGTGAGATCCAGAGACTGCTCCAGTGTTCTATCAACCCCCAATCAAGTCTGTGTATGAGATTCAGGTTGTTCCACACACATGCAAGGAATCCCCCTACTGCAACTGCACAGGATCTCCTCAAGTATACAATGACTTGTGCATTGCCTCCTCTGCACACAGGCTCTGCCTCCTACACTGCCAGGAGAAGCCTCTGATGACTACACTGAGATTCAATGACTATCTGTTATACACTGGCACCTAAAAGCAAAGCCAGACATAATCTATGATATACAAAAGCAACATCTTCATATTGTTGTAAAAGCATGATGGTCGATTTTGTTTTTTACTTTGTCGCTAGGGGGGAAGTTGCCAGTTGCTGAATATTTGTCTACCATTACACGACACTCATTAAAATGTAAGATCGTATTTGGGATAATAGCAAACAGTTAGTTTTATGGGTAAAATATGGAGATCTTTCAGGAACTCGGCTTAGGATGAACCATAAAAAACTGATGGCGGAATAACTTGTTTAGTTATAAGAGCTGAAAGTGAAAAGTGTTTGACACTGCAGTTTTCTGGTCGGTATTTGGCATCAGTATATGGAAGCCACAAATCTGAGATTGTACACATTGGCGCAGATATATTAAAGAGAACCTGCCACCACCATAAAGCCCATAAGTCTTAAAAAGTATATTATTTTTGGATGAACGTGTGTCTAAGGCTGCATTCACACTACTGCGCTCTCCCCCTCCTCCTCTCCCCGCGCTGCCGTGTGCCCGCCGTGCTACGGTACGGCGGGCACCGGTCGTGTGAATCCAGCCTAATAGATATTTAAATGAATTCTGTATGTGTGAACTTTGCTGAAAAAAATACTTTTACTCCTTGTTAGACAAAATACCCAGTCACTAAGGATTCTGTTATGTGTAGCCGAGGAGAGGATAGAAGGGTTGCTGGTCTGAAGCTGAGAGTTATCCAGTCAAGCTATACCCCATCTCATCCAGATCAGCATCATTCACATGTGCGAAATTCAGTCAAACATATATTGGACACACGCACATCTGTGAATAATGTACTTTTTAATGCTTATGGAGCTCTATAGAAGTGACTGACAGCTTTCCTTTAAACTAGCTGTGCCAAGTTTCTGTCTGTTTCCGCCCTGGAAAGAACATGTAATCTGCCTGCACATGTATTCATAAAGTGCCTGAGCCAGTTTTGTGCTACAGCTGCACGTAAAAAAAGGGTACCTAAAAAGGGGTGTTAGTGCTTAGTCGAAGTTTACAACACATTTATAACAGCGTCTCGACAGCATTGTGTCACATACTGTATATTAAAGGTGTACCAATAAAAAGGGGCACACTTGCAAAGCAGTGCAGGGTGCGCCAGTATTCAATTATGGAACACCCTGCACATTCAGGAGCCAAACTGCACTAGAGCACTTTGCCTCACTTTTAAAATATCTGGTCCAGTGTCCTATCTGAGGCAGGATGTTATAGAGCAGGATAAACTGAGCAGGTATACATAGTATCCTATCTGCAGGAAGCATGTTATAGAGCAGGATAAACTGAGCAGGTATACATAGTATCCTATCTGCAGGAAGCATGTTATAGAGCAGGAGGAGGTGAGCAGGTTGTACATAGTGTCCTATCTGAGGCATGATGTTATAGAGCAGGATGATCTGAGCAGGTATACATAGTGCCCTATCTGCAGGAAGCATATTATAGAGCAGGAGGAGCTGATCAGATTGTACATAGTGTCCTATCTGCAGGCATCAAATTATAGAGCAGGAGGAGATGAGCAGACTGTACATAGTGTCCTATCTGCAGGCAGCCTGTTATAGAGCAGGAGGTGTATGTTGATGACATATGGAAGAAGGGTGAGGAACAGAGATTGGGGCAAATTTACAAAGGGCCGAGCGCACATTCTTTTTAGTGCAAACTGCTTGTACAGATATTTAAGAAGTCTCTGTGCCACATTTGTGGCGCACACGAGCCTTTTATGGCACAGCTGCATTAGTCATCATACAACAGACATTAGGGGGCGTCTGAGGCTCTGTGCACCTGATTTAATATGCAAAGTCTTACAGAATTGTGTCGCACGCCCAATAAAAAAAGTGGTGCACTCTGCCGGAGATGTACAGGGTGCACCAGATTCATGAAGAACAGACGCCAGAAATCCTGAATCTGGCGCCCCCTGCACACTACACAGGCAAACTGCACTTAATGCGGTTTTCACTGTTGTTAGTAAACGTGCCCCATTATGCTTTGACTTTTCTTGCTAAACCTTTAGCACTAAAACCCACAAACGGTTAAACAAGTAAAATAGATAACTAATGTTATACTGGTCATCTAAAATGGGCTGACATGTTTTTTGTGAACTTTCTATACGTGAGTTTTTCAGGAAAATCTCACATTCGATTGAGATTTTGTTGACTTCAAAAATTGCTGATATAATATGTGGTCATGCTTGTCAGGACATTCACCCCAGGGCACAACATATACAGCTGGAATAATAATGTTGGTAACAAAATCAAATGAAATGGACAATCATGTTATGTGTAATAACCTCCAGAATGAGCCAGGTCTTATAGAGATAAAGCAAAGCCTTGAAATAAAAGATAATTGAATGTAGTAAAGTGGAACTGAGTGCAATGTAGACCTCTGCTCTGTGGCCTGAACCAATGTTTGCTGCGAGTTAGTTCCAGTGTAGAAGCAGAATTTATTCAATCAATAGGCTGGAATGACATAAATACTGGTTTTGTGACTGGTCTTAAGCAAAATTTTGTTCAATTTTGGAGTAAATATATGGAATGGGTGATGCCTGCCCAAAGGGAATGTAGTAATGTATGTGGAAGTATAACTACTGCATGTGGGTACCTCCAGCTATGACATAGTTCTCCTGCCATATATCTACTATCAAGAAAATCTGGTTTTCAATCATTTCTGTGGTCATGTATTAGTACCACCAACCCCAGTGACCCATAGGTGCAAATTGCTGCCAGTGCCTACAACTGCTTCTACTGTACCCAGACTGATGCTTGCAGAATTTGATTTTTCTGCAGCGCTGAGACATTGAATTCCGCACCTTGTACCCGCAGCAGTATTTGACTTGATCATTTTATACCGCACACTTTTTACACAGCTTGTGAATGCTGATGCAGCCAATTGCCGCAGGATAGCTGCATATGGTCATTTATTATTTGATCATTTATTATTTGTGTCGCAAGGTCAGTTTTTTTATGGCGCACAAACCGTGTGGTTTATTAGACTGAGTTTTTTAGTGTGTCACAAGGACTTAGTGAATTGGCACATGGTCGAAAATATCTGAAATGACACCACGTTCATGAAGGCGAAATAGAACTTGGTAGATTTGCTTTTTGTGGGTCTAAGTGGGCAACACAAATTTGCGCCGGAAAGAGGCAGGGCGGTGCCAGCACTGAGCATACCCGGGCAACATAAGGCTTGGGCCCAGAGCTGCTGGTGGGCCACATAAGGCTGTATGTAAGGGGCCCACTGAGGCTCTGTCGCCCAGGGGCCTACTGTTACCTTGAGCTGACCATGGAAAAAGTTATTAGAAAACTAATAGTGCAAGAAAAGTGTTGGGATTTAAAAGATGTACCCAAATTGAGTGACAAAAAAACCCAAAAAATGGTGTGAGTGTCAGAAAAGGAGCTGATTTGCAGAGGCCACACATAATAAATAGGGCATACATGGTGCAGCAGCAAAAAAATAACGGCGGAAATCCAATAAAAAATTAACCTTAGTGTTCCATGTTTTATGGCTGCGGATACATAGATAAACCCCACATTTCCCTTACTGTACTGTATATTTCCATTATAGAAGCACAGCAGGACCCCATGAGTACAGTATGTATGATGCCGGGCTGATTCAGTCATACACAGAATCCTCCTGCCAACTGATATCTACTGTGAGGTTCATCTACTGTATTAATAGGATGATATTTCCTCACAATGTAAAAGAAGTTGTGAGGATAAAATTAGCATCTCATTAATTAATCAGACTTCCCACAACATGGCATATGACGTGCACCTAGTGTAAGGGTTACTACTGCTGAATCCAACACAGATGAATGTTATGCCTGAAAACGTATTGCATTGTATAAACCATAAAAAAGTTTATAACGTTGGATCTTCAACTTTTGGAGAAACGCTAAACAGGTTAATCTGGAGTGGAACGTTTTGTCATCTCCACAAATAGTATAATTGACTTCAGTATAATTATCGTCATAGTAAAAGGCTTGGAAATTCTAAGGAATATTATGAGGTTTGCTATGGCCTATAATTAAATGTGACTGAGCTTCAGTAAGTTGCAGTAACACACACAGCCACTACAGAATGAATGGCACGGTGCTTGGTAACAAGAGGGTTGCTGTTGGGATAGACCATCATTAACACTGTTATAAGTTACTCCAGATAATCTTCAGAGAATGGATTAGAAGCTATAACAGAAAAAGAGGTGCTGCAATAAATACAAAATGAATCCAAAATCAATGCATTTTTGTTACAAAAATTGCCTAATTTAAAGGGGTTGGACACTCCTTTACATAATTTGTCCACATGCCTCTACTGCCTTAATGTTCATCAAGTAATTCAGCAGTCCCGCTACTTACTTTAGTCATGTAAAGGAAGGAGCCACAGTACAAAACTCTGCTGAAAAGGAGGAGCTGCAGCAGGAGATGATGACTCCTTCTGCTCCCTCCTCCTCCTCTCTTCCTGTCTCTGTCTTTGTAGATGGAATGCAAGGAGATAGGGTGACATCACATGGAGGACCTGGACTAGACCTCCATGTGCACAGGGCAGCATGCTGAAATCAGGGAAAGGCTGCAGCTTTCAAAGGAGGCAAATACATGGGTACATATACATATATAGACATGTCTAATGGAAGAGATTTTTTGAAAAGTGGCCTACCCCTTTAAGCGGTTGTCCTACAGAGGCAGAATGCCAATATTTGAACTGTGCACCATTCATTTGACTGGATGGTGGTCCCATGCAGCCCTGTAGAAGTGAATGAAGCAATGGTGATGCATAAGCACTGCCCCCCATTCACCAAGAGGGCCTTATATTGCCCATTGCTTTGTGTCCCAGTGGTTACAGTGGTCAGACACCCAGCAATCTATAACTTATCCACTATCCTGTGGAAAGAGGATAAGGAACTTTTGTGAGTCAACCCTTTAAATGGGATTGATACATCGATACTCAGCACAGTCTCAAAGGTCCTTAAAAAATTCAGGATAGAAGCAATATCTACTCTTCATACCCTTCTGTTTTGTCAAACAAATTCAGACTTTTCTTTTTTATAACTGTCTGCCAATTATAAGTTACTAATCGAATATACAGATCTCCTTAATTAATTGTATACATAAATCCAATTTTTTTCCTATATTTAGCATTTCTGCTTTCCAACAAATACCTATATGGATGTTCTTCCACCACATCTATGGACATCTAGATACCATCTGCCAGATGTGATGTGAGGAATGTAGATGATGTTGTCCTAATTATGTTGCCAATGTAATCCTCCGACCCAAAGTGCGATGTGTAGGTGTGAAGGCGGTGGGGTGGTGCTGCGGTTCTCCATACTGGTTGCCAAGGCTTCTCGGTAGCTACTAACTGTGTTTGGAGGCTGATTTAATCTAACAGTGCTATAAATATATTTATATGTGAAGATTTGTTCATAGATGCTTAGCATTCCCTGACAATACTTGCTACATAGAAATGTGACCTGTAGACGTGTAGATGTGAAGCAGTAGATGTGTACACCCCTACCTTATCTTAAATACGGAGAACCACTATAATTTTAGTTGAAACAAATTCAATACAATATTGCTACATAATAACAGAACCCTTGACTGTCTGCAATCCACAGCGCGATCATTTGGTGGCCACACATAGGGGCTTATTTACTAAGGGTCCCACCGGACGCATTTCCGTCGGGTTTTCCGACTTTTCGGGGACAGGGATTTAAAAGGGGATTGTGTTGCACAAATCGGGGGTCGGCCCGTCCGACATTCCAACGGATTCGGACAAACCACGGAATTTAACATTTAAATTGTGTCCCAAGCCAAGCACTTACATGCACCAGGAAGAAGAAGGTGAACTCTTGTCCAGCTGCTCGTAGTGAGTCGCGGCAGCTGTGCATTCTCCTCGAGGAACACACCTCGGGGATCGCACAGGGACTGGTAAGTAAATCTGCCCCATAGGCAAAACAAAAGAGGGAAATGCGGCACTCACCGGAATGATGAAAAAATGCTTTCTTTATTATTGTTGTAGAGGTGCAGAGCAGAATGAGGAGCTGCCTCGCCAAGGCGCGGGCCGTTTCGCGTGCAAAAACGCTTTCTCAAGCCTTCTCAAATCTGCCCCATAGACTTATAGAATAGACATCTCTCGACAAAATATTGCAATATATTATATGTTAAGAAGATATAAAAAAAAATTGAACACACTAAAATAGGGAGACAGATAATAATGCATTGGTCATGCAGTATTAACGTACTATAATTGTATTTATCCCTATATAATTTAATACCATGAAGTTTGTTGGTAAACATCAAATAAAACCTATTGTTCATCCCTCCGTAAAGAGGGGTCAAAGACCCAACAAAAATGCACGAAACATGTAATGAAAAAATTAAATACTTTATTATAACAAAATAACACACTGGTTTAAAAATGATCCTGCCCCAGAGGGGACACAAGAAAAGGTTGCATGCCAAACCAACGGCCATGTGCAAATACAGGGTGGTTATGGGAAGTACTAGGAGTAAAGTAATTGTTCAGAAAAAGTTATAAGAGGTAGAACAAATGGCTTACCCATGTTTAGCTGATCATTGCCTGGAATGAAAACAACCCCGACGCACGTTTCGGCTGGGTGGCATGCACGTGATGGAAATCGGGGGGCATGGCATTTAAAAAAAAAAAAGTGTTGCGGGACTCGCGCTTACCTTCACTTGGTCCGGTTTGGTGAAGATCAGTTCATTCCGGGGAACTTCAGCGCAGCAGCGCCACCTGGTGGATGTCGGAGGAACTAGCTTAGTGAATCCCGGCCGGACCCGAATCCACCGCAGAGAACGCGCCGCTGGATCGCGAATGGACCGGGTAAGTAAATCTGCCCCATTGTTGATGAAGTGCCTTAAACAAATGAATACAAGATTATATATATATATATATATATATATATATATATATATATATATATATACACTCACCGGACACTTTATTAGGTACACCATGCTAGTAACGGGTTGGACCCCCTTTTGCCTTCAGAAGTGCCTCAATTCTTCATGGCATAGATTCAACAAGGTGCTGGAAGCATTCCTCAGAGATTTTGGTCCATATTGACATGATGGCATCACACAGTTGCCGCAGATTTGTCAGCTGCACATCCATGATGCGAATCTCCCGTTCCACCACATCCCAAAGATGCTCTATTGGATTGAGATCTGGTGACTGTGGAGGCCATTTGAGTACAGTGAACTCATTGTCATGTTCAAGAAACCAGTCTGAGATGATTCCAGCTTTATGACATGGCGCATTATCCTGCTGAAAGTAGCCATCAGATGTTGGGTACATTGTGGTGATAAAGGGATGGACATGGTCAGCAACAATACTCAGGTAGGCTGTGGCATTGCAACGATGCTCAACTGGTACCAAGGGGCCCAAAGAGTGCCAAGAAAATATTCCCCACACCATGACACCACAACCACCAGCCTGAACCGTTGATACAAGGCAGGATGGATCCATGCTTTCATGTTGTTGACGCCAAATTCTGACCCTACCATCCGAATGTCGCAGCAGAAATCGAGACTCATCAGACCAGGCAACGTTTTTCCAATCTTCTACTGTCCAATTTCAATGAGCTTGTGCAAATTGTAGCCTCAGTTTCCTGTTCTTAGCTGAAAGGAGTGGCACCCGGTGTGGTCTTCTGCTGCTGTAGCCCATCTGCCTCAAAGTTCGACATACTGTGCGTTCCGAGATGCTCTTCTGCCTACCTTGGTTGTAACGGGTGGCGATTTGAGTCACTGTTGCCTTTCTATCAGCTCGAACCTTTCTGCCCATTCTCCTCTGACCTCTGGCATCAACAAGCCATTTCCGCCTACAGAACTGCCGCTCACTGGATGTTTTTTCTTTTTCGGACCATTCTCTGTAAACCCTAGAGATGGTTGTGCATGAAAATCCCAGTAGATCAGCAGTTTCTGAAATACTCAGACCAGCCCATCTGGCACCAACAACCATGCCATGTTGAAAGGCACTCAAATCACCTTTCTTCCCCATACGGATGCTCGGTTTGAACTGCAGGAGATTGTCTTGACCATGTCTACATGCCTTAATGCACTGAGTTGCCGCCATGTGATTGGCTGATTAGAAATTAAGTGTTAACGAGCAGTTGGACAGGTGTACCTAATAAAGTGGCCGGTGAGTGTATATCTAAGCAACCTATTTGCGTCACCCTTTCAGAGTTAGGTTTATTTGTAACCGCCCATTATGACGTATGCCCGCAAACCACACATGCTGTTTTGTTTATCTGTTGTTGCTCATGTCCGGATATAGCGCCTGACAAACACATTTACTCTTATCTTGCGTGTCCGGGCCCGCATTGCGCACCCTACCGATCGTTGCGTCATCAGAGGCATAACAGAATACACTTAGACATACAACACTTATTTAGAGATTGCCCTAACTGCATCGGCATTGCAGCTAGAGCTTGCTACACACACATCCAGCACTGTTGCAGCCGCATACTCACAGGTGAAGATCGGGCTCTATTGACTATTGCTGCAGAATTCAACCCCAGATGTCATGGGTTCTTGAAACAAATTCCCACAGTGTGCCCCTAAAATATGTATAATGTAGGATTGGCTGCATTTTGGCAGTGCGGGTGGGACACAGGAAACAGAGAATGTTAAAAAGTCAATTATTATTACTGGAAGGGGACATAATATGATGTGGGTAATTATACAGTGTGGGACCCATTAAGGTGGGTATTATATTGTGTGGGAATACTAGGGGCTGAGTAAGAGGCAAGTAATGGGCATGGCTTATGGCATAAAATGTATTCACCCCAAAACATGTCTTTCTGGTGGGTCTGCTCAGCAGGGTTTTTGGGATTAATTTTGGAAAGTGTCTCCCCTACCCCCATTAGTGAAAGACGCTGAACACAGCAGATAGATAAAGTATATTCTGTGGGCAGTTGCAGATCGTCTTCTTCCTGCCCATTGTTTTCTGTTTAGGTTGGATATTGGCTAAAGAGGGGCTCCACAGGTGATGAAGCTCAGTTATACTCCAAAGACATTACACATGGTTAAGGCAGAGTCCCAGTTATTACAGACAGATTGTCATCATTGTCCTATTGTGTAGAGATAGCAGGCACTTACTAGGCCTATTGAAGCGTGCGATATTTTAATAAACACTGCCATCTTTTTATAATTGTCCTTAAAAGTTCTGGTTTCAGATGATTTAACACTTATGAACAGAGATGATTATAATGGTGACATCGTAAAAGGGAAATAATTAGAATTGTGACAAGGTAAAGAAGTGTTTCATCAGTGACATAGCTATAGGCAGGGTTGCCCAACCCTGGGGCACAAACATATTATACATAATTATTTACATGATACACATAATAATTATTATAATCATTTTTAGTCAAAAGATTTTGACAGGCTCCCTAAACTAAAATCCATTAGGTTTTCATAAAATATGTTATATAAAATTACCAGGTGATACCCTGTGTGCAGGGGTGTAACTAGGAGAGGCAGAACCCCATAGCAGACTTGTTAATGGGGCCCCACTTAAAAACATATTACACTGATATATACATGTGCATTTCTATACCTATATACATATGTCATCTGTAAGCGGTTTCTGAGGCAGCGCCTTAAAAATCAGTAGCAACTTCCATTTACTGCAATACAGTAGTATTACAGTAGCTGTAAACACAAGCAATTTAAAAAATATGGATTTTTTGAGACGGAAATCAAAAGATGGAAACACAAAAACAAAAAAGGGCAGGTCATTAAGGGTTTTAAAAAAATCTTGAGTTTTAGATTTCCCAGCTTTTCCGCTACCGTTTTGCCCTCAATCCCATGATGTCTCAGCACAGCATCACCTAATCAATCATATAAAAGCCATCTCTGCCATCTGTAAAGTGTCTCTGTTTTTTTTTTACATATTTTGTCATACGTATGAACTAAATATCTTTTCTGATAAAAGGACTAATGCTACACTATTTAACTTCAAACTAAGAAGAAACACTATTGGACATTTTCTCAGAAACCATCTAGAATAATATTGTACAACTGGATATAAGTGCATAATATTTACTGTATGTCAATTAATGATTTTTATTTTATTTTTTGAATGTTTTAATAATAATATTTTATTGTTTAAATTGCAACAAAGTCTGAGACAGTTCGCACTTAGTGCCCACATCCAGTATATATGAAAGTTTTTGAGGTCATGGCTGTCTACAAAGCAAAAACTCACAGGAAAGTTTTGGCATTGCTGCCAATCAATAAAATAATATAATGCATGGCTGCTCTTTCCACACCACTACAAGCACATGAGGCTTACAATGTACCGAAATAGACAGTATTGCTGCTGAATTACCTGCAAAGGAGAGGAAACCATATGGAGAAAATGGATAGAAATTAAAGGGGTTTTCCATCTCATTGAGAAAAGTAGAAAGAAGGGTTGTATGATTACATAAGGTTTCTCTTCTCTCCTATTCCTCTGCTGCAGTCCATGTGTGAGAATGTGCAACGTCCCTATAGCAATCAGGTATGTGCCGGAGGAGGTAAAGCCATACCCAGCCCACATACAAATTTTTTTAATAGTCAGACAACTCCTTTAAGGTCCAATGGGCAGCACTTCTATTTTGTGAACACCTGTCTTTTGTGAATTGTTAGCTCTTATGAGCATACGCCGCTGTCCTGTACATTGTAAGATCCTATGGGCAGATATATTATTTCCTGTAGATTGTCAGCTCCTATGAGGTAGACACCTCTGTCCTGTAGACTGTAAGCTCCAATGCGGAGATATCTGTCCTGTACATTGTAGGCTCCTATGGACAGATATATTATTTCCTGTAGATTGTAAGCTCCTAGGGGCAATCATATCTTTCCTATGGATTGTAGGCTGACACATTTTTCCTCTAGATTGTAAGCTTCTATGGGCAGATATATTATTTCCTGTAGATTGCCAGCTCCTATGAGGCAGACACCTCTGTCCTGTAGATTTTAAGCTCCTATGCGGAGATATCTGTCCTGTAGATTGTAAGCTCCTATGGGCAGACACCTCTGTCCTGTAGATTGTGAGCTCCTATGGGCAAACACCTCTGTCCTGCAGATTGTAAACTCTTATGGGCAGACACCTCTGTCCTGTAAATTGTAAGCTCCTATGGGCAGACACCTCTGTCCTGTAGATTGTAAGCTCTTATGGGAAGACATCTCTGTCCTGTAGATTGTAAGCTCCTATGGGAAGACACCTCTGTCCTGTAGATTGTAAGCTCTTATGGTTAGACACCTCTGTCCTGTAATTTGTAAGCTCCTATGGGCAGATACATTTTTCCTGTAGATTGTAAGCTCCTATGGGAAGACACCTCTGTCCTGTGGATTGTAAGCTCCTATGGGAAGACACCTCTGTCCTGTGGATTGTAAGCTCCTATGGGAAGACACCTCTGTCCTGTAGATTGTAAGCTCCTATGGGAAGACACCTCTGTCCTGTAGATTGTAAGCTCCTATGGGAAGACACCTCTGTCCTGTAGATTGTAAGCTCTTATGGGAAGACATCTCTATCCTGTAGATTGTAAGCTCCTATGGGAAGACACCTCTGTCCTGTAGATTGTAAGCTCTTATGGTTAGACACCTCTGTCCTGTAATTTGTAAGCTCCTATGGGCAGATACATTTTTCCTGTAGATTGTAAGCTCCTATGGGAAGACACCTCTGTCCTGTGGATTGTAAGCTCCTATGGGAAGACACCTCTGTCCTGTGGATTGTAAGCTCCTATGGGAAGACACCTCTGTCCTGTAGATTGTAAGCTCCTATGGGAAGACACCTCTGTCCTGTAGATTGTAAGCTCCTATGGGAAGACACCTCTGTCCTGTAGATTGTAAGCTCCTATGGGAAGACACCTCTGTCCTGTAGATTGTAAGCTCCTATGGGAAGACACCTCTGTCCTGTCGATTGTAAGCTCCTATGCGGAGATATCTGTCTTGTAGATTGTAAGCTCCTATGTGGAGACGCCTCTGTCCTGTGGATTGTAAGCTCTTATGGACTGACATGTAGATTATAAATTCTTATGGGCAGACACGTCTTTATGTTATTTGCCTACTAACATTGATAATCTCTATGGAATATAAGAATATACCTATCACTGCTTTTTTGCTGGCAACTTTGAAAAATTTAACAAAGTTGTAGACTGAAAACCATCAAAAAGAACAACAGAAACCCATTAAAACTTTATAATAGAAAGTAACTTTTCCTTTAAAAAGTTGAACTCCTACTTTCAATGATTTAGTAATTTGGTATCAGATAATTTACAGTGCTCCCTGCAACATTTTAATAAATACGTCTCACTTGTCACTTTAACGTAGAGCCTGAACTTGCCTTTGCAGCCGTGTCCATAAATCTACCTCTTCATCATCAATACTCTGCAGCTTTATCAAGGTGAACTGTGTTGTTGTAACCGCTCATCATCCTCGTCATCTTCTCCTCTAAGAGTTAAGGTCAGGTGAGGGGATGTAATTTGGTGATGGCTGGGAAGGTGAAGGGTTGAGCGATTTAATGCCATTGTTGGCAGAAAGAATAGTATAAAACCTCTGCCAGAAGTTACCAGAGCAGAAGCAAGTAGCGAGGTCCCGGAGGCAATTAAGAGAAAGCGATTAACTTGTGTCATTGTGACTTCAATCTCAAGCCTTGAATGATGGGAGGACTATATGGAGAAGTGTGTGAAACAATGGGGATGGACACTGGGACACTTTTCTTACGTCAAGGTTAAGGTTCCTTCAGATAGGAAGATCTCTAGATGCCTGGATAGAGTTAAACTTAAGACAGCTCTAGATAAGTGGCCTTCAAGGGCTTTTTTTCTATGTTGATAGTAGCAGCAGGACTGTGAAAAAAAGATTCAGTTTCCTGAACTTTAGCACCAGTGGAGTGTCTTCACACTTCTGTGCTCCCAACATTACTCCCTACATTGAGCTACCCCAAAGCCCTTCCACTCTGCTCTAGTTCAGGTGTGTATATACATTGGTAGCAGGTGCTATGGGGCCCACAGTGTCAGGGGCCGCCTCATCCGACCTGACACTAAAGAATGAAGAATGTTCACCATTATATACATACTATGCTACACACACAAATGGGGACCCCATTCAGAAGTCTGCTATGGGGTCCTGCTCTCTCTCTCTCACGCCCCTGCTCTAGGTGACTGCTGTAACAGACTTCTGGTTGAATACTACAGCAGTCGTTCAAAGAAGAGGGGAGGGGTTGTGCAAGAATTCAAAGAACAAAGAACACAGCAGTGTGAGGACATTCCCCCAGTCCTCTTAGTCCTGCTACAGTCTTATGTATTTATCTAATGTTATGGTTACGCAGTTCTCCACTGTCTGCAGTTTTGTATGGTCCCATACTGACAGATATTTGATATAGCTTAGTAAATGAATAAAGTGTGATTTGGAATTCACAAGGGGAGAGCTTGTCACAGAACATGTCCGATATCACGGAGTAAGAAGTGCGAGGGTTGATTTGTCTTGTTATCATGCTAATTAGTGGAGAATGTGGTGTCAGATAGCGCTGGTTCTAATGCACAGCAACCTCGCAGATGAACTCTTAGATTACTGCATTTACAATGTATCCTCTTGGGGCATATACTTGATCTCTTGGTGTCTCATTAATTATCTGAGCAACTACATAGCTTGTTCTGGCATTTAGTATACATCAGTCAGATGCAGCAGAGCTAAAAAAAAATATATGTCAAGAGCCTGAAGGCAAATCCTACAACCAATACAAAATGTATATTATACATACATTATATATTAAGAAAAATACCAGAGAGGGAATATTGTCATTTACTCCCACGCTCTTTCCATGTAATAAAATGAAATTGCAATATCCACTTGGTTCTAACTCTCAGCCGCCTTCTTTCTTTTTCAGACAAGTTTTGGGTCATCTTAATGTAGATCCAATATTATCACCTGAAAGCAGAAGCTATAATATATTCTTAGGCTATATTCACACTGCCGCTGCCCGCCCGTACCGTACCATAGCGGGCAACGGCAGTGCTCGGAGAGCGGAGGAGGAGGTGAGCGCAGCTCACCCCGCCCCTCTCCATAGGAAGTTATGGCGCACGGCGCCGTATTACGGAAAAAGATAGGAACGGTCCTATCTTTTTCCCGGGTACGGAGCGGTATGGTGCCGCACGTGTGCTGCACCGTACCGCTCCCGTAGGGCGCCGTGCGCCCATTGCTGTCTATGGAGGACGTATATCGGCCATATATACGTCGGCCATATATACGTCCTCCATACAGTAGTGTGAATGTAACAGAACCTGAAGAAAGAAGCGTGGAGCCCCACAATCTCCGTCAGCTCAATAGAGATCAATGGAGAAGAACGGACAGAAGCGGCCGTCTGCTCTATTTACCTTCGGGAGGGACCAAGGGTCTAACGGATGTACCTCAGACCCAATCAGAGCCCCCATTCTCATGATTTGTGGGGGTCTTATCACTAGGACCCCCACAGATCAGCAAGTTAGGCCCCTATCTCACACCTCAGTGATATTATATCTGTATTGCTAGCAAGATAGAATTTAGCAGAGATTTGAGAGTGAGGGTGCGTTCACACATCGCCGTAACACATGCGTTTTTAAACATACCAAAACAGCTGAGAAGAGGACATAGCTTTTAATATAACGTTAACAAGTGCATGTGTTAACCCAATGTTAACACATGCGCTAAAGCATGTCTTTGGTAATGCTATGTTAACGAATGTGTTATCATTGTGTTAACCCAAACATATTGTAAAAGGAATTTTAACAGGTAAGTAATCTGGAAAATCTCCTCTATTCATATGTTCTGGTGCATTTGAAAAAGCATGCGAAAAGCAAAGTAGAAAGAAAGTAAAGGGAAAGATTAGAACCAAAGGAGAAAGATTTTAGGAGTGCTCTATACTAAACATTGTGCTCCAGCATTGATCTCCCCCCGATCATGGGAGTTAACCCCACATACACCACGGTCAAACATAAACGCAATGTGTAAGAGGCTTGTCCAATGAATTGGACTCCACCCATGCTGTTTACCAGGGGGATCTGATCCTTTCTATGGCATCCCCAGGGTCTGATGAGTGCCCCGGCCTGCCCAATACATCCAGCAGTCCCTTCCAGGTCTGACTGTAAATTGTCTGCGCTTGCATCTGCATGGTCAGACAATTTACACTGCACTGCAATACATTAAGATTACTAATCATCATTAGTGCATAAGTAATACATTAGTATTCAAGTTGGACTTGAATAAACTATTAGAGCAAGGCCAAGCGTTTAAAAAAGTTAAAAAATGGATAAGAAAAATAAAAATGAAATTACTACCCTCTGCAAAAAAAAAAAAAATGTTCTAACAACTGATCAAAAAAAGGCCGCCAAATGATACTGCTGAAAAGAACAATTCTTTTGGCAAATAATGAGCTTTCAACCAGCTTTGTTAACAGAAAAATACAGTTATGCCTCTGAATACATGGCAATGCTAAAACAATGCTAAAACATGAGAAAACTTTTTGAAAATTATATAGCTGGAATCATATTGACCAAGAGAATTGATGATCTTAGATTATTCTAAACATCAAACTTTATGGTGGATTTTGTTATTTAATACATTGTGAAAGTGTCATTTTTGCACATAATCGCACCACCTCTGTGAAACATGTAAATTTGAGGGGTGCAATGTCTAATGGAGTAATTTATGGAGTTTTACTACTATTGAGGCCTCTAAAAGTCACTTTAAAGTTGAGCAGGTCCCTCAAACTGAAGAGTTGTCGTTTTTCATGAAAACGTGAAAAATTGCACCTAAAGTTCTAAGCATCATAACACCCTAGACATTCAAGAAATGTTAGATACCAAGTTATTTGGGAGGTATCTGCCTGGATAGCAGCCAAACTAAACACAAAACACATCACACAAATTTTTCAACTAACATGATGTACAATGTGTGACAAGGCAGCAATATCAGATTCTAAAAATAGGGTGTCCGATACCTGTCCAGTAAAACCACGACTGGACTGTCAGACTGGTTAAATGGAGGCAAACACCCTGCTATGCCCCTGGAGCCTACAGACCTGGCTACAACAGATAAAGCAACCCTGATAAGAACAAACCCGCTAACACTCAGGAACACGCTAACAATCTCTAAGAGACCCTGAAGATTGATGGGGAAAACTTACTTTGTTTGGCAGCTGCTGGATGGTGGAGCAGACATGTAGATGTCGCCAGATACAAGCCATTGTACTCATAAGGACTCAGAGAGGCAAACAGCAGATACAGACAAAAAAACAAAGTCGGATAGAATCAGATCTAAACTAAGATGGCGGTGCAGCACAGAATCTAATTACTAAAGAGAGGTCGAAAAAACATAGCAGAGGTCAGATGCAAAGAATAGCAAGGTCATAGCAAGCAGAAATCTGGAAAAGTTATGAGGAAAGTAGTAGAACCAGCAAGCTGTAATGGAACTGAGCAGGTATATAATGGAGTTCCTGGACGCTTCCCTCAGCAGCTGACTGGATCGGTCATCCATCAGGGCGGGCTGCAGAGGAGCTGGGTGTAGATCAGTCTATCCCAAACCTGCAGCGACCTAACCACAGTTCAGACACACAAAAGTCGGACAGAAGACGATGCTGGCATAGATATCACATAGGGCCTGCTCAGGAAGGTGAAAGCTGGCTTCAGTGGCAAAGGGTTAAACTAATTCTCCTTGGAAAAGTAACATTCAGAACAGAACAGAAAACAGCGTATCCAGAGCCACCTATAGATGTCTCCACGGTAGGTCAATGGCTGGAGACATTCATCTGCGGACTCCACTGTAAACATTGAGGAGTGTGGGTATTAATGTAGTATTTTTGTGTATTATTTGTTCATTTCACAACATTTACAATGGTTTGGGAGTGTGTAAATAAGAAGACGATGCAAATGAAATACATAAAGATTCTCCTGTGTCTGGAAAGAAATTGTGCATTATAATCATATTCCCTGCATGAAGCTGCAGTGCATATTACTGGCTTCCAGAATTGTAGAACCACACGCTGTGTACAAAATTTGCATAGTTTTGTGTATGGAAGTATAACATCAAGTCACACAGACACAGTTTCAGTCTGAATATAGTGTAGCATAATAATGGCTGAATATAAGGGTATTGCTTAGCAGACAAATATTATAATACCATCTAATACCAGGCTGCAGCATGAAAGCTCCTTCAATATGTTGAAAAAGTATGAATTTTTTCTTTTAAAGAAACTTTTTAAACAAATGCTGAAAATGAATTTGGCAGTGGACATTATATTTATGGTTTTTACTATGTGCTTGGCTTAACAACCTACCTGATGTGATTTGTCTAATGACTCACTGGAGGCCCTTGTCCCCACTATTGTCTAAGGCCAGGGGTAGACTTCAGAGACTTGGAAATGCAACAGACTTTTCCACTGCTAATCTGTCCCTGGCTTAAAGGGGTATTTAAGGTATATGCCGCAACTTCTTTGAAGTAGCTTCCTCCTATGATTAGTGGCAGTGCATCAGCCAGACATCACATAGTTTAGCTGTTCCGGCAGCAGAAAACTGTACAGAGAATGGAAGTAGAAAGAGAAGTCTCCATCACATTGTGTATTTCTATACAGAGTCTAGTTCTGGTTCTGTATTTCCATACAGAGTCTGTTTTTCTGAATGGAGCTTAGTTCTGGTACTGTATTATTTCTATGAAGCTTGGTTCAGGCACTGTATTTCCGCATTGAAGTTTGGTTCTGTTGCTGTATTTCTTTATAGAACTCAGTTCTGGCGTGGTATTTCTGTACAGGGCTAAATTCTGGTTCTATCATTATCCACAAAACTTGATTCTGGTGCTATATTTCTATATGGCGCTTGGATCTGGTGCTGTATTTCTTGAGATTTACTCCATTGGGTAAATCCCATGGCAACTACCCTGGGTGCAAGGTGTGGGTGCTGAAACCCTACTGATTACATCCTAATGACCAGTACTAATTAGAAGTGGTAGGAGTTATATGCAGCACTATGGGGCACATTGACTAAGGGTCTGTCAGACGCATTTCCATCAGGTTTCGAAAATTTTTCCGATTTGCCCTGAATTGCCTTGGACTGTGGAGCATTGGTGCCGGCTTGCATGCACCACAAATTGGGGGACATGGCCATCGGACATCCCGACTGATTTAGACAAACCGCTGAATTTAACTTTCAAGATCAGCACTCACATGTACAGGGAAGAAGAAGGTGAACTCTGGCGGACCTCGGGGCAGCAGCGACACCTGCTGGATATCGGGCGCACGACCTTAGTGAATCACAGCAGCTCCGAATCCTTGTTGGACATTCTGGATCGGCAGCGTCGGGACGGGTAAGTAAATGTGCCTCTATATGTACAGGCATTGTGCATATGAATTATACTGGGTTTCTAAAGTGTAATGTAGTTTGGTGACAACATTATAGTGAGAATATGTGGACAGGAAAGAGTCACAGAACGATGGGAAGCATCTGATCCTCCGAAACTTGCATTAAAAGGAAGCAGCGAGTGGGTGGTAAACAGCTTAATGTTCCGGTGAAGTTAGGCTTTTCCTTTCTAGGTGGTATTAGCCGGTAATGGGAACAAGCTATAGATTACTCTGTGACATAAATTAGATTAATAAATTATACATATAATCCTACCTATAATCTGCTGCGGCATCAACTATCAAATTACCATGCACAGAGAATGTAATGGATCTGACTGACAACAAGCAGCGGTCCCGCTCCTCTCCCATCATCAAATACAAACCCGGACATTAATATTATTATCATTCTCCTCCACATAGCAGTCCAGCAAAACAACATGGCACTAATGCTCCTCGCGGGTGCTTTTGCATGATTTAATTTTAGAGATTACTGGAATCCAAGTACTAATTTTATTTCATGGTGTTTGCAGGGGGACAGAGAGCTTTTTATGTGTTTGGTTCTTAATAGCTTATTGTAGCAGCAGTACGTCCTCAGAATATTTATGTACAGTAAGCGCTCCACATACAGGAATTCATCTAATATTGTTTACTACTCCTTTAATCGAAAAGGATGAGACAGATAATTGATGACGATGAGATAAATAATTGAGAACATTGAGATAGATCATTGATGATGCCATAGATAAGTTAATTCCACGTTGTCCTTAGATTTTTATTGTATTTTTAACAGGATTAGTTTAAATTTGCCTTTGTTTCTGCAAAGTTTGCAATTCCCCGCTCACTTATTGCCTGTTTAACATAACTTTGCAATATTATTATACATATTGTGCTTTAGGAAAAGTCTGATCACTCCTGCTGGCAAAATGTATCAAAAGGAAACAAATTAATGGAAACAAAACTGAAGATGGACCCAGATTTTAGTACTAATAATACAGCACGGGAAATTGTTGCTCTGTCAGCAATATAGCTAAATAGCAACTATAGTAACAAGCAGGGCTACACTAATGTCTGTTCATGATGAGAAAGGAGGTGGGAGCGAGACCAGGACTAGTCATAGGGAAATAAGTCCAGGTAATGCCTTAGGGCTCTTTCACACTGGCGTTGTTTTTCCTTTATTCCTTTATTTTTATATAACACACACAGATTATGCAGCGCTGCAGAGACCTTGCCAAATCGGTCCCTGTTCCCATGGGTCTCACAATCTAATCAACCTACCAGTATGTTTTGGAGTGGGCCCCTTTATGGGCCGCCCTCCAGTAGTCACACTGCCCCCCCATCCCCGTGTACATATTCCTCCCCTCCCCCTGTATACACATTGCCCCCCCTCCTCCTGTATACACACTGCCCCCTCCTCCTGTATACACACTGCCCCCCCTCCTGTATACACACTGCCCCCCCCCTCCTGTATATACTCTGCCCCCGGTCCTGTATACACACTGCCTCCTGTATGCACACTTCCCCCTCCTCCTGTATACACACTGCCCCCCTCCTCCTTTATACACACTGCCCCCCTCCTCCTGTATACACACTGCCCCCCTCCTCCTGTATACACACTGCCCCCCCTCCTGTATACACACTGCCCCCCTCCTCCTGTATACACACTGCCCCCCTCCTCCTGTATACACACTGCCCCCTCCTCCTGTATACACACTGCCCCCCTCCTCCTGTATACACACTGTCCCCCTCCTCCTGTATACACACTGCCCTCCCTCCTCCCGTATACACACTGCCCTCCCTCCTCCTGTATACACACTGCCCCCCTCCTCCTGTATACACACTGCCCCCCTCCTGTATACACACTGCCCCCCTCCTCCTGTATACACACTGCTCCCTCCTCCTGTATACACACTGCCCCCCTCCTCCTGTATACACACTGCCCCCCTCCTCCTGTATACACACTGCCCCCCTCCTCCTGTATACACACTGCCCCCCTCCTCCTGTATACACACTGCCCCCTCCTGTATACACACGGCCCCCCTCCTGTATACACACTGTCCCCCTCCTGTATACACACTGCCCCCCCTCCCTGGCCCCTGTCATGTCTGCCCCTCACCTGATGCAGCTCTCTCCGTGTGGTCGCTGTGTTCCCTGGCAGGTCATGTGACCATGACATCATCAAAGGTCCTTCAGCTTTCAGCCTCCGGGAAAAGCAGTGAGTGCAAATGCTCTCATCGCGATCTGTGTCCGGAGGATGAGAGAGGAAAGAAATCTCCCGGGCAGATGTCCTGCTGACCCGGGGAGATCCGGGGGTCCGAGTGGGCCCCTCCAGTACCCTGGGGCCCCGGCACTTGCATAGCTCCCAACCGTCCCGATTTTGACGGGACTTTCCCGTTTTTCGTACCTCTGCCCCGCGTCACGGGCAGCTATGATATTGTCACGGATTCTCCCCCCAGGTCCCGCTGTGTCCCGCTGCTGTGTCCGCATAGTAAATACTTTGAAAGTCTGAACTCACAGTACAGAATGGCTTCTACAGACATCGGGAGGGAATCCTTTTCAGAGAAGTGTCGGGCTTAGCGCAGAGCAGGGACCACGTCATCAGCTTCAGATCTGTCCATATATGGTCTCTGCATCTCCTAGGGTTCCCCAGAGCAGACATCGGGCAGGGAATCCTTTTCAGAGAAGTGTCGGCTTAGTGGAGAGAGCAGGGACCACGTCATCAGCTCAGATCTCTATCTGTCCATATATGGTCTCCAGGTCTTCCCCAGACACAAGCTCTTTATATAATTAAATTACATAAAGTTTTGGCCAGGCTGAGATTCGAACCTGGGACCCTCTGCACCATAGACAGGAGCCTAACTAACTGAGCTATAAGCCCAGTGATACAGAGCTGAGGATTTCTGGTAAGTAAGACATGTTATCTGCCATTTACACTGTGACACAGACTAATGCACTGATATATAGAGAGGGATCTTCTCAGAGATTATTATTGTAATTATTGAGACTATTATTATTATTATTATTATAAATTTTATTATTATGGAGATGATTATTAATAATGGTAAAAATAATAATAATCATCTCAATAATAATAATAATAATAATAATAATAATAATAATAATAGTCTCAATAATTACAATAATCTGAGAAGATCCCTCCCTATATACCAAGGCAGTATATAGTTCTTAGTTACCAAAATTCTCCACTTGTTAATCACAGAGATTATAGCTCAGTGGGTTGAGGCGCTGTGTTATTATTATACATGGACACTGCAGGTTCTGGGTTCAAATCCCAATGAGGATAATATATTTTTTTTTTTTTAAATTATGATTTTTATTATTTTTAATATGGCTAAAATTTGGGGCGTGGCCAGGGAGTGATTGGGGGTGTGGCTTAGGGGGTTCGCCGCGGCACGCTACGCGTGCCGCCATTTTGTCCCTCTTTCCTTTTCCCAAATGTTGGGAGGTATGGCACTTGCCCGGGTTAGGCGGGTGCTGACGCCGGGCCTGTAACCACAGTTGGAGAGAGCATTTGATAAGAACAATACCAACGATACCTGTACCATGCTGCTGGCATTTTCGTAACCTGAGAAATATCTGGTATAGTTAACATTATTTCTTACTAAATCAGATTCAGAGATTCCTGATATTGGTGGGCACGTCTGGGTTGTGAAATCCGCTAACCCTACTGAAGCCAGAACCCTAACCCACTAACCCTACTGAGTCACATGCTTGTGACATCACTGAAGGTCTTTTGCCTGAACACTAAGGACTTTCAAATGATGCAGGACAGCATGTCTGTAATTGGACGACCTGAAGCACGTGATGAGTCACATGCTTGTGACATCACTGCAGGTCCTACAGCCACTCTCAACAAGCCTCCTGTCATCTCTGGCTGTTCTATACGGTTTCCCATGGTTACCAGAAAGCTTGGCAAATGGAGTTTAGCCCGTAGGGCAAGGTAAAACCTCTGCTAAGCTAAGCCTTAGACCTCATAAACATGGTCCAGATTGTGCAACACACAGTCATAATGCACCTTGTAGACTACTGTCGCCTTTTCTTTTGAGCTCTACAATTACTCACCAGAGCACATTTAGGTTTCTTGAGTTTATAATGCTTAATCACAGCTTAACACATTCATATCCCAGTAACAACTAATCCAAATCCTAACATAACAAGGCTACTTTCACATTGACATATGCTCGTCCGGCTGTAACAGAGGCGCAAATATGGCAGTGCACTGGAGATGGGGAGGGATGTTCCTACGGCTCCAATGGCATCAAAACCCGGAAAAAAACATCATGCCTCATCATTGCCATTTTAAGTCCATGTGAAAATCGTCCTGGGTATATCCCGTTAGCTCTGTAATGTGAGACATTATACCGTAGCATGGATTTAATACAGTACTGCAGGTTTTAGTAAAAGGGATTAAAGCCAATTTGCTAATCTTTCATATGAAACGAGACATTATCTGAGGAACGCTTTGGATGAATCCAGCACAAATATTTATTTATGTTTCATTTCCCCGAATATCCCCGGTTTATCAATCTGGTCACATGTGCAGCTATAGCCGAGCCGGAGATTACTCTGCCTGTTAATAATTTTGTGCAAATGTGACAAAACAATTACTGCCGCAAATGCCCCAGGCTTGGATAGGCTGATAAGCATTTTAGTCTTCGGATATTGGTCATAGGACAAGTACGTGGTGGAGTAGATAGCGTTCGGATTGAATTATCTAGCTCTTGGTTACACAGACTGGAAGCTTAACTCCTGCTGCACCGCTGATTTTCTGAGAATTTTGTGAGCGAAGACTTTCCTGTTTAATTGAAGGGAAAAGAACTCCAAGACATCATACTTCATGGCCCTCAAGGTTCTGCCAAGGGGCTTTTTACAGTCAGCAAATGTATCTGAAACCGTTGCTATGCAACAGCCATTATTCTTCAACGAAAGTTGTTAGATTTCTTATTCTTTCAAGTTATTCTCATAGGACAAAGCTGCTACTATGACAAAATAAAAATGTCAGGGTGGTTACAAAATAAAGACATGTTTTCCTCTGCTCTCTCATTGACATATAACTCCGGGTGCAAATTTAAAAAAACACATAGCAAACTATCATTAAAGAGAACCCGTCAGGAAAATTAACCCCCTAAACTAAATATATTTTCATAAACTGCCATTACAAAACATTGCCTCTATCCCTTCATTGTCCCTCTACATGCCTGTAAACTTAAGCAATGAGGACCTAAAGCTGTATGCAAATGACCTGGGAGGCATAATGGTGTAATGGCTCCTCCCTGTGCTTCCTGGTGCTGGCGCCCACTGTATCCTGTGTGTGTGAATAGGAAAGATACAACAGCTCCAGACAGCCATGTTATAGCAGAACATGTCAGGTACTTGTGTAGCTGATGTCTGTGTCTCTTTGTATTAGGAGGATGCAGCATGTCAGCAGATAAAGCACAAACACTAGCAATGCTTTACTATACATTACACACAGACCTGAGCAGGGGGAGGAGAGGGGAGGGGTAATAGGGGTGACATCACTGCCTCTTACCATGTGACCAGCCTCATTTACATAATGAAGAAAAGATGATTTTACAATGATAAATGTATGAATTGACTAGATAAAGGCTGGGATGGATCCTTGTGAGCTGCTCCAACAGGTGGTGACAGAAATAGTGACAGAGACCTGATGACAGGTGTCCTTTAAAAGATTGTACATTGGCCAAATATTGCTTTTTTCCTAAATACTTGACCACATCTTGCTTGAAACTGATTACGATCTTAAAGGAAATCTACCACCGGTATATGAGTTTTTTTCACTAAAGGCACTTACAGGTGTGCTGCTAAAACTGGAACATATTGTGGTTAGGCACAAAAAAATTTTACTTTTCTCAAAAAATCAACAAAACAATGGTTTTTGTGCCTAGTCACGATATGTTCCAGGATCAGCAGCACAGACCTCTCTAGTAAGTGACTTTAGCTAAAAAAAACCTCATATATACCAGTGGTAGATTTCCTTACAGAATGAATTGATGTGAAATTCTGTGATTCCAGCAATTTAATGCCTCATAAAGACATAAAAGCTATATACTAGGAATATCATATATTTTCACAGATTGTAAGCTCCGATGAACAGGGACCTCCTTCCTATTGTTTCACCTGATGACTATGGTATGGTCCTGTATTGTCCTTATTTTTTCATGTAACCTATGATTTAAAAAGTGCTGTAGAATATGATGGTGCTATAAAATAAAAGATAAAAAAATAAAGATTTATTATTGAAGTACTCTTTTATCAAAGGCTTAAAATTGTAAGCATAACTAAACTTTCATAATTATTTTATAAATCAATTGTGGAGAAAATGAAAGCTTTGTAATATACTTTATTAAATAAATAAGTTTCTGTGTCCTTTTTCCTTTGCCTATCTTCCTTATTTAAGCCTTTTGTGCAAATCACTTTTAGGCCATGTATAACAAACAAAAGACAATTTACCACAGTCACGGCGCCTGGATCTATGAGTAAGTGTTTCTGGTTGATCATGCTTGATTTTGATGGTAGTGTTCCTTTGTGTTAGATGGGTTACCTGGGACATTGTTGGGCTTTGTCCAAAACCCATATTGCTAATTCTCGGAGAAGTCTTGGTGTAGGTTAGGAGACTCTGGAGCAAAGCAAGCTGAGGTCAGGGCAGGCAAACTACAAGCAGATAAATTTTTTAATAGAAAAATAATGTGTGTTATTTTTGATAATGGATTATGCAAAAATTGGAATGGTCTGCAACTCTGTAGAACAGGGGTTCCCAAACTACGGCCTGAGGACCGGTCCTGCCTGGTTCCCATCACTTGGCGCGCCCGCGCCTCGCCCCCGGACAGTAAGCTCCTGCCTGTCACTGTATAGTGCTCAATGCGGCCGGAAACGTCTGCTCGAGCACTATTACTGGAGCGATGTGGCTGGAAGACAACCCCGACGCAGCCGCGTGATGGGAGACTGAGGTGAGTACAACGTTTTTTTTTTTTTAAACGGCAGTAGAAAGATTGTGGTGGCCAGGGGGCCCTAATATATAAAATAATGAATTATGAGGGGCAGCATAGGAAATAATTAATGGTGGGTGCAGCAAAGGAAATAATGTTGGAGGGCAGCTTAGAAAATAATTAATTGCGGGGGGCAGCATATGAAATAATTAATTGTGGGGACATCACAGGAAATAATGGTGGGGGGCAGCATAGGAAATAATTAATTATGAGGGGCAGCATAGGAAATAATTATTGGAGAGGGGTCCTAGTGTATTTAATTAATTAATTGACCCAAATAATTAATTAATTTGGCCAATATATAAAATAATTCACAAGCTGGTGCAGTATATTAAATAATTAATTGAGAGGGGGACCAGTGTATTACGGATGCGGTCACATGTACCGCTATTAATTTTCTAATTTAGTTCGGCCCTCCAACGGTCTGAGAGGGACAGTGAATCTGCGGTAGAATCACATTCAGTATAGGTGGTAAACCATATGGTCTCATTAATCTTGGTTGCTCCTACAAGAAGGTTGCAGATAGACCTGACCTAACAGTGGACAAGTGTTATAGATGAAGGATCAGGTATAGAATGGTAAGTATCATTTTTGGTATGGGAAGCACATTTTTTCTTATAATTATCGTGGGTCCCTGAAAATCCATTTAGCAATCAATGAATTCATTTTCAGTGACTTGTTCTTCACATGCATGATACGACTTGCATCTGAAAAATAATCTCAGAAGACCAAGGAAGAAGACCAAGACAAATGTCATACGGAATAAACGGAATAAATATAGAATGAATATGTTCTCTGCATGTAGCATCATTAATTAAGAACCGCTCATCCTAAATAGAAAAAACAAATGCAAATGACAGTAAAAATGGACAGGGACTAGAGATCAACAAATCTATTTGATGATTTGTAGATTAGGGATCAATCTTTTAAAATAGCTAATAGTTTTATATAGCTAATAGTTATCACTAGCTAAGCGTGTAGGACAGGCAATGGCAATGGACTTTTCTTAAAAGTGTCATTAGTGTTCTAGTAGACTAGAAGGTGTTATATACCAGTTTTCAGGAAAATTGGAGCAACATTGGTTCATGCTGCTTCTATTCAGACCCGAACCGAATCTTTTGAAGTCTCAACGAATTAATCCCTGGATGATTGGCCCATCCTCCAGCATTTAAAGCAATGCTTTTTGCCCAGTGTCATTACATACCCAGAATCTTCTTCATGCATCCGCCCAAAGAGCTCTTCTATTTGATTAATCTTCAATGAAATCTTCTGCAGAAATTCATCTTTCCTAATATCCGTCACATATCATAAGACTCCGTTCTGTATAGGCTTTGTGAGGTTTCAGAAAGTTGAGGACCTTGCCAGTTAACTAGAGTTGCAGTCAATGAGGTTACAAGATCAGGCTTGCGTATGCTGGACTACATTGCCTCATGACCTATACTCCAGAATTTTTTTCCACATACACTGGGCTCCCTTTACTGGAACAGACCATATTCAAGTGGGACTGAATTGAAGTACATGACAAAAACAATAGTTAAACGGCCCTTTTAAGAGCTAAAACAGAGACATCTACGCATTATGCCAATACCGCAATATCGGTGACTTGCATGCTGACATCATATTATAATGCAAGTAATAGCATTGTATGAATCATTAGGTAATGTTTTTAATTTGTAGACTTGATGACCTTAAAACTGCGAGGGACTTTCTTTACTTCTCTTCATTTACAGCATCAATAATAATTTTTACATAGCCTACCTGAGACTACATTTTTTCGGATTGTAGAATCCTTTTATCTTGGAGTTTAAATATATCGAGAAAGCTGTGAATGTACAATTTGCTGAATGCAAATCATAATATGTGAGCACACTTTTACAAACTTGGCGGCCATTAAAGTTATATATGAATCTATACACTCCATAAGCAAGAGCATAAAAACTGCTGGGAAATGTAAAATCTTTAAATGTGGAGCTGTTCTGGGACACTGCACCACGTATAACAATAGCTATATAACCCCAGCTTCATCAAAATAGACGATAAAGTGGTGATATATGTAAACGCTAAAGCAAAATACCGAAACAATGATATAATGGGAACATATAGTTGATGTAATTTGACCATAATGAGACCTTTTGTTGTCCAGCTCTGCTCCTTATTGCACAGGGCTCCATTTCTAATGACATACTCCTTACTGGGACCAGAGTCTAAGTGGCACCTGGTCTTCACCAGAGTCCGCCGCAAAGCGGGATGGACTTGTTGCAGCAGGGTGCCACCAGGTCGTTCTACATGTGCGACTGGCAGGAACACACAGGAAAGCAGGAATATCGCTGGGGAGCTTTCTATAAGGCATAAGTACCTAATCCGGCAAGGAGCACAGGAAGGGCCTGGGAATTCATCAGGAAGGTGGGTGGCCAGCGCCAATTACTGGTGCACTGGCCCTTTAAATTTAACAGCCTGTGAGCCCTAGGTAGATTGGACTCGCCGCGGGAGACGCCAATGGAACCTTGCTAGGTGAGGGGCGCATAGGGGCACACCGAGGAACAAGGGTGCGCCTGCGGCCCGGGACAGTGGTTGCAGGGGCACCCATGACAGAATGCAGGATTTGCACTATTATATGTATATATATATATATATATATATATATATATATATATATATATATACATACACAGTATATTGTACTGTATAATATGTATATAACTAACAAATGTAATGTATACACTCACCGGCCACTTTATAAGGTACACCATGCTAGTAACGGGTTGGACCCCCTTTTGCCTTCAGAACTGCCTCAATTCTTCGTGGCATAGATTCAACAAGGTGCTGGAAGCATTCCTCATAGATTTTGGTCCATATTGACATGATGGCATCACACAGTTGCTGCAGATTTGTCGGCTGCACATCCATGATGCGAATATCCCGTTCCACCACATCCCAAAGATGCTCTATTGGATTGAGATCTGGTGACTGTGGAGGCCATTTGAGTACAGTGAACTCATTGTCATGTTCAAGAAACCAGTATGAGATGATTCCAGCTTTATGACATGGCACATTATCCTGCTGAAAGTAGCCATCAGATGTTGGGTACATTGTGGTCATAAAGGGATGGACATGGTCAGCAATAATACTCAGGTAGGCTGTGGCGTTGCAACGATGCTCAATTGGTACCAAGGGGCACAAAGAGTGCCAAGAAAATATTCCCCACACCGTGACACCACCACCACCAGCCTGAACCGTTGATACAAGGCAGGATGGATCCATGCTTTTTATGTTGTTGACGCCAAATTCTGACCCTACCATCCGAATGTCGCAGCAGAAATCGAGACTCATCAGACCAGGCAGCGTTTTTCCAATCTTCTACTGTCCAATTTCGATGAGCTTGTGCAAATTGTAGCCTCAGTTTCCTGTTCTTAGCTGAAAGGAGTGGCACCTGGTGTGGTCTTCTGCTGCTGTAGCCCATCTGCCTCAAAGTTTGACATACTGTGCGTTCAGAGATGGTCTTCTGCCTACCTTGGTTGTAACGGGTGGCGATTTGAGTCACTGTTGCCTTTCTATCAGCTTGAACCAGTCTGCCCATTCTCCTCTGACCTCTGGCATCAACAAGGCATTTCCGCCCACAGACATGCCGCTCACTGGATGTTTTTTCTTTTTCGGACCATTCTCTGTAAACCCTAGAGATGGTTGTGCGTGAAAATCCCAGTAGATCAGCAGTTTCTGAAATACTCAGACCAGCCCTTCTGGCACCAACAACCATGCCACGTTCAAAGGCACTCAAATCACCTTTCTTCCCCATATTGATGCTCGGTTTGAACTGTAGGAGATTGTCTTGACCATGTCTACATGCCTAAATGCACTGAGTTGCCGCCATGTGATTGGCTGATTAGAAATTAAGTGTTAACGAGCAGTTGGACAGGTGTGCCTAATAAAGTGAGTGTATATGCTGTATATGTGATCTGTATACACTGTGGGGCACATTTACTTACCCGGTCCATTCGCGTTCCAGCGGCGGCTTCTCGGACGAGCGTTCGGGTCTTCCGGCGATTCATTAAGGTCCTGCGCCCGATGTCCACCAGGTGTCGCTACTGCGCTGAAGTCCGCCCAAGTGCCCCAGAGTTCATAGTCTTCATCGTGGTGCATGTGAGTATGACCCGTGCGACCAATTTTTTTTTTAATGCGGCGGTTTTTCCGAATCCGTCGGGTTATCGTTCGTCAACGCCCCCCCCGATTTCCGTCGTGTGCATGCCAGCGCCAATGCGCCTCAATCCGATCCCGTGCGCCAAAATCCCAGGGCAATTCAGGGGAAATCGGCGCAAATCGGAAATATTCGGGTAACACGTCAGGAAAACGCGAATCGGGCCCTTAGTAAATGGCCCCTGTATGTCTGTATATGGCACTCTATGTGTATATGTAATGTGTATATAAATGTGTGTGAGTGAAGAACTGTATGTTTATGCATTTAAATGCGTGTGTATATATATATTAAGCAGGAAGGTGGACCCATTCACAAGTCTGGTATGGGGCCCTGCCTCTCCTAGTTACCCCCTGTTTTAAATGGCTTTTGCTAGTAGAAACATCAGATCATGACTAACGCCTAACGTGACAATCTTTACCTTAGAAGATTGTATGTCTGTATTGATGAACTTTTCAGAAAGATATAAAGCTGATAGTTGTAACACTGAGAGTTGCTGGACACTTGTTTTATTTTCGAAGATTCTCCTGCGTTTTTGCAGTGTCCATGTATGCCACAATCCAGGAATGGAGAGTTGGTACTTTGCCTGTTATGTTACAAGTCTTACTTACAGCTTGCTGCTGTTTATCTTGAATTCTGTATCTTGGATTCCATTACCCTTTGCCTGTTTTTGACCATCCATTTTCTGATAGATTCTGTACTGCATTTGACCTCTTGTTCCTTATTTGTTAACTACTATTCTATGTTGGTATTGTCCAGTGTTTGGGGTGCAGAAAGGGAACATCCACCAGTTGTCATCTACTGCTTTGGGTAGGCTGGGCAATTAGGTAGGGACAGCTAAGAAGGGTGTTTAGTCTTAGGGTTACTGTCCTTGTCTGCCCTTCCAAGCCATTCCCACACTACACTACAATAATGACACAAAATCAAAGTGCAGTAAAATGTTAAACGAAAAAAAATATTCTAACAGAGCTATTGTATCAATCCCTAGAATGAAGTAATCAGGTATTCTGCAGGATGAACACCTTAAAAACAGAACTCAAAAAAGCATAATAGTATAAGCCCCCTACACCTAAAATGAATACCAGTCACCCAAATATGTATTCCTGAATGGTAGCATTAAAAATTAAACCATTCCTTTAAAAAGAAACTCTATACTAACTACAAAAAGTTATAAAATTGCAATAATAGGCTGCACACCAATATGTAAAAAGAATGTACTTGGGTGAATAAAGTACCCACTTTCTTTTTACATATTGGTGTGCAGCCTATTTTTACAATTTTGTATTAAAGAGTGCAGAGGCGAACCACTCAGGAGGGCGAGCACCCACACTGAGGTGGTGCAGCTGGGAATTTTGTTCTAATACAAAAGGTTATAGGTATTGGAAGATGACATAAAAAAGAAAAAAAAAACAAATACAGAGGGTCCCCTTTAGGACACCCAACTTACAGACAACCCCTAGTTAAAGATGGATCCCTCTGCCCACTGTGACCTCTGGTGAAGCTCTCTGGATATTTTACTATAGTCCCAGACTGCAATAATCAGCTGTAATGTGTCTGTAATCAGTGTCTGTAATGAAGCTTTATTGATAATCATTATTGATAAACCATTACAGCAAAAAATTTTGAAACAAAAAATTTTTTTGTCTGGATCTACAATTATAAAATATGTGGTTCCGACTTACATACAAATTCAACTTAAGAACAAACCTATGGACTCAATCTTGTACATAACCCTATCTTGCAGGACTGCCTGTATATTGGAAATTAAGGCCAAGACTGCTTTAAGGGGAAAAAAAGTAAAAAATTCGGTGGATAGAATAAGTAGCTAACGCAAAAATTATTATTTTGCAGTAAGGAATGATCTGCTATCTATCATATTACAGCCCAGTGTCCCATGACTCTTATCACCCGGTTACTGAACCTAGGATTATATATATTTTTGTGCATTGGTTTTTCTTTGCCTAGATAGATTGAACACGGCTGCGTTGTTTAGTTCCAGCAGACTTTTACAATGTAATTTATTCCAAACCCATTTACTTATAATTACCAAAGAGTGAGAAAACATAAGGGTCATTTCCCTGCCTTCATTTGCTCGACGAAGACCATCTGTTAATCGTTCATTTTTTCTCTTGCCTATTCATTTCATAACTGGCTACCTGTTCAGTCTGATCAACACTCAGAAGGCCTCAGTGTGTTTCAGATTATGCCATATACACATGTATTTTTTGTTGGCCTAGGGCCACATTGTTAAGGAAAACTAAAGAAAATAGTAAAGACTGAGTAAGAAAACCATACAGAAATACAAGGACTCAAACTACTTTTTAGGAGTGGGTCAATCAAGTGGGTCAGCATCCTTTTGACCATCACCGTTTTCCTGGTGGCGTGTTACCAGAACGAAGACAAATTGAATTAGCTAATGTTGCGTTCCCTATAACAAGTGCCCACTGTATTACCACTATATCTGTAATACATGTTTGTTTTAACCCACTCATGCTGAATAATTTGATGAGCTCCAATTAATCCTATGCAGATGCTGTCGGGAATTGAATCTTTACGTGTAACTCACATTCCTCAATATGTGTAGCAGGGTGGCTCAGTGGTTAGCACTGGGTTCAAGTCCAATCCAGGTCAAAATCTGCATAGAGTTTGTATGCTCTCTCTGTGCTTGTGTGGGTTTCCTCCAGGTCCTCTGGTTTCCTCCCAAATTCCAAAACATACTGGTAGGTTGATTAGATTGTGAGCCCCATTGGGGACAGGGACTGATTTGGCAGCTCTGTGCAGCGCTGCATAATCTGTGTGCGCTATATAAATAAAGGAATTATTATTATGTCTTTCAGCACAAAGAACTGTTGTTATAATGTGATTGCAAAGCATCATAGTGACACCAGAAGCATAGTTCTAGGTGCTATGGAGCCCAATTTAGCACCATTAGTACGGATGCCCCTCAAGCTTCTCAGTGTGACTCGTCTCAGACATCTTTTCAGCTCATCTGCATGTACTGTCTCAGCGTTTTTTTAGTGTAGATAAATGGACAATTTTTGACATAAAAGAGGGAATTCTAAAAAAGGCTGTTTTATAGATTGCTTCCTTCTAAATGAAGGAAATACGACTGATAGGTAGGAAGTGAGGTGGCCAGAAGGGTAGTGGGTTTAAGGGAACCTATCTTCAAAATTTATCCCACCTATTTACATAAGAAATCCTAGTGATATTATCCAGTATGCCAGCAATGTTCTCAGAGAAGAACATCACAACTTGACACACATGGTATAAATCTATCTTCTATAGCCAATCTGCCTGTAGGTTGTTTCTGTGCCCTTTGTTGTACGGTAACACACTTATGGTCTAATTTTACACTCATCAGTTCTATAAAGCAATTATACAATGTCTAATGTGTATAAATGTGATTTATTTAGTAGAGGGAAGCACACTAAAAGGGGTTGATAATTAAACTCTGATGCAGGTTAATGACGGAGCCTACTTTACCAGACCACAAGTGGCTGACATGAAACTGTAAATTACATTTTTGGGTAGATGTCCTGTAATTGACAAATGATCTAAAGCTGTAACGATCAAGATGAAAGCCATCAGGCCAAAGGTTATGTACACTTTTGCATCAAAATTTTTTATTGGTTCTGTGTATCTTCAGTAACATAAACAACTTTAAGAAACTATTTAAGCATCTAGTTAGAATTCCACATACAATTTCATACATACATTTCTATCTTTATACATATATGTATATATATCTCACAGAACCTTGTGTCTCCATGATAATAGACTACTAATGAACGCTGTGCAGTCTCATCCAACAGATTTGTTTCCTATTTTTACTTTTTCTTCCATGTAGAGGTGGTAAAAGCGGATATGATGGCAGCAGCAGCTGACGTCAGAGCCTGTGTGTCTCAACGTTGCGCCAAACTGAAGGATGTAAGAAGAGGATCTACAGGGGGCGTCGGGAAGCTGTGTATTGACTTTTTTATGTGTACTGATCTTTTTATTATGTGCTTGGACTACTAGGGCTGGATATATAGCCAGCAGAGGGGGCTGGCTGGCTATATACTGTGGGCTGACAATCTTTATTAGTGCGCAGTCGCGTAAATAAAATACAGAAAATCATCTTCAAAGGGTGTGAAATGATAAATACTGCAATGCTATAGGCCAGCTTGAATATCTCCCCATAAATTCACTTTCCTAAAACATGCAGATGAACTTTACATAAGCTTTGTCTCCAGGGATACAGAATGTTTTTACTAAAGGTCCTGAGAAGAAGACTCCAATGGCTCCTCCATTTTTTACAATATGGCTGACAGTGGTCAGCATGACCTCCCGAGCTAAGACAAAAATGGTGTCTGTTTAGACCAAAATGGCATCTGTAGAGAAATATATCCCTCACACTATATCCTTGGGGCTGGCTGGCCTTATAATGGGGCAGGGGCTGGCTATATACTGGGGGCTATATACTAGGGGGCAGGGGGTTGGCTACCTATATACTGGGGCAGAGGGCTAGATGGCTATATACTGGGGGACAGGAGGCTAGAGGGTTGTCTGGCTATATACTGGGGGCAGACATAGTCTGGCAGGCTATCTACTGGGGGCATGAGCTGGCTATATACTGGGGGGAGGCTGTGAGAATGTGTTTACCAAATAAACTTATACTGGAGTCAATACATTTTCCCATTTTTTTGTGTTAAAATTAGTCTCGGCTTATATTCAGGTCGGCTTATACGGGAGTATATAGGGTACTTTTCTTTCAGTATCAGACTACCTCTAGCCTTCTTTCTTACATCCATACTTTGAAATGTATATTTTGTTTAATTCCAGGTTCATTGGAGCAGTAAAATAAACATGTTGGCAGAAGCCAAAGCTAAGTTACATTTCTGTGAAAAGTGGCTAAAGCTTTTAATAAACAGTGAAGTCTCTGCAAATATTTGAACATGATATAAAATCAATTTGCAGGTTTTAATATCTTTTCATTTTAGGGCTAGAATTTGAAGCTTATTTACCTTTAATGCCCATGTATATTTGCAGTGGACCTAGTGCAGTTTGCACTGTTTAATAATAAATGGGGGCCAATGTCTTTCTATAGAGCTATAGAGGATTTATTGGGGCACATTTAATTACCCGGTCCAGTGGGTTCCCCTGAAAATGCATTGTCAGGCGATAAGGTGCGCTGCCGCAATTCACTAAGATCGTGTGCCCGATATCCTGCATGTCAATCCAAACAAAACAAGAAAAAAGGTGGGATGCGTACACAAGGCTTGACAGAAATAACAAAAAATGTTTATTGGATAAGTAACAATTTTAAACACAATCAAGACGGGACAACAATAAATATAAAAACACTTAAAAAGTACACCAGAGGTGTGTACAAATCTGCCAAGGGCCAAGTTGCCCTAAAAATCCCTACTACAGTCTGCCAAGAGTAGAACTGCAGTAACCATAAGGACCAGAATATGAATAACCATATAGAGCTAAAGTTCAAAAAATGATGCATGAAAAGTGCAATTGAACAATGTAACAAAGCTCTGATGCATTGATCCCTACATGCCCAACATAACCATGTTGTCGTAGAATGAGACAATAAAGCAAGGCAGCCAGGTGTAGGCAGAGAGCGAGGGGGGTAGGCAGACCTGGGTACCTGGGTGCCTACCCCCCCTCTCTCTCTCTGCCTACACCTGCCTGTACTTTTTAAGTGTTTTTATGTTTATTGTTGTCCCGTCTTGATTGTGTTTAAAATTGTTACTTATCCAATAAACATTTTTTGTTATATTTCTGTCTAGCCTTGTGTACGCATCCCACCTTTTTTCTTGTTTTGTATTGGATTGTATAGCTATTGGCTTACATACATTCGTATACCTTGGTAGTGCTTGTCCTACACAATTTCGGTCTTGATATCCTGCATGTGTCACTTCCCCGTTGAGGTCCGACAGAGTTCCCCTTCTTCTTCTTGGTGCATGTACGTGCTTTGTCTTGCGACACAAATTGAAAGTGAAATCTCGCGCTCAGTTCGAGTCAGTCGAATCATCTGACGCCACCCCCCCCCATTTCTCTGTTGCATGGAAGCCAGCGCAGCTGAGACACAATCCGATCGCGTGCTACATAATCCCAGCACAAACCCCTGTTAAATACCTGTCATAGCTGTGCAAACCCCAAAAAGGTCAAACAAGCAGGCAAAAGTGCATTCCGCGACCCTTAGTTAATAAACTTCATTGTTGTTAAGCAGTTTCTAGTGTTAGTTATCAAGTTTATTTATGGCCATTTCCATGTTCCCGTTAGTGCAGGGCAGTAGAGAACACACTCACAACTCTCCATCCACTAATATGGGAGTGTTTATGATGGAGGAACTTGCTTACAATACTGACTCCACAGCCTCCTTCTTTGCAGGAAGTCAGCAGGACACAGGATGTCACAGGAAGTTCTGAATCCTTTTGCCAGCAGTTCTCATTATCTGTGGCTCCTAGCAGCAAACAACAAATTTAACAGTCTAAGTATAAAATGGGTGACCCTTATAGGGGGTTATACTTATCCTGTGTTAAAGTTTGGTATAAGTGACCAAAGCTGATTTGGTGAAGGTGTTGAAAGGATCTCTTCAAATACAATAACACCCTTCAGATCAGAGATACCTTATTTAAACCCCAGGCCATGATCAACTAGGGAATACTTTAGGGAACAGGGGAGTGCTTTAGTTACTGAATTTTTAATGCCTCCTCCTGAATTAAATACAAAGGGGCCTACTGAGGCTCTGGCGCCCAGGGACCTACTGAAACCTGGAGCCGACCCTGCACAACCCATTGCTCTCAGCCATTAGAAGTATTTCTCTTCTATGGAATTGTAATATTACCATGAAGCACATATACACCCGATACAATCCTCACAAATTACAAGTGCCAATGTCCAAGTGGTGCAGGGGACTGGGAAACACAGTTAATTTTCCAATACTCTAATATTCCCATAGGACTTCAATAATCACTGCAGTAAAGAGAGACAGGGCTATATCTTTCTTCCAGAAAAGTGCATTAATAGCTACTGTTATATTCTGCTTCAGTTCCCAACAAATGAATGTGAAACACTGGGGTATACTATAGTTAAACAATAAATGTGTTTACCATCTACGAATAACAGGACAATGTTAGTACGGAGTCAAAAAGTCAATAAATAAATGTTACCATATAAATTATGTCATTGACATCTATAGCCCTTGTGAGGGAATACTTAAGAGGGTCATACAGGTAATTAATAGGCATTTCATTAGCCTGATCAATACATTGATGTAGCTGAAGGGAGTCTAGTACTACAATAGATGTGGTAAGTGCTCATTAACTATATATATATGGCTGGAAGAAAAAGTAAATGAACTCTCTGGATTTACCTGGATTTCTGCATTGATTTTAAAATCCCTCCACTGTAAGGTGCCAGTTTCGGCTATAGGAAATATTTTGTGATTGCAGATAATGGTGGGTTTACAAAAACTAAATGCAATGGTTCACATACTATTTCCCATTGCACAGTGAAAGTTAACCTAACATGCTTTATAATAATTCTGGTGCACTTTCAATTTTGCATTAATTTAAGCAGCTTTCCTGGGGGAGTGGTTGTGGCCTTTTGCCATTTGCAATTTATAATTTAATTTACAATATCTGGTCATTCAGAATTGGTCCCTAATTTTTGTCATCCCAATTAGTTCATATGGAGTCTTGGTGCATGGTCAGCCAAGGGAAGGATCCTAAAGCAACAATTGCCACAACAGGAAATGATCATGTTCACCGCTGTATTCCACAATGCAGACCACCAAAACCCCCCTTTCCCTCAACTTCCTTCTACTATGGGTCATGCTGCTCATATGACACTGGTTTCTTGTCCTAGAGTATATGGTATTCAGGTAGAAATCAGAACATGGTTGGATATAGCTATGCAAACAGAAGTCCGAAATTTTGTATATAGACAGACTAAATGTACTCCTTTGCAGCAATTCTATAGAACATTACCTTATTGCTCAGGCACCTAAAATAATCCTGGGTGGTCCAAAATGTAGGTCCTATACATGTGCACCCTGAATGTACGGCAAGTCTTTGAGTTATGTCTACAAAAGACATGGTGCCATAAAAAAGATCTTAACTTCTAATAAAAATATTTGAAGAATTGGATCAGCTCAAAAAAACCACCACCATTTCCAGGCCATATCCAGGTAATGGGAACCTGTCATCACTAAGGGAATTTTTTGTGATGACAGGTTCCAAAAGGGCATGTAAAGTCGAAAAAAATCATTTTTGCTTAGTCCTTGAATCATTTTACTTCTTTACAATCCTTTAGTTTATCTTACCTGGCTCCATGTCAGAATCCTGTGCTGAGTCCTGGTGGGGGGCGGGGTTCAAATCTAAACGGTCATTTGCAGGGGGGGGAGGCAGGGTCGGACTGGGGTACCTTGGGCCAACCAGTGAAATTGATTTTGGGGTCCCACCGACTACTACATAGAAATATTCTGTGATAAGGGAATTTCTAAGTACTAGCGGGAGCAGTGAAGTAAAGGATAATCTAAGCCATTTTTCCCTCCCTCTGCTAGTGTTCGGCTCTTGGTTTGTGTACAGGGGCTGCAGTGGTGATGTTACCTCAGGACATTAATGTTAGGAATAGTATCAGAGTTACCCCTGGTTTCCCTAGCTTTCTGCTGGTGGCTGGGCTGTGGTTAGGGATAGTATAAGAGTTACCCCTGGTTTCCCGGGCTTCTGCTGGTGGCTAGGCTGTGGTTAGGGATAGTATAAGAGTTACCCCTGGTTTCCCTGGCTTTCTGCTGGTGGCTGGGCTGTGGTTAGGGATAGTATAAGTGTTACCCCTGGTTTCCAGGGCTTCTGCTGGTGGCTGGGCTGTGGTTAGGGATAGTATAAGAGTTACCTCTGGTTTCCCGGGCTTTCTGCTGGTGGCTGGGCTGTGGTTAGGGATAGTATAAGTGTTACCCCTGGTTTCCAGGGCTTTCTGCTGGTGGCTGGGCTGTAGTTAGGGATTGTATAAGTGTTAGCCCTGGTTTCCCGGGCTTTCTGCTGGTGGCTGGGCTGAGGTTAGGGATGTAAAAGTTCGCACTGCACCAACCTTCCAATAAGGAAATGCTGAAAGCCCTGGTTTCCCGGGCTTTCTGCTGGTGGCTGGGCTGAGGTTAGGGATGTAAGTGTTCGCACTGCACCAACCTTCCAATAAGGAAATGCTGAAAACCTTTATAAGAACTGATGACAATAACCCTACACTCTGGCATCTCCGCACCACATAGACAAGTTATACCAGGCTCTCTGACCCTATAGATATAAAAGTACATAAGCTGAGAGCTCTCTCACATGAAAAGGTTACTCAGTGATTACAATACAGATCTGACACAGGCAGAAGTAGCTCTAGTACCTCACAGGTGATGTGTCTTCTCCTTCACATCCAGAATCATCGTAAAATCTGGATGCAGAATTTCCTGGCAAATGTGTTCAGCTCTGGGAAGCAGATCCCCCTCACTGCGCCCCTAAAAATACCACAGTTACTTACAGTATAATGTCAACTGGATAAAACAATGTACCATACTGTACTTCTAAAGAATCTACACAAGAAAATCCTCTGTGCCCCCAGCATATCAAAAAATACATTGTTACCCCGAAATATATTACTATGCTACAGTCCGTAAATTAATAATACTGTACCATTAAAAAGTATGTGTGATTCTCCCCCCTCCCCATTAATTACATAATATATGTGAATTATTTTAATAAAGGTATCTATTTAATGTCCCTTCTCATAATTTTTATACATTTCCCCTACTAAAAATTTGTTATATAACAATCTACTTATTATTTTATACAAAATGTACTAATACAGTTTTATACCATGTCCTAATTATTATTATACATATAATCCCCTCCAAATTATAAATGAGCATATAGCACCCCTTCAATTATACATTTCTACAACTTGCCACCTATTAACCATTTACACATAGTATCTGCACATTATTTATTATTCTATTATCACCATACATACTCAAGTATAAGCCGAGACCCCTAATTTTAACACAAAAAAAATTGAAAAACCTATTGACTTGAGTATAAGCTGAGTATGGAAAATGCATTGGTCACAGCCTCTCCAGTATATAGCCAGCCGATCCCTGTATTGTACAGCCAGTCAGCCCCCCTGTAGTATACAGCCAGCCTGCCCCCCTGTAGTATACAGCCTGCCAGCCGGCCCCTGTAGTGTACAGCAAGCCCCCCTGTAGTATACAGCCTGCCAGCCCCCCTGTAGTATATAGCCTGCCAGCCCCCTGTAGTATACAGTCTGCCAGCCCCCCTGTAGTATACACCCTGCCAGCCCCCCTATAATATACAGCCTGCCAGCCCCCTGTAGTATACAGCCTGCCAGCCTCTAGTAGTATATGGCCTGCCAGCCCCTAGTAGTATATAGCCTATTTCAGCCAATGGCAGGTATCGGGGCCCAACGGGGAGAATCCCTGGCCCCCTGGTGGGCCAGACCAAGCCTGGAGAGAGGAGGAGAGGGATGATGTGGGAGGGTTTGATTTGATGAGAAGAGGGAAGCAATGCTGAAGGGAGGAAGGGATACGATTGAGCATACAATCTTTTATTTTTGAAGGGCCCCTCTCCCTACTCAGCACAGACAGGATTCTGGCAGGGAGTCAGATAAACTAAAGTAAAGAAGTAAAATTTAAACATGATTTATATCAAGAATTACATGTTCTTTTGGAAACTGTCATCACTGAAAAATGTCCTTCGTGATGACAGGTTCCCTTTAAGAAAAAACTACCATGACTTTTGCCCTTAGTAATATAACCTCCTAATAATTCCTCCAACCTCAGCAACAGCCACATATCTAGAATCTCTACCCTATGAACAGTTCTCCAGGCTAATCATTTCATTCCCTAATAAAGATTTTGAGGTCACAATTCTTTAGCATAAAGCCTGGTGCTATGATCGTATGATCGTAGTCCTCATTACTGTTTGTATAGTAATTGCTAGCTGGGGTATTGATGCGTTTCGCTAGGAATCTTAATCACAGAGCTGATCATTCCTCCGCTATCAGCATGAAAGATTGTGTTCAGTAGTTGGGTATGTGTGCGGATCAGAAGCCTTCATTATAGGCAGCTCTAGTTAATTCTTCACTCGCCTGTCACGGCTCTGCACAGAGATCCAGGTGGAGCTTCATTTCAGCTGAAGGCTCCTGGTGTTTGATGCTTTCTGTAGCTTGAGTCTCCCCAGCTCTGTAAATCCAGGAGAAACAATGTAAGTTCTAGATCTCCTCAGGCGGTTCGAGGCAAGACATGTTTAACAGGTTAGGAAAAGTTTATTAAATGCAGCTGAAAGTAGGAAATATATGTAACCTGAGGGACAATGGAGGATAGGTCAAAGAAAGCAGCTGGGAAGTAGAAATATTGTGTGACTCGTGGGACACAATATGGAGGAACCAGATTAAATTTTAAATGTATGATGTCTTAGGAAGAATACACTCACCGGCCACTTTATTAGGTACACCTGTCCAACTGCTCGTTAACACTTAATTTCTAATCAGCCAATCACATGGCGGCAACTCAGTGCATTTAGGCATGTAGACATGGTCAAGACAATCTCCTGCAGTTCAAACCGAGCATCAGTATGGGGAAGAAAGGTGATTTGAGTGCCTTTGAACGTGGCGTGGTTGTTGGTGCCAGAAGGGCTGGTCTGAGTATTTCAGGAACTGCTGATCTACTGGGATTTTCACGCACAACCATCTCTAGGGTTTACAGAGAATGGTCCGAAAAAGAAAAAACATCCAGTGAGCGGCAGTTCTGTGGGCGGAAATGCCTTGTTGATGCCCGAGGTCAGAGGAGAATGGGTAGACTGGTTCGAGCTGATAGAAAGGCAACAGTGACTCAAATCGCCACCCGTTACAACCAAGGTAGGCAGAAGAGCATCTCTGAACGCACAGTACATCGAACTTTGAGGCAGATGGGCTACAGCAGCAGAAGACCACACCGAGTGCCACTCCTTTCAGCTAAGAACAGGAAACTGAGGCTACAATTTGCACAAGCTCGTCGAAATTGGACAGTAGAAGATTGGAAAAACGTTGCCTGGTCTGATGAGTCTCGATTTCTGCTGCAACATTCGGATGGTAGGGTCAGAATTTGGCGTCAACAACATGAAAGCATGGATCCATCCTGCCTTGTATCAATGGTTCAGGCTGGTGGTGGTGGTGTCATGGTGTGGGGAATATTTTCTTGGCATCCTTTGGGCCCCTTGGTACCAATTGAGCATCGTTGCAACGCCACAGCCTACCTGAGTATTGTTGCTGACCATGTCCATCCCTTTATGACCACAATGTACCCAACATCTGATGGCTACTTTCAGCAGAATAATGCGCCATGTCATAAAGCTGGAATCATCTCAGACTGGTTTCTTGAACATGACAATGAGTTCACTGTACTCAAATGGCCTCCACAGTCACCAGATCTCAATCCAATAGAGCATCTTTGGGATGTGGTGGAACGGGAGATTCGCATCATGGATGTGCAGCCGACAAATCTGGGGCAACTGTGTGATGCCATCATGTCAATATGGACCAAAATCTCTGAGGAATGCTTCCAGCACCTTGTTGAATCTATGCCACGAAGAATTGAGGCAGTTCTGAAGGCAAAAGGGGGTCCAACCCGTTACTTGCATGGTGTACCTAATAAAGTGGCCGGTGAGTGTATATCTCTAATGTTAGACAGTATGCACTAATCTCTTTAACTACTCCAAGTGCTCAATATCCAATAGTGATTAAGATTGTCAGGAGATTGGGTATGCCGCCAATTTGGTTCGTATTGTCCCTGATACTTGACAGTCAATACCTTACATTCGGTAGGGAGGTCAGTGAACCATTTCCTAGTGACACTACTAGAGTCCTTGGTGGTTATTTATGGCTTCTATGCCAGAAACACCATGATCTGCAAGCATTTGCAATTATTTTCCCTTTTATGCCAGTTCCCCATCAAGGGGGCTTGGAGCACCGTGAAAGGGGGTAGGGCAAGGCTTGCAGCGCATTGGGCCCAAATGGGGAGTTGCTGGACCCACCTGTGCACAAGCAGAAGCGAGCAAAGTTTCAAGTAAAATAAAACACAGCCGGCCACCAGATACACCAGAGCCTTGCTCAGGAGGGGTATCTGGCTAGTCTCCCTTTGCTGGCTGTATGGGATCTCTATTTCTGATCACGCAAAGATGGATTAAAACATAAGTGGCTATTTATTCACAGGATGAAGGAAGGAGGTTCCATGCCATCTGGGACACATGGCTTGACTCTCCCTTTTACTGCGGTTCCCCAAATTCCAACCTAGTCACAATCTCTCTGAAATGTATGGGTCTTTCTTGCTTTTATCTAGTTACACCATGGGTGGGAATATACTGCAGGTGTGTAGATAGGTGCTTTGTGCTGTATATGTTTTAATTTGTTTGCCGTTATAAGGGCATGTGCTAAATTTCAGCCATTGTTGTACGGTACAACAATGTATGATAAACACATGTACATATACATGTATGATAAACATGCTTGACAATTCTACATGTTCTTTTTTTCTCTTTGCTGTGGAGACAATCCGGCTATGGTAGAAGACCAAGTATGCATACTGTATAACTGTAAGCTGCTCACTGTACTTTTTTCCACCATTTTACCACTGAGACTACCGTTTATGTGCTGTATCTCCACATGGCCTTTAATAAAGCTTATTAATATAGCTATCTTAAATAGTCCCCCCAGACATGTTTTACCACATCTAATGTGGTGTCCTCAGGGGTACAGGGATTGGTATGTACAACATACCTAGGGCGTGCGCTTCTAGGGCGTGCGCTCGTCGGCGCTTGAAGATTTAAAGGGAGAGCGCACCACTAATTGGTGCCGGGCATTTCCAAGAATTCTATAAAAGCCTGTCACTTCCTGCATTCCCCACCGGATCTTTGTGCTATATGCCTCAGAGAAAGCTTGTTTCGTTGCCTAGTGCCTTTCTGCTGATTTCCCGTTGTGACCCCGATTCCGTTCCTGACATTAACTCCGTGCTGTCTGCCCTGGCCTCCTACTTTGTTTCTGACTTTGATCCCATGGTACCTGTGTCTACCTCTTGCCTGTCCCCGACCATGATTCTGCCTCATGACTTTGTACCACGCCTTGGCCACCACTGGGAGCAAAGTTGTGCCTGTGGAGCATCCTGGTGCTACCCTGCTTCAGCAAGTCCATCCCGCTTTTGAGCGGGCTCTGGTGAAAACCAGGTGCCACTTAGACTCCGCTCCCAGGTGTCGGCTTACACCAGCGCTCACAGTGGTACAGAGGATCCACTACCTCAGATCCTGACACCCTGAATATTGGCAATAGCCAATCACTGGCTGCTGTAGATGTTTACTCCTTCTCCCACTTTCAAGGGACGAATAGGACGATGTATCCTACCGTATGTGGAGAGGGTCTGGACCGATTCTATGAATCAGGAGTAGAAGGGAAAAGACCAGGGCGCATCGACTCAAGTGTAGGTTTGATTAAAAAAGGTATTTAAAAAATGCTAATAAAAGCTGCTCACCTTGCGGCTATCTTTTAGCCTAGCATGTAGTCAAGTATGTGGAGTGCTGCCGGTGGAGCCACGAGGATTGAAGGTCCAGAAGTAGAATCCCGCGGTGTGGAGATGCTTGTAGGTAAGCAAGACATCTAACCACCATACATAACAAAGATTTTAGCTGTATTACGATCACTCCCACTGAACACATCCCGGAGGATACCCCAGATAGAACAACTATACTTAACAAAAAAGAATCTTATTGGATCTACAGGCTACACACATTAACCCCTGAAGGTTTAAATGAAGCTATAGAGACCTTCGAAAATTGAGATATACGGCCACCACACTCCAAGAGAACTAGCAGACCCAACTACCCCCATCATAATGTAAGAGGCCACTGCGACTGAAAATATAGTGAACACTATGCTCCTCACTTGGTCCTTTTTGACACAACGAACGGAAATCTTTTTGTCCCAGACCGGCTTCCGTAGAATCTTGCTTCAAGCGTCCGAACACAAGGAACTTTAACTAAAGCGTGGGACTGTTTCTTGCCCCTTCTATCCCCAAGCTGGAGGATCTAGACATTGAGGTAAATTGTGACTTTCTATAGACTATATGCTTGATGCTCATCTTGGTCTTTCATTCCTACTTATGTCCATTTTTACTTTAGCCTCAATGACCTATATCTCCATTTACCTACTATATCTTTAGCAGATTTATCTACCATTTGTGATAGTGGGGCATGTGCAGCACAGAATTGTGCTTTTTAAATGTTTTTAAAAATACATTTGTCTTCTGTAATTAAATAAACTTGCATATTTTGCATTGAAAAAACTTTCATAGACATCCGTCTTTTCTCTTTCATTTAAGTTATTATATTGGGTGTCTTATAGTCTGATAGACCCAACTATATAAATATTGTTCAAAGTAACTAAAGCGTCCGGTTACCATGACCACAAGTAGCCCACAGAGGTACACCCTCCACCTCAGCGATGAGTAGAGAATCCACACTTGAGTCCCCCAGGTCCCAACCAAACATAAGCCCCAACAATACACCTTCCCACTGGATCCAGCGTAAACCCCTTATTATTCTTTTTCAAAATTGTTTTTTTTTTTTTCTTTTCTTCTTTATTAACATGCTATTTTTAACCCGTTATTTTAACCAACCTATCTGTATCTATATGAAGTATGCGGGATTATTACTGTGATATTATTGTGTTTTTGTGTTATTATTGTGTCATTGTGTTATTATCCAAATATTTATTGTTTTAACCTGTAAAAACACGGGGCTGCCACTGATGGACAGCAGCATCTTCCTATCCCACCATCTTACCTATGACGTACCTCCCCTTTTTGAGAATGAGGCTCCCAGCCTCTGTGTATATAATATAGCCATGAATGTTACCTTTTATCTTGTTTGCCGAACCTGACGAAGGCGCTGGTCCAAGCGCCGAAATGCGTAGTTCATTTGCAATAAAGATTCTTACCAAAGTGAAGTTGCGCCACACTGTGGATCTTCTCTGTCTTGCTTACCTACAAGCATCCTACTGTATGTGCATACAATGGGATACATCGAGACGTTCCGTTGGAAGGATCCGTTGGGTATCCACCTGACACCACAATAAATTCACATTTTTAAACTGGTCTTGTTATGTTTGCTATTAATTCTTATTATATTTAATATGCAGTACAACTACTAGACAAAATAGAGCACTTTGTTTTTTGTAAGGTAACATTTCTGCTTCATTCAAAAACATTCACACATACACAGTGTCGGGACCCCTACAATTGGATGTTAATGATGTATCCTTGATGTAGTCATTATCTTTCACAATCAGTCGGTGTCACGATCAATCATAACAGTCAGTAAATGTATGATGCCAAGAATGATCTATTATGACCAGTGGAAAAGTGCTTGAAGTGCTGCCATTACCACATTGGTAGGGCTATAAATCTGTGAAAAGACCACAGAAGCCATAAATTTCTCCTGTGTTCTGCTCACAGTGACTAGGCAAGCGGCTGATGGAGTTTAAGAATCAAACTTATTTCTCCAATCTATATCCTATTCAACTGAACTTACAAAGCTTTGCTAGTATATTATTGTAAATACTACCTTTACAATGATATTAAATTTAAAGTGCAGACTCCACACACTAACAGGAGTGGGGCCTTGAGCAAAGTCATAGGGGCCCCACTAATAAAGAGATAGATGTATACAAGAACCTGGAAAAGTGCTTGAGGGCATCAGCATCCGTAGCTTATAGAAGGGTTGGTCAAAACAAGCAGAGGCCTAATTGGGACTTGATGGAAAGTGTCTTCAAGAACATTTGATCCATATTAAATCGTACAGACACATGCGGCCATCTTATAAGCAGCATTCTGGGAACGCAGACCCACCGGAAAGTACTAGCCCTAGGATCTTATAGTCTCTGTGTTTTTCTGTATACAATGATGAATGCCAGTGAGCAGAGAGATGGGGCTCAACCAATGGTTGTTTTGCCTAAAATTCAACCTTAGAGGCCCCGAAGATCGGGATCGGGAGCATTGACAGAAAGCTACTGGAAACCTCTCCTTGGCGTTGCAAAATACTCCAGGTGTATATATATATATATATATATATATATATATATATATATATATATTTATTGTCACGGGTGGTCCTGCCACCCATATCGCTGGACTGGTTTCCCGGTATCACATTCCAGTGGTCCTATGCGACAAACCACTGGTTATTTCCTCGGTTAGTGAACAAGTCCTCTCTGATCCGGTACGCTACCGCACTGAGATGATAACTATGCAACGTTCTGCCATGCTCTACTTCGTCTCTCCTGCTAGGGCTTCCATGGTTGCAGTGCCACGCACCAGTCCTTAATAGGAGGATGGGAGAGGTTCTCCTTTGGGCTCCGGACTGTCAGTATCATTGCTTAGAAGTTCCTCAACCAGTGTCTGTTTTGCCAACTACCCTGGTCGACAAGCCTTTGAAGAGTCTTTCAGAGTGCTACCGAGACTATGCCAACATTTTTTCTGAAAAGCAAGCGGAGATCCTGCCTCCACACCGCCCCTATGACTGTCCTATTGACCTGCTGCCGGGTACGTCTCCTCCACGAGGGCGAGTATACCCGTTATTGGTGCCTGAGACCGAGGCTACGTCTGCCTACATAAAGGAAAATTTGCAGAAGGGATTCATCCGGAAGTCTTCTTCTCCTGCTGGTGCTGGCTTGGCTTTGTATCCAAGAAGGATGGTTCCCTCTGTCCATGCATAGACTACCACGGTCTCAATAAAGTCACTGTGAAAAACCGCTACTCTTTGCCTCTCATCACCAAACTCTTTGACCGCTTACGGGGTGCCAAGGTTTTCACCAAGCTGTGTCTGCGAGGGGCATACAATCTCATCCGTATTCGGGAAGGCGACGAGTGGAAGACAGCTTTCAATGGACATTTGGAGTATTTGGTAATACCCTTTAGAATCTGTAATGCTCTAGCAGTTTTCCAAGAATTTGTTAACGACATCTTCAGAGACTTGCTCTATTCCGGTGTCATTGTCTACCTGGACGACATTTTGGTGTTTTCCCCAGACCTGCAGTCTCACCAGACCCACGTCCAACAGGTTCTCAGGTGCTTAAGGGCCAACCATTTATATGCCTATTTCATATAGGCTTCCATTTCTGGGATACATCATTTCTGATAAGGGACTTCCGATGGATCATTCCAAGTTGGCAAAGGTACTTCAGTGGCCTCGCCCAGTGGGCCAGATTTCGGGGCTTCGCCAACTATTATCGACAATTTATTCCACACTTCTCCTCCCTTGTGGCTCCCATCGGTGCATTGACTAAGAAGAATGCCAATCCGAGACAATGGGCTCCGGCTGCTGAAGATACCTTCACTAGGTTCAAGTCTGCCTTTGCCTCTGCACCAGTACTCACAAGGCCTGACACGGAGAAGCCTTTCCAGTTAGAGGTTGACGCCTCATCCGTTGGAGCTGGGCGCGCGCGACACATTTAGGAAATTTAAAGGACCAGCACATCACTAATTGGTGTGCTGGCTGATCACTTCCCTTTTAAACTCCATCACCTTCCTTACTGCCTTGCCGGACTTTTGTGCCTCACAGCCTGAGAGAAAGCTCCACTGCGATTTACATGCGTTCCTGTGTCTCCTGCGTTCCTGTGTCTCCTGTGTTCCTCAGTCCCTCCATGTTCCTGTGTTACCTAAGCTCCTCCGTGCTGCTGTTCCTGTGTACCAGTGTTCCTCCGTGCTACAGTCCTGTGTGCTGTGTTCCCGTACCCATCTGCTTGGACCTCCTGTTGCTGACCCCGGATTGGATGTTGCATCTCTGCCACCTGCCCTGACCTGTGCCTGGACCGGACCACAAGATTGTTTGCCGTTCCTGTACCTTAACCTTGGCCGCCACTGCAGCCACGCTGCAGCTTGTCTAACCCGCTTTGAGGCGGGCTCCGGTGAAAAACGGATACCACTTAGACTCTGGTCCCAGGTAGTGGCTTGTGTCATCGTCTGCAGTGGTCCAGAGGATCCACAACTCGCAATCCTGACATATATTTATATATACAGATTGTATGTGTGTAGGCTGCCTATTGTGTAGTGGGTATCAGTGAGACATGGCTGGACAGTAGCTATGACTGGGCTGTTACTATAGATGGTTATAGTCTTTTTAGAAAGGATCGTATAAATAAAAAAGGGGGAGGGGTTTGTTTATATGTGAATTCTTGCCTCAAGCCTGTCTTGCGAGATGACATCAGTAACGCAAATGCAAATGTGGAGTCCCTATGGGTGGAGATAAGGGGAGGGAAAAAGAATAATAAAATATTACTAGGGGTTTGTTATAAGGCTCCTAATATAATGGAGGCAGCAGAGGAAATGCTGATAAGTGAAATGGATGCGGCTTCAAAGCATGGTGAAGTACTTATCATGGGGGACTTCAATTACCCAGATATTGACTGGGGGGCAGAAACCTGCAGGTCCTTCAAAGGCAGCAGGTTCTTGTCAACAACAAAAGACAATTACCTGTCGCAGCTAGTCCTGGAGCCAACAAGAGGGGGGGCGCTGCTGGACCTTATCCTAACCAACAGACCTGATAGGGTATCAAAACTACAGGTTGGGGGTAACCTGGGGAATAGTGATTATAATATCATTGATTTTGTATTACGCTTTACTAAGAACGTTTAAGGGAAGACCTTAAAGGCATAGACTGGGATAATGTTCTCAAATTATTAAGGTAGTTCCTCCGACGTTCACCAGGTGGCGCTGCTGCGCTGAAGTTCCCTGGAACGCACTGAAATACACGAAGCCGGGCTGAGTGAAGGTAAGTGCAAGCTCCGCAACAAATTTTTTTTTTTAAATGCGGCGGTTTTTCCGAATCCGTCGGGTTTTTGTTCGGCCACTCCCCCCGATTTCCGTCTCGTGCATGCCAGCGCCGATGCGCCACAATCCGATCGCGTGCGCCAAAATCCCGGGGCAATTCAGGGGAAATCGGCGCAGATCGGAAATATTCGGGTAACACGTCGGGAAAACGCGAATCGGGCCCTTAGTAAATGACCCCCATTGTTTTGCCCTTATACAAATCCCTGGTCAGACCACACATGGAATATTGTGTACAGTTTTGGGCACCAGTGTATAAAAAGGATATAGTAGAGCTGGAACGGGTGCAGAGGAGAGCAACCAGGATTATTAGGGGAATGGGGGAACTAGAATACACTGACAGATTAAAAAATTTGGGATTATTCAGTTTAGAAAAAAGACGATTGAGGGGAGACCTCATTACAATGTACAAATACCTGAACGGACAGTACAAGGATCTCTCCAAAGATCTTTTTATACCTAGGCCTGTGACCAGGCCAAGGGGGGCATCCTCTACTTCTAGAGGAGAGGCAATTCTACCATCAACATAGACAAAGGTTCTTTACTGTAAGAGCAGTGAGACTATGGAACTCTCTGCCGCAGGAGGTTGTTATGGCGGACTCTATGTACATGTTCAAGAGAGGCCTGGATGACTTTCTGGAGAGGAAAAATATCACGGGTTATGGAGATAAAACATTTATTTAATTCTTAAAGGTTGGACTTGATGGACTATTATTATGGAAGCAGGAGCAGCAGCAATACTTGTAGAGTACATATAGTTTATGTTTCAAGAGGACAAAAAAGACAAACTAAATCCCAGTTAATATTTCCAGATGAACATGGGCTTGAATAACCCAATATTACAGTATCTCATGTCTGTGTAGTTTAATTAAAATTGGATTGAATCAGCTAAAAGCAGATATAAACTAGGACACAATTCAAGTAGTGGAGCACACAGCGCTCGTACATAATGAAGAATTACTATTAGAGACACTTAACGCTTTGTCTTTTTCCTGTAACTGAAACATAAAAGAAAAAATGATCCAGAGAGGAGGAACAGCAACACCTCCCATTCCCTGTACCTTCTGCTGTGTGAAACATTACTCTTGAATTATTTGCACTGATTTAAAGAGAAATGTAGTTAAATACCTGGTGTTACCAAGGACGAGAGAAGTAGAGAGGGATTTTATGGCTTCTACAATATTTTGGTTAGATGACATGTTGGAGGGGTTAAAAGAGGACTCCACGAGAGGTGAAATAAAATATTTTATTTTAGAATATACCTTTTTATGGTGGTGTGAGCAGAATTTCATGTGAATCCCATTCCAATTGCCACCATACACATCCAAGGCTGGACTGGCCGAGAGAATCCTCCGGTGGGCCTAGATTCTAACACATTATAATGGGCCCCCTAAATCCAGCAGGAGACAAATTACTTTGGATGTGAGTGAAGCAATCATGTGACACTCTTTTTCTGAGTCATGAATAATATAGGTTAGTAGATTGTATTGATGAGACATTATACATGGGGATTTTATGGATGGAGGATGGGTCATCAGTACCCCTGGTGGGTCAAAGTTACCCCAGTCTGACACTGTACACACTATGATTTATGGTACAAGGCATGCTGATGACAAGACAACAATGTATAGTGATCTCTAAAAGGAGTCTCTGGTCGATTGCATAAAACAACTCAGGTCTGATTTGCTCTGACCCCAGCCATTGTTTGATGTACTTTACAATCTTTAAAGGCGTATTCTCGTCTGGGCATTGACATTTAATTTAAATCATCTGACATATATTTACCTGTGAGAAAATAATTTCTCATAAAAGTAGTCCTGTTGTTCCTTAGAAACTGATTGCTGTCCTTCGATACGACCACCACTGCTGGAGTGATTGCTAAAAGAAACTAATTTTTTTGCTTATGAATTGGCAGGGAGTTACTGTATGTCCTATAGCCATCCTGTCATAAAGATCACTGAATCCAGGTGTGTGGTCAGGCCTCAATGAGACATATCTGACCACTGCTGCCAGAGTGCAGGGTGGTCATAACCAAGGACAGCTATTTCTAAGGGACAACATGTCTACATTTATAGGAAATTATCTTCACACAGGAAAATGTAAAAAAAAAAAAAGTTCTATTTGGCAGATGAATCAAATTACATGTGAATGCTCAGATGAGAATGCCCTTTTAACCCCTTAATGACTTGGCCCTTTTTAGTTTTTTCACTTCCATTTTTCACTCACCACCTTCAAAAATCTATAACTTTTTTATTTTTCCACATAAAGAGCTGTGTTATGGCTTATTTTTTGCGTAACAAATTGCACTACAAAGTAATGGTATTTAATATTCCATGCCGTGTACTGGGAAAAAAATACAAATGCAGTGGAAATGCAAAATTTTCTCGTGGGCTTGGAATTAACGGCTTTCACTGCGCGCCCCAAATGACATGTCTACTTTATTCTTTGGGTCGGTACGATTGTGGGTATACCGAATTTGTATAGGTTTTATAATGTTTTCATACATTTACAAAAATTAAAACCTCCTGTACAATTTTTTTTTTTAATTTTGCTGTCTTCTGGTGCTAATAACTTTTTCATACTTTGTTGCCCGGAGCTGTGGGTGGTGTCATTTTTTGCGACGTTGCTATTTTGATAGATCGGGCATTTTCGGATACCTAATGTGTTTATGATTTTAACTGTTTATTAATACTTATATCAGTTCTAGGGAAAGGGGAGTGATTTGAATTTTTTCACTATTTTTCTGACTCCCTAGGATACATTTACCCTAGGTTGTCTGATCGATCCTATCATATACTGCCATACTACAGTATGGCAGTATATGGGGATTTTCCTCCTCATACATTACAATGTGCTGATAGCGTATTGTAATGAATGAGCTAAAACGAAGTAGCCTAAGGTCTTCAGAAGACCCGAGGCTACCATGGCGACGGATCGCCGCTCCCTGATGATGTCACGGGAAGCGACAATCTGTGACAACCCGACGATCCATCTTTTTGAAGCTGCGATCGTCGGTAAGACTTGGGCCCCTTTCACACTTGCATTTTCCATTCGCGTTTTCTGCGCGTGCTTTTGACAAGCAGAACTTGCATTGCACTCTGACCCATCGTAATCAATAGGTCTTTTCAGACTTGCATTCTTTTTCACGCACACATGCGCGTTTTTTTTAAAACCCACATGCACGTGAAAAACGCACCATACAGGTCTATGGAGATGCATCAAAAACGCACTGCACTCTGAGACACTTGCAAGTGCAATGCGTTTTTCACTCATCAATTGCCATAGAAAAGATAGAGCTCAGTCCTGAGTTCATTTCACGCGCATTTTCTGCACGTGAAAAACGCATTGAAATTGCATCAAAAACGCACGTGAAAAACTGAGACACTGAACAAACTCTGACTGAAAACTGATTGCACTCTGATGCAAAATGTGTGTTTTTCACCGACCAAACCCTGATCGCACCCTGATCAAACTCTGACGTGATCTGCAACGCGAGTGTGGAAGGGGCCTTACCGGCTATGGAGCGGGCTCGGCCCGTGAGCCCTCTCCATGCACCGGGACCTGGGTTGCGCTGTATTAGTGCGGCGCAAGTCGGGAAGGGGTTAAATAATGCTTTGAACTGCATTTAAAAGAAACCTATTATTTGTTTTCATGCATTGTGAACAAAACATACCTTGAGAATGCTGTAGCGACACTGATACAAAAAACATATCTTGTTTAATCCCTGAGCTAAGTGGTTTTGCTGAAAAAAAAAAACAAATTATAAAATTCTGGACCTTGTAAACGTCAGCAACCATGCAACCAGCTTTCCCAAACACATTACACAGAGCTTCCTGAACTGTCTAGACAGGACTAATCAACCTGCGCTGGATTACTTATATACAGCAGTTGGGGGATGGTGCAGTGATTGATTACTTGTACCTGTTAGGGACAACAAAGTGATTACATCATTCTCTGGAGCAGTGCATAGTTAGGGTAAGTGCTGAGCCATCCACAGGAGCACCAGAGCTTCATTATCATAATTTTATGATTTTTTTTCAGCAAAACCACTCGGTTCAGGGATTAAACAGGTATGTTTCTGTATCAGTGTAGCTACAGCATTCTCATGGTATGTTTGCTGCATAATGCATCAAATCAAATGGTAGTTTTCCTTTAAACATGACCTCATCATGTTGGGGAATCTAAAGGTGAAGTCATGCAACATTTATACCCTATAATGGTGACCCCATAGTACACCTACACAAAAAAGATGTACAATTTTCAACATACCTCACAGTATTCATATTAATATAGAGTCCTCTTACTGAATTTGTGTGGACAAAGGCATTTTACAAAATATTGAATGCATCAGGTTTACATTACAAACTGTAGGCACAAAAGAACACAAGAAAAAAACAGCAATGTGTGAATATATGGGGGCTGGTTATATTGATAAACTGCAAATATGTGCTAATTGGATTGAAGTGAAATTATAATATATAAAACAGGGCGATATTATTATTACGTTTGTTTTTTATTACTATTATTACAGTGTATGATCTAAATGTTTCTGTAGATGAAAAAATGCACTGGATTTTTTTTCTGAAGGGGCTCAGTAGTAAACACCACTTTTCTTATGCCACCCATGCTGAACTTATCACACATAAAGTATAATAAATTAGGAAAGGGTGAAGTATGTAGCAGGGCTGATATAATTTAGTGCTGCAATATGTTTTGTGCTTTATGGTTACCTGCAGATCTTGGCATGGCTACAGATCACTACAGACACATGATGAGTTATCCCGAATGACAAACTTGTAGCTGGAAATACCTACCTTATATACTTGAGTATACGAGAAAAGAGAGAAAAAAGACAGCAGAGGACGGCGCCTCGGGTAATATCGTCTGGTCAGTCCAACACTAGTGCAAGAGAAGGCAGAGGTGCTCACCTGAAGGATTCTTGTAAAAGGCACGTAGATATAGTGTATGAAGAGGTTCCTTCTTGGTTCTTGTCAGGATCCAAGGAAAATTATTTGGGTATATGCTAGGGTGTACACTGTCTTGAGCAGCTCCCACAGTCAGGAAGGACCGGTAGCGCTTATAGCGTCCGGTAATGCAATGGTCAAAAAAGGGAGAAAAAGTGTCACCAGACTCACGTGGGGCGCTGGCAGTGTACTTCCCAAAAATAAACAATACCCTCAATATAGGAAAATCAATGAAAATTTAATCTTTTAAAATACATACAATAGTAGATGTCCAAAAAGTGACGCGTTTCGGGTGTGCAACACCCTTTCTCAAACAAAGGACAATAGATGATACATTACAAATACATTCATATATAGTACAAGGCAGGTCAAGTGACTTACGTGTTCAGATGCTACTCCGGCTCAGATTTCCGGGTACGCTTGCCGAGAAAACCCGCGAACGGCAGTATAGTGGTGCGCATGCGCAGTTGTCACTGGGGCGCCGGATGTTTGACCGACACACCATGGCAACACTCAAGCGCAAGAGGTGAGTGTTAGTAAACATGATTGGGAAGGCAATTAAGTTCAATCGGGCGCTAATGGAATTGATTTAAATAGGTAAAACTACTACAAAATAAATAAGAGCATTGATAAGTGGCATGATTAATTAGTTCATAGCGGAGATGAAACAATATAAATAACTTAATTATACAGATTCTAAAGTAACAATTGCGTGTAAAAACATGTATTTTTAAAATGATATAAAGGGAATTCTAACCAACCTATTCATAAAATTAATAAAAATGATGACAGTTGGTGATCAAAATTGCGGGTGTATAAATAAAATGTTAATAACCAAGGTTTAAAACACATAAAGGTATAAGTAAATATAAATATATATATATATATATATATATATATATATATATATATATACAAATAGACATAAGAATAATTAAAAGATTTAAATACATGAATTGTATATAAAAAGGCTATGCCTACGTTATAGAAGGTTCAGAGTTGTGTGTAAAGGGTACAATTGCATATACGGGTACTCTAGTATATGTTTTCTAGGCTTTCATTTAGTCCTGCGGGTATCAAGCTCTGAAGTTTGAATATCCAATACATCTCACGCCTTTTAAGATAATTAAATCTCTGTGGAACAGTAGAACTAATATGTTCGATCGGAAGTATACTGTACTCTTTCATATTACAGTCGTGATGAGTAGCTGCGTGCCGTGACACACTATGCAAAGTAAAACCATTTTGGATATTGTATCTGTGGGTATTTAATCTCTCCCTCAGAGGTTGAATAGTGCGTCCAATGTACTGCAATTTGCACTTACATTCTATAAGATAGATAATGTAGTTGGATCCGCAATTGACAAAACTCTTTATTGGATATGTTTCTTTTGTTATATTTGACATAAATGTCTTCTGTCTATGTTTGATGGACTCACAGCACTTACACCGTGCATGTCCACATTTGTAGCTGCCCACAACTTTGGGGAATAGGGTGGTTAAAGGATTCTTGGCTTTCATGGGTTTTAGACGACTAGGAGCCAGGATGTTCTTTAGTGTCTGGGCCCTCCTGAAGGTTAAACGTGGGTTTTTGGGAATGATACCCTTAAGATACGGATCATGTAGTAGAATATCCCAGTGTTTAGCTAGGATGTTTCTAATTTTTTTGCTGTCTGAAGAGAAGGTTGTGATAAAATTTATGTCAAAGGACCCCCCTTCCCTTGATTTCTCTTTGGGTTGTAGGCAGACTCTCTGTGTTAGTGCACCCGCTTTTTTGTTAGCTGTTTTAATCAGGGAGGATGGATAGCCCTTTGCTCTGAACCTTTCTGTAAGAACTTTGCTCTGGGTGGCATAATCCAAGTCGTCCGTACAGTTCCTCCTAATTCTTTTATATTGACCATAGGGTACATTCGTCAGCCATTTTTTAAAATGGTTGCTATCAAACCCCAGGTAACTGTTGCTATCGACTGGTTTGAAGTAGGATTTTGTTCTAATTTCCCCTTCGGGTGTATGGAATACTTCTACATCTAAAAATTCGGCATTGTTTTTCACTATACTGCATGTGAACTCTAAACCCCACTCATTCTCATTGATATTTTTAACGAAATTCCTTGCCTCCTCTTCACTCCCTTTCCAAATGATAAACACATCATCTATGAATCTTTTGTATAACTGGCAGTGTCCAAAATCTTTATGTTTGTAGATGACCTGCTCCTCGAACAAACCGACATAAAGATTCGCAAAACTGGGAGCAAACTTGCTCCCCATGGCGGTACCTCTATTTTGTAAAAATATTCTGTTCAAGAAAGAAAAATAGTTATGTTTGAGAATGAACTCGGTGGCTCTCAGTATAAAGTTAGTTTGTGCATTGTTGACTGAGGGGTCATTATTTAAATAATGGGAAATGGCATGGATCCCGAGGTCGTGTGGGATGTTAGTGTACAATGCACTGATATCCATTGTGATGAACAGCCTTGACTTGTCCCATTTTTGTTCGAGGACATGTCTAATTAGGTCCGATGTGTCAAGAAGAAAGGCATCTAGACCCCTGACATATTTCTGGAGATGTAGATCCACATAGTGGGAAAGATTAGACGTTAGGGAGTTTATTCCCGATATAATGGGTCTACCGGGGGGGTTTATCTGGTTTTTATGTACCTTGGGTAGATGGTAAAATAAGGCCATCGCTGGTTCCTCCACTCGTAGATACTTGTGTTCTTTAGTATTAAGGATCCCTACCCTTAGGCCCTCATCTAGTAATTTATAAAGGGTAGTCTTATATTCCAAAGTGGGGTCACGCTCTAACCTAGAATAAAAAGCCTTATCAGCAAGGAGACGTTCTGCTTCCAGAATGTAGTCGGACCTGTTTTGAATGACAATCCCCCCCCCTTTATCTGCCGCCTTTATTACCAGGTCCTGTCTACTGGCTAGGTCCTTGAGTGCTGACCTCTCTTTGTATGTTAAGTTGTTTTCTCTTTTAATAGTACCGGTATTATTTGAAGTGTGGAGGTCCTGGAACTCGGTGGACACCAAACTGTAAAAGGTCTCCACGAAGTTCCCTTTATGATGGACCGGATAGAATGTGGATGCTGGTTTTAGGTTAGTATGTTGGAAAGGCCTATCGGAGACTGTTTCTGTTGGATGAGGGGTGGAGATGGGGGTGGTGTGGTCCTCACCTGGAGTTGTGAGGTCAGAAACACCACCATTTTTGTCGGTAAGGTTAAAATGCCTTTTCAATGTTAATTTCCTAATAAATTTATTGAGATCAACGAACAGGTCGAAGTCATTGGATCTAGACATAGGACAAAACGAAAGCCCTTTTTCTAGTAGTGTAGTCTCTTGTATTGAGAGGGTGTGGTTAGATAGGTTAAAGATCTTGACTAGATTATTTTTCTTTCTATCATTACTCAATGGTGATTTTACCACTACCTGTTCCTTTTGTATTTGGGAGTCTCTATTAGTGAGTCCTCCTGGGATGAGGCTGTGTCGGTATCTGTTCTTGCCTCCTCTTCTACCTCTCTTGTGTTGTTTTTTCTTTTGAGGCTTAGAGGGGGGGCTAGAAGCACTGTTTCTTTCAATACTGTGTTTAGGGTGTAGGGGTGTAACGATCTTTGTTTTAATTCCCCTGGTAGCCCTAAAAAAGACTCGGTGTCATTGAGTGAGGGTATGTCCCTAAATCGTGTACAGTCAAGTGATGTCTTATTAATGTTACTATCATTTAGAGGTGTGAAAAATTGTTGTTGTTGTTCTTCTTGTGGACTACTTGGGGAGGGGCTAGCTCCATGGGTAGTTAATATCGAGTCATTAGGATCAATAACATCTGTATGAGGATATTTGCCTGATGGGAGTGTAGGTTTGGGTAGATTCTTCATGAGCTGGTCCAACTCTATTTCGTCCCTATTCTGGAGTTGGGTATTTTGGGTGGCCTGATATTTTGATGTAGTAGGTGCTTCTAGTTCATTGGTACGTTCCAGGTTGGTTGTGCAACGTTTGTCCACCCTAGGTTCAGATATGGTTTTATTAGTAGTTGGTTTAAATGTTCTAACTGGTACCTGTGCTTTCTTGGGGTAGTTCTTTTTATGTTTTCTGATGGGGCCGCCGGGGGAGTCCGTATGTGTAGCATATTTCTTATTTATAGTTGTATATTGTTCCTTGTTCTCACGTGACTGGTGATTTCCCACACTTATTTGTTCCCTGTTAACATTTTTTAACCAGTATTTAATGTTATTGGACCCATAATCCCTACGGTCCCTAGCTAATTTACCTAGTTTTCTGTTTAGTATTTCCTTCTCAAATGCCTCTATACTTACTGATACTTTCTTATCTAACTTAGTGTATAGAGAGAAATGCTCAAAAGGAGTTAGTTCAATAAGGATATCATCTATTTTCTTGGTACAATCTGCTGTGAGAGATAGTCTCTTTTTAGATAAGGTATCGAGGAGTGATATAGAACAATCATGCAGAATATTATCCCAAGCTGTCACAAAGGATCCATCATTTTTGAAAGCAGGCTCTGGACGTAACCTTAACCCCCTTGGGATAATTCTCTCATTGAGGTAAGTGTCCAGAAAAAGTTTGTCCAAATGATGTTGTGACTCTGCTTTCCTCCATTTTTCCAGTTCAAAGAATAAATGTTCAATTAGTTTCTCATCTGTCTTGTTTTCTTTAACTGTTTCGCATACCTGGACAGGTTCTTTCCATGTGGTTTTGGTGAAGATGGTGAATGCATGCTCCCTCTCCCGGAATCTCAGTTCTCCTTTGGACATTCTTGCTGGGCAGACAGGTATATCCTGGCGTCCAGATAACTCTCTGGTAGTCTGTACCCGGATTCAATATTTGAACCGGCAAATAGTATACGAGAAAAGAGAGAAAAAAGACAGCAGAGGACGGCGCCTCGGGTAATATCGTCTGGTCAGTCCAACACTAGTGCAAGAGAAGGCAGAGGTGCTCACCTGAAGGATTCTTGTAAAAGGCACGTAGATATCTCCGCTATGAACTAATTAATCATGCCACTTATCAATGCTTTTATTTATTTTGTAGTAGTTTTACCTATTTAAATCAATTCCATTAGCGCCCGATTGAACTTAATTGCCTTCCCAATCATGTTTACTAACACTCACCTCTTGCGCTTGAGTGTTGCCATGGTGTGCCGGTCAAACATCCGGCGCCCCAGTGACAACTGCGCATGCGCACCACTATACTGCCGTTCGCGGGTTTTCTCGGCAAGCGTACCCGGAAATCTGAGCCGGAGTAGCATCTGAACACGTAAGTCACTTGACCTGCCTTGTACTATATATGAATGTATTTGTAATGTATCATCTATTGTCCTTTGTTTGAGAAAGGGTGTTGCACACCCGAAACGCGTCACTTTTTGGACATCTACTATTGTATGTATTTTAAAAGATTAAATTTTCATTGATTTTCCTATATTGAGGGTATTGTTTATTTTTGGGAAGTACACTGCCAGCGCCCCACGTGAGTCTGGTGCCACTTTTTCTCCCTTTTTTGACCATTATATACTTGAGTATAAGCCTAGTTTTTCAGCACAAAAAATGTGCTGAAAAACCCAAACTCGGCTTATACTCGAGTCAAAAAAATAAATATATCTAAACTCACCTTTCCGGCGACCCCTATATATCTTCTGTGCGATCTGTCCGGCAGCGGCGGCAGGCTATATACACTGGGGCAGGGGCTGGCAGGCTATATACACTGGGGCAGGGGCTGGCAGGCTATATACACTGGGGCGGGGGCTGGCAGGCTATATACTGGGGAGGCTGTGACCAATGCATTTCCCACTCTCAGCTTATACTCGAGTCAATAGGTTTTCCCAGCGTTTTGTGGTAAAATTAGGGGCCTCGGCTTATACTCGGGTCGGCTTATACTCGAGTATATACGGTAATATTAAATTTTAAAGGGAACCTGTCACGTTATCTTACAGGATCTTAAAAGTCATTTATGTTTTTTTCAAACGATCCCCAAGGTTACGTAAGTAGTGCTGAAAAATTAAGTTGTTACTGGTCACTCGGGGGTGCGGATCCAGAGATACCGCAGACTCCCCTTGGTTAATGACTCCTTCTACATGCACATCCATCATCCGGCAGCCGGGAGTATTTGGGAATCACTCTTGAGGGTGACTAAATCCCTGGATTTCTACCCTCCCACATCTGAGTTACAGCCAATTGGTTTGCACAGAATTTTTCACCAATACTTAACCCTGGGGCACAATGGATGAGGTCATTACATGATTCCCAAGCTTCTGTGGCTAACTTTTTCAGAGGTTAAAGTGGTGTTCCCAATTAGCAATTAAATGTTGTTGTTTGTAATGAAAAGTTATACAATTTACCGTATCGATTCCTTCCAATTTTTTTTAGATCTCTGCTTGTTGTCATTCTATAGAAACCTTTAGGGTGCAGTCACACGTTGTGTTTGATGCATGCATTTTAAAACGCATTGCAACAACTGAAGAGAGATTTGCCTAATCAAACAGATGTTAAACCGTTAACGCAATGTTAACATGTGTGCTAAAAATGCGTTAACACAAGCGTTTAAGGCAATGTTACTGCATGCGTTAACAGCTGTTTAAATAAGCAAATCTCTCTTCAGCTGTTGCAATGCGTTTTTAAACGCATGCTTCATACGCGATATGTGATCGCACCCTTAATGTTTATTTCCTATATGTGATGTCACACAGGTGCATAGGCTCTTTATATCACACAGCTCTGATTACGCTCTGTAATATATAATGAAACATGCACCTGTGCGACATCACATGACCAGGGACAGTTATTTTATGTACTGGTGGTAGAGAGCTAGAAAATCACGAGGAATTGAAACAGAAAGCTTATTGATAATTTGAATATATTTTCATTATGCAAACAATATTTAGTTGCTGAATTTGGAATACCCTTTAAAATGTTGGAATTTATTATTGTAATCACATCAGTGTCCTGGCATACAAATGTCTAACAATTGTTTCACCAACAAATGTGCAACTTTTTTGCAACATTTGCCAACCTACTCCATATTTCACTTTCACCAAAATGTATGAATTTATCCAGATGTGGAAGACTGATTTATAAATAGTGGCTTTTTAAAAAGTGTTAAATGAATGGGTATGTTCATGAAATAAAGTCCTCAAATCTAAATCCATAAGTGATGCTAACATCATAAAGATAACTTTTAACCTCTTACAATTTTACTCACTTTCTTTTGGCTGCTTTAATAGTTCCTGAATGTGATATTCAGCCCGGTGGTTGGGCGCTGGCTGAGCAGGCACTTCCTGATTCCGCTGTGTTCTGCTCATGCACATTCCTCCTATCCACCTGTCGCTGTGTGCAGACAATGTGCTTGGATTATCATGGTGCAGGGATTAGCTACACTTTTATTTAGCTTCTGAAGATTCTACTAATATCTGACATGTAGAATAAGAGAGATGATACAGATCAGAGTTATGAGATGAATGTAAGATCCCTAATAACAAACTTAGCTCTGCTACCTCACCTAATGAATCAAACAATCCCTCATCACTGCTATGTATTGTTTGTAGCGCTTTTCTCCTCTTCAACTGCTGGACAGGAATTGCCTCCTGCTCTAGTGATCTCCACCTCCCCCTGCTCCTACAGTACAGCGTTCATAAGAGAGGAAGACCTGCCCGACCATAGTCAGGACTGAGTTTGTGGTTGCATCCCCGGCCAACCAAAGCACACAACAGCAGGACTGATAGAGACGGGTTGGAATTATATCTGTGAAATGTTGAATGTTTGTTGATAACATTACAAAATATTTTATTTTGTCAACCTGTGTATAGTTAAGAAGTTTTTCTTTGTGGGAATACCCCTTTAAGTTGCTGATTCATTACCCTTGGTTTAGGAAATACTTAGGAAATCAGCTGAACAAAAATCTGTAATTTTTATTTGCAGCTTTTCACCCAAAAAGTCTCAAATTCAATGTAGATAATAGCACCCCATATGGCAGACTTATCATGCAGTCTAAGCCACAATAATAAATCTGTCACACAGAAAGCTGCTAAATCCTGCTTAATGATAGATTTATTTCTATAGCGCCATCATATTCCGCTTTACAAATCATAGAGGACATATACAAATATGGAATATGGAATAATAGGAATGAGGACCCTGCTCACAAGAGTTTTGTCTTGACTCTTTACTGAGTAAAGTGAGGTCTGTATATTTTATAAATTCATTACCACATTTATTGGGCCACATTTATGGAAGCGTCTGTGCCAGTTTTCTGTCTGACTTTGCACTGAAAAGAAGGTGCAAACTGCTTGCACAAGTATTAATAAAGTGACTGCGCCAGTTTTGTGTTGTGGCTGCGCTGTTTGGCAAGATAGAAAACTGTTCATCTAAGATTACAGGGCTTGGTGTCACACGTACTGTTTTGAACCCTTGTTAGTCAGTTTTTAGTCATGCATTTTCAGTCCATTAAAAAACGCATGTGTTTTTGTCCATTTTTTATTAAGATAATTGGGAAAAGTTGTCAAAAACGTATGCGTTTTTTAATGGACTAAAAACGTGTTCAAAGCGCTAACATGACACCACCCTTAGTTGGAGGTTAAACGGGAATATAGTCATAATGGCTGGTATCAACTTTAATTCTATTTATGAAAAAAAAAAAACAATAACAGAACTTTTGGCACATGATTTAGAGACTCCTGGTCTTTCTCTGGCTACATGTGAACGGAATAGCAATGCAGCAAAAAACACTGGTGGCCTCATTGAGCTGTGAGCAGTTTCAAGCCTGGATAGCAGAAGTTATACCAGCTATCAGTCAAAAACATCAGCTGGAAAGGTTAGCTTCTCCCCTACAGATCTAGCCGGCATAATATATTCCATCCACACATGGGGAGACAGAGATGAATTCTGATCAGACTCGGGGAGGGATCATGTATCAATCATGCTGCCATTTTCTCATAATTAATTACCACCACAATATTTAATGTCTTTGTCAGAATTGTCAAAAGGCAGAGCCGAAGAATAAGAGGAAGTGAAGAGGAAGACGTGGCATCACTGAGGCTATTTAAAGAATTCTCTGCAAAACATATGAGGCTCCAAGATGTTCCGCTAGATTCGGGTTGTCTGGAAGCGAGACAATGCTATTTCTCCGCCAAGCTGGCGAGAGCTGTCATTCGTATTTATGCCAATGTATTCACGCTGTCAGCTGCTCTCCCCTTCATCATTGTGTTTATTTGATACGTCCAGGGAATCCGCTTATTTCATACCATTTGTGCATGGGCTTTGGATCCACTAGGGAAGTCAGTCTGGGTCATGCATACAATTTGTATGAATAGCAACAGAAATATGGAAAATAGCTTCAGCAATGAGAGAAATATTCCACATCTGGACACACAGAATAACAATGGGAAATATTGCTGTATAGAAATGAGTGAGTTCATTGACTTTGCTTGGTTCTCATAATGAGAAAATAAGCCAAAAAAAATTATATTTTTGCTTTGTTTGAGTTACATTTACAGATAAATGAATATATTTTATAAAGATATTGTTACATCTGTGACTGTTCAGGCTTTAGTATCACCATAAAATGAGGCAGAGGATACACTACTGACTGTAATTTTACACTTAGTTTGCATTCTGTCCTGTACTAGTTTGAACACTACGTTATTCTACTCCTTGCTGTCTTAATTGATTTCCACACTCGTCTGTCTCCTGTGACATGATCTGGGCGGTAGAAAGTTATCCAAGCTGGACAGATGCCTCCTCCATTCACTTTCTGGACCAAGACTATAAAATCCCATAAGAGCTTTGTCTGCTCACTTTCTAAGGCTTGCTATAAGTATTCCTTTGGAATGTGCTAGCGTTTTCTGGACTTTCAAATTTTAGCTTAACACCTTCTTCTGACCCATATGTCCGGTTGTCACCTGGCATTTAGGCTGGTATGGGCAATTGGGTAAATACAGCTGGGTGGTGTCTAGATTTAGGGCACACTTAATAGCATTAGTAGTGGGAACTCTGACAACATGTATTTGATACAATTGATAAATTTGGATCCATTGATTGTACAGGATCTGATTACTTGTATTTCAAGGGATTGCTAAAGGTAAACCTAGTAGTCAGCTGGTTAAGGGTACATAGGTTGCACTATGTTACATTTTATAGGGTTTTTATCAAGTAAGCCATTGTTTTTTGTCATTTCCAACCCTATTGTCCTTTTCGTTGCACCTAGTTCAACCTCAGGTCTAAGGGGGTTTCCAGCTTGCTCCTTCTCCTCCCCACTCCATATACTTTGATGGATCAATGACTTTCTGTCTATATCATTGCAAACCAGAATACAGAAGAAACAAAGTAACAATCAAATAGTTGAATGGAGCAGCACCGTTGTGCATAAACGGTCTATAGCCGAAAAAAAGGGTGCCAGCCTCGGTTCAGCTGACTCAAAGATGAAGCACAGGATATCCGAAAGAATCCGTAAGAATAAAGGTATTTATTCACTTAAGGTACAGGTGCGACGTTTCAGCTCCTCAATGGAGCTATTTTTAACCATGCTTGAAATTAGCTCCATTGAGGAGCTGAAACGTTGCCCCTGTACCTTGGGTGAATAAATACCTTTATTCTTATGGATGCGCTGCCTCAAATTTCTTTATTTCGAAGAAACGAAGTAAAAGCACCAGTTATAGTGGCTGCTGTGAATTGTGTCCACCATACCTGTATCTTTGCAGCCAGGCTCTTGACCAGAAAGAGTTAATACCATAACTCTAAATAAATACACTGCAAAATATGCAAATACGTTTCCAGGATGGGACAAGGAGGTATCTAGTATGACTTTCCCGGAAGCCTAATGACATGATGTGGGATTCAAGCCAAACCAGTATATCTATTACAGAAGGTACACAGCGCTGTTAGTTGTGGTTGAGTGAGAGGCTTTTGACTAGGGTCAGAGACTAAAAGTTGTACATACTGAGAAATTGCCAATTAAGGCTGCCTTGCTCCTTGTGGAGACTTGTAGCCATTGACGCTCCACTAGGTAATTCTGGAAAATATGGCAAATAAGTTTTCCAATGTGGGACAAGGAAAACCCACACCTCTTTTTCTTCTTATAAGGCAGCCCACTTACCATCAAGCATGACCCTCACGAAGTCTAATTACATGATGTGGGATTAAAGCCAAACCAGTAGATCTGTTTCAGAAGGAATAGATACCAACTGCCGACAGCTCGGTTTCAATGTGGTTGCATCTTTTCAGTACTTGCAGATCATTCCTTGCTTGTTAAATTCTTAGCCAGCTTAATTTCATCTTTGCTGTTTTTGCTATTTCTGATTTCTTGGTATTTGATTCTTTGACTTATGTTCCTTGTATTCTCTCTCAGTTGGGACCCGGACTGTTCACCACCCCTTATTGTGTTAATCTGTTTGTTTGTCTTGTTAAGTGTCTGCACAGCAGACTATGAAGGGATTCACTATGTGGTTGTCCCCTATCAATAGGATAGGCAGAGGCAAGCAGGCAGGGCTGCTGGGAGGTTGGAGTTTAAGGTTCAGTGTCCTGTCTCGAGTCCAAATTACCGTACAATAGGAAAGAAGTAGGAAGAAAAAATATTACAAACATTATTTGTTTGTACTATTGTTGTATGCAAAGTTTAGTCAAAGCCACACCCTAGTTTACAAAGCTATGCCCCTTTACATAAAAGCATCAAAAAAAGTGTGTAAAACCAGTAAACAATATGGTACATGAGTTGCATATAGAGATGAGCGAGCACTAAAATGCTCGGGTACTCGTTATTCGAGACAAACTTTTCCCGATGCTCGATGCTCGAATAACGAGCCCCATTGAAGTCAATGGGAGACTCGAGCATTTTTCAAGGGGACCAAGGATCTGTACAGGGAAGCTTGGCCAAGCACCTGGGAACCTCAGAAAAGGATGGAAACACCACGGAAATGGACAGGAAACAGCAGGGGCAGCATGCATGGATGCCTCTGAGGCTGCTTAATCGCACCATCATGCCAAAACTATGGGCAACAGCATGGCAATGACAGAGTGACCGAATGAGGCTAGATAGCATCTAAAACATCCAATAATTGACCCTGACACTATAGGGGACTATGCAGAGGCAGCAGCGGCAGGCTAGAGAGTGTCTTGGCAACATACCCCAAATGGACTCAGGCTTAAAACCAATGGGTGGCAGAGAGGAACCAAAGTAGGTGAGCAAGAAGCTCTCAAATAATATCGGTAAATGATAAAAGTTTGCCAGTATATTTTGTGGATTACACAGCAGGGTGGCGACAAAGTTAACAAGTTTGATGTGGAAGCCATGAAAACAACCCAAAATTCTGCCTGACACAGCTCGTTTGATAAGGGGACCATGTATGGAGGCAGTGAACTAGTAGTAGATTAAAGGTGCTGCAGTTAAAACTATGTTAGTTGGATCTTGGGATGGAGCTGGCGCTCCGCTGCCAGGCGAGCTTTCGCCAATCCAAGCCCCTGTCTCTAGGCTACTCCCCAAACAGCACTTCTAAGAACCTTTTGTATAAGATCAAGTGTAGTAGCGTTCTTATAAGTTTAGGATATGGCGGGTGAGGGGAATGTAAACAGATGCGCAAGAAGCGCTGAAATAATATTGGTAAATGATAAAAGTTTGCCAGTATATTTTGTGGATTACACAGCAGGGTGGCGACAAAGTTAACATGGAAGCCATGAAAACAATCCAAAATTCTGCCTGACACAGCTCGCTTGATAAGGGGACCATGTATGGAGGCAGCTATATGGACTACTTTTGGAGGCAGCTATGGCGATGACGTGTGGAGGTAGCAATGGAGACAACGTGTGAAGGCAGCTAAAAAGATGACGTGTGGAGGCTGCTATGGAGACAATTTAATTTGGATAGTGCCTGTATGTGGCAGTCCAAAAAAGTTTTCAAACCAGAGGAGCAGGTAGCTGGTCCTCCAGAAAAATTACATAGATTGAGTGCCTGTATGTGGCAGTCCAAAAAAGTTTTCAAACCAGAGGAGCAGGAAGCTGGTCCTCCAGAAAAATTACATAGATTGAGTGCCTGTATGTGGCAGTCCAAAAAAGTTTTCAAAGCAGAGGAGCAGGTAGCTGGTACTCCAAAAAGATTAAATAAATTGAGTGCCTGTATGTGGCAGTCCAAAAAAGTTTTCAAATCAGAGGAGCAGGTAGCTGGTCCTCCAGAAAAATTACATAGATTGAGTGCCTGTATGTGGCACTCCCAAAAATTGTTTAAAACAGAGGACAGGGTAGTTGGCCCTCCAGAAAAATTAAATACATAGAGTACTATAGCCAGAGCCAGCTGGCCCTGGCAAAAAAATAGCCAGTTTCCTCTGCTTTAGTGTACAAAGAGGAGGAGAAGAAGGACAATGAGGAGGAGGAGTGCATACATTATTCAGGTTCAGCTTCTTTCACCTGGTGGAGAATGGAAATGCGGAGAAATCCAGGCTTTATTCATCTTGATAAGCGTCAGCCTGTCAGCGCTGTCAGTCGACAGGCGTGTACGCTTATCGGTGATGATGCCACCCGCTGCACTGAAAACCCGCTCGGACAACACGCTAGCGGCAGGGCAGGCAAGAACCTCCAAGGCGTACAGCGCCAGTTCGTGCCACATGTCCAGCTTTGAAACCCAGTAGTTGTAGGGAGCTGTGTGATCATTTAGGACGATGGTATGGTCAGCTACGCACTCCCTCACTATCTTTCTGTAAAGATCAGCCCTACTCTGCCGAGACTGGGGACAGGTGACAGTGTCTTGCTGGGGTGACATAAAACTGGCAAAGGCCTTGTAAAGCGTACCCCTGCCAGTGCTGGACAAGCTGCCTGGTCGCCTACTCTCCCTCGCTACTTGTCCCGCAGGAGTACGCCCTCTGCCGCTAGCGCTGTCAGAAGGGAAATACTGTTTCAGCTTGTGCACCAGGGCCTGCTGGTATTCATGCATTCTCACACTCCTTTCCTCTCCAGGGATGAGAGTGGAAAGATTTTGCTTGTACCGTGGGTCCAGGAGAGTGAATACCCAGTAATCGGTGCTGGAATAAATTCTTTGAACGCGAGGGTCACGGGATAGGCAGCTTAGCATGAAATCTGCCATATGCGCCAGAGTCCCAACGCGCAAGAATTCACTCCCCTCACTGGCCTGACTGTCCATTTCCTCCTCCTCCAACTCCTCCAACTCCTCTTCTTCTGACCATACACGCTGAACAGTGAAGGACTGAACAATGGTCCCCTCTTCTGTCTCGCCAACATTCTCCTCCTATTCCTCCTCATCCTCCTCCACCTCCACCTCCTCCGATATGCGCTGAGAAACAGACCTAAGGGTGCTTTGGCTATCAACAAGGGAATCTTCTTCCCCCGTCTCTTGTGAAGAGCGCAAAGCTTCCGACTTCATGCTGACCAGAGAGTTTTTCAACAGGCCAAGCAGCGGGATGGTGAGGCTGATGATGGCGGCATCACCACTGACCATCTGTGTTGACTCCTCAAAGTTACTCAGCACCTGACAGATATAAGACATCCACGTCCACTCTTCATTGTAGACTTGAGGAAGCTGACTGACCTGACTACCAGTTCTGGTGGAAGTTGACATCTGGCAGTCTACAATCGCTCTGCGCTGCTGGTAAACTCTGGATAACATGGTTAGTGTTGAATTCCACCTCGTGGGCACGTCGCACAACAGTCGGTGAGCGGGCAGTTGGAGGCGGCGCTGCGCTGCCCTGAGAGTGGCAGCATCTGTGCTGGACTTCCTGAAATGCGCACAGATGCGGCGCACCTTCGTAAGCAAATCAAACAGATTGGGGTATGTCTTGAGGAAACGCTGAACTATGAGATTTAACACATGGGCCAGGCATGGCACATGTGTCAGTCTGCCGAGTTGCAGAGCTGCCACCAGGTTACGGCCGTTGTCACACACAACCATGCCTGGCTTCAGGTTCAGTGGTGCCAGCCACAGATCAGTCTGCGCCGTGATGCCCTGTAATAACTCTTGGGCGGTGTGCCTTTTATCGCCTATGCTCAGCAGTTTGAGCACCGCCTGCTGTCGCTTAGCGATGGCACTGCTGCTGTGCCTAGAGCTACCGACTGATGGCGCCATGCCCACGGATGGTAATTCAGAGGAGGAGGTGGAGGAGGGGTCGGAGGAGGAGGAGGCACAGTAGGCCTTTGAGACCTGGACCGAGGTAGGCCCCGCAATCCACGGCGTCGGCAGTATATGACCAGCCCCAGGGTCAGACTCGGTCCCAACCTCCACCAAGTTAACCTAATGTGCAGTGACCCTGCCCGGCAGCACTCGTCCACGTGTCCGTGGTCAGGTGGACCTTGTCAGAAACGGCGTTGGTCAGGGCACGGAGGATGTTCTCTGACACGTGCTTGTGCAGGGCTGGGACGGCACATCGGGAAAAGTAGTGGCGGCTGGGGACCGAATACCGAGGGGCGGCCGCCGCCATGAGGTTTCGAAAGGCCTTGGTCTCTACCAGCCTATAGGGCAGCATCTCCAGGCTAAGCAACTTGGAGATGTGGACGTTGAGGGCTTGGGCGTGTGGGTGGGTTGCGCTATACCACCTTTTGCGCTCCAGCGTCTGGGGTATGGAGAGCTGAACGCTGGTGGATGATGTGGAGGATCGTGGAGGCGAAGATGGGGTTTTCGCACGGGAGGTGTTTGGGCCGGGGTCCTGGGCAGGGGGCTGACTAGCAGATGACACAGGGGAAGGAGCAGTGGTGTGCCCAGCCGGAGGTGAACGGGCTTGGTGCCATTGAGTGGGGTGTTTAGCATTCAGATGCCTGCGCATACTGGTGGTAGTTAAGCCAGTAGTGGTGGAACCCCTGCTGATCCTGGTTTGGCAAAGGTTGCACATCACAGTCCGTCGGTCATCCGGTGTTTCTTTAAAGAACCTCCAGACTTCTGAAAATCTAGCCCTCGCCACGGGAGCTTGACTACGGGCAACATTTGGCGCTGATGCACCAGCTCTGGCCCTGCCTCTCCGTCTGGCCCCACCACTGCCTCTTCCAACCTGTTCTGCTATAGGACTCGCCTCTGTCTCAGAAACACTGTGTTCACCCGGCCTATCAACCCAGCTTGGGTCTGTCACCTCATCATCCTCCGATCCCTCAGTCTGCTCCCCCCTCGGACTTCCTGCCCTGACAACAACTTCACCACTGTCTGACAACTGTGTCTCCTCATCGTCCGACACCTCTTTACACACTTCTTCCACTACGTGAATAATGTCATCATCACCCACAGACTGCGACTGGTGGAAAACCTGGGCATCGGAAAATAGCTCAGCAGCAGCAGGACAAGTGGTTTGTGACTGTGGGAAGGGTCCAGAAAACAGTTCCTCAGAGTATGCCGGTTCAAATGCCAAATTTTGGTGGGAGGGGGCAGACTGGGGGGAAGGAGGCTGAGGTGGAGGAGCTGGAGGAGTGCCGATTTCGGTGACATGGGTGGACTGCGTGGAAGACTGACTTGTGGACAAATGGCTAGAAGCATTGTCCACAAATGGGCCCAAAAGGTCTGGAGTATGGAAGGTACCTGGTGCCGGCGCTCGTGGATGAATTGCTCCGCAACTTGTGGTTTCTTAAAATCGGGTTTTATTTGATAAGCAACGCGTTTCGGCCCGGGAGACGGGCCTTCGTCAGGCTTAAAACATCTCCCGGGCCGAAACGCGTTGCTTATCAAATAAAACCCGATTTTAAGAAACCACAAGTTGCGGAGCAATTCATCCACGAGCGCCGGCACCAGGTACCTTCCATACTCCAGACCTTTTGGGCCCATTTGTATGCATCATCACAGCGTCTTCTGAACCTTTGGAGCAGACGACCGTGAGGAAGGAGGAACCGGCAAGCTGCACAGAACAACTCTGCATTAAAGCGCTTAACTTAGCGCTACAAGGTGAGCGCATGATATTGTCACCATATACTTCTATCATTTACACTTACTTACTACACTAGGAAAGCGCCTGTTTTTTGTCTCTCTCCCTCCTCTTCTCCTCCCTGCATACGGGTCTTACCCCGAAACACTCGAGGGCACCGTACAGAGGGGATCCAATACGACCACTATAGAAGCATTGTCCGCAATCCACGACATCACCTCTTCGCACTGTTCTGGCCTCAACAGTGCTCTACCACGAGTCCCAGTAACTTGAGACATGATGAACCTAGGGAGTGTAACTCTGCGGCGTTCCCCTGCTCCCCCATCAGCAGGTGGTGTCTCACCCCGCTCAGGACCACGGCCTCTGACCCCTGCAGTAGTTGGACGCCCACGTCCACGCCCTCGTCCTCTACCCCTAGCCCTCGGGTTAAACATTTTCCAAATTAAAGTGTAAACTTGATAAAAAAAAAAAATTGTGTTTATTTTTTTTTAGTTTTTTATTTTTTTTAACAAAACAATGTTTCTAACCTACACTGACAGCACACAACTGGATTTTGTGCTTTGCAATATGAGTTTGAGCTATAAAATGAAATACAGCTAAAAAAAAAAAAAATCAGCAGACTCTGCCTAATTCTACTCAAACCCCTAATAAATTGTCCCACTTCGGTGTTTGAGGTGGATATGTGTGTCACTAAGAGCTAAACACAACGGTAGCAAGTCCCCCTGCAAATTCCTCACAATATGGTACTAGCTGCACTACTAGTGCCAGCAAGCCCAGCCACAAGCAAATAAAAAAAAAAAAGTATAACGTTATTGTAGCCCTAAGAAGGGCTGTTGGGTTCTTGTAGAATCACTCCTGTCTAACACTATTCTAATAGAACACCCTAACTCTTTCCCTGACCAGCAGCAGCTCTTTCCCTAGCGCAGTGATGGCGAACCTTTTAGTGGCCGAGTGCCCAAAAGCAAACCCAAAACCCCCTTATTTATCGCGAGGTGCCAACCAAAAATTAAATCAGTAACTTATTGCTCCCTGTTCAACAACTTTCAATCATATTGGCCTCCTGAGGACACCAACACAGTATAAAGATGGAAAATTTACATTATTTTAGCTTCTTTCCAGTGTCCCTCTGTACACAGAGAATCGTGGGGCCAGCAGGAGGTCCTCCAAAGGTAATTCAGCCCTGTCTACTCATTCTCCCTCTTCCCACAGTCCCAAGTAGCGAAGGAGGTATCAAAATACGCCTGAAAGCTGCATCTTTTAAATTGCTTGGAACTGCAGGAAGATTCTTTGAGTCCTGTCTGGTGTGCTGGCCCAGGTGCCAACAGAAAGGGCTCTGAGTGCCGCCTCTGGCACCCGTGCCATAGGTTCGCCATGACTGCCCTAGCGGCATCCAGACACAGAATGATCCGAGCAGCGCGGGCAGGGGCTAGTCTATTCCAGGGTCACCTGATCTGGCCAGCCAACCACTGCTATCGACGTGTAAGGGTACCACGTCATGCTGGGTGGAGTGCAGAGTCTCTTGGCTTGTGATTGGCTCTGTTTCTGGCCGCCAAAAAGCAAAACGGTGGGAGCTGCCATTTTCTCGAGTGGGCAAAGTATTCGTCCGAGCAACGAGCAGTTTCGAGTACGCTAATGCTCGAATGAGCATCAAGCTCAGACGAGTATGTTCGCTCATCTCTAGTTGCATACCATATTGTTATCACATTTTCAAATATTTCACAGCTGACAAGATTGGTTAAAAATATCAATATAGTGTAAAGTAGTCAGGCTAAATGGCTTTACAGTCCTTCTGTAAAAATCTTTGTTGGTCATGTTTTTCCTTTCAAACGGCCCCAGCTAACATTTTTATCCAAAATCACTAAAAATGTTAGAATTAATATTAGACATTTTTAGCAGTCAGAGCTAATCAGAGTGATTTATGTTTGCAGAATAAATGGAGAATAGAGATCATCTATAAAGACATTAGAATGGATCATACGGGTGGGGGGTTTTAAGGAATCATTTTAAGGAATCAATGCAAAATAGTTAAAAGAGTCGTTTAGGATTTACCCATCTCAAAGACCTTTGCAATAATTTAGAAAGAAAATTTAGAAAGATAATATCTAGCAATAAGTGATTTAAGAATACAGATAAGAGTTATCATGTGTAAGAGATGACAAAATAATTGGTTATTATTGATTTGTATCATTAAAAGAATGTATGTATGTTTTATATGTGGAGTAGTGGGATTGCTTTTGGGGAAGCAAAAAGATTCAAGCTATGATTTGCTGAGAGAAACATGATGGGACTGTAGATAGATGGATAGATAGATAGATAGATAGATAGATAGATAAAAGTAAAAAATAGGCTGCACACCACAGTATAAAAAGAGTGGGTACTTAATTCACTTCAGAATCCTTTCTCAAGCAAAACATTGGGTGCTGACCCCATGGGAAATAACAATTAATATATGATATCACAAATAATAATTCAAAACCACTACAGAGAGGAGGAAGAAATATGTTCAAATTGCTTGAGATATGTGACTTCATAATCTTTCAGATCATATATTAATTGTTATTTCCTATGGGGTCAGCACCCAATGTTTTGCTACCGCTGTGGTTATTACCACTGTAATAGAGGTTAATCTGCCGTTCTTTGTTTTTTCCCCTGGGTAGGGGTTAGACAGTCACTGGCACCTCCAGCCTTATTAGGCACTGTTCGCATTAATTGCAGTTAACTTGTGGTCATTATGCGTTTTCTGTGTGGCTAATATGTACATCTTGCCGATACACAGGTTGCTATGGTGCATTGCCCCCATAGTTTATTGCCCGGACCGTCTGGTCAGCTATATATTGTAGCTGACACCTGCCTCTAACAACCGCGATCGGAGATTTCTCTGATCGCGGGTGTTAAACCGCTAACACACCGCCGTCGCGCTGACTGCGGTGTATTAGGGCATTTCACAAGAATCTGACTCCCCCGCGGCGCTTACCGGGGGGGGGTCCGCTGCTCCGATCGCAGCCCCTGGACTGCCAGTGCCCGGGGCTGCGCGATCTGCTTCCTGGTGCCGGGTCCCTGCCTTCTGGCAGGACCCGGCTATAACACACTGAGCATGCGCAGTGGATCGCTTGTTCAAGCTAACCTTTAAAAGTGAATAAAAACAGTTAAAAACATTTTTTAATAAAAAGAATTAATTAAATAAAGTCCCCTAAACACAAACATTCCCTATACACATGTAATAAAGTAAAAAACCCACAAAAATCGGCAAAACCCCCACATATTTAGTATAGCCGCATCCGTAGCAATCTGTACAATAACTCAGAAACATTATCGGGCCCGCTTGGTGAACCCCGTAAAAACCAATCACGAAAAACTCATTTCATAAAATCTCTTCACAAAAAGGTTCTAAAAAGTTATCAAAAAAGTTATGTGCGCCAAAATGGTACTAATTGAAAGGACAACTCAACACGTAAAAAATAAGCCGTAATCTAGCTCTGTCAACCAAAAAATATTAAAGTTACGTCTCCGAAAGATGGCGATGCAAAAACAAATGAGATTTCCTCTATATTAGTTTTTTCCAGTAAAATTGTAAAAATAAATGGAAAACTATATAAATGAGGTATCACCGTAATCGTAGTGATCTGTAGAAAATAGATGATATAGTATTTTTAGTGTACGGTGTATGACCTACAAAAAATACAAAAAGAAAGGAAACCAAAATTTACAATTTTCTTTTCACCCATACATTGAAGAGTTAATAAAATCTTATCAATAAGCTAATGACCCACTAAAATGAAATATTTGTAAAGTGCATCTTATGTCGCAAAAAATAAGCCCTTATATGTCCATATTGCCAAAAAAATAAAGATTGTATAGCCAATAAAAAGTGACAATGCATTATCTGCTCTGAATGGCGCAGCTTCCCTTCGATGCCCTGGCGTGTGCATTGTTATACGCGGGAGGGATTGGGTATCAAATTTTGTGGAGTGTTTTGGTATTTTATCCACTGAGAATTTGTACATTTTTTGAAAAACACATTAATTTAGCCAAAAAAAAAAAAATTTACTTTCAATATTGTATCTGATTTTGTTTTAACCCCTGTAAAACAATAAAAGGGTTAACAAACTTCTTAAAAGTTGTTCGAATATTTCCAATTTGCGACGATTTCCCCTGGATTGCCCTGGGATTTTGGCGCACGCGATCGGATTGTGGCGGGTCGGCGCTGGCATGCACGCGAAGGAAATCAGGGGGCGTGGCCGAATGAAAACCCAACGGATTCGGAAAAACCGCCACATTTAAAAAAAAAAAAATGTGTTGCGGAGCTTGCACTTACCTTCACTCAGCCCGGCTCGGTGTACTCCAGTGCATTCCGGGGAACTTCAGCGCGTGGCCGAATGAAAACCCAACGGATTCGGAAAAACCGCCACATTTAAAAAAAAAAAAATGTGTTGCGGAGCTTGCACTTACCTTCACTCAGCCCGGCTCGGTGTACTCCAGTGCATTCCGGGGAACTTCAGCACAGCAGCGCCACCTGGTGGACGTTGGAGGAACTGCCTTTAAGAATCCCGGCCAGACCCGAATCCACCGCAGAGAACGCGCCGCTGGATTGCGAATGGACCGGGTAAGTAAATCTGCCCCATTATGGTAGAGAGTTCCAGAGTATGGGAGATGCACGGGAGAAGTCCTGGAGATGGTTGTGAGAAGAGCAGATGGTAATAGGTCCTGCGAGGAATGGACATTACATGTGGGGTGTTATTGGTTGATGAGTTCAGAGATATTTGTATGGGACAGGGGACATTCATTTCATAGTTGAAGCAATAAAACAAATAAACAATAAATAAAATGTGATATTTGTGAAACAAAGGAAGGAATATGGTGCTCTCTATTCTCCTTCTTGTACTGATCATTGGGACATAAATCCTCCCTTACATGGATAATACCTGTAAGGAACCTTTAATGAAAATGTCACAACTCGCTATCTGCTCTGAATGGGAACAGATTTCAGCTTACTATGCTTAAAAACCACATCCAGGTCTGGCTTGATTGACAGCTCCCTTTCAGGCTATTTTCTTGGGGAAAGTTGGGTGTGAGTTTGAGTGATAGATGGCTGTACCAGTCGGTGCAAGGGGCAGTATCCATTACTCCCTTTATATTCTGCCCAGTTCCATCAGAGGTTGCTGGTTAACGAAACCCTTTCTTTGCCTTTCCTTGCGCTACTGCTATCTGTGCTATTCTTTGTATCTGACCTCAGCTACATTACTCAACCTCTCTCTAGTGATTCAATTCTTTACCTTTGCCGACATCTTGGTTTTGATCAAGGTCTGTCTGACTCTGCTTGTTTGTCTTTATCTATTATTTATTCCTCAGTCCGAGTATAATGGATCAAGTCCAATGATGGGTGCACACCTCCAACAAACCCGATCCACTGGTTTGTCAGATCAGATATCCAAAAAAGATATGAGACAGCACTCCGGTAAGGATAAAGGTGATCTTTATTCACCTATGGCAAAATAAGTTGCAAAGTTTCAGCTTATCCATAGAGCCATGCTTGAAATGCAAACCGTGTTTGCATGGGTTTCCTCTGGGTCCTCTGGTTTCCTCCCACACTCCATAACATACTGGTTGGTTGATTAGATTGTGAGCCCCACTGGGGACAGGGACTGATGTGGCAAGCTCTGAGCAGCGCTGCGTAATCTGTGGGCAGTGCACTATATAAAGGAATTATTATTATGTTAATATATATATATATATATATATATATATATATATATGATGTTTAATAAATAATAGTTATGTCTATTTTTATAGATATATGGATATAAAATACATAGATAGATGTAAAATATAAGCTTGAAGTGCTGAAGTGCTTGAAGCATTTAATTTCTCAAATTCTGAGCACGAAATACTATTCCTTCCACAAAAGTTTTGTGGTGCTATAAAGGATAGTTCAAAATGAGATTGATTTGGGGTTATAAACTCTATAAAAGGGTATGAATCATTGCAAATTACAAAAAAAAAAAAAACTATTTTGCTGAGTGCTGTCAGTCTTTTGATATGAGCTATAGGTACATAGCTAAAAGATTTGAGAGATAGATATTATTATTATTATTATTTATAGAGCACTATTAATTCCATGGTAGTATACAGTAAGGGCAATGAGGGATTCACATATGTTACAACAAGACATGAACAAATACATGTACATAACACAAAATGTGGAAGGAAGATAGATACTCATACATGGAAATATAAATATTAATTAGATATAAAGATACATTCAGAAGAGATAAATGTCGACAGTCATACTTATGTTGTCTATACATAAACTATAAGAGTACATGGAGCCATATGGGTCAGTAATATCAGTAATATGGTGTACATCACTTGCACATCATACACTGTAACAAAGGAAAGATTTGATAGATTATCCAGAGAATAGGGACGCACATTGCAGTGGGTTCTGTCCTGTCTACATAATGCAACCATTTGTCTTACTTACCTCTCCAGGAGTCTTCACCTTCAGCTTTCAGGATGAAGCTAAACAGAGAAAATATGAACTCTATTTGCTCTAGAGCACAGGAGAAGATGGAAAGTCATTCCCAGTTTTATTTTACTTCTGATTTCCATACAATTCTCCTCTCCTGATGGTAGTTTTCTTTGTGCCAACTTATCCATTCAATGTTTTCATTTATCTTCATGTCATTTTCTCCGGTACATCTTGTATTGAGAAGAAGAAACTAGGAGAACATTGTGCTGGTAAATGATTAAGAAGAGTTTCAAATATTATTTTGCTCTGTCAGGTGAATATGTTGATGGTGTAACAAGCAGTTTGTTTTAGTGCGCTGTGAATCTTTACACTCAAATTGGTATAATATAAAGTTAATGCAGTGCAGACCTAGAAAGCTACATCACTTATATGTGCCACTTCTTTCTACATGATATTGTATCACCGTACAGGACTGGGATTGTGATATATTTTATGATAATGCTTTTGTTCTACTGCTTTAATATTGATATTGCACAGGGGGCTGCAGTGTTTTCGTAGTCAATGAAAAATGAGCTCATAATATGCAATAGAATAAACATGATTCAAGAATAGTCCCAGATTTAAAGGAGCTCAGTCCCCGGATTTATTCCATTGAAATACCAGCTCCTTCAGGTCAGGTATGAAAAGGTAATTTGCTTAACTCCCTTTTTTATATGAAATCTCACCTGCTTATCTGTAAAAAAATCTCCTTCAACCTTGTCTGTATGCTATGGTTAAGAGGTGTTCTCCAACTTGATGTACTCTTCTTTTTTTTAAATAAAGTGAATAGAACAAAACTTCTTCAAAGTCATGTAAAAATGAGCAGAGACAAGTCATATTTTCAATTCATTATTATCAATTCAGGCGCTGCCATCTTCGGTTTTGTAGCACCTAGAAACATTCTGGTATTATATTAAAGATAAGAACCTAATGTTTCAGATCACATCAGGCTTGTGGTTCTTTATGCTGTAGAACCAGAGATACAGTTGCAAAAAGCAATCTAAATGGGATCTATATCTTCAGCTCAAATATGTCTTTAACTCTCTGTAGCTCCAGTTCTGTAGATAACAGAACCACAAATCTGATGTGGTCTGAAAGATGAGATTCTTAACTTTAAAATGTCACCAGCACCATGGCGGGTGAGCAGCTGATAATAAGTTCCTGCAGCTGAACTGGGGGGCCCAGGGGGGCGGGCAGTTCAGATACTTACGAATTTCCCAGACAATTCAATGACTTATAGTCATAACTAATTATAAATTATAATTGTTTTCTCTTGTACCTGTATAGAAAGAAATTGTGATTTACTCGTGAAAAGTTTTAGAAGCATCAAGAATAACTCATCAGGAAAGTGTCTGCTGGAAAGGCTTTGCTTAATAGGTTTCACGAATCAGAGACCTGTGCGGAGCAGTGACAGGATGAAAAGCAGTAGCTATTAGTGGAAGAGCCAGAGGATCAATGGAAGCAAATATGATAAATCAATGGAAAGGAGCTGTCCTTGGTGCTGAAAGTCAGGACAGGGACAGAGAAAGGGGAGAGCAGCCTTTGTTCTGTTCTATGTGACATCTTGTCACCTTCTAATGACAGACCTCCACATGAGCAGCCGCTCGCCCCTCACGGACAACAATTCTAAAGCTTATCTAATGAAAATCTATCACAAAATATCGCAACACCCCCCTACACACACACACCTAAACTGATGTCATGTATGATAACTCTGACATTTAACTCAGTAATGCCCAGTGCGCACCTATATCGTGGTAAGGAATGTCACAGGGCCTATTGATCCGGATTCTGTCCTTGAATGGAAATTCATTTAGTAACAGATTACAATGATTGCCTTGAAGGGGAATTCTTATTATCTAAGAATACTTATACTTAGACCTCCATCAATCTGATATAAAATGCCTACTCTGACACTCGGAAATCTTATTAACAGCTGTTGGAATGGTCTACCAAGCATGGTGCTGTACATTGCATAGTGGTTGTAACTGGTATTACAGATCAGCCCTATTTACTTGAATGGGACGAAACTAGAAACAGATTAATCAGCTAGGAAAAGGAAATGCTGCTTACACTAATACTATAACTACTTTAAATTGCAGTAAAGTGGGGGTACCATGTGTCAGACTCCATTGTGCCATTATGATATTGATGACCTCTTCTTAAGGAAAAATAAGCCATATCATTCCCTATGTTATTTGAATTTTGTGTCCATAGGAGAATATAGAAGATTTAAAGAAGTTCATATCAGCACCTTGCCTCATTTCTCTGGAAGGATTGCTTTGGGATTTCATATTGGGATATTATTAAAGGGGCTTTCCCATGGGATAGGGCCTAACTTGCTGATCAGTGGAGGTCTTAGTGATGAGACCCCCACAGATCACGAAAACGAGAGGTCCGATCGGGTCCCATGTACCTCCGTCGAACCCCTTGTCGCTCCGTCAGAGTGATAGAGCAGACGGCCACACATGACCATTATACTCTATTATCTCTATGAAGCTGACGGAGATTGCCGAGTGCCATGCTCACCGATCTCCGTCAGCTCCATAGAGGTTAATGGAGCAGAATGGTCATGTGCGGCTGTCTGCTACATTAGTCTGACGGAGCGACGAGGGGTCTGACAGAGGTATGTGGAACCCCATCGGACCCCTTGTTTTCTACCTTCCTTTGCCATAGTGAAAAAAAAAGGATAAATAGAACAAAGAGCCGTCAAACTATTACAACTCAAAACCAAGAGTACACTGCAATACAGAAACTAGAGACAAGCAAGGGTCAGAAGAGCAAATAATATGCAAGTCAATAAAATGCTTGCAAGTCCCAAAGAAACTTATAGCAAGCAAGCATGGGAAGTAGGCAGACAATCCTCTAATAAGATATAACCAGGGCCGGCGCTATGGGTAGGCAAAGGTGGCAATTGCCCAGGGCCCCCAGGGAGAAAGGGGAGAATCTCTTCTTTCAAATGAATCTTGAATTTTGTTTCTAGGTGCTATGGATCCAGAGATATTCAGGTTTAAAGTGAGAATATCAGGTGCCATTTTTATATATAAATATCTCCGCTTTCCTACATTAGAAACACAAATTTAGATTCATATAAAAGAGGGGACTCTCTTCTTTCATAGGAAAAAAAGGAGTGAGGTTCTATGAGTCACAGAACCAGAGATACAGCCCCCTGAATTGTCTCCCCCATCTCCAGATTCTTAGCCATCAGGCTGCGGGAGCATTTGCTGCACACAGGAGCTGCTGCACCTCACAGATAATGGAAATATTCACTTTATATGTTACTACATTTTGAGAATGGATAATATCAACTAATATTCATGTTTTTAACCCTTCTCTGCAAATCTAAGAACACACTTTGGGCCACATGTATCAATTGTTTTTTTCTGTTGTTTTTGCGCCTTTTCATTCAGGCGCACCGTTTTTGTGCCATTTTTGCGACTAAATGCTAGCTGCGCAGCAAAAATAACCAGCTTTCCCTCATTTATCCTAGCAATCCAGATGTTTTGATGCTCCTAATGATATTCATCACTTGCGACTTTTAATTTAGGCGCAAAAACGGACGCAAAAACACTCCAGCCCGAAGCTGGCGTTAACTGAGAAGAAAGCACTGAGCCCCTTTGCAGAACAGCTCATTTCTAGAAGCAAAGCACATCCAGACACTGCAGACACTAGAACAGATCATACAGACATGAGATACTCTGCAGACACTAGAACATATAATAGATACATTAGATACTCTGCAGACAGGAGCTGCAGACTCTATTTACAGTTCATCACCTTCTATTTACAAAACATTCTGCAGACTCCTGAGCTCAAAGCAAGAGAGAAGAGAACGTTACAGAATGTTGCAGATAGTACTGACAAGTGTCCCCCATGTCATTCTGCACAGTATCACCAGTGTATCTGAGGAGGATACTGTGCAGAATTACAGGGGTGCAGCAGGAGACCAGCACTGGGGGATCCCCTCCAGGAGAAGCCCCTGCTGAGGAGGTCACTGGGTGCAGGGTGTCACACACCTGGGTGCTGCTGTGAGTGTTATCTTCATTCTGGGATGTGGGAGAAGCAGAGAGGAGCTTGTAGCAAAATCACATGTAAGTGCCTGAATCTAACATTGCGCCTAAACTGCACCAAAATTGCGCCTAAACTGTGTTAAAGTAAAGTGATTAATAAGAGGCAGGAAATTACCTTATCACAGATGGTTGTAGCATGTGATAATTCTGGAAAACAGTGCGACAGATTTTAGGCGCAACTATTGCTCTTAGACGCACAAAAGTGATAAATGTGGCCCATTCTCTCTTATTCCCTTTTATTTTGTGACTACGCCTAATGTGACTACACCGCGACCAGAATATGTCCATAAAGCTATATGTAACACCAAAAACACACACATGTTCTGGAATAAAGTTTTTATTTCCCATCATCCCCCATTACTTACCCCTATGTTATGACGTTCTCACTTTCATTCTTATGAAGCGCGGAGGGTTCTGTTATTGTGCAGCTGATACAATGGCGCACATCTAAACGTGACTTTAATTATCTCATTAGAGAGGTTTATGGATATATAGTTATTTATTTGGGTTACCATTGTGTAAGGAACAGACACGTGTGGGGTGTGTATGCTCTCCTCACATCTTACTGTTTTAGGAAAGTATATTTTCTTTATATAAGTATCTGGATTTGTACAGATTTTAGAGGAAATTTTGAATGTTAATTGCCAAATGCATCTCCTGGTTGTCTGCTTTCAAAATTCTATAGGTTTTATGGCGCCTTTACTTTTTATTCTGTTTTATTGATATATTTTGCAGGTTGTGACTGTCTAAAACTGTCTAGCTGAAAAGTTATCTAGTTATTACAGTTTTAGTGATATTATGTGGATTTATTCATGTGAACATATCAATAGGGCACATTTGTGAACTCTACAAATGTCCATGTATTACATTTAGGAGATGTGAAGGTAAACATTTTCTGTTTGGATCAAATTTTTTGCCATCAAAATCAAATTTTAAGTATTTTTAATAAAATGTTTCAATTTGAATCAAAATTGCATGAAGGCGCCTATGTCTATAAAATCTTTGTTGCAATTTTGAAAATGGGGCAAGTGTCTGCTTTCAGAAAATATCCGTCCCTCTCCCCAATGGGCTTCACAGTCTAATCAACCTACCAGTAATTTTTGGAGTGTGGGAGGAAACCGGAGGACCCGGAGGAAACCCACGCAGACACAAAGAGAACATATAAAATCTTTGCAGATGTTGACCAGCAAGGCTGCAAGGCTGTAGTGCTAATCATGGAGCCACCATGCTGCCCATCGATCTCCCTATCATCTATCTATCTCCTATAAAATTCTCCTATATTACAGTTTGTTTTACCATACTAAAGGAGCCTCTTGCTGACTGTGACTGGTTATAAAATAGTTTTATTTTGGGGTCCCACTTTTAGTTTTGCCCAGGGCCCCACTTTGTCTAGAACCGGCCCTGAATATAACAGTCCCCGTCCAGAGAGGAATGAACTGGTCCCCTGAGAAAAAAACTAGACAATTATGAGTGGAGGAAGCATCTATTCATCACAACTAGCTTAACCATCAGCAGCCCGGAAAAAAGTCAACAGGAGACAGACAGGTGTCACAGAAATCAATTAGGACAGCCAGGAATGAAATAAGGTAGTTTTAAGACTAGTGCAGGACAGAATGCAAACTAAGTATACAATTGCAGTCAGCAGCACATCTTCTGCCATACTTTAAGGGCCTTGGATGGTGCTGAAGCCCAAACAGGCATAGATGTTAGAAATTTTCACATGTTTGGCAATATGTGGAGTTTTCTGTTTGTGAAATATTTTACAAAGTTTCATCACAACTCATCTCATGATGAACTACTACAGTGGATACGAATAGTATTCAGACCCATTTAAATGTTTCACTCTTTGTTTCATTGCAACCAATTGGTAAGATCAAAAATGTTATATTTTTTGGCTCATTAAAGAGAACCCGTCATGCAAAATAACCCCCCTAAACTAAATATATTTTCATAAACTGCCATTAGAGAGCATTGCCTCTATCACTTCATTGTCCCTCTACATGCCTGTAAACCTAAGCAATGAGGTCCCCCAGTGCTTGACTGACAGCCTGTATGATGATGTGAAGCTGTATAATGATGTGCTTCCTGGTTCTGGTGGCCACACCCCCTGCAGCCTGTGTGTGTGTGTTTAGGAGAGATACAGCAGCTCCAGGCTGCAGCCATGTTATAGCAGAACATGTCAGATTCATGTGTAGCTGATGTCTGTGTCTCTCACCTGTATATTAGGAGGATGCAGCATGTCAGCAGATACAGCACACACACTAGCCATGCTTTACTATACATTACAGGGGGAGGAGAGGGGAGGGGGAACAGGGGTGACATCACTGCCTCTGACCATGTGACCAGCCCCATTTACATGATAAAAAATAGATGATTTTACAATGAATAATGTATGAAATAACTAGATAAAGGCTGTGATGGGATCCTTGTGAGCTGCTCCAACAGGTAGAGGTGACAGGACAAGTGACAGAGACCTGATGACAGGTGTCCTTTAATGTACACTGTACAATGTAGATATTTTTGCTAATGTATTAAGCAAGTAAAAGTGAAATACCACATCATCATAAGTATTCAGCCCATTTCCTCAGTGTTGAGTAGAAGCACCTTTAGACCCAGTACAGCCACTAGTGGTGCTTTGTAGAGGTTGAATTGATGTGGCAGCAGGCTCGGACTTACCTGCCGGAGCACCGGTGATCCTCCGGTGGGCCCCCGATATCTCTGCTATGGCAGGGCCCTCCATCCCCATCTGGGGGCCCTGCCAGCCGGGTCGCACTGGCCCACAGTGGGCCTCCGATACCTCCGCTACGGCAGGGGCCTCCATCCCGATCGGAGGCCCCTGCCAGTGAGTGACAGCAAAGGTACTCGATGTGGCCGTAAGTACTATATCTAATAATAGTGCGTGCGACGCGGCCGGTTTTTTGCCAGCACGTGTCGCACTGTGTCCCTTGATTCGCGGCAGCGTGATGATGCACTCACGCTGCCGTGCGGCTTCTTCTTGACAGTTCCAATGGCGCAGGGTCCAGGAGAAGAGACGCCGAGGACGCGGGAGCGCTGCTAAAGGTGAGTGAATTTTTATTATTTTTAACTAGCAGACTATATTTATTATAGGGGGGCACAGTAGTAGGGGACCCCATTGAAGTAATAAATATAATTAATGGCCACTAGAAGATATATGCAGTATAATAAGGGGGCACCATATGTTATAAGGGGGGAGGGCATTGCACCTATATACAGGAAAGGAGTAGTAATGTGTTGTGTCCATACATACAGGGTAGGAGTAGTAGTACTGTGCTAATATATACAGGATAGAAGTAGTAGTACTGTGCTGTACCAATATATACAGGATAGGAGTAGTAGTACTGTGCTGTGTCCATATATACAGTATCGGAGTAGTAGTACTGTACTGTGTCTACATATACAGGATAGGAGTAGTAGTACTGTGCTGTGTCCATATATTCAGGGTAGGAGTGGTAGTACTGGGCCCATATATACAGGATAGGAGTAGTAGTACTGTGCTGTGCCAATAGATACCTGAATAGGAGTAGTAGTACTGTGCTGTGACAATAGATACCTGAATAGGAGTAGTAGTACTGCGCTGTGCCAATAGATACCTGAATAGGAGTATTTATTAGGACTTTTATATAAAATATTTGATAAGCGGAGCAGTAAATATAAGGAGAGCATTGGAAATGATATATTATGTAATTAAAGGGAATGATGTCATATTTAATTTATTAGGTTTATCATATTATTTACTCAGGGGTGTGTATTGTAATACACTAAGAAGCTCAATGTAATATTTCATTTATGGAAAGTGCACAGTATGTTTTTTGTTATGGGCATATATTTGGTATTGGTGGGGGGGGGGGCACAGTGCGGTCAGTTGTGTTGCGAGTGGTAAATATTATTTAGGAGTGGGACATTGTTAACCAGGTGACATTATGCTGTAGTGACGGTGATATTTTTAGTTGCACAGTGTGGAAATGTGCCTCATAGAGATGAAGAAAATTCTCAAGTGATAAGAAAAAAAAAGGGAGAAGTCGTCCTGCATCTTGAGGTACTGAATCCACTTTTGAGTCTGATAACTGTAATTACTGACTAACTATCTAGACTATTCCTATAATGTCAGTGCCTTGTCTTCTTATGTTCTGCAGAAAACATACAAAGGAGTGGATGTGTTATAGTTAACTCCTGTGAAATAACAAATATTTCTAGGCAGCGGTGATGGGCCCCCAGGATCAATTTCTCTGGTGGGCCCCAGGCACCCCAGTCCGACCCTGTGTGGTAGCTTTAATTTAAGTTACCAAGCTCTTATGGCCAGAAGTAGGATAGATTGTGTGACAGATTACTCTGCTCAATGGAAATAACAACCTGCATTAAGAGTTACAAGAAGCATCTACAGAAGAGAAAGCAAGCTATTTTTTATGAAAACGTTTGAGGAAAATAATTTTACCCCATTATAGATGCAATGCAATAATTTAAAGAAATTGCTATGGAAGGAGTAGCAAGCCTTTAAGGCATTGGTCAACTCCAACCGTCACTACCAAAGAGGAACCTGGTTTTAATGGCTCATTTCCCTTTGGATGAGTCCGGCCTTGTAGTACAGTAACAAAGTGTCTTTCAATGATACGAGTTAAAAATAAAGACCAAGAGCAGGCAGTAAATGTCATTACTCATCCTGACTGCTGTAATTAACACTACAAATTAGCCAATTAAAGGCAAGGAGCAGTTTCCAGAGGGAAGCAGTGACCTTGATGCCCCTCTGGACAGTGATTTATGCGGCGTTTATTCAAGACATTTCCTTAACCTCTGCTAGGAAGGATCACTACTTGTCAGAGCATGGAGTGTGTACAGAGAGGAGAGAGCTGTTCAAAGGGGAAGCCGCAAACAGATTGCAGCACACAGATGGGTACAGAATCTAGGGAATAGCAGTAAAGAGACGGCAGAAGAGTTTTCCATAGATTGTAGTGGCTCTTGAGAGACAATCTCTGCCATGGACTGATTTGATTTACTAATATCCAGGAGCTACGTCTGGGATTCCTTTTAATTTGCATGTTTCCTTTGAATATTCCTCCTATTTGTGCAGGTGCTTATACAATGTTTCTCATAGGTGACATATTAAGGTAGTAGATTATAGCATAATCTAATGTAAAACAAATGACAGATGTGGAGAAACCAAAGGCAATAAACTTCCAAACACTCCTGGCTAGTGTGCGCCGCGCTACTTTATCTGACCATGTATCATTATCACAGATTATCACTGGCAGGGGTTAAGTAGCCTAATGCATCACATCAGGTAATTCTGTAGCTCTATCATCTATCACATGAACGACAAGAGGATTGTTTACTACTGAAACATATATTGTATTTTACAAACAGAGACAATTCTGTGTTTCAATAAAGGTGGATGATTTGTGTTTTTGGGGGGGATGATTCATACAACAAGGAGAAGTACAACACTCTCAAGGGATATAATGCAAAGTACAAAATAGCTCATTGGACACAAAGTTCCAATGTGTGCCAACTAAAAATGAATTGTGGCTATTTTCTGTTGTTTCAGCCAATCCAGACCTTATGCATACAGTCACATTGGTGGTACGGTGGATGAAAGGGGGGGGGGGGCACTCATATCGCTAATGCCTCACTATCCTCCTGACATTATACTGATTCATACTCTCATACAGGAGGATTTCATGACTTCAACTTAGGTCCATTAGTCACGGACCAAATGACCTAATAATTCAATGGCCCACATTTATTAAAGCGTTTGCGCCAGTTTTCTGTTTGATTGAACATGCATGAAAAGAACATGCAAACTGCTTACACATGTATTTATAAAATGTATGGACCAGTTTTGTGTCACGGCTGCGCTGTGTCCGACAAGACTGAAAAATGTGTACCTAAAGGCAAGTGTTGCGGCAGATTTTGTGCCACATTTATTACTGACGTGCACCACAATTCTGCAGCATGAACAGAGTGCAATAAAAAAAAAAAAAAAAATGGTGCACACTTCCCGAGTAGCCCCCCGGCAGATTAATGAAGACTGTGGGCAAGTTTTGATCAATCTGGCACACTCACCACACACAGTGCAGTTTGAAATAGTTTTGATAAATGTGGGTCAGTGGGGCTTATTTACTAAGCGTTGCGGATCGCACTTTCGTCAGACTTAGCTGTTTTAGGGATTTGTGCAGCTTTGACAGGTATTTAACAGGGGTTTGCGCTGGGATTATGCTTCACGCGATCGGATTGTGGCGCTGCTATGATGGCTTCCATGTGGCAGAAATTGGGGGGCATGCCTAGAGACGATCCGACTGACTCGGACTGAGCATGGGATTTAACTTTCAAATTGTGTCACAAGCCCAAGCACTTACATGCACCAGGAAGAAGAAGGTGAACTCTGGCGGACCTGAGCGGGGAAGCGGCACATGCAGGATATCGGGGGCACAAGCTTAGTGAATCGCAGCACAGTTTGTTATTGTTGGGCAATGCATTTTCAGGGGACACTGCTGGAATGGGGAAGTAAATGTGACCCAATGGGGGTCATTTACTAAGGGCCCGATTCGCGTTTTCCCGACGTGTTACCCGAATATTTCCGATTTGCGCCGCTTGTACATGAATTGCCCCGGGTTTTTGGCGCACGCGATCGGATTGTGGCGCATCGGGGCCGGCATGCGCGCGACAGAAATCGGGGGGGCGTGGCCGAACGAAAACCCGACGTATTCGGAAAAACCGCCGCATTTAAAAACCGAAAATGTGTCGCTTGGGGAGCGCTCACCTTCACCTTCTATGGGATGGTGCATTCCGGGGCGTTAAGATTATTTTCGGCGCTGCAGCGCCACCTGGTGGACGGCGGAGGAACTACCATCTTAAATCCCAGCCGGACCCGAATCCTGTGCAGAGAACGCGCCGCTGGATCGCGAATGGGCCGGGTAAGTAAATGTGCCCCAATGTCTTTAGTCAAACTTAATGGGGCAAATTTACTTACCCGGTCCATTCGCGTTCCAGCGGCGGCTTCTCCGCTCTGGATTCGGGTCCGGCCGGGATTTAATAAGGTAGTTCTTCCGCCGTCCACCAGGTGGCGCTGCTGCGCTGAAAGTAAACTCATCGCGCCGGAATGCACCGAGCTGGACCAGGTGAAGGTAAGCGGTCCTTATGCGACACATTTTCGGTTTTTAAATGCGGCGGTTTTTCCGAATACGTCGGGTTTTCGTTCGGCCACGCCCCCCGATTTCCGTCGCGCGCATGCCAGCGCCGATGCGCCACAATCCGATCGCGTGCGCCAAAATCCCGGGGCAATTTAAGTACAAGCGGCGCAAAACGGAAATATTCGGGTAACACGTCGGGAAAACGCGAATCGGGCCCTTAATAAATGACCCCCAATATGTTTGCCCTTAAAAATATCAAAATAATCCAAACCAACTGAAAGAACACAAAATATTTATTTATCCAACAACATTACAACTAGTGTTGAGTGGACCTGAACTGCAAAGTTGGGGTTCGTACCAAACTTTTTGAGCTTGGGTTGCCTGGACCCAACCCCAAAGTTCATTAGAAGTTCGGTACCAGGTTCAGCTCAACTGCAGCAGCAGTTCATGTCAATCTTTTTTCACTTAACTATTTCAATGCCGCTGGCAGAGTTGCCATCAACATTTGGCTGCAGCTGTTGCTGATTTGAAGGCACTGCTGGGTGCCGCCATTTTAGAGAGGACCGTCGTTCCCTAATGATGTAATCAATAGTAATGACTCTCCTAAAAATGGCAAATTATTGTTGGGGTGAGCGCGGCCACAGTAGTTTTAATGTCGCTAGCGACTTTGCCAGCGGCATTTAAGCAGTTTACATCAGAACCGATTGCAGGTGTTTCTGGTTGGTGTCTATTTTTGTTACCCAGACGCAAGCAGGATTTAAAATTTGGGTACAACCAAAGTAGAATTTTCATGGATCCGTGCATCACTAATGACAACCAATTCAAGGCCATTACTTTTAACATCTTCAGCAGCATAACATGGAACATAAAGTATAATCTAGAAAAAAATGGCATGCAAGTAATGTCGCCCATACATTAGGGCAGCAATGGTGAACCTTTCAGAAGCAGAGTGCCCAAACTACAACCAAGGCAAGAAAATAAAAATATTTTTCGCAAAATGAGTGCACGTGGAGCGCTAATAGTAATATTTGCCCAAAATTTTAACTATACCAGTAAATACGCCAATTATTTCGATCATAAAAATAATATATTAAAACTAAATTATATATAAAAAATATAATATACCGAAAAGATGGTCCAAATAACGCGTTTTGGGTCATTTACTTACAATCAGGATACTGTGAATGGATGAAAAGGGCGCCAAATGCAAATATTGGCGCGCCATTGGCAAATGCCGAGTGGCGCATGCATAGTACAGTGGTTGAAGCCGGAGATACCGGAAGTAGTTCGCGGCGGAGATCGCGACAAGCGGCCGTCATGGAAACGGCGCATGCGCGTTAGGTACTGCAGGTAGAAAATGATGGGAGCGACATCTATGATGAGAATCAGGAGTCTTAACAGCGCATGTCTAATACTGAAATGATAATACTGTACATACCGTTAATTCAGCGCATCATTTCAGTATTAGACATGCGCTGTTAAGACTCCTGATTCTCATCATAGATGTTGCTCCCATCATTTTCTACCTGCAGTACCTAACGCGCATGCGAACTACTTCCGGCACTTCCGGTATCTCCGGCCGCAACCATTGTACTGCGCATGCGCATCACAGTATCCTGATTGTAAGTAAATGATCCACATTCAATATAAATACCTCTGTATTGCTTTGTATGTATCTACTTGGTCCAAATAACGCGTTTCGGGTCGCAGACCCTTTATCAAATTCAGGACACATCTTATCGGTATATTATATTTTTTATATATATTTTAGTTTTAATAAATTATTTTTATGATCGAAATAATTGGCGTATTTACTGTTATATTTCAAATTTTGGGCAAATATTACTATTAGCGCTCCAGGTGCACTCATTTTGCGAAAAATATTTTTATCTTCTTGGCTTTGTACCTCCGGACCCCTGTAGGGGACCCCCACGCCTCTGAGTTGTGAGAGCTGCATATATAGTATATTAGCCCCGGAATGATACCATTTTGACCTAATATATATACTCACCGGCCACTTTATTAGGTACACCATGCTAGTAACGGGTTGGACCCCCTTTTGCCTTCAGAACTGCCTCAATTCTTCGTGGCATAGATTCAACAAGGTGCTGGAAGCATTCCTCAGAGATTTTGGTCCATATTGACATGATGGCATCACACAGTTGCCGCAGATTCGTCGGCTGCACATCCATGATGCGAATCTCCCGTTCCACTCCATCCCAAAGATGATCTATTGGATTGAGATCTGGTGACTGTGGAGGCCATTTGAGTACAGTGAACTCATTGTCATGTTCAAGAAACCAGTCTGAGATGATTCCAGCTTTATGACATGGCGCATTATCCTGCTGAAAGTAGCCATCAGATGTTGGGTACATTGTGGTCATAAAGGGATGGACATGGTCAGCAACAATACTCAGGTATTGTGGCTTTGCAATGATGCTCAACTGGTACCAAGAGGCCCAAAGAGTGCCAAGAAAATATTCCCCACACCATAACACCACCACCACCAGCCTGAACCGTTGATACAAGGCAGGATGGATCCATGCTTTCATGTTGTTGACGCCAAATTCTGACCCTATCATCCGAATGTCGCAGCAGAAATCGAGACTCATCAGACCAGGCAACATTTTTCCAATCTTCTACTATCCAATTTTGATGAGCTTGTGCAAATTGTAGCCTCAGTTTCCTGTTCTTAGCTGAAAGGAGTGGCACCCGGTGTGGTCTTCTGCTGCTGTAGCCCATCTGCCTGAAAGTTTGACGTACTGTGCGTTCAGAGATGCTCTTCTGCCTACCTTGGTTGTAACGGGTGGTGATTTGAGTCACTGTTGCCTTTCTATCAGCTCGAACCAGTCTGCCCATTCTCCTCTAACCTCTGGCATCAACAAGACATTTACGCCCACAGAACTGCCGCTAACTGGATGTTTTTTCTTTTTCAGACCATTCTCTGTAAACCCTAGAGATGGTTGTGCGTGAAAATCCCAGTAGATCAGCAGTTTCTGAAATACTCAGACCAGCCCTTCTGGCACCAACAACCATGCCACGTTCAAAGGCACTCAAATCACCTTTCTTCCCCATACTGATGCTCGGTTTGAACTTCAGGAGATTGTCTTGACCATGTCTACATGCCTAAATGCACTGAGTTGCCGCCATGTGATTGGCTGATTAGAAATTAAGTGTTAATGAGCAGTTGGACAGGTGTACCTAATAAAGTGGCCGGTGAGTGTAATATATATATATTTATTTATTAATAACTGGATATCACAACCACAAATACCACCTCCTGGAACTTGGGATCTCATCCTACTCTATATGCTTATGAATCAAGAATTTACCAGGTGAGCACCCTCTATTCTACATCGAATCATCATCCATTACCAAACGTTATCACCCGAGGCACCGTCCTTTGTGTTTCCCCTTTTTTGTGGTTCTTGGCCTTCAAACTACAACCAAAACCGACTTATTTATTACCAAGTGCCAACACAGCAGTTACTGAATTGCTCCCTGCTCTGTTATATCTTTCAATTGGTGTCCCGTAGATATCAATACACTCAAATTAAGGAGGAGAAAATTGGATTATCATTGCAGATTTGCTTGAGGAACCTCCTGAACAGGAAAAATTGTTGGCCTCTAAGCAGAAGCTCCAATGATATTCCAGCCCTACTCATTCCTCATGCTGTCCTAGGCAGCCCACAATGTTTAAAATAGTGCTTATTGCAGCACATCGTTGGCATCCTGCAAAAGAATGCCTTGGGTCAAACATTGTGCTGGGGCATCAGTCTGGGTGCCCACAGAGATGGCTCAGAGTGCCACCTCTAGCAGCCGTGCCATAGGTTTACACCACCGCTATAGGGGGTAGATCATGTGGCTACTTTGGAACTATGTAAAGAGTAGGCTCAACTCTGGTTTGTCCTATTCCCTTCTAATACGTGTAAAACATTTTGGAGAACTATTGGGAAAAACTGCATTGTATACAAAAATGGTGGAGGGGGGGATAGACCCATGGTCATTGGGGGAAGTGGAGGGGAAGCATAAACTAAATAATTGTGTCGTAAATTACACTACCTGACTCCGTAATTTCTGCTTTATATAACTCCAGGTATGAGAGTATGTCATGTCTTTTACAAAGTACCAGACTTTCCATTATCACCATTATATTTTGCCATCATAGTGCCAACCATGCTTTGACTATTTCAGCAAGATAATGTAGACTGCTCAATTCATTGGAGTGCAATGTCCAACCAGGGCTGGATAATAGGGTGGGGGGGGGGCGCACGGGATGTGAGCCCCGGGGCCCCCACCACTTTGCCCTTAAAGGGGGCCTCGACCAAATGTGGGCGATTCGGGCGATCGCATGACTGCCGGAATCGCCAACCGTTTATTTGGCTCTGGGCGCCCCAGGCCAAATCCCGCGATGTGCCCTGAATCTGTCTATGGCAGAGCGAGGGAGCAATGAGTTCCCTGCTCTGCCATAGATGATAGGATGTAAATAAAGATGTCGGCGCCCTGTCGCTGGCGTTGCAGCGTGTGACTATGGCGCCACCATCTTAGTTGACATCATATATCCACGCTGACACCGTGAGGGATGGCGCGTCTCGGGGGAAAGGTGGAAGGTGAGTACAATGTTATTATTATCCTATGACTGTATATATTTATTATGGGGGGGGGGGCTGTATATAGTTGTTATAGGGGGACTGTATGTAGTTATTATAGGGAGTCTGTATATTGTTATAATAGGGGGACTATGTGTAATTAGTTATTATAGGGATGTATATTGTTATTATAGGGGGATTGTATGTAGTTATAGGGGGCTGTATATAGTTATTATAGGGGGACTGTATAAAGTAATTATAGGGGGTTTATAGTTGTATATAGTTGTTACATGGAGGTTGTATATAGTTATTATAGGGGCCTGTGTATAGTTATTATAGGGGGCTGCATATAGTTAATGCTGTGGGACTGTATATAGGTAATGTTGGGAGGGCTATACTTAGTGATTACTGCGGGAGCTGTGTATAGTGATTGCTGGGGGAGCTATATATAGTGATTGCTGGGGGAGCTGTACATAGTGATTGCTAGGGCAGCTGTACATAGTGATTGCTTGGGCAGCTGTACATAGTGATTGCTTGGGCAGCTGTACATACTGGTTACAGGGGAGCTGTATACAGTGGTTACAGGGGGAGCTGTATACAGTGATTGCTGGGGAGCGGTATATAGTGGTTGCTGGGGGAGCTGAATATAGTGGTTGCTGGGGGAGCTTAATATAGTGGTTGCTGGGGGAGCTACATATAGTGATGTTTGGGGGAGCTGTATATAGTGATGTTTGGGGGAGCTGTATATAGTGATGTTTGGGGGAGCTGTATACAGGGATTGTTCGGGGAGCTGAATATAGTGGTTGCTGGGAACTGTATATAGTGATGTCTAGGGGCTGTATATAGTGATGTCTGGGGAGGCTGTATATACTTATTGCTGGGGAGCAGTATATAGCGCTGTGTCCAATCTGGCCCTGTGTCCAACCATTCTAAAAAGGCAATGCTTATTTACATAGCAAAGTGCACTATTTTTTGCAAAAGTCAGTAGTTGGGTGTGTGTACATTAGGAATAACAGCTTCCTGGGACTAATGTGAATTCTGTATATATACTGTGCAATTCTCTCCTTGCTGACTCTTGGTGACTCACTGGCCAGGCTAGATCAAATTATCAAATTATCAGGAAGGGAGGGGGCATGATAAGAGCAGAATACAAAAGGGAAAGAAGTATTTTCTCTAATAAGATATATTACAAAGTTTCATGCATTCACTTCTAATTCATGCAAAGTTTGTTAAAAAGTTAGTTAAGGACATGATGGCACTAAGGCAAATGCAAATAGAATAATCACTCTGCAATTTTCTCAGTAATTGTATTTCGTATTGTAAACATACACTTAGATGGCCACAAGTAGTACATTAATAGTAAGAATAGGACTGAAGGTCACATTCTCAGAGACAGTATGTGTTCCTTACACACTTGTATTAGTTGCCGTTTAGATTTTACTAATCAAACCTATAATTTAAAGCCTCCATCTTTCCTTTCTCTCTAGGACATTCTAAACCAGAAAATAATAAGAATAACATTTCATTTTAATAAGATTAGAGGCAGAGTAATAATGTTTTATAAAGAAACCAGAACTCAAAAATACTAAATTGTTATTTGAAATATTGTAACAACATCGGCCTTACCCTAATGCTTGGGTATCTAGATGCTTTAGTATATAACTTCTAATAAATCCATAAGACCGACGAGTTAAAGGAGTATTCCCACAAAGACAAATTTCTTAAATATACTCAGGATAACAAAATAACACATTCTCTAATTCACTGTTAAAAATGCAGGATTTCACAGATACAATTCCAAGCTGTCTCTATCAATCCTGGTGTACACTATTTCAGTTGCCTCTAGTTTCCGACCCTGAATCTTCTGACTTAAGGGTTGGCAGCCATCTTGCTTTTCTGTCTGATGCTGCGGAGCTGAGCTGTTCTCTGGCTCTAGCCCCACCCCCTCCATTCAAGGACCAGCTCACACTCACTGACTTCCTGCCGGCAAACAGTTCATTGCATTGCATCGTGAGGAGAGCTACAAGCTACAGGCAGATAAGTTCTGCCCATCAGATCTAGCAGTATGTTGTTTAATAGCATAGATGTAGCAGAGCTAAATGTGTCATTGTGTGCTATATGCATCTCATGGATCTCATATCTGATTTGTCTCATCTCTCTTTCTATGTGTCATATGCTTAAAAAGTAAATGAAAGTGTATATAAACCTTGTACCCTGATAATCTAAGCCCATTGTCAGCACAGAGCATCTCACAGCACAGTGAGATGATGAAGTGTCTGTTTAGAGAGTCCAGGCTCACACCCTGGAATCTTACACTTATCTTATCTCTGAGTGATAGGAACTAAAACAGCAATAAAACATTGTAAAGTAAGGGGTTAAAATTATCTGTATTGTGTACACATCACTAAGGGATTGAAATTTGAGAATAATTTTCGCGGGAAAACCCCTTTAATGTCTGAAATTCTCACTGATTAAATCAAAAGTACAATATCTTCTCATGAGGAGACATATGATGCTTGAGGTGAAAAGGAAGAACCACTAACTAAGTAAATGTATAAATTGACCTTCACAACAATACCTTAATTACTAAAAGCGGTACAACGTGATCTCCAAGGTTACCTACACAACAAGAACAGAGGTCTCCGTATTTGAATCGGTTGCAAGGTTGTGCAAGTTTGCTTCAGTTCCCTTCAACTCTATAGGACTGCTGTTTCTCTTTTTCTGGAAAACCCCTAAAGTCTTCATGAATTATATTTTTGTTAGTGACTGAAAACTCGTCTTTAAAGCAATCAACCCGGCCCCAACACCCCATGGGAAATCTGAAATCTGCTATACATCTGCTTTGTCTTCTATTGTCTTGGTGATACTACTACATTTGACCCCATACAAATACTTCTGCTTCTAAAGTTGCCTCGTTACAATACCATCAAACAAATAACGTATAAATAGTGTTGGAAAAAAACAGGTTGGTATAAGACACGCTGCCCGAATTAACGTTGGTCCAACACAGAGTGCTTAGGTAAGGGATTTTTATTTGTATGGTCAGAGGACTACGCGTTTCGGGGGCGGTCCACCCCCTTCATCAGGTCTGTAACAGGTACTCTAGCGCACAGATGATACAGGTAAGCAAGATATCAGATCCAGAATCAGAGCAGTTTGTCCAAAGATGTAAGCTGCCTGCCTTACCAAACGCTCTGGGGATAAAAATCCCTTACCTAAAGCACTCTGTGTTGGACCAACCTTAATTCGGGTAGCGTGTCTTATACCAACTCAGTTTTTTTCCAATACTATACATACGTGATTTCCCCATCCGGCACAACCCAGTACCGGATTCCGGGAAGACACAGCATACCCTATCTACGACTATTAGAGAACAGACTGAGCGTTCTTGACTAGAGGTGAGCGAGCACTAAAATGCTCGGGTGCTCGTTATTCGAGACAAACTTTTCCAGATGCTCGAGTGCTCGTCTCGAATAACGAACCCCATTGAAGTCAATGGGAGACTCAAGCATTTTTCAAGGGGACCAAGGGTCAGCACAGGGAAGCTTGGCCAAACACCTGGAAACCTCAGAAAATGATGGAAACACCACGGAAATGGACAGGTAATAGCAGGGGCAGCATGCATGGATGCCTCTGAGGCTGCTTAATTGCACCATTATGCCAAAATTATGGGCAACAGCATGGCCATGACAGAGTGACCGAATGAGGCTAGATAGCATCTAAAACATACAATAATTGACCCTGACACTATAGAAGACGGCATGCAGAGGCAGCGGCAGGCTAGAGAGTGGCATGGCGACATACCCCAAATGGACTCAGGCTTCAAACCAATGGGTGGCAGAGAGGAACCAAAGGAGGTGAGCAAGAAGCGCTGAAATGATTTCCTATGTGAACAAAAGGTTGGCGGTATATTTAGTCGATAACACAGCATGGTGGCAACATAGTGACCAAGTTCCATAACGTATCTGGTGAAACACCCGAAAAATGAGCCTGACACAGCTCGTTTGATAAGGGGACGACATGTGGAGGCAGCCATGGAGACGACTTCCATGATTAAGAGCGACAGTATGGGGCATCCATATTGCACTGCTATGATTGAAACTTCAGGTCTCCAGCATGGCGGCGACAGATGCGCCGATTTTTATTATGTATCTGGTGAAACACCTAAAAATTCTGCCTGACACAGCTCGTTTGCTAAGGGGATGATGTGCTGTATATCCTCTCGCGCTCCAGTGTCTGGGGTATAGACAGTTGAAAGTTGCGCATGGAGACATTGGTGGACGCTGTGGAGGATCGTGGAGGCGAAATGGACAGGAAACAGCAGGGGCAGTATGCATGGATGCGTCTGAGGCTGCCTAATCTTGAGATGGAGCTGGCGGTCCGCTGCTAGGCGAGCTTTCGCCAGTCCAAGCCGCTGTCTCTCGGTTCCTTCCCACCCAAAATGGGCCTGGGGGCCAGAAGCGTTTCCTTTGAAAAAAGTATCATTTTCAAAGCAAGCCGGGACTACAAACAGCACTTCTAAGAACCTTTTGGATAAGATCAAGTGTAGTACTGTTCTTATAAAATTTGGCTATGGCGGGTAAGGGGAATGTAAACAGATGCGCAAGAAGCACTGAAATAATATTGGTAAATGATAAAAGTTTGCCAGTATATTTTGAGGATAACACAGCAGGGTGGCGACAAAGTTAACAAGATTGATGTGGAAGCCATGAAAACAACCCAAAATTCTGCCTGACACAGCTCGTTTGATAAGGGGACGATGTATGGAGGCAGCTATGGAGATGATGTGTGGAGGTAGCAATGGAGACAATGTGTGGAGGCAGCTATAAAGACGACGTGTGGAGGCAGCTATGGAGACAATGAAGAGCAGGTAGGTGGTCCTCCAGAAATTTAAATAGATTGAGTGCCTGTATGTGGCAGTCCAAAAAAGTTTTCAAACCATAGGACCGGGTGGGTGTCCCTTCAGAAAAATTAAATACATAGAGTACTATACCTAGAGCCAGTTGGCCCTTGCAAAAAATAGCCAGTTTCCTCTGCTTTAGTGTACAAAGAGGAGGAGAAGGAGGAAAATGAGGAGGAGGAGTGCATACATTATTCAGGTTGAGCTTCTTTCACCTGGTGGAGAATGGAAATCCTGAGAAATCCAGGCTTTATTCATCTTGATAAGCGTCAGCCTGTCAGCGCTGTCAGCCGACAGGCGTGTACACTTATCGGTGATGATGCCACCAGCTGCACTGAAAACCCGCTCAGATAACACGCTAGCGGCAGAGCAGGAAAGAACCTCCAAGACGTACAGCGCCAGTTCGTGCCACATGTCCAGCTTTGAAACCCAGTAGTTGTAGGGAGCTGTGTGATCAGCTACGTACTCCCTCACCATCTTTCTGTAAAGATCAGCCCTACTCTGCCGAGACTGGGGAGAGGTGACAGTGTCTTGCTGGGGTGACATAAAACTGGCAAAGGCCTAAAGCGTATCCCTGCCAGTGTTGGACAAGCTGCCTGCTCGCCTACTCTCCCTCGCTACTTGTCCTGCAGAAGTACGCCCTCTGCCGCTAGCGCTGTCAGAAGGGAAATACTGTTTCAGCTTGTGCACCAGGGCCTGCTGGTATTCATGCATTCTCACACTCCTTTCCTCTCCAGGGATGAGAGTGGAAAGATTTTGCTTGTACCGTGGGTCCAGGAGAGTAAATACCCAGTAATCGGTGCTGGAATAAATTCTTTGAACGCGAGGGTCATGGGATAGGCAGCCTAGCATGAAATCTGCCATATGTGCCAGAGTCCCAACTCGCAAGAATTCACTCCCCTCATTGGCCTGACTGTGCATTTCCTCCTCCTCCAACTCCTCTTCTTCTGCCCATACACGCTGAACAGTGAAGGACTGAACAATGGTCCCCTCTTCTGTCTCGCCAACATTCTCCTCCTCTTCCTCCTCTACCTCCTCCGATATGCGCTGAGAAACAGACCTGAGGGTGCTTTGGCTATCAACAAGGGAATCTTCTTCCCCCGTCTCTTGTGACGAGCGCAAAGCTTCCGACTTCATGCTGACCAGAGAGTTTTTCAACAGGCCAAGCAGCGGGATGGTGAGGCTGATGATGGCGGCATCACCACTGACCATGTGTGTTGACTCCTCAAAGTTACTCAGCACCTGACAGATATTAGACATCCACGTCCACTCCTCATTGTAGACTTGAGGAAGCTGACTGACCTGACTACCAGTTCTGGTGGAAGTTGACATCTGGCAGTCTACAATCGCTCTGCGCTGCCGGTAAACTCTGGATAACATGGTTAATGTTGAATTCCACCTCGTGGGCACGTCACACAACAGTCGGTGAGCGGGCAGTTGAAGGGGGCGCTGCGCTGCCCTGAGAGTGGCAGCATCTGTGCTGGACTTCCTGAAATGCGCACAGATGCAGCGCACTTTCGTGAGCAAATCAGACAGATAGGGATAAGTCTTGAGGAACCGCTTAACCATGAGATTTAACACATGGGCCAGGCATGGCACATGTGTCAGTCTGCCGAGTTGCAGAGCCGCCACCAGGTTACAGCCGTTGTCACACACAACCATGCCTGGCTTCAGGTTCAGCGGTGCCAGCCACAGATCAGTCTGCGCCGTGATGCCCTGTAATAGCTCTTGGGCGTTGAGCCTTTTATCGCCTAGGCTCAGCAGTTTGAGCACCGCCTGCTGTCGCTTAGCGATGGCGCTGCTGTGCCTAGAGCTACCGACTGATTGCGCCATGCCCACGGATGGTAATTCGGAGGAGGGGTGGGAGGAGGAAGAGGAGGCATAGTAGGCCTGAGAGACCTGGACCGAGGTAGGCCCCGCAATCCTCGGCGTCGGCAGTATATGAGCAGCCCCAGGGTCAGACTCGGTCCCAGCCTCCACCAAGTTAACCCAATGTGCCGTCAGCGATATATAGTGGCCCTGTCCGGCAGCACTCGTCCACGTGTCCGTGGTCAGGTGGACCTTGTCAGAAACGGCGTTGGTCAGGGCACGGATGATGTTGTCTGACACGTGCTTGTGCAGGGCTAAGACGGCACATTGAGAAAAGTAGTGGCGGCTAGGGACCGAATACCGAGGGGCGGACGCTGCCATGAGGTTGCGAAAGGACTCGGTCTCTACCAGCCTATAGGGCAGCATCTCCAGGCTAAGCAGTTTGGAGATGTGGAGCTTGAGGACTTGGGCGTGTGGGTGAGTTGCACTCTACTTCCTTTTGCGCTCCAGAGTCTGGGGTATGGAGAGCTGAACGCTGCGCATGGAGACATTGGTGGATGCTGTGGAGGATCGTGGAGGCGAAAGTGTGGTTTTCGCACGGGAGGTCTTTGGGCCGGGGTCCTGGGCAGGGGGCTGACTAGCAGAGGCAGCAAGTGACACAAGGGAAGGAGCAGTGGTGTGCCCAGCCGGAGGTGAATGGCCTTGGTTCCATTGAGTGGGGTGTTTAGCATTGATATGCCTGCGCATACTGGTGGTGGTTAAGCTGGTAGTGGTGGAACCCCTGCTGATCCTCGTGTGGCACAGGTTGCACACCACAGTCCGTCGGCCATCCGGTGTTTCTTTAAAGAACCTCCAGACTTCCGAAAATCTAGCCCACGCCACGGGAGCTTCACTACGTGAAACATTTGACGCTAATGCACCAGCTCTGGCCCTGCCTCTCCGTCTGGCCCCACCACTGCCTCTTCCAACCTGTTCTCGTCAAGGACTCGCCTCCGTCTCAAAAGCACTGTGTTCACCCGGCCTATCAACCCAGCTTGGGTCTGTCACCTCATCATCCTCCGATCCCTCAGTCTTCTCCCCCCTCGGACTTCCTGCCCTGACAACAACTTCACTACTGTCTGACAACCGTGTCTCCTCATCGTCCGACACCTCTTTACACATTTCTTCCAGTATGTCAACAATGTCATCATCACCCACAGACTGCAACCGGTGGAAAACCTGGGCATCGGAGAAGAGCTCAGCAGCAACCGGACAAGTGGTTTGTGACTCTGGGAAGGGTCCAGAAAACAGTTCCTCAGAGTATGCTAATTCAAATGCCCAATTTTCCTGGGAGGGGGCAGACTGGGGGGAAAGAGGCTGAGGTGGAGGAGCTGGAGGAGTGCTGATTTCGGTGACATGGGTGGACTGCATGGAAGACTGACTGGTGGACAAATGGCTAGAAGCATTGTCTGCAATCCACGACATCACCTGTTCGCACTGTTCTGGCCTCAACAGTGCTCTACCACAAGTCCCAGTAACTTGAGACATGAACCTAGGGAGTGTAGCTCTGCGGCGTCCCCTGCTCCCTCATCAGCAGGTGATGTCTCACCCCGCCCAGGACCACGGCCTGTGACCCCTGCAGTAGTTGGACACCCATGCCTTGGTCCTCTACCGCTAGCCCTCGGGTTCAACATTTTCAAAATTAAAGTGTAAACTGTAAATTTTTTTTTAGTTTTTTTGGTGTTTTTTTTGTGTTTTTGTTTTTTTAACAAAACGATGCTATCCTATTGCTATGGCTAGTTTCTAGCCTACACTGACAGCACACAACTGGATTTTGTGCTGTGCCTGATGACTTTGAGTTATAAAAAAAAAAAAAAGTAAAAAAAAAAAAAAAGAAAAAGCAGACTGTGCCTAATTCAATCAAACCCCTAATAAATTGTTCCATGACATGGATATGTGTGTCACTAGGAGCTAAATAGAACGTTCCCAAGTCTCCCTGCAAATTCGTCACCATATGGTACTAGCTGCACTACTAGTGCCAGCAAGGCCAGCCACAAGCAAATCAAAAAATATATATATAACGCTATTTTAGCCCTAAGAAAGCCGGTTGTGTTCTTGTATGCCTAGTTCTGAACTACACTGATAGCACACAACTGGATTTTAAGTCATTTTAAGTTTGGAAAAAAAAAAAAAAATCGTCAGACTGTGCCTAATTTAATCAAACCCCTAATAAATTGTCCCACTTAGGTGTTTGAGATGGATATGTGTGTCACTAAGAGCTAAATATAGCGTTCGCAAGTCTCCCTGCAAATTCCTCATAATATGGTGCTAGCTGCACTACTAGTGCCAGCAAGGCCAGTCACAAGCAAACAAAAAAAAAATATATATATATATAAATATATAACGCTATTCTAGCCCTAACAAGGGCTGTTGGGTTCTTGTAGACTCACTCCTGCTAATATACAGTACAGCTAATATAACAGCCTAACGCTATTCCAGACAGGGAATGATGCGAGCAGCGCGGGCAGGGGCTAGTCTATTCCAGGGTCACCTGATCAGGCCAGCCAACCACTGCTATCGACGTGTAAGGGTACCACATTATGCTGGGTGGAGTGCAGAGTCTCCTGGCTTGTGATTGGCTCTGTTTCTGTCCGCCAAAAATCAAAACTGTGGGAAATGCCATTTTCTCGAGCTGGCGAAGTATTCGTCCGAGCAACAAGCAGTTACGAGTACGCTAACTCTATTCTTGACACAAGGGGGGTCATTTACTAAGGGCCCGATTCGCGTTTTCCCGATGTGTTACCGGAATATTTCAGATTTGCGCCGATTTTCCCTATATTGCCCCGGGATTTTGGCGCACGCGATCGGATTGTGGCGCATCGGCGCTGGCATGCACGCGACGGAAATCGGGGGGGGGCATGGCCGAGCGAAAACCCGACGGATTCGGAAAAACCCCCGCATTTAAAACAATAAAAGTGTTGCTTGGGATGCGTTTACCTTCACTTAGTCCAGCTCGGTGAATTCCAGTGCGTTCAGATGATTTTGGGCGTAGCAGCGCCACCTGGCGGAGGAACTGCCCTGATGAATCCCGGCCGGACCCGAATCCACCGCAGAGAACGCGCCGCTGGATCGCGAACGGACCGGGTAAGTAAATCTGCCCCATGGAGTCTCAAGGTGAGCAGATATCATAGTTACTTCACTACGTCCTCAAGTTACCCATTGCACTAGGGGCGCCACCTGTGTCTCTTTCTATTTATCAAATAAATAAGTCATACGTGCCTAACCAAACTTCTCACCGGTTTAACCAAAATTCAGCTTTAATCAGCTGTATTGATAATATATAGTCACAAAACATAAACTATTTCTTCCAATAACTGGAGTTAACAAATGTTGACTAGTGATGAGCATTCAGGACTAGAGAAGAGCGAACACACACGTCCGAGCTTGATGCTTGTTCAAGCATTATCGTACTCGAAACTGCTCGTTGCTCGGATAAATATTTCGCCAGCTCAAGAAAATGGCATCTCCCGCCGTTTTGATTTTTGGCGGCCAGAAACAGAGCCAATCACAAGCCAGGAGACTCTGCATTTCTGCACTCCACCCAGCATGATGTGGTACACTTACACGTTGATAGCAGTGATTGGCTGGCCTGATCAGGTGACCCTGGAATAGACTAGTCCCTGCCCGCGCTGCTCGCATCATTTGCTGTCTGGATGCCGTTAGGGAGAGAGCTGCTGCTGGTCAGGGAGAGCGTTAGGGTGTTCTATTAGATTAGTGTTAGGCAGGAGTGATTCTACAAGAACCCAACAGCCCTTGTTAGGGCTACAATAGCGTTATTTATATATTTTGTTGATTTGCTTGTGGCTGGCCTTGCTGGCACTAGTAGTGCAGCTAGTACAATATTGTGACGAATTTGCCGGAAGACTTGCGAACGTTCTATTTAGCTCTTAGTGACAAACATATCCATCTCAAATACCTAAGTGGGACAATTTATTTGGGGTTTGATTGAATTAGGCACAGTCTGACGATTTTTTTTTTTTCAAAACTAAAAGTCATCAGGCATAGCACAAAATCCAGTTGTGTGCTGTCAATGTAGGTTAGAAACTAGCCATATGAGAACCCAACCGGCTTTCTTAGGGCTACAATAGCGTTATATATATATTTTGTTGATTTGCTTGTGGCTGGCCTTGCTGGCACTAGTAGTGCAGCTAGTACCATATTGTGATGAATTTGCCGGAAGACTTGCGAACGTTCTATTTAGCTCTTAGTGACACAACTCCTAAGTGGGACAATTTATTAGGGGTTTGATTGAATCAGGCACACAGTCTGCTTTTTCTTTTCTTTTTTTTTTTTTTTCAAAACTAAAAGTCATCAGGCACAGCACAAAAAAAAAAAAACCCCCAAAAAAATTTACAGTTTACACTTTATTTTTGAAAATTTTGAACCCGAGGGCTAGGGGTAGAGGACGAGGGCGTGGGCGTCCAACTACTGCAGGGGTCACAGGCCGTGGTCCTGGGTGGGGTGAGACACCACCTGCTGATGAGGGAACAGGGGAACGCCGCAGAGCTACACTCCCTAGGTTCATGTCTCAAGTTACTGGGACTCGTGGTAGAGCACTGTTGAGGCCAGAACAGTGCGAAGAGGTGATGTCGTGGATTGCGGACAATGCTTCTAGCCATTTGTCCACCAGTCAGTCTTCCACGCAGTCCACCCATGTCACCGAAATCAGCACTCCTCCAGCTCCTCCACCTCAGCCTCCTTCCCCCCAGTCTGCCCCCTCCCAGGAAAATTTGGCATTTGAACCGGCATACTCTGAGGAACTGTTTTCTGGACCCTTCCCAGAGTCACAAACCACTTGTCTGGTTGCTGCTGAGCTCTTTTCCGATGCCCAGGTTTTCCACCAGTCGCAGTCTGTGGGTGATGACGACATTGTTGACGTAGTGGAAGAAGGTGTAGGACGATGAGGCGACACGGTTGTCAGACAGTGGTGAAGTTGTTGTCAGGGCAGGAAGTCCGAGGGGGGAACAGACTGAGGGTTCGGAGGATGATGAGGTGACAGACCCAAACTGGGTTGATAGGCCGGGTGAACACAGTGCTTCTGAGATGGAGAGGCAGTGGTGGGGCCAGACGGAGAGGCAGGGCAAGAGCTGGTGCATCAGCGCCAAATGTTTCACGTAGTGAAGCTCCCGTGGTGAGGGCTAGATTTTCGGAAGTCTGGAGGTTCTTTAAAGAAACACCGGATGACCGACGGACTGTGGTGTGCAACCTGTGCCACTCCAGGATCAGCAGGGGTTTCACCACTACCAGCTTAACCACCACCAGTATGCGCAGGCATATGAATGCTAAACACCCCACTCAATGGAACCAAGGCCGTTCACCTCCGGCCGGGCACACCACTGCTCCTTCCCCTGTGTCATCTGCTGCCTCTGCTAGTCAGCCCCCTGCCCAGGACCCCGGCCCAAACACCTTCCGTGCGAAAACCACACCTTCACCTGCACGATCCTCCACAGCATCCACCAATGTCTCCATGCGCAGAGTCCAGCTGTCTATATCCCAGACTCTGGAGCGCAAGAGGAAATACAGTGCAACTCACCCACACGCCCAAGCCCTCAATGTCCACATCTCCAAATTACTCAGCTACCCTATAGGCTGGTAGAGACCGAGGCCTTTCGCAACCTCATGGCGGCGGGTGCCCCTCGGTATTCGGTACCCAGCTGCCACTACTTTTCCCGATTTGCCATCCAGCCCTGCACCAGCACGTGTCAGACAACATCATTCGTGCCCTGACCAATGCCGTTTCTGACAAGGTCCTACTGACCACGGACACGTGGACGAGTGCTGCCGGGCAGGGCCACTATGAATCGCTGACGGCACATTGGGTTAACTTGGTGGAGGCTGGGACCGAGTCTGCCCTGGGGCTGCTCATATACTGCCACCTTGCGGGGCCTACCTCCGTCCAGGTCTCTCAGGCCTACTATGCCTCCTCCTCCTCCCACCCCTGCTCCACCTCCTCCTCCGAATTAACATCCGTGGGCATGGCGCCATCAGTCGGTAGCTTTAGGCACAGCAGCAGTGCCGTCACTAAGCGACAGCAGGCGGTGCTCAAACTGCTGAGCCTAGGCGATAAAAGGCATACCGCCCAAGAGCTATTACAGGACATCACGGCGCAGACTGATATGTGGCTGGCACCGCTGAAGCTGAAGCCAGGCATGGTTGTGTGTGACAACGGTTGTAACCTGGTGGCGGCTCTGCAACTCGGCAGACTGACATATGTGCCATGCCTGGCCCATGTGTTAAATCTCATAGTTCAGCGGTTCCTCAAGACATACCCCAATCTGTCTGATTTGCTCACGAAGGTGCGCTGCATCTGTGCGCATTTCAGGAAGTCCAGCACAGATGCTGCCACTCTCAGGGCAGCGCAGCGCAGCCTCCAACTGCCCGCTCACCGACTGTTGTTTGACGTGCCCACGAGGTGGAATACAACATTAACCATGTTATCTAGAGTTTACCAGCAGCGCAGAGCGATTGTAGACTGCCAGATGTCAACTTCCACCAGAACTGGTAGTCAGGTCAGTCAGCTTCCTCAAGTCTACAATGAGGAGTGGATGTGGATGTCTGATATCTGTCAGGTGCTGAGTAACTTTGAGGAGTCAACACAGATGGTCAGCGGCGATGCCACCATCATCAGCCTCACCATCCCGCTGCTTGGCCTGTTGAAAAACTCTCTGGTCAGCATGAAGTCAGAAGCTTTGCGCTCGTCACAAGAGATGGGGGAAGAAGATTCCCTTGTTGATAGCCAAAGCACCCTCAGGTCTGTTTCCCAGCGCATATCGGAGGAGGTGGAGGAGGAGAATGTTGGCTAGACAGAAGAGGGGAGCATTGTTCAGTCCTTCACTGTTCAGCGTGTATGGGCAGAAGAAGAGGAGTTGGAGGAGTAGGAAATGGACAGTCAGGCCAGTGAATTGTTGCGAGTTGGGACTCTGGCGCATATGGCAGATTTCATGCTAGGCTGCCTATCCCGTGCACCGATTACTGGGTATTCACTCTCCTGGACCCACGGTACAAGCAAAATCTTTCCACTCTCATCCCTGGAGAGGAAAGGAGTGTGAGAATGCATGAATACCAGCAGGCCCTGGTGCACAAGCTGAAACATTATTTCCCTTCGGACATCACTAGCGGCAGAGGGCGTACTTCTGCGGGACAAGTAGCGAGGGAGAGTAGGCGAGCAGGCAGCTTGTCCAGCACTGGCAGGGGTACGCTTTACAATTCCTTTGCCAGTTTTATGTCACCCCAGCAAGACACTGACACCTGTCCCCAGTCTCGGCAGAGTAGGGCTGTTCTTTACAGAAAGATGGTGAGGGAGTACATAGCTGACCATACCATCGTCCTAAATGATCACACAGCTCCCTACAACTACTGGGTTTCAAAGCTGGACATGTGGCACGAACTGGTGCTGTATGCCTTGGAGGTTCTTGCCTGCCCTGCCGCTAGCTTGTTGTTTGAGCGGGTTTTCAGTGCAGCTGGTGGCATCATCACCCATAAGCGTACACACTTCTCGACTGACAGCCCTGACAGGCTGACGCTTATCAAGATGAATAAAGCCTGGATTTCTCAGGATTTCCATTCTCCACCAAGTGAAATAAGCTGAACCTGAATAATGTATGCACTCCTCCTCCTCCTCTTTCTACACTAAAGCAGAGGAAACTGGCTATTTTTTTGCCAGGGCCAACTGGCTCTAGCTATAGTCCTCTCTAGCCAGGTCCTCTGTTTTAAACAATTTTTGGGAGTGCCACATACAGGCACTCAATCTATTTAATTTTTCTGGAGGACCACCTACCTGCTCCTCTGGTTTGAAAACGTTTTTGGACTGCCACATACAGGCACTATCCAAATATAATTGTCTCCATAGCAGCCTCCACACATGGTCTTAATAGCTGCCTCCACACGTTGTCTCCATTGCTACCTCCACACATCATCTCCATAGCTGCCTCCCAAAGTCGTCCATATAGCTGCCTCCATACATCGTCCCCTTAGCAAACGAGCTGTGTTAGGCAGAATTTTGGGTTGTTTTCACGGCTTCCACATCAAACTTGTTAACTTTGTCCCCACCCTGCTGTGTTATCCACAAAATATACTGGCAAACTTTTAGCATTTACCGATATTATTTCAGCGCTTCTTGCGCATCTGTTTACATTCCCCTCACCCGCCATAACCAAAACTTATAAGAACAGTACTACACTTGATCTTATCCAAAAGGTTCTTAGAAGTGCTGTTTGTAGTCCCCGCTTGCTTTGAAAATGATACTTTTTTCAAAGGAAACGCTTCTGGCCCCCAGGCCCATTTCGGGTGGGGAGGAGCCGAGAGACAGCGGCTTGGACAGGCGAAAGCTCGCCTAGCAGCGGACCGCCAGCTCCATCCCAAGATTAGGCAGCCTCAGAGGCATCCATGCATACTGCCCCTGCTGTTTCCTGTTCATTTCGCCTCCACGATCCGCCACAGCGTCCACCAATGTCTCCATGCGCAACTTTCAACTCTCTATACCCCAGACGCTGGAGCGCGAGAGGATATACAGCACATCATCCCCTTAGCAAACGAGCTGTGTCAGGCAGAATTTTCAGGTGTTTCACCAGATACATAATGGAACTCAGCGCATCTTTCGCCGCCATGCTGGAGACCTGAAGTTTCAATCATAGCAGCGCAATATGGATGCCCCATAATGTCACTCTTAATCATGGAAGTCGTTTCCATGGCAGCCACCACATGTCGTCCCCTTATCAAACGAGCTGTGTCAGGCTAATTTTTCGCGTGTTTCACTAGATACGTTATGGAACTTGGTCACTATGTCGCCACCATGCTGTGTTATCGACTAAATATACCGCCAACCTTTTGTTCACATAGGAAATCATTTCAGCGCTTCTTGCTCACCTCCTTTGGTTCCTCTCTGCCACCCATTGGTTTGAAGCCTGAGTCCATTTGGGGTATGTCTCCATGCCACTCTCTATCCTGCCGCTGCTGCCACTGCATGCCGTCCCCTATAGTGTCAGGGTCAATTATTGGTTGTTTTAGATGCTATCTAGCCTCATTCGGTCACTCTGTCAATATGATCACTAAGATTTATGCGCAGAACTTCTTATCCCAACAAACTCGGACATTTAATACTTTTAATAGACTTGTTTGAGTACATAATTTAGTCATCTAGAAATTTCTTGTAATCCAGCTAGCAATAAAAATAATTCTCAGACAGAATTACCTGGTAATAATAAAGTATGTGTTATTGGACCAGGAAGAGGAAATATGCTTGCAGCAGCTGCAGGCTCTCTGGAGATGATATATAATGACCCTGCAAGTTATACAGGTAAATCAGTTTAATTGTAAGTCATAAAATGTTCACTAACCAAAGCAAAATTAATTAGGAGCACTAAACCTGGATCTGAACGTGTTAGGTAAATAGGAGAAGTTCCAGTTACAATGTTTGCATGGAATTCCTCAATACTGTACCCCAGAAATCAAAAACTTCAAAAACATGATACTTTTACATCCCCCAACCATCTTGGCAATTATTGGAAAGAAGCATGCATGCGCACACTGGAATAGAATAATGGAGCAGTGCAACAGATTGACGAATACACACAGTGGAGACAACCAATCACAAGCTTGCATGGGAGTAGCAAGAACTATAGGGGTCATTTATATTAAGATTTTCTCTTTAAGTTCTCTTATATTTATGACTTTTTCAGCACATTTGTAAATTTGCAACTTTTCCACTTGCATAGCAAAGTTGGCCATGTAAGAATTTTTCAGTGTTGAGTCTGATATATCTTCAAAATGCATATAAAAAGTAGATTTTGGTGCAAATCGTGGTTAAAAAGTTGTGAATAAACTCCAGTCCTTATCAGGCATGGGAAAAACTTCAGAAGAGCTGACAGAAAAGTTTGAGACTCTTGTGTGACTTTTGAGCTGCCTCATAGATAAACCAAAACCCGGAATAACCATAAAAAGAAATGCACACATATCCTAACTAAAAATAAATGACCCCCTGTATCTCCAATGTATGGATGTATTGTGTCTCCAACATCTAGGCCATCCGAATGAATCATATACAGAGAGCATGGTATTGCCCAGGGTTTTAGCACTTGCATTACTCATCATCAGTGGAACCATGACTGCAGCCTGGGGTAGATTAACATCCTAGCCACAGTGAAGGGAGATGCAGCATTGCTGCTACAATCGGACCTGGCTCTGCTTGACCTACTGCCCGAGGCCCTTTTCACATGGACATTTTCTAACCCAGTCGTAGCCCAGTGAGCATATAGCCGCGCTGGCATAGCATCCAGGAAAGGGAAAGGATTGAGCTTGCTCTTTCTTTGTACCATGCACGGTATGGTACAAAGGCACGTGTGTGTGCTCACCATACTGCGGCATGGCACCATAAGCATCTATGGGGATTTATATCTGGCCGCAAATTTATGGCGGCATACATGTCCCCACAATGTCCATGTGGAAGGGAACTGATCATATAAGTGACAATACACCACAGCACTTGTACTGGCCAGTGGTGCTAATCTTTGGTTTTGACATACCTTCCTTTTCAGACTGAGGGTCATGGCTTCTTAAAGTGGTGGCGATTAGTAGAATGGGATGGTGGGCTCTGGTGTATTTGCTATAGCTGTTTTAGTACAATTTTATGCCTTTTAGTATATCTTGCATGACCTGCGGGACAGAGGGAGCATCAAGCATGGTTATGCAATGTCCCAGCACTTGATACCGTATATACTCAAGTATAAGCCGACCCAAGTATAAGCCGAGACCCCAATTTTACCACCAAAAACTGGGAAAATTTATTGACTTGAGTATAAGCCGAGGGTGTAGTATACAGCCAGCCCCATCTAGTATACAGCCAGCCAGCCCCATATAGTTTACAGCCAGCCCCCTGTATGTTAAGCACATTTAAAAAAAATAAAACTTAATACTCACCTTCCGGCGATACTCACCCCCGATTCTCAGCGGTGACACTGCCGCATCATAGTGTGCGCCGGCAGGGAGATCGCATGGATGCGACTCCGCCGGCTAGAGAAGAAAGAAGACAGAAGCCGAGGATTGGGGGTGAGTATCCTCGGAAGGTGAGTATTAAGTTAATTTTTTTAATGTGCTTAACATCGGGATCAGGAGCTGCCGCCGGGGATCCGGGCACCGGGGGGTGAGTATTACATTTTTTTAAAAATTGACTCGTGTATAAGCAGAGGTGAGGTTTTTCAGCACATTTTTTGTGCTGAAAAACTCGGCTTATATATGAGTATATAGGGGATAAATATAGGGGTAAATCCCTCCCGCAAACTGTCTCCTATCCTTCACAGAGCAATGGGGGAGTCCCATTTCTCGAGCATGGTGCAATACCAGACAGAAAAGGATCAAAGAAGAAGTTGAGAGATTGACCTACCGGTTATCTACAGTCTGAGTGCCATCTCTAGATCTGTAAATTTTGTAAGAAACTGGTTAGCTGTGCCTTTAGACACCCACTGGCCCCGCACTTGTCCATACACACTTAAGTGGGCTTCAATGAAAGAAAGAAGGAACTGTAGAATTTTCTAAAATATTTTTATGTATTTCTATAGCAGCTTCAAAATACATCTCTAGAGGGTATCATGACAATGGCAACCATTCTTCAATATCTGTAAATGTTGCCAAAAATGTTATTTCTTTTAACCACAACGTATGGTTTCTACCTCTTATTTCCAAAGGTTTCTTTTTAAAGTATCGGAAGAAGCAAGGAACATTTACTCAAGACTGAAGACTCAAGGCTGATACATAAAGGTTTCCCTATATAAAAATTTAACACAATGACTAGTATTGAACTGGGTCAAGTTTTATGTTGCCCCAGTTGGCCCATTCAACAAGTTCCACTAAAATAGGCAAGTTTGATAAAAAGCACACGTCAAGTTTAATTGTAATTCCGTTATATTGATTCCGAGAAAGGTAAACAAACATCAATTTCGCAGTGTATTTCCAGCAGGTTTCTGTATAACCCCAGGGCTCTATCATGCTCAGGTAAGAAGCCCAGCATGCGGCAAGGAGATATTTTATAATGTGATAAAGTTTTCTGGCAGAACAGATATTAAACATATTGATGTGTTTCCCACATATGACTCCTTATTGCGATGTAGTAAAACGTCTTCCTTATAAATTCAGTATCTCTGCCCAGAGGCAAAAGAAATTCAGCTAATAAGAAGAATGAATTCACACAACGCATAGTGCCATACACATTACAGGCATCACTCGGGGTAACTAGGTCTGTAGATGTGTAACGGTTGTGACAGTGCCCAGTGCCTCACGTGGAGGAAGGGGGGGGGGGGGTCACAGCTGAGCGAGAACATAAAGCCTGGAGCAGATCAATAATAGGAACATAAAAGCTGAATTAGTGGCTACTGTTCATTTAAACTAAAATGTAGTGAGTTGTGACATTGTAACAATGTCAGATAAAAAAAAGATTACTGCAACTTCTGCAACTTGTACAACTTTGTGGATTATAGATAGCAAACAAACACAAAGCTAGTAGGCCAGGTCTCTGCCAGGTCATGAATTGAAACTTTATCCCCCCAACCCTCACACAAAGTGGGTGGTGTTTGTAAGGGCGGGCTGGTTCAAACCAGGCTGTAGGCACATTAAAGGGTTGACCACCGTATCTCGCGTTTTAGGCAATTTAACATCTATTAATAGTTCTGCTCTGCTTTCTTCAAGTAAAGTGAAGCCTCCTGTGTTTTACCTCATCAGCCAGAGATTCCTGTCCATAAAATGGCCGCAGACGGAGGGTCATGTGACCCTATCTGTCCATGAACAATCCTCAGTTAGAGATCACATGACCCTCTATCTGCGGCCATTTTACGGACAGGAATGTCTGGCTGATGAGGTAAAACACAGGAGGCTTCACTTTACATATCAAGAAAGTGGAGCAGAACTATTAATAGATTTTTTTTGGTAAATTACCTAATATCCTGCCCCCCATACATTACAAAAACATGAGGTAAAGTGGCCAACCCCTTTGCCTATAGCCTGTACCAAGTTAGTGGCATGAGTTATAACATAATTCAATGTCAGGCCTGTTCTGGCATAGAATTTATCCAGACACACGATCATGGAGCCTCGTATTATATTAGGCAGCGAGGAATATCACTACTAGGACATGATGGGCTCAGTCATGATGAATCCTCCATCCCAGTAAGTTCTTTCATAAACCAAATATTTGAACAATATTCAAAATATTTGAATATATAAACAATATATTGTATAGCAGTGATGGCGAACCTTCTGGAGACCGAGTGCCCAAACTACAACAAAAATCCACTTATTTACCGTGAAGTGTCAGCATGGCATTTAAGCAGTAAGTTATTGCTACCTGTTCTTCAAATCTTTCAAAAAAGGGCAAATTCAGGCAATGTAGCTTCTCTGCAGGGTAGAAGAAGAATGGTGGGTCCAGCAGGAGGACCTCCAAAGATATTGCAGTTATGTCAACACCTTCTCAACTTTCATACAGTTCCAAACAGCTTTAAAATAGCACTGAGAGCAGCATCTCTTGCCTGGGACTGCAGGAAGATTTGGTGAACTCCGTCCTGGGGCGATGATCTGAGTACCCACAGAAATGGGTCTGAGTGCCACCACTGGCACCCGTGCCATAGGTTCACCACCACTGTTGTATAGCATATAGATGGTCATTTGACCAGTGTAGATTCGGTTCCATGTTTGAAGTAGCAGACAGCAACCGGCTGAATAAAGTAAGGAATATATGCAAGGACAGGAATACATTTGTGTCAGAAATTATGGATTATGAGTTCCCTTCTTATGATAGGAGAGTCACCTTTGCCCTATAAGATAACGTAATTAAAGGTCACAGATCCCACCCCCCTCTGTGATTCCCTTTGTTCTCTTTTCCCCCATATCAAAAGAATTGGTAACTGGTTTCCTCTATCCCTTAGAGGTGTTAATTGGTTTCCTGTGAAATGGTAGACTTGGTGTCTCCAAAAGCCTCATGGTTTTTCATGTGTCTTAAAATGACTCCTTAAGAACATGAAAAATTATACTTCAAAGAAAACTTAGTCATAAAGCAAATATTTCAATTTCTGGTCAACGGATCTGGATCAGTATCCCCTTATAGTCCTGGGGTGTCAAGCCCAAAGGATTTTAGAGGAAGGAAGCCAAGAAAACGCCTATTAGACAATTGAGCCAACATTTAATAATGGTGTTTGGTACTGTTAGATTTGTTAATTCATGCTGGTAAATGTGGTGGGCATGTCTTCTTATCAGGGGACTATTTTGGAAAAATGTCCCTGATTTTCCATCTTGATTAAGGTGTAGCCACACCCCTCTCACATGACCGAGGGGGCGGATCAATTGTGTAGTTAAAAGTACCATGCCAGCCTTGAATCCTTGTTGTCCATGGGGAATGCCTTCAAGCGTGCAGGACTTCCAAAATTTTCATCGGTTTTCCCCACCGCGGATCTTTATGCCAATCTAATTAGTAAGAGGTCTGTCTTTTCTTTTCTTTTTTCCCCTTTTTATTTTACTGTTTGCTGTTGTGTATGTCTGTTATTTTACCCTTTTTGTAACCATTAAGCATTGTGCCTATTTTGCATATTAAATAGTCCTTTAATGAGTTTTTCCTTGTGCGCTACACGTTCCCATACCTCTGGAGAGGGGAATTACCGCTAAGCTGTGTTATCGTGTGAATGTCTGTACTAGCAGTAGCTATAGGCAGTGCGTGTCTGTAGGCGAGTAGTAGCTATAGACCGTGTGGGTCCATGTGAACTGTACTGCATCTAGAAGAGTGTGTATCTGGGTGTATGTGTGCGGTCCTGGTGTGGGCTTCTCGTAGGCCGTAATTACGAGTGGTGGCAGCTGTGATAAGTGAGTTGTATGGAATGGGTGACTTTCGGGTGCAGAGCGTTCAGTAGGCCCTGTGCAGTAGCGTTCCATAGGCACGTAAGTGGTAGGGGGGTACATAGTGTGGTTGTGCACCCCCTGGGCTGTGCGTGTGTAGTGTCTGGGATCCGGATGCGTTTGGTTTCCCTGACATGAGAATTGAGCTGAGTGGGTTTGCCGTGTGCTAGGGGAGTAGGAATTAGCACAAGGACGCCATTTTGTGTGAGTGGGCGGAGCTTAGGGCTAATTTGCGTGGTCCCCTGGTGTAAGCAAACCCCGTGTGTGGTGAGTCGGGTTCGTGACAAATTATGAGGCTTTTGGAGACACCAAGTCTACCATTTCACAGGAAACCAATTAACACCTCTAAGGGACAGAGGAAACCAGTTACCATTTTTTTTGATAAGGGGGAAAAGAGAACAAAGGGAATCACAGACGGGGGTGGGATCTGTTGCCTTTAATTACGTTATCTTATAGGGCAAAGGTGACTCTCCTATCATAAGAAGGGAACTCGTAATCCATACTTCTGACAAATTGGATTCTGCAAAAGGACTTATTATAGACATTATCTACCGAAAATGGTATTCCAATGCAAGTCTGTGAGAAGCTAATGGACAAATAAGCTTGTTATCCTACAACAACCAACAAAGAATAACTAGGGAAGGTAAACTGTGAGCAATATTTATGGCAGTCAAAAGGAAAAAAATAACATCCCAAATATTTTAGCGTATTAAGGAATTAGTTAAAAAAAAGTTATCAAAAATAGCAAATCCGTAAGTTTACTATGGGACTCCTAGTGAGTATGAAATAGGTATTGTAACAGGATTAGCTCTAGGATCGCCGTCTCCTGGGATAGACGAGCACTTTTTAGCACAACTCAGTCACAGTCCACTCCAGACAAGTTGGGTGCAACTGGCCGCAACCAGTTTTATTGACTTGTTTCAAGAAGAAAAAATGGCAAAACAATACAGAAATAAAATCTGGCCACTAACTATACAATACAGTAGTTTCCTCACTACCAAGAAACTGTACAGCTTCCCAACCACAGCACACAGCAATTGGCAACTCACATATAAGGTTTTCCCAGGAGCAGAGAGAGCAGCTCCTCTTGTGCAGCTTCTGACTTTTTTTTTTTTTTTAATCCACTCTTTTTTATTAAACATTTTTTCAGTTTACAACAGTCAACATAAAACAGATACCCCCACCCCCCCACCCTCCAGAGACCGTACAGCATAAAAAGATCATATTCACATATAATTTGCATTATACATCAAACAATGCGTATTAGGGTTCTCCTTATACACAAAAGCAGACCAAATCTGTGACCTCCAATGACAATCACATCAATAAAGCTCATGACTGCCAGTTTCTGCTTGCAATGATTACACCACATTTCTTAAACCATATCTTACAAAGTGTTAAATGGGTTCCTGCGCAGGTGCACTGATGGAAGTCCCGGTGAATCAAGCCAGGGCCCCCATATTTTCTCAAATCGCTTTTCAGCCTTTCTCTTAATGTATACCCCCTTCTCTAGCCTAATTATCCTGTTCATTTTAGTGATAAATTCCTGTTTAGTAGGAGGAGCAGCCTGTATCCAGTGGTACGCAATTAGTTTTCTCGCTTGATATAACATACGGGCAATGCCCAGTTTAGGTCCCCTTTCATCTGTTACCTCATCTACCCAACCCAGAATGCAAACCATAGGAGTGGCAGGAATCTGCACATCATATACCTTTTTCACAAGACTCAGTACCGCCTTCCAGAACGTGCCCAGTTCAGGACACTCCCACATCATGTGGAGCAGATGTGCCCCATCTCTACCACATCTGGGGCAACAATCATCCCCCCTAATACCAATTCTGCACAACCACGCTGGCGTCTTATATGTTCTGTGGCATAGGAATAACTGCGAGAGTCTATGTTTCTCGCTTGGAGACAGATCTGGTGTCCAAGCTAGAATGGAGGTCCATTGTTCGTCTGTTATGGGCCCAATATCGGCTTCCCATTTAGACCGGATTGTTAACGGGAATTTTTTATGGTATTCATCTAGCAGTTGTCTATATATAAGCGATATTATTCCCCTACCATTTCCTGGGGAAATCAAAGTGTTAATAACTAAATGGTTTTTAATTGTCAATGGGGTACTTTTCATTTGAGTGTCCAGGGCATGCCTTAACTGGAGATATCTGTAGAACATGTTATGTGGCAGTTGATGTTCCTCCCGTAGCTGCTCAAAGCTTCTCACCACTCCATCGGATACTACTTGTTCCACCCTATGAATCCCCTTATTTTCCCATATCCCAATCTCTTCTAGTTTATTTATTTCAGTGAGTTGTGGGTTCCTCCACAAAGGAGTGATCTTTGTGCAGCCCTCCAGTCCAAGCATCAGCTTAGCTCTCCTCCATACCTCTACCACTAAGGCCACCGTAGGGAGCATGTCCGGGGGTCGGGTCTGGGCACCTATTTCCAACAGATAAAGAGAGGGTCTTCCACCATTACAGTAGGACATAAGGCGCTCCACTGCTATGATACTATCCGGCTGTCCCCAGCCCTTCAGCTGTTGTAGCTGGGCAGCCAAAAAGTACAAATACGGATTAGGCACCGCTAATCCTCCTTCATCTTTTGCCCTTTGTAGCGTTTCTAGCCTAATGCGTGCCACCTTCTTACGCCAAATCAGAGACCTATATATACTTTGTATGCGATAAAAGTATGTCATTGGGATCCATATTGGTGAGTTATGTAATAAATAGAGAAACTGTGGCATCAAAACCATTTTTGTTAGGTTTGCTCTCCCCACTACAGACAATGGCAATTTACACCACGCATCCACCTTTTCCAGGGCCCTGGCCATCATTGGTTGAATATTTAAGGATATATACCCTTTGGGATTAGGTGATATCCATACACCCAGATACTTGAATGTGGATACTACTTGTAGCTGACCCGTGCTGAAGTTCCCAGGGAGAGGGTCTAAGGGTAAAAGTACGGATTTGTTCCAATTTATTTGGATACCTGAGAACTTTCCGTACTCTATCATGAGAGCCATAAATGGGGGTAGGGAGTCCTGCACATTGTTAAAAAATAATAACATGTCATCAGCGTATAACGCAATGCGCTCATCTAAAAGTCCATATTTAAATCCTCCAAGAGCCGCTGATGCTCTAACCATGCACGCAAATGGCTCCAGTGCTAACGCAAACAGGAATGGGGATAGGGGACAGCCCTGCCGGGTTCCCCTCCCCAAGCTAAACGGGCTGGATAGCTTTCCATTTACTCGGATTCTGGCCTTAGATTCCGAGTACATAAGCTGCACCCACCTTAAGTAGTATGACCCGAATCCCATTTTTCGCATGACCGCCCATAAAAATTCCCACTCGACGCTGTCAAAAGCTTTGGCAGCGTCGAGTGAGAGGACAGCCCTATAGGCAGCGTTTTCTGGAGACATCTGTAGGTTCATAAACAGGCGTCGGATGTTAATAGTGGTAGATTTTCCTGGCATAAAGCCGGTCTGATCATTATGCACCAGGTTAAGGATGACTTCTACTAGCCTATTGGCCAATACTTTGGCAATTAATTTGACATCCGTACACAGGAGTGATATGGGGAGATAAGACTCCGGCTGGAGCAGGTCCTTGTCAGGCTTAGGGATCAGTACAATTGTCGCCTCCTTCATAGATGCTGGAAGACTGCCTGTCTCATGGACAGTTGCAGCTACCTCCAATAGTTTGGGCAGAAGTATTTCCTGGTACTGCTTAAATAATTCTACAGGGAGACCGTCTACCCCCGGGGCCTTGTCATTCTGAAAACTTGCCAGAGCCTGCTCTAGCTCTTCTATGGTTATGGGGCCATCTAACATTGATCTCTGTTCCTCTGTTAGCTTAGGTAAGGAGACCTCAGCTATAAAATTCTCTATCTCTCCCCTACTGTATGTCAATCTTGATTTATAAATATCTACATAGTATTGCTGCATGACCCTCATTATTTCAGTGTCTGAGTTGACTAGTGTTCCATCCCCATCTCGGAGTGAGGAGATATGAGCTGGGCCACCTTGTGTCCTAATAACCATTGCTAAGAGATGTCCTGTCCCCTCCCCTTCAATCAAGTACTTCTGTTGAGTGAAGTATTGTTTAGCCTCTGCCGCCTGCTGATAATGCGCTTTTAGAAGAACCTGCGCCTCTGTCCAATCTCCCTTTGTCGCATCATTGGGACTCAGCACATACCTTTCCTCCGTGTCACTAACTCTCTGCTGTAGGGTCGTGAGATATTCCCTCTTTTTGGCCTTATGCCCACAAATTTTACAGAATGGGTTGAGGCGCCACAGTCTCCCCCCCGTGTCTGCATCCCTAACTAGCGTAACCAACACGGGGGAGTGATCTGAAACGCTTCGCGGCAGGTATACAACATCCACCACATGCTGCACTACCTGATTGCTGCCTACAACCAAGTCAATTCTAGACAAGGAACCATGTGAGGTGGAGAAGCAAGAATACTGCTTAGTATCAGGATGACGCTGTCGCCAGATGTCTACTAGGCCCACCTCCTGCAGCAATTTCGCCAATACCGTGGATATTGCCCCACTTCCCCCTCCCGATACTGAAAATCTGTCAAGAGTTGGATTAAGACATTGATTGAAGTCCCCTACTATAAGAACTGGGATACCATGGGCTTCTGTGATAACACTCAGGACTTTTTTTAGTACTTCTCCTGAGTATGGCGGAGGTATATAGACCGCTACCAGCAGTAATGTCAAGTTATATATGCGGCATCGAATGCAGATATATCTACCATCTGCATCCACATGGACAGCGAAACATTCAAAAGGGATCTGCCTATTAACAAGTATACTGACCCCTCTTGAGTGCGTAGAATAAACTGAATGAAATTCTTTCCCGATCCAAGCTCTTTTAAGCCCCTGTATAGAGTCAGCCACTAGGTGCGTTTCCATCAGACATATACTGCCGGCTGATATTGTTGTATTACATTAAACACTGCATAGCGCTTGGAGGAGTCCCCCAGGCCCCTAACATTCCATGCTACTATATGCCACTGAGCAGCCATAGCTTATGTGTGACAATAAGTTTCCCTGACTCTTTTGGTCTCCGGTCTTCCCTCATGTACCCCTCATCACTAATTTTCCACTCCTTCCCCATTTGCATCCATGCTGTACGATCTACCTCCCAAAACACCAAACCCCTCCCCCAAACATACATTGTACCCTTCAACTCTGGTACAAGAGGTCACTCAGATACCTGGGATGTGAGCAGTAGCGAAAGTTTCCCCTATCATCCACAGACAATTAGATAGTTCAATAATACAATTAAACAGCATGAAGAACTAATCCTCCCGCCAAACTAAGAGGATAATGTATTCCTGTTTACCTTATGACATGAATATATTATTAGGATCATATGGCACTGTCGTTATTGCAAAGTATAACAGCCTAACTCATGTAAGCCTATTTTCAGCATAGGACAGACTTAAACAATAGACATCAACATATTATATAACTGTTAAGCATGAAAGGATATTTTTGCCGCCTGCCGACAGCATAACTTCAGAACCGCAACACACGGAGGAGAAGACAAGTCCCCGTGTTTAACTCTAACACCAGCCAATAAGAAGGTAGTCTTCCCTCAGAGAAAAAGAATTATGTCCACCTCGGTGTCATCCATCATTATGACGAAGGCATTGGCATCCAGCCATTGCAATGCCGCCTCCGATGTCTCGAAGAAATGGGTTGTGTTTAAGGCCACTACTCGCAGTCGAGCCGGATAGAGCATAGAATATCGTAAATCCAAAGCCCTCAATCTTCTTTTGACACTCATAAATTGTGCCCTCCTCCTCTGCACCTCAGCCGAGAAGTCCGGGAAAATGGAGATCTTACTATTATCAATGCTGAGGTCTTCTCTGTCCCTCGCCTTACGCAGGATTATATCACGGTCCTTGTAATGTAGGATCCTCAGCAGGACAGGTCTGGGCGCATTGCCTGGCGGGAGAGGTCTGGAGGGGACACGATGTGCCCTTTCTATTGCAAAGAGGGGGGTGAGGGTTTCCTTCCCAAACACCCCCAAAAGCCATTCCTCGAAGAATTCTCCGGGATCTTTCCCTTCCGCTCTTTCAGGTACGCCAATGAGCCGTAAGTTGTTCTGACGTAGTCGATTCTCCATATCATCGGCTTTATTCTTTAGGGCTACTACATCATTCTGTAGCCTAGAAACATTATCCTGGACTGGTAGGAATTTATCTTCCAGCTCCCCCACGCGTTCTTCTAGAGCTCCCACTCTCTCTGACACTTTGCGCATATCATGCCTTATGACATTAACATCCTCTCTGACACCTCCAATTGTAGCAGTGAGAGTGGTCAAGGCAGCGCTACAGTGCTGGACTACTTTAAACACATCAGCCAGTGTAGGTTCAGAGGGCAGTATTGTAGTGTCCATATCTGCAGCCGTGGCTGCCTCTTGAGATCGTTGGGGGAGGGGGACCACGAGGTCTGCAGAGAGTCCCGATGAGGCCTCCTCCGGCGTGGCCGATGGCAGTGGGGGCCATTCCTCATTATCATCTCCCTCCTCTCCCCATTCTGTACCTGCCGGTGCTGCTGGTGCTTTCTCTGCTGCCGTAGGATTCCGGGCAAACCGACCCAGACGGGCCGCTATGGCCGTGGTGTCATGACTTCCGGTCGGCTGGACAGCGTTACGGGAGCCCGCGGCTTCGGCCGCCTCTCGCTCCTTCGGGCCGCGACTCTTATTTCTTCCGCCGGCCATCGCTGTGACAGGGGGTGTTCACTCACTGCCTCGGACACCGTGTGGGCTGACAAAATGTCGGTAAACTGGTAAAAGGATAAGATATCAGGATATGCAGCGGGAGCTCCGTTCCACACGTCTGCTCACATCCTCGTCCAGGCCACGCCCCCAGCTTCTGACTTTTTAAAGCAACATCTCAGAGCTGCTGGTGATTAGCCCCAATCACCTCAATCACCTATAGTGGCTGAGCGGAGCAGGGACCAAGCCCTACACTCCAAACTGCAGCAGCCAGGTCTTCCAGACCAGGTTTTAGCTCCCTAGACAGTGTAGGACAGAAACCTAGGGGAAACATACACGCCATTTAACACTTTTCCCCTGGTCCTGTCACAGTATATTAACAGATTTCCATGCACAGCTTTCACAATTACATAGAAAAGGACCAAACTTTGTTTTAATAGTTCGATTTACAGTTCTTTTCTTCCATAATTGTATGTCTATAATCCTTCAATACCATCTTAAGCTTACCCCTACCCTATAAAGTGCCGCTATCACATTCATGCCATTGCAGCAGTGGAGAACATCAGAACAGAAGAGTGAAGATGGGACAAAATTGGTTGTTTTGTTGTTTTTATCACTATTTAGTAAAAGATCACTATTAGTTATTATGAATGCAAAAAATAGATTTGCTATTTTTACCCTCCTAGAACTAAACTAGAAAAAAAAATTAAGCTTGCAAGGTAAAATTTATCTGTGGACCAAAAATTGGAGGAGGTTGTTTTGACTCCCTCTTCCTTATAAAATTAGATTACAGGCAGCCTCTGGGTTATGTACAGGATACGTTATGTAGGTTTGTTCTTAAATTGAATTTATATGCAAGTCTGAACTGTATATTTTATAATTGTAACCCCAGAAAAATGTTTTTTTGTCTCTGTGACAATTGTATTTGAAAAATGTTGGGTTGTCATAAGAACCAGGATTAACAATAACTAGAGATGAGCGAGTACTAAAATGCTCGGGTACTCGTTATTCGAGACAAACTTTTCCCGATGCTCGTCTCGAATAACGAGCCCCATTGAAGTCAATGGGAGACTCGAGCATTTTTCAAGGGGACCAAGGATCTGCACAGGGAAGCTTGGCCAAGCACCTGGGAACCTCAGAAAAGGATGGAAACACCACGGAAATCGACAGGAAACAGCAGGGGCAGCATGCATGGATGCCTCTGAGGCTGCTTAATCGCACCATTATGCCAAAATTATGGGCAACAGCATGGCCATGACAGAGTGACCGAATGAGGCTAGATAGCATCTAAAACATCCAATAATTGACCCTGACACTATAGGGGACTATGCAGAGGCAGCAGCGGCAGGCTAGAGAGTGTCTTGGCAACATACCCCAAATGGACTCAGGCTTAAAACCAATGGGTGGCAGAGAGGAACTAAAGGAGGTGAGCAAGAAGCGCTCAAATAATATCGGTAAATGATAAAAGTTTGCCAGTATATTTTGTGGATTACACAGCAGGGTGGCGACAAAGTTAACAAGTTTGATGAGGAAGGCATGAAAACAACCCAAAATTCTGCCTGACACAGCTCGTTTGATAAGGGGACCATGTATGGAGGCAGTGAACTAGTAGTAGATTAAAGGTGCTGCAGTTAAAACTATGTTAGTTGGATCTTGGGATGGAGCTGGCGCTCCGCTGCCAGGCAAGCTTTCGCCAATCCAAGCCCCTGTCTCTAGGCTACTCCCCAAACAGCACTTTTAAGAACCTTTTGTATAAGATCAAGTGTAGTAGCGTTCCTATAAGTTTAGGATATGGCGGGTGAGGGGAATGTAAACAGATGCGCAAGAAGCGCTGAAATAATATTGGTAAATGATAAAAGTTTGCCAGTATATTTTGTGGATTAAACAGCAGGGTGGCGACAAAGTTAACATGGAAGCCATGAAAACAATCCAAAATTCTGCCTGACACGGCTCGTTTGATAAGGGGACCATGTATGGAGGCAGCTATATGGACTACTTTTGGAGGCAGCTATGGCGATGATGTGTGGAGGTAGCAATGGAGACAACGTGTGAAGGCAGCTAAAAAGACGACGTGTGGAGGCTGCTATGGAGACAATTTAATTTGGATAGTGCCTGTATGTGGCAGTCCAAAAAAGTTTTCAAACCAGAGGAGCAGGTAGCTGGTCCTCCAGAAAAATTACATAGATTGAGTGCCTGTATGTGGCAGTCCAAAAAAGTTTTCAAACCAGAGGAGCAGGTAGCTGGTCCTCCAGAAAAATTACATAGATTGAGTGCCTGTATGTGGCAGTCCAAAAAAGTTTTCAAACCAGAGGAGCAGGTAGCTGGTCCTCCAAAAAGATTAAATAAATTGAGTGCCTGTATGTGGCAGTCCAAAAAAGTTTTCAAACCAGAGGAGCAGGTAGCTGGTCCTCCAGAAAAATTACATAGATTGAGTGCCTGTATGTGGCACTCCCAAAAATTGTTTAAAACAGAGGACAGGGTAGTTGGCCCTCCAGAAAAATTAAATACATAGAGTACTATAGCCAGAGCCAGTTGGCCCTGGCAAAAAAATAGCCAGTTTCCTCTGCTTTAGTGTACAAAGAGGAGGAGAAGGAGGACAATGAGGAGGAGGAGTGCATACATTATTCAGGTTCAGCTTCTTTCACCTGGTGGAGAATGGAAATGCGGAGAAATCCAGGCTTTATTCATCTTGATAAGCGTCAGCCTGTCAGCGCTGTCAGTCGACAGGCGTGTACGCTTATCGGTGATGATGCCACCAGCTGCACTGAAAACCCGCTCGGACAACACGCTAGCGGCAGGGCAGGCAAGAACCTCCAAGGCGTACAGCGCCAGTTCGTGCCACATGTCCAGCTTTGAAACCCAGTAGTTGTAGGGAGCTGTGTGATCATTTAGGACGATGGTTTGGTCAGCCCCTCCCTCACCATCTTTCTGTAAAGATCAGCCCTACTCTGCCGAGACTGGGGACAGGTGACAGTGTCTTGCTGGGGTGACATAAAACTGGCAAAGTCCTTGTAAAGCGTACCCCTGCCAGTGCTGGACAAGCTGCCTGGTCGCCTACTCTCCCTCGCTACTTGTCCCGCAGAAGTACGCCCTCTGCCGCTAGCGCTGTCAGAAGGGAAATACTGTTTCAGCTTGTGCACCAGGGCCTGCTGGTATTCATGCATTCTCACACTCCTTTCCTCTCCAGGGATGAGAGTGGAAAGATTTGGCTTGTACCGTGGGTCCAGGAGAGTGAATACCCAGTAATCGGTGCTGGAATAAATTCTTTGAACGCGAGGGTCACGGGATAGGCAGCTTAGCATGAAATCTGCCATATGCGCCAGAGTCCCAACGCGCAAGAATTCACTCCCCTCACTGGCCTGACTGTCCATTTCCTCCTCCTCCAACTCCTCTTCTTCTGCCCATACACGCTGAACAGTGAAGGACTGAACAATGGTCCCCTCTTCTGTCTCGCCAAAATTCTCCTCCTCTTCCTCCTCATCCTCCTCCACCTCCACCTCCTCCGATATGCGCTGAGAAACAGACCCAAGGGTGCTTTGGCTATCAACAAGGGAATCTTCTTCCCCCGTCTCTTGTGACGAGCGCAAAGCTTCCGACTTCATGCTGACCAGAGTTTTTCAACAGGCCAAGCAGCGGGATGGTGAGGCTGATGATGGCGGCATCACCACTGACCATCTGTGTTGACTCCTCAAAGTTACTCAGCACCTGACAGATATCAGACATCCACGTCCACTCCTCATTGTAGACTTGAGGAAGCTGACTGACCTGACTACCAGTTCTGGTGGAAGTTGACATCTGGCAGTCTACAAGCGCTCTGCGCTGCTGGTAAACTCTGGATAACATGGTTAGTGTTGAATTCCACCTCGTGGGCACGTCGCACAACAGTCGGTGAGCGGGCAGTTGGAGGCGGCGCTGCGCTGCCCTGAGAGTGGCAGCATCTGTGCTGGACTTCCTGAAATGCGCACAGATGCGGCTCACCTTCGTGAGCAAATCAGACAGATTGGGGTATGTCTTGAGGAAACGCTGAACTATGAGATTTAACACATGGGCCAGGCATGGCACATGTGTCAGTCTGCCGAGTTGCAGAGCTGCCACCAGGTTACAGCCGTTGTCACACACAACCATGCCTGGCTTCAGGTTCAGCGGTGCCAGCCACAGATCAGTCTGTGCCGTGATGCCCTGTAATAACTCTTGGGCGGTGTGCCTTTTATCGCCTAGGCTCAGCAGTTTGAGCACCGCCTGCTGTCGCTTAGCGATGGCACTGCTCCTGTGCCTAGAGCTACCGACTGATGGCGCCATGCCCACGGATGGTAATTCAGAGGAGGAGGTGGAGGAGGGGTGGGAGGAGGAGGAAGCATAGTAGGCCTTTGAGACCTGGACCGAGGTAGGCCCCGCAATTCTTGGCGTCGGCAGTATATGACCAGCCCCAGGGTCAGACTCGGTCCCAGCCTCCACCAAGTTAACCCAATGTGCCGTCAGCGTTATATAGTGGCCCTGCACGGCAGCACTCGTCCACGTGTCCGTGGTCAGGTGGACCTTGTCAGAAACGGCGTTGGTCAGGGCACAGAGGATGTTCTCTGACACTTGCTTGTGCAGGGCTGGGACGGCACATCGGGAAAAGTAGTGGCGGCTGGGGACCGAATACCGAGGGGCGGCCGCCGCCATGAGGTTTCGAAAGGCCTAGGCAACTTGGAGATGTGGACGTTGAGGGCTTGGGCGTGTGGGTGGGTTGCGCTATACCTCCTTTTGCGCTCCAGCGTCTGGGGTATGGAGAGCTGAACGCTGGTGGATACTGTGGAGGATCGTGGAGGCGAAGATGGGGTTTTCGCACGGGAGGTGTTTGGGCCGGGGTCCTGGGCAGGGGGCTGACTAGCAGATGACACAGGGGAAGGAGCAGTGGTGTGCCCGGCCGGAGGTGAACGGGCTTGGTGCCATTGAGTGGGGTGTTTAGCATTCAGATGCCTGCGCATACTGGTGGTAGTTAAGCTAGTAGTGGTGGAACCCCTGCTGATCCTGGTTTGGCAAAGGTTGCACACCACAGTCCGTCGGTCATCCGGTGTTTCTTTGAAGAACCTCCAGACTTCTGAAAATCTAGCCCTCGCCACGGGAGCTTGACTACGGGCAACCAGCTCCGGCCCTGCCTCTCCGTCTGGCCCCACCACTGCCTCTTCCAACCTGTTCTGCTATAGGACTCGCCTCCGTCTCAGAAGCACTGTCTTCACCCGGCCTATCAACCCAGCTTGTGTCTGTCACCTCATCATCCTCCGATCCCTCAGTCTGCTCCCCCCTCGGACTTCCTGCCCTGACAACAACTTCACCACTGTCTGACAACCGTGTCTCCTCATCGTCCGACACCTCTTTACACACTTCTTCCACTATGTGAATAATGTCATCATCACCCACAGACTGCGACTGGTGGAAAACCTGGGCATCGGAAAATAGCTCAGCAGCAGCAGGACAAGTGGTTTGTGACTGTGGGAAGGGTCCAGAAAACAGTTCCTCAGAGTATGCTGGTTCAAATGCAAAATTTTGGTGGGAGGGGGCAGACTGGGGGGAAGGAGGCTGAGGTGGAGGAGCTGGAGGAGTGCCGATTTCGGTGACATGGGTGGACTGCGTGGAAGACTGACTGGTGGACAAATGGCTAGAAGCATTGTCCGCAATCCACTACATCACCTCTTCGCACTGTTCTGGCCTCAACAGTGCTCTACCACGAGTCCCAGTAACTTGAGACATGATGAACCTAGGGAGTGTACCTCTGCGGCGTTCCCCTGCTCCCCCATCAGCAGGTGGTGTCTCACCCCGCCCAGGACCACGGCCTCTGACCCCTGCAGTAGTTGGACGCCCACGTCCACGCCTCGTCCTCTACCCCTAGCCCTCGGGTTAAACATTTTCCAAATTAAAGTGTAAACTTGAAAAAAAAAAAAAAATTGTGTTTATTTTTTTATTTTTTTTAACAAAACGATGCTATCCTATTGCTATGGCTAGTTTCTAACCTACACTGACAGCACACAACTGGATTTTGTGCTTTGCAAGATGAGTTTAAGCTATAAAATGAAATAAAGGTAAAAAAAAAAAAAAAATCAGCAGACTCTGCCTAATTCTACTCAAACCCCTAATAAATTGTCCCACTTCGGTGTTTGAGGTGGATATGCGTGTCACTAAGAGCTAAACACAACGGTCGCAGGTCTCCCAGCAAATTCCTCACAGTATGGTACTAGCTGCACTACTAGTGCCAGCAAGCCCAGCCACAAGCAAACAAAAAAAAGGAAAATATAACGCTATTGTAGGCCTAAGTAAGCCGTTGGGGTTCTCCTATGGCTATTTTGTAGCCTACAATGAGAGCACACTGCTTTGCAAGATGAGTTTGAGCTATAAAATGAAATACAGCTAAAAAAAAAAAAAAATCAGCAGACTGCCTAATTCTACTCAAACCCCTAATAAATTGTCCCACTTTGGTGTTTGAGGTGGATATGTGTGTCACTAAGAGCTAAACACAACGGTAGCATGTCCCCCTGCAAATTCCTCACAATATGGTACTAGCTGCACTACTAGTGCCAGCAAGCCCAGCCACAAGCAAATTAAAAAAAAAAATGTATAACGTTATTGTAGCCCTAAGAAGGGCTGTTGGGTTCTTGTAGAATCACTCCTGCCTAACACTATTCTAATAGAACACCCTAACGCTTTCCCTGACCAGCAGCAGCTCTCTCCCTAGCGGCATCCAGACACAGAATGATCCGAGCAGCGCAGGCAGGGGCTAGTCTATTCCAGGGTCACCTGATCTGGCCAGCCAACCACTGCTATCGACGTGTAAGGGTACCACGTCATGCTGGGTGGAGTGCAGAGTCTCTTGGCTTGTGATTGGCTCTGTTTCTGGCCGCCAAAAAGCAAAACGGCGGGAGATGCCATTTTCTCGAGCGGGCGAAGTATTCGTCCGAGCAACGAGCAGTTTCGAGTACGCTAATGCTCGAACGAGCATCAAGCTCGGACGAGTATGTTCGCTCATCTCTAACAATAACGCTTAATTTGATAACTCTTACAGCTGTTTCTTGTAGCCTAGGGCTAAAGAACAGTACATTACCAATTACCGGTGGTCCGTTTGTAAGTAGGGGTTGTCTGTAAGTCGGGTATTCTTAAGTAGGGGATCGCCTGTATTTTATTCTCTGCTAAATTCCATTTTCCCATAAAGATAGGCCATTAAGATCACTGAGGTATCAGATTGCATAGAAGTTCTATGGGGAGGTGGCACAGTGAGTCACAGCTGCTAGATATCCTTCCAGGTAGAGATTTAGAGGGGAACGCTGACGGAAAATGAAGATTTTGATAATGATCGAATAGACTGGACTGCAGTGGACTACAGTTTACAGCTGCCTGGTCAAGGCAAATATTGGAGTTTTATAACAACCAGAGAACTACCAGCTGGGGACCCTCACTCTACATGGCGACCTCCAATTATAAATTCTGGCAATTATGTTCCCTGTTTAGCTGGTGATAATGCAGAAGGCAGATAATGGTGTTTGCTATTTTTATCATCGTGCAGGCTCACCAGCGTGGTTCCAAGCACAAGTCGTATTTTAATCAATACTTTTCATGACCTGCACAGACATTTTAATAGAAAAAATAGCGTTTGAGTGGAGAAGTGTTCATTAAAATTTACAATCCAGAGTGATTAATATTTAACAGATGAAGTTTTATTTTCCTGGAAAATGAGGATTTGCAGAACCTTACATTACATTCAAATATGAAAGTGCTTGTCTCCTATCCACATTTAAGAGGCATTCAGGCATGGAAATATCGGATTGTTCAATAACCATATTGATTCATGTGTATTTTATAGACTCCATTTTTATTGCTTTGCCACCACAATTAATGTGCAGAGCCTGTAAGAAATGAAGATGGAATCCCAAAGCATGTGAGCAAATAGAGATATCAATGTGTAATGTAGAATATTGACATGAAAAAAGGGCCAAGTTTTCATGTTTGCTTATTTTCTAGGTAACAATTTGTACTTCTTACTTCAAATGACACATCCCCTTTCTTTGGGTCACTATGGCCATGGAGCTACCAAATTTATATAGATTTTATGTTTTAATTAAAAAGAAATTTGCCGTACCCGCATATTCTCACCATTATTTCATAAGTTTTTCATACTTTAGTGTACAGAGCTGTGTAAAGATGACCACATGTTTTCATTGATATTATTTTAGGGACTGTACATCCTCAGAGCAGTTCCCGGCTGCTAAAGCAATGGATCAAAGCCACCCCACCATTAACACCAGGGGGGTTGGGAAATTTAAAGAATGGGGTTGTGGGAAGGAGTGATGATTAAAGGCAATATGGTGGCACAGATGTGTTGGACCAACAAAACACACGCAACTTTAAGGGGCCTCAGAGAAGAGAGGGAACACCCAATTGGAGAAGATAAGGGGGCTTCTAAATTTGGGATCTCCAAAAGTCCTAATCCTCTCCTGAGTGCACCATTTGATTGCAGACTGATACTTGAGCACTTAATTTGATTCTATAAGACAGTTTTTCTATGGAAGTTGGGAGATCAAATGAGCCAAAAACACACAATTGCCTAAATGTCAAGGTTAACGTCATTGGTCGTAAGCTGGCACCTGGTGTTAATTATCTACCAAACCCTATTTAGCTAGCAACCTACCTTTCCAGTTTGCACTGCACTTGCAAAAATGCTGTGCCGTTCAAAAGTTACTGAAACCCTCTGGCAACTGGTTGTCCAGATGGAGGCCCAAAGGCCTAAGGGGTGCACTGCAGCACTGGACAGGGTATGGATCTGTCAGATCCTACAGTGACATGACTTTTGAGAGCATTTGGACTTAAAGCCCACTCTGCATTGATCAAACCTCTCATTAGCAGGAATAATCAAAAGGCTAGATTCCCTTTTGCTCAGGAGCATATTGTGTGGACAGAGCAGAAATGGTCCACAGTTCATTTTTGTGATGAAAGCAGGGTTATTTATTTGGATCTAAAAGGAAATATGTTGACAAACTGCCAAAGACTGAACCCAAAGTGTGTAAAGAAGTCAGTGAAAGGTGGTGGAGTTAGTGCCACAGTTTAGGGAAAGTTTTCTGCAGCAGGAGTTGGAGCTCTCATACAGCTACATAGCAAAGTGAATGTAAATGCAAAGTGAATGCAAACATTTTCTTCAACAACCTTCTTTTCTTCCTTTGCTGTCACACAGCAAAATGGGTAAAACAGATCCTTGAAAACAATGAAAAAATTAAATGGCAAGCCCAGAGTCCTGAACAAACCCAAAAGAAAACCTCTGAAAAATCCTTGGTGACAAAGTCATGGCAAAGAGACCCACAACAGTGACAGAACTGTGGAAGAGCCTAAAAGAAAAGTGGACCAAAATCCCAGCGGATAAGTGTGACTCTGACTCTGTTCTGAAGTCATTCAAAGCAAAGTCCTGCACACTTCCTACTGACTGTTATAACCTTCAGAAAATGTAATTATAATTCTCTGTGCTACATTCATTGTTGTTCTCTAATCATAATCACATTTTTTTCATAATAAATGTATGTTGAGATACTATGGTTTTTTTCACTGTTCTGGTGGCATGGTGTACCTCTTAAAAATCAAAGGATCATACATTGTTCTATCATTTTGATATACAGCGTACATCAAAGAACATCTACATTTAAATTTAAGGATTTCAGATCACCACTGATATCTACAAATACCCACATCTATGAACCTCTTGCCTAAAACCTCTCGCCCTTGTGTCTTTTCACCTAGTTGCCTGCTCTACAGCAGGAATGTTTTATATCTTGGAGAGATTTTCTGGTTTGGCCTTAATCCAAAGTCATGTCACAAGGCTTCATGAAAGTCAATCATTAAGTTTTAGGGAGTTACCTTTGTAAATAAGTTGTTAGAAGCACAGTTTTTCTTTCTCCAGATAGACAAATTTATTTGCATATTATTTCCCAGGATTCTAAGTGGAACATTCTTATGGTTAGTATCAGAATTATATCATAAGTACCACATATAATACAATTCAGCAAGCAAATTATTTACTAAAAACCCTGGAAGTGACAAGCGATCTTTAACTTTCAGTTACTTTTTTTTTTATATCTCAATTGCTCATTAATAAACCATTGCAGCAGAGTTGCCCGGGGCCTGGAAGGAAATACTACATGATATAAGAAAATGGAAGAAACACAATAAGAAAACATTAGAGTAGATTAAAAGACATTTTTCATAGAAACTGAAATGGACGATTATGTTCAATTTTAAATAACATTTAAAAGTTACACTTCGGAGGAACTTCCTCAACTTCTCCTCCATGAAATGTTTAATATGTGTCTCTATCTGTGATAATGAAATCCCTGGTGTTAAGTTTGCTTTGCTTCTAGCCACTAAACCCCCATCCATAGGAGCTCTAATAAAGGACTATCAAACTGTAATAGTGTAGAAGAGGTATTAAAAAAATCCATCTTTATCTCCTCCAATTACACCATTGAACAGAAGAGGAGCAAAGAGTAATAATCCAGAAATCCTCCTTCACTATAATACCACAGTTATCTAGTTATAGATGGGAAGGTGAATAATTGCACAGTACTGTGTATTGGACAAGTGCAGAAAAATATCAAATCATAAGCTTTTATCCTTGAAGTGTACTGCTCATCCAGTATGTGACCATAGATGAGGATAATTCTAATAAAATGAGCATTAATCATTAAAAATCCAATCATACAAATATGTCCAAAATTAAAGGGAATTTGTCTTTGTGTATTAGATCTGCAATCAGCATGTAAAAACATGAGGAAGGAGCTGACAGATTGATATATAGTGCCACTTTTATCAGGGCTTGTACACCGTTTTTTTTCCCATTGCACCACCTCCATGCCAACATGTCTGTTCAGGCTCAGGCTATGGCGCAATTCGAGACCAAGCCGGATCGGACATTGAACTGCCCCCTGGGGCATCGCTGACGGCCACTGGGATTTATCAGAATGTCATAGACTCCAGATACCTCCAATAACAGGGCAACATCAGCCAGCATATTATAAATGTGCCCCATAGTGTTGTGGAAAAGGAAATTGCAGAATTTTCCTTCCATTGATTCTTGGACTTTTTAGTCTCAGTAGTCCAGTGGGGGGTCCAAATAAATGTTTACTAGCCAACTCAGTAACCATTGGTAGCACTGCCTATTGGATTTTCACGCCCAAAATGAGCAGTGGGTTACATAAAAAAATTACAAGCTTCATTAAACATCCTGGATAATAATATACAGTCTGTATACTATGTTAGATCAATCTGTTCAGCTCCTTCTGCTATATAACATGCTGCTTACAGATAAGACACATTGTACGATCTGCTCTGCCCATTTTGCTATTTAACATGTTGCCTGCACTTAACTCTATGTAAAATGTGAGAGATTTATCAAGCTGCGCCTGCATTAGAATTCTGCAGCAATGGGGGACATGTATTATCATATCTGCCCCTAAAAAATGGCAGGATCTTTCTTTTTTTAGGCACAGAATTGTTGCGGACGATTTATAATGAGTTTGCGCTAAAAAGAACAGATTTTTCCGACTATCCCGACTCCTCCGTCTTTTTTTGGCGCAGGTGGGCTTAGCCTAAATTTTCCACATTATCCGTTACATTTATGTGTATTTTGTTGGCATTTTTAGGTGCAATTTTCGGCGCACAATAGACCAGGAAAAAAATGGTCAGAGATCAAAAGTAAGGCGCAGTCCATGTAAGATTTTGGGGCACATCTCATTGATGTCGGCATTTTTATGGCGCACGACTGATTATTACCGTCTACCAATTATTTACTTACAGCCGTGCGCCACTTTAATACATTGGGCTGTGCATTCCGGAGATTGATCTTCGATGCCGACAGTCGTGCTTGCGCCAGAATTAGTAAATCCCCCCCCAATGTGTCTCAAAAAAACTGTCTGAAATGTGCCCATTTATTTAAGGGTTTTACAACACATTTAGTTACTTTTCTGACTTGTGCAGAAAAGGGCAGGGCTTCCAAAAAGGGGGATATGGCTTCACGAGAGAAAAGTCTAAAGAGGAATCCATTTGGTGTATTGAACTAGACCAACTAATTGATGTTGCACAGTACAAATCAACAGTCTTAAACAATTCCAGATTTATCATTCAAGATCAGATACAATGATAAATGTGGCACAGTAAAATGTGGAACACATTCATAAATCTCCCCAATCTGCTCAGCTCCTCCTGCATTTTTTTCCTATTTTTGAGACCCCCCACTGTACTTTGAACTGGCATACTACAGTATGGCAGTAAATGGGGATTTTACACTTGATCTATTACAATGTGCCACTGGCACATTGTAACATCTACGAAAATGACACAGCCTTTGGTCTAATAAAGACTCTTGCGGCTTTGCCGGCAGCAATCAAAGGGTTAACACCCCAATTGGTGCCAGCATCATGTATAGATACGTCATACGTTCCTAATAGGTAGATTCACTATATGATATTGTGAATATTGCGTGTGGAGTAAAGAAACAGACTGCAGATCTTTCTACCAGGACTCTCCCTCTGTGTTTGTTACACAGCTCTGAGAAGTGAGTGTTAACCCTTTCTGCTTTCTCCCTGGCTGTGGTATGGTATTTTCATTATTTGTAAACATCAAGTTGAAAATGGAGGGGTTAATGCACACTTCTTACAGCTGTGTAAATGAACACAGGATATTAGATGTAATCTGGTAGTCAACCTCAATGTACTGACTGGAATACAAGAGGGAGCATTGCAAACAGTTTTTTTTACAAACAAAGTAAATCAGTTGAAGTAGGTGGGTAAAATTTAATTCTTACCTCTTATTCCAATTAATTTAATCGCCTTCTATTTGTTCTTCTATGAGCAGTGCACATACACTGTACCGTTCCCTGTGTCTGTTCCCAAAATCTAATCAGCAAAATTAAACATTTAGTGCAGAGCAAAAGAAGAATTTACTGTAGAGTTGATTGTTCGTCCTTTATACTTGTTTTGTTTTTGGATTTCAGCATCATGGATCTTTATGAATTTGAAGCCTGTGATTCATATGGTCTCCAGCCCCACGATGAGCTGTATTGACCACATTTCGAATATTGGCAGGTACTACAGCTTCCAACAATCAGCTGTTATCTGTGCAGAAGTACGAAGTTTAATTTCCCAGCATGCTCTTCTCTTTCCAATAAATGGGGTGCTCTCTAAATTTGTGAAATTTGATACACTGCTTCTTTGGTATTTAATGTGCATTTAATGTAATTTTAAGTTTACAAGTGTAAGGAAGAAAAAATGCGTCACAGCTCTGGGTCACATGAAAGGTCACATTAGTGCTGATTCCCAAACCTTTTCTTAATTAGATTCTTCACAAGAAATAAATGCGGTGAATAAATGTTGTGTTAATCTTTATTACTGCTGGAGGCCTTCAGTGCATGGCGGAAGAATTTTCTGATGTGACCTCTAGATTAAAGCTATTACTGGTTCATCTACAAAATGTTTTCTAAGAGCTGCTATGGAGTTACTCGCTTCACACAATTAATTTACTATCCTTAGTGCTAGTAGAACTTTATACTTTATTTTTGTTAAGTTTCTTGGATCAGTTCTCAAAGAGCATTTATTGGGGCCTCTACAGGATTATTAAAGGGGTTGTCAGATCAAGTTCTCTCTCTTGGGAACAGAGTGGCTTTATTGATTTGTTGATTCTAGATATGAGCGAACACACTCGTCGAAGCTTGATGTTCGAGCATTAGCGTACTCGAAACTGCTCGTTGCTCAGACAAATATTTCGCCAGTTCGAGAAAATGGTATCTCCCGCCGTTTTGATTTTTGGCGGCCAGAAACAGAGCCAATCACAAGCCAGGAGACTCTGCACTCCACCCAGCATGACGTGGTACACTTACACGTCGATAGCAGTAGTTGGCTGGCCTGATCAGGTGACCCTGGAATAGACTAGCCCCTGCCCGCACTGCTCGGATCATTCTGTGTCTGGATGCCGTTAGGGAGAGAGCTGCTGCTGGTCAGGGATAGCGTTAGGGTGTTCTATTAGATTAGTGTTAGGCAGGAGTGATTCTACAAGAACCCAACAGCCCTTGTTAGGGCTACAATAGCGTTATATTTTATTTTTTTTAATTTGCTTGTGGCTGGGCTTGCTGGCACTAGTAGTGCAGCTAGTACCATATTGTGACGAATTTGCAGGGAGACTTGGGAACGTTCTATTTAGCTCTAAGTGACACACATATCCATCTCAAACACCTAAGTGGGACAATTTATTAGGGGTTTGATTGAATTAGGCACAGTCTGCCTATTTTTTATTTTTTTTTCAAAACTTAAAGTGACAGGCACACCACAAAATCCATTTGTGTGCTGTCAGTGTAGGTTAGAAACTAGGCATACAAGAACCCAACCGGCTTTCTTAGGGCTACAATAGCATTATATATATATATATATATATATATATATATATATATATATATATTGTTGATTTGCTTGTGGCTGGCCTTGCTGGCACTAGTAATGCAGCTAGTACCATATTGACGAATTTGCAGGGAGACTTGCGAATGTTGTATTTAGCTCTTAGTGACACACATATCCATCTCAAACACCTAAGTTGGACAATTTATTAGGGGTTTCAATGAATTAGGCACAGTCTGCTTTTTCTTTTCTTGTTTTTTTTTTCAAAACTAAAAGTCATCAGGCACAGCACAAAATCCTGTTGTGTGCTGTCAGTGTAGGTTAGAAACTAACCAAAGCAATAGGATAGCATCGTTTTGTTAAAAAAACAAAAACACAAAAAAAACACAAGGATGATGAGGTGACAGACCCAAGCTGGGTTGAGAGGCCGGGTGAACACAGTGCTTCTGAGACAGAGGCGAGTCCTCGACAAGAACAGGTTGGAAGAGACAGTGGTGGGGCTAGACGGAGAGGCAGGGCCAGATCTGGTGCATCAGCGCCAAATGTTTCACGTAGTGAAGCTCCCGTGGCGAGGGCTAGATATTCAGAAGTCTGGAGGTTCTTTAAAGAAACATCGGATGACCGACGGACTGTGGTGTGCAACCTGTGCCACACCAGGATCAGCAGGGGTTCCACCACTACTAGCTTAACCACCACCAGTATGCGCAGGCATATAAATGCTAAACACCCCACTTAATGGAACCAAGGCCGTTCACCTCCGGCTGGGCACACCACTGCTCCTTCCCCTGTGTCATCTGCTGCCCCTGCTAGTCAGCCCCCTGCCCAGGACCCCGGCCCAAACACCTCCCATGCGAAAACCACACCTTTGCCTTTCACGGCGCAGGCTGATCTGTGGCTGGCACCGCTGAACCTGAAACCAGGCATGGTTGTGTGTGACAACGGCCGTAACCTGGTGGCGGCTCTGCAACTCGGCAGACTGACACATGTGCCATGCCTGGCCCATGTGTTAAATCTCATAGTTCAGCATTTCCTCAAGACATACCCCAATCTGTCTGGTTTGCTCACGAAGGTGCGCCGCATCTGTGCGCATTTCAGGAAGTCCAGCACAGATGCTGCCACTCTCAGGGCAGCGCAGCGCCGCCTCCAACTGCCCGCTCACCGACTGTTGTGCGACGTGCCCATGAGGTGGAATTCAACATTAACCATGTTATCCAGAGTTTACCAGGAGCGCAGAGCGATTGTAGACTGCCAGATGTCAACTTCCACCAGAACTGGTAGTCAGGTCAGTCAGCTTCCTCAAGTCTACAATGAGGAGTGGACGTGGATGTCTGATATCTGTCAGGTGCTGAGTAGAGATGAGTGAACATACTCGTCCGAGCTTGATGCTCGTTCGAGCATTAGCGTACTCGAAACTGCTCGTTGCTCGGACGAATACTTCGCCCGCTCGAGAAAATGGCATCTCCCGCCGTTTTGCTTTTTGGCGGCCAGAAACAGAGCCAATCACAAGCCAAGAGACTCTGCACTCCACCCAGCATGACGTGGTACCCTTACATGTCGATAGCAGTGGTTGGCTGGCCAGATCAGGTGACCCTGGAATAGACTAGCCCCTGCCTGCGCTGCTCGGATCATTCTGTGTCTGGATGCTGCTAGGGAGAGAGCTGCTGCTGGTCAGGGAAAGCGTTAGGGTGTTCTATTAGAATAGTGTTAGGCAGGAGTGATTCTACAAGAACCCAACAGCCCTTCTTAGGGCTACAATAACGTTATACTTTTTTTTATTTTCTTGTGGCTGGGCTTGCTGGCACTAGTAGTGCACCTAGTACCATATTGTGAGGAATTTGCAGGGGGATTTGCTACCGTTGTGTTTAGCTCTTAGTGACACGCATATCCACCTCAAACACCAAAGTGGGATAATTTATTAGGGGTTTGAGTAGAATTAGGCAGAGTCTGCTGTTTTTTTTTTTTTTTTAGCTGTATTTCATTTTATAGCTCAAACTCCTCTTGCAAAGCAGTGTGCTCTCATTGTAGGCTACAAAATAGCCATAGGAGAACCCCAACGGCTTACTTAGGCCTACAATAGCGTTATATTTCCCTTTTTTTTGTTTGCTTGTGGCTGGCCTTGCTGGCACTAGTAGTGCAGCTAGTACCGTACTGTGAAGAATTTGCTGGGAGACCTGCGACCGTTGTGTTTAGCTCTTAGTGACACGCATATCCACCTCCAACACCGAAGTGGGACAATTTATTAGGGGTTTGAGTAGAATTAGGCAGAGTCTGCTGATTTTTTTTTTTTTAGCTGTATTTCATTTTATAGCTCAAACTCCTCTTGCAAAGCAGTGTGCTCTCATTGTAGGCTACAAAATAGCCATAGGAGAACCCCAATGGCTTACTTAGGCCTACAATAGCGTTATATTTCCCTTTTTTTTGTTTGCTTGTGGCTGGCCTTGCTGGCACTAGTAGTGCAGCTAGTACCATACTGTGAGGAATTTGCTGGGAGACCTGCGACCGTTGTGTTTAGCTCTTAGTGACACGCATATCCACCTCCAACACCGAAGTGGGACAATTTATTAGGGGTTTGAGTAGAATTAGGCAGAGTCTGCTGATTTTTTTTTTTTTTTACCTTTATTTCATTTTATAGCTCAAACTCACCTTGCAAATCACAAAATCCAGTTGTGTGCTGTCAGTGTAGGTTAGAAACTAGCCATAGCAATAGGATAGCATCGTTTTGTTAAAAAAAAATAAAAAACCAAAAAAAAATAAACACAAAAATTTTTTTTTTTCAAGTTTACACTTTAATTTGGAAAATGTTTAACCCGAGGCCTAGGGGTAGAGGACGAGGGCGTGGACGTGGGCGTCCAACTGCTGCAGGGGTCAAAGGCCGTGGTCCTGGGCGGGGTGAGACACCACCTGCTGATGGGGAAGCAGGGGAACGCCGCAGAGGTACACTCCCTAGGTTCATCATGTCTCAAGTTACTGGGACTCGTGGTAGAGCACTGTTGAGGCCAGAACAGTGCGAAGAGGTGATGTCGTGGATTGCGGACAATGCTTCTAGCCATTTGTCCACCAGTCTTCCACGCAGTCCACCCATGTCACCGAAATCGGCACTCCTCCACCTCAGCCTCCTTCCCCCCAGTCTGCCCCCTCCCACCAAAATTTGGCATTTGAACCGGCATACTCTGAGGAACTGTTTTCTGGACCCTTCCTACAGTCACAAACCACTTGTCCTGCTGCTGCTGAGCTATTTTCCGATGCCCAGGTTTTCCACCAGTCGCAGTCTGTGGGTGATGATGACATTATTCACGTAGTGGAAGAAGTGTGTAAAGAGGTGTCGGACGATGAGGAGACACGGTTGTCAGACAGTGGTGAAGTTGTTGTCAGGGCAGGAAGTCCGAGGGGGGAGCAGACTGAGGGATCGGAGGATGATGAGGTGACAGACCCAAGCTGGGTTGATAGGCCGGGTGAACACAGTGCTTCTGAGACGGAGGCGAGTCCTATAGCAGAACAGGTTGGAAGAGGCAGTGGTGGGGCCAGACGGAGAGGCAGGGCCAGAGCTGGTGCATCAGCGCCAAATGTTGCCCGTAGTCAAGCTCCCGTGGCGAGGGCTAGATTTTCAGAAGTCTGGAGGTTCTTTAAAGAAACACCGGATGACCGACGGACTGTGGTGTGCAACCTTTGCCAAACCAGGATCAGCAGGGGTTCCACCACTACTAGCTTAACTACCACCAGTATGCTCAGGCATCTGAATGCTAAACACCCTACTCAATGGCACCAAGCCCGTTCACCTCCGGCCGGGCACACCACTGCTCCTTCCCCTGTGTCATCTGCTAGTCAGCCCCCTGCCCAGGACCCCGGCCCAAACACCTCCCGTGCGAAAACCCCATCTTCGCCTCCACGATCCTCCACAGCATCCACCAGCGTTCAGCTCTCCATACCCCAGACGCTGGAGCGCAAAAGGAGGTATAGCGCAACCCACCCACACGCCCAAGCCCTCAACGTCCACATCTCCAAGTTGCTTAGCCTGGAGATGCTGCCCTATAGGCTGGTAGAGACCGAGGCCTTTCGAAACCTCATGGCGGCGGCCGCCCCTCGGTATTCGGTCCCCAGCCGCCACTACTTTTCCCGATGTGCCGTCCCAGCCCTGCACAAGCACGTGTCAGAGAACATCCTCCGTGCCCTGACCAACGCCGTTTCTGACAAGGTCCACCTGACCACGGACACATGGACGAGTGCTGCCGGGCAGGGCCACTATATGTCGCTGACGGCACATTGGGTTAACTTGGTGGAGGCTGGGACCGAGTCTGACCCTGGGGCTGGTCATATACTGCCGACGCCGAGGATTGCGGGGCCTACCTCGGTCCAGGTCTCAAAGGCCTTCTATGTCTCCTCCTCCTCCCACCCCTCCTCCACCTCCTCCTCTGAATTACCATCCGTGGGCATGGCGCCATCAGTCGGTAGCTCTAGGCACAGCAGCAGTGCCATCGCTAAGCGACAGCAGGCGGTGCTCAAACTGCTGAGCCTAGGCGATAAAAGGCACACCGCCCAAGAGTTATTACAGGGCATCACGGCGCAGACTGATCTGTGGCTGGCACCACTGAACCTGAAGCCAGGCATGGTTGTGTGAGACAACGGTCGTAACCTGGTGGCAGCTCTGCAACTCGGCAGACTGACACATGTGCCATGCCTGGCCCATGTGTTAAATCTCATAGTTCAGCGTTTCCTCAAGACATACCCCAATCTGTCTGATTTGCTCACGAAGGTGCGCATTTCAGGAAGTCCAGCACAGATGCTGCCACTCTCAGGGCAGCGCAGCGCCGCCTCCAACTGCCCGCTCACCGACTGTTGTGCGACGTGCCCACGAGGTGTAATTCAACACTGACCATGTTATCCAGAGTTTACCAGCAGCGCAGAGCGATTGTAGACTGCCAGATGTCAACTTGCACCAGAACTGGTAGTCAGGTCAGTCAGCTTCCTCAAGTCTACAATGAGGAGTGGACGTGGATGTCTGATATCTGTCAGGTGCTGAGTAGAGATGAGCGAACATACTCGTCCGAGCTTGATGCTCGTTCGAGCATTAGCGTACTCGAAACTGCTCGTTGCTCGGACGAATACTTCGCCCGCTCGAGAAAATGGCATCTCCCGCCGTTTTGCTTTTTGGCGGCCAGAAACAGAGCCAATCACAAGCCAAGAGACTCTGCACTCCACCCAGCATGACGTGGTACCCTTACATGTCGATAGCAGTGGTTGGCTGGCCAGATCAGGTGACCCTGGAATAGACTAGCCCCTGCCTGCGCTGCTCGGATCATTCTGTGTCTGGATGCTGCTAGGGAGAGAGCTGCTGCTGGTCAGGGAAAGCGTTAGGGTGTTCTATTAGAATAGTGTTAGGCAGGAGTGATTCTACAAGAACCCAACAGCCCTTCTTAGGGCTACAATAACGTTATACTTTTTTTTATTTTCTTGTGGCTGGGCTTGCTGGCACTAGTAGTGCAGCTAGTACCATATTGTGAGGAATTTGCAGGGGGATTTGCTACCGTTGTGTTTAGCTCTTAGTGACACGCATATCCACCTCAAACACCAAAGTGGGACAATTTATTAGGGGTTTGAGTAGAATTAGGCAGAGTCTGCTGTTTTTTTTTTTTTTTAGCTGTATTTCATTTTATAGCTCAAACTCCTCTTGCAAAGCAGTGTGCTCTCATTGTAGGCTACAAAATAGCCATAGGAGAACCCCAACGGCTTACTTAGGCCTACAATAGCGTTATATTTCCCTTTTTTTTGTTTGCTTGTGGCTGGCCTTGCTGGCACTAGTAGTGCAGCTAGTACCGTACTGTGAGGAATTTGCTGGGAGACCTGCGACCGTTGTGTTTAGCTCTTAGTGACACGCATATCCACCTCCAACACCGAAGTGGGACAATTTATTAGGGGTTTGAGTAGAATTAGGCAGAGTCTGCTGATTTTTTTTTTTTTTTAGCTGTATTTCATTTTATAGCTCAAACTCCTCTTGCAAAGCAGTGTGCTCTCATTGTAGGCTACAAAATAGCCATAGGAGAACCCCAACGGCTTACTTAGGCCTACAATAGCGTTATATTTCCCTTTTTTTTGTTTGCTTGTGGCTGGCCTTGCTGGCACTAGTAGTGCAGCTAGTACCATACTGTGAGGAATTTGCTGGGAGACCTGCGACCGTTGTGTTTAGCTCTTAGTGACACGCATATCCACCTCCAACACCGAAGTGGGACAATTTATTAGGGGTTTGAGTAGAATTAGGCAGAGTCTGCTGATTTTTTTTTTTTTTACCTTTATTTCATTTTATAGCTCAAACTCATCTTGCAAAGCACAAAATCCAGTTGTGTGCTGTCAGTGTAGGTTAGAAACTAGCCATAGCAATAGGATAGCATCGTTTTGTTAAAAAAAATAAAAAACCAAAAAAAAATAAACACAAAATTTTTTTGCTTTCAAGTTTACACTTTAATTTGGAAAATGTTTAACCCGAGGCCTAGTGGTAGAGGACGAGGGCGTGGACGTGGGCGTCCAACTGCTGCAGGGGTCAAAGGCCGTGGTCCTGGGCGGGGTGAGACACCACCTGCTGATGGGGAAGCAGGGGAACGCCGCAGAGGTACACTCCCTAGGTTCATCATGTCTCAAGTTACTGGGACTCGTGGTAGAGCACTGTTGAGGCCAGAACAGTGCGAAGAGGTGATGTCGTGGATTGCGGACAATGCTTCTAGCCATTTGTCCACCAGTCAGTCTTCCACGCAGTCCACCCATGTCACCGAAATCGGCACTCCTCCACCTCAGCCTCCTTCCCCCCAGTCTGCCCCCTCCCACCAAAATTTGGCATTTGAACCGGCATACTCTGAGGAACTGTTTTCTGGACCCTTCTCACAGTCACAAACCACTTGTCCTGCTGCTGCTGAGCTATTTTCCGATGCCCAGGTTTTCCACCAGTCGCAGTCTGTGGGTGATGATGACATTATTCACGTAGTGGAAGAAGTGTGTAAAGAGGTGTCGGACGATGAGGAGACACGGTTGTCAGACAGTGGTGAAGTTGTTGTCAGGGCAGGAAGTCCGAGGGGGGAGCAGACTGAGGGATCGGAGGATGATGAGGTGACAGACCCAAGCTGGGTTGATAGGCCGGGTGAACACAGTGCTTCTGAGACGGAGGCGAGTCCTATAGCAGAACAGGTTGGAAGAGGCAGTGGTGGGGCCAGATGGAGAGGCAGGGCCAGAGCTGGTGCATCAGCGCCAAATGTTGCCCGTAGTCAAGCTCCCGTGGCGAGGGCTAGATTTTCAGAAGTCTGGAGGTTCTTTAAAGAAACACCGGATGACCGACGGACTGTGGTGTGCAACCTTTGCCAAACCAGGATCAGCAGGGGTTCCACCACTACTAGCTTAACTACCACCAGTATGCGCAGGCATCTGAATGCTAAACACCCTACTCAATGGCACCAAGCCCGTTCACCTCCGGCCGGGCACACCACTGCTCCTTCCCCTGTGTCATCTGCTAGTCAGCCCCCTGCCCAGGACCCCGGCCCAAACACCTCCCGTGCGAAAACCCCATCTTCGCCTCCACGATCCTCCACAGCATCCACCAGCGTTCAACTCTCCATACCCCAGACGCTGGAGCGCAAAAGGAGGTATAGCGCAACCCACCCACACGCCCAAGCCCTCAACGTCCACATCTCCAAGTTGCTTAGCCTGGAGATGCTGCCCTATAGGCTGGTAGAGACCGAGGCCTTTCGAAACCTCATGGCGGCGGCCGCCCCTCGGTATTCGGTCCCCAGCCGCCACTACTTTTCCCGATGTGCCGTCCCAGCCCTGCACAAGCACATGTCAGAGAACATCCTCCGTGCCCTGACCAACGCCGTTTCTGACAAGGTCCACCTGACCACGGACACGTGGACGAGTGCTGCCGGGCAGGGCCACTATATGTCGCTGACGGCACATTGGGTTAACTTGGTGGAGGCTGGGACCGAGTCTGACCCTGGGGCTGGTCATATACTGCCGACGCCGAGGATTGCGGGGCCTACCTCGGTCCAGGTCTCAAAGGCCTTCTATGTCTCCTCCTCCTCCCACCCCTCCTCCACCTCCTCCTCTGAATTACCATCCGTGGGCATGGCGCCATCAGTCGGTAGCTCTAGGCACAGCAGCAGTGCCATCGCTAAGCGACAGCAGGCGGTGCTCAAACTGCTGAGCCTAGGCGATAAAAGGCACACCGCCCAAGAGTTATTACAGGGCATCACGGCGCAGACTGATCTGTGGCTGGCACCGCTGAACCTGAAGCCAGGCATGGTTGTGTGAGACAACGGTCGTAACCTGGTGGCAGCTCTGCAACTCGGCAGACTGACACATGTGCCATGCCTGGCCCATGTGTTAAATCTCATAGTTCAGCGTTTCCTCAAGACATACCCCAATCTGTCTGATTTGCTCACGAAGGTGCGCATTTCAGGAAGTCCAGCACAGATGCTGCCACTCTCAGGGCAGCGCAGCGCAGCGCCGCCTCCAACTGCCCGCTCACCGACTGTTGTGCGACGTGCCCACGAGGTGTAATTCAACACTGACCATGTTATCCAGAGTTTACCAGCAGCGCAGAGCGATTGTAGACTGCCAGATGTCAACTTGCACCAGAACTGGTAGTCAGGTCAGTCAGCTTCCTCAAGTCTACAATGAGGAGTGGACGTGGATGTCTGATATCTGTCAGGTGCTGAGTAACTTTGAGGAGTCAACACAGATGGTCAGTGGTGATGTCGCCATCATCAGCCTCACCATCCCGCTGCTTGGCCTGTTGAAAAACTCTCTGGTCAGCATGAAGTCGGAAGCTTTGCGCTCGTCACAAGAGACGGGGGAAGAAGATTCCCTTGTTGATAGCCAAAGCACCCTTAGGTCGTTTCTCAGCTCATATCGGAGGAGGTGGAGGAGGATGAGGAGGAAGAGGAGGAGAATGTTGGCGAGACAGAAGAGGGGACCATTGTTCAGTCCTTCACTGTTCAGCGTGTATGGGCAGAAGAAGAGGAGTTGGAGGAGTTGGAGGAGGAGGAAATGGACAGTCAGGCCAGTGAGGGGAGTGAATTCTTGCGCGTTGGGACTCTGGCGCATATGGCAGATTTCATGCTAAGCTGCCTATCCCGTGACCCTCGCTTTCAAATAATTTATTCCAGCACCGATTACTGGGTATTCACTCTCCTGGACCCACGGTACAAGCAAAATCTTTCCACTCTCATCCCTGGAGAGGAAAGGAGTGTGAGAATGCATGAATACCAGCAGGCCCTGGTGCACAAGCTGAAACAGTATTTCCCTTCTGACAGCGCTAGCGGCAGAGGGCGTACTTCTGCGGGACAAGTAGCGAGGGAGAGTAGGCGACCAGGCAGCTTGTCCAGCACTGGCAGGGGTACGCTTTACAAGGCCTTTGCCAGTTTTATGTCACCCCAGCAAGACACTGTCACCTGTCCCCAGTCTCGGCAGAGTAATTCTGATCTTTACAGAAAGATGGTGAGGGAGTACATGGCTGACCATACCATCGTCCTAAATGATCACACAGCTCCCTACAACTTCTGGGTTTTAAAGCTGGACATGTGGCACGAACTGGCGCTGTATGCCTTGGAGGTTCTTTCCTACCCTGCCGCTAGCGTGTTGTCCGAGCGGGTTTTCAGTGCAGCTGGTGGCATCATCACCGATAAGCGTACACGCCTGTCGGCTGACAGGCTGGCGCTTATCAAGATGAATAAAGCCTGGATTTCTCCGCATTTCCCTTCTCCACCAGGTGAAAGAAGCTGAACCTGAATAATGTATGCACTCCTCCTCCTCATTGTCCTCCTTCTCTTCCTCTTTGTACACTAAAGCAGAGGAAACTGGCTATTTTTTTGCCAGGGCCAACTGGCTCTGGCTATAGTACTCTATGTATTTAATTTTTCTGGAGGGCCAACTACCCTGTCCTCTGTTTTAAACAATTTTTGGGAGTGCCACATACAGGCACTCAATCTATGTAATTTTTCTGGAGGACCAGCTACCTGCTCCTCTGGTTTGAAAACTTTTTTGGACTGCCACATACAGGCACTCAATCTATGTAATTTTTCTGGAGGACCAGCTACCTGCTCCTCTGGTTTGAAAACTTTTTTGGACTGCCACATACAGGCACTATCCAAATTACATTGTCTCCATAGCAGCCTCCACACGTCGTCTTTTTAGCTGCCTTCACACGTTGTCTCCATTGCTACCTCCACACGTCATCGCCATAGCTGCCTCCAAAAGTAGTCCATATAGCTGCCTCCATACATGGTCCCCTTATCAAACGAGCTGTGTCAGGCAGAATTTTGGGTTGTTTTCATGGCTTCCACATCAAACTTGTTAACTTTGTCGCCACCCTGCTGTGTAATCCACAAAATATACTGGCAAACTTTTATCATTTACCAATATTATTTCAGCGCTTCTTGCGCATCTGTTTACATTCCCCTCACCCGCCATATCCTAAACTTATAAGAACGCTACTACACTTGATCTTATACAAAAGGTTCTTAAAAGTGCTGTTTGGGGAGTAGCCTAGAGACAGGGGCTTGGATTGGCGAAAGCTCGCCTGGCAGCGGAGTGCCAGCTCCATCCCAAGATCCAACTAACATAGTTTTAACTGCAGCACCTTTAATCTACTACTAGTTCACTGCCTCCATACATGGTCCCCTTATCAAACGAGCTGTGTCAGGCAGAATTTTGGGTTGTTTTCATGGCTTCCTCATCAAACTTGTTAACTTTGTCGCCACCCTGCTGTGTAATCCACAAAATATACTGGCAAACTTTTATCATTTGCCGATATTATTTGAGCGCTTCTTGCTCACCTCCTTTGGTTCCTCTCTGCCACCCATTGGTTTTAAGCCTGAGTCCATTTGGGGTATGTTGCCAAGACACTCTCTAGCCTGCCGCTGCTGCCTCTGCATAGTCCCCTATAGTGTCAGGGTCAATTATTGGATGTTTTAGATGCTATCTAGCCTCATTCGGTCACTCTGTCATTGCCATGCTGTTGCCCATAGTTTTGGCATAATGGTGCGATTAAAAGTGCTGTTTGGGGAGTAGCCGAGAAACAGGGGCTTTTATAGGCAAAAGCTCGTCTGGCAGCGGAGCGCCAGCTCCATCTCAAGATCCAACTAACATAGTTTTAACTGCAGCACCTTTAATCTACTACTTCTTCACTGCCTCCATACATATCAAATAGAGCTGTGTCAGGCAGAATTTTCAGGTGTTTCACCAGATACATAGTGGAACTCGGCCCATCTGTCCCCGCCATGCTGGAGACCTTTAGTTGCAATCATAGCAGCGCAATATGAATGCCCCATACTGTCGCTCTTAATCATGGAAGTCGTCTCCATGGCTGCCTCCACATGTCGTCCCCTTATCAAAAGAGCTGTGTCAGGCTCATTTTTCGGGTGTTTCACCAGATACGTTATGGAACTTGGTCACTATGTCGCCACCAGAGGTCGCACGAACATATTTCTAGAAGGGTAATAATACTCCTCTTACTATTTTTGAGGAGTATTTTTAGCCGGGAAGGAGTATGAAATTTTCAGTAATACAAGTATATAACTCATAGCTGTATATAATGTTGATAGACGCTAATTATATAAGAAAATCATGTGTCAGTATCTTCTATGTTTAAATAGCAAATGGAGGCAGTTATAGTGATGTTACATCATGCATTGCCCAGACTGGAGCTGACGCCACCAACCCCCCAACCACAGTCGCCGAAACCTCCCACCACCACACTGTGGCTAACGCCGCTGACACCGAACGCCCAGACTGTGGCTAACGCACAATGTATCCCTCTCCCCATGTGACCAGAGTGTGGCAGCCGCCGCCGAGCCCCAGTGGCCAGACTGCAGCCGACACTGCAAATCCATGATAGTTGCTTTGTAAAATGTTTTTTTTAAAAAGAAATTTTGGTTTATTTTTTTTGGTGTCTGTGTTGGGGGGGAGGCGTTATTTATAAGGTTTTTTTATTAATTGAATTTGTGTCTGTCATATTTTACGTGTTTTTACTGTTTATGCAGTCCTGTTTCACATACACCTCATGCCACCTCAGCACCCGCCAGACACGCAGTCCCACATATACCTCATGCCACCTCAGCACCAGACATGTAGTCCCACGTAACACACACCTGCCACCTCAGCACCCGCCAGACACGCAGTCCTACGTAACATATGCCTCATGCCACCTCAGCACCAGACATGCAGTCCTACGTAACATATACCTCATGCCACCTCAGCACCGGCAAGACACGCAGTCCCACGTAACATATACCTCATGCCACCTCAGCACCAGACATGCAGTCCCACGTAACATACACCTGCCACCTCAGCACCGGCCAGACACGCAGTCCCACTTAACATATACCTCATGCCACCTCAGCACCCGCCAGACACGCAGTCCTACGTAACATATACCTCATGCCACCTCAGCACCAGACATGCAGTTCCATGTAACATACACCTGCCACCTCAGCACCGGCCAGACACGCAGTCCCAAGTAACATATACCTCATGCCACCTCAGCACCAGACATGCAGTCCCACGTAACATATACCTCATGCCACCTCAGCACCTGACACGCAGTCCCACTTAACATATACCTCATGCCACCTCAGCACCCGCCAGACACGCAGTTCTACGTAACATTTACCTCATGCCACCTCAGCACCAGACATGCAGTGTCCCACGTAACATACACCTGCCACCTCAGCACCGGCCAGACACGCAGTCCCACGTAACATATACCTCATGCCACCTCAGCACCAGACATGCAGTCCCACTTAACATATACCTCATGCCACCTCAGCACCCGCCAGACACGCAGTTCTACGTAACATATACCTCATGCCACCTCAGCACCAGACACGCAGTCCCACGTAACATACACCTGCCACCTCAGCACCAGCCAGACACGCAGTCCCACGTAACATACACCTGCCACCTCAGCACTCACCAGACACACAGTCCCACGTAACATATACCTCATGCCACCTCAGCACCCACCACACGCAGTCCCACGTAACATATACCTCATGCCACCTCAGCACCAGACACACAGTCCCACTTAACATACACCTGCCACCTCAGCACCCACCAGACACACAGTCCCACGTAACATACGTCATGCCACCTCAGCACCCGCCACACGCAGTCCCACGTAACATATACCTCATGCCACCTCAGCACCAGACACGCAGTCCTACATCACACACACCTGCCACCTCAGCACCAGACACGCAGTCCTACGTCACACACACCTGCCACCTCAGCACCCGCCAGACACGCAGTCCTACGTAACACACACCTGCCACCTCAGCACCCGCCAGACATGCAGACCTATGTAAAATACACCTCATGTCAACTCAGCACCTACAAGACATGCAGTCCCATGTAACATACAGGTCTTCCCTGACCTTATCACATCCACTCCTGTCAAGCCCCCTCACTTCCATACACTTGTATGCACACAGTACCTGAACACGTTCTGCTTGCAGGCAGCCATTACAGCTCTACTTCCTGTGAGGAGACTGTGTAATAAGCCACGCCCCTTTCCCGGAGGCTCCACCCCTCCCGTGACATCACGACTACCCGGAGCAGCTCCATTCTACAGGCTACCAGCACTGTAGTGTGAGCTGAGCAGTGCCGGCCCGCGCGCTGCCATTGTCATGTCCTGCACACCATTGCTGTGCGCTCAGCCCACACACTACAGGGGATAATTGCCAAGCGTACTTTTACGCTTGGCAATTATTCTGGGGAGTAATGGCGCCTCATCATGCGTCTATGATGCTTGGTGAGGCGTTAATGCGATCTCTGGTCGCCACCATGCTGTGTTATCGACTAAATATACCGTCACCCTTTTGTTCACATAGGAAATCATTTCAGCGCTTCTTGCTCACCTCCTTTGGTGAAGCCTGAGTCCATTTAGGGTATGTTGCCATGACACTCTCCAGCCTGCCATTGCTGCCGCTGCCTCTGCATGCCGTCCCCTATAGTGTCAGGGTCAATTATTGCATGTTTTAGATGCTATCTAGCCTAATTCGGTCACTCTGTCATGGCCATGCTGTTGCCCATAATTTTGGCATAATGGTGCGATTAAGCAGCCTCAGAGGCATCCATGCATGCTGCCCCTGCTGTTTCCTGTCCATTTCCGTGGTGTTTCCATCCTTTTCTGAGGTTCCCAGGTGTTTGGCCAAGCTTCCCTGTGCAGAGCCTTGGTCCCCTTGAAAAATGCTTGAGTCTCCCATTGACTTCAATGGGGCTCTTTATTCGAGACGAGCACTCGAGCATCGGGAAAAGTTTGTCTCGAATAACGAGTACCCGAGCATTTTAGTGCTCGCTCATCTCTAATTGTAATCTATTAGAATATAAATTTCATGCTTGTTATACACAGATAGCACCAAGTATTTTGACATTTTGAATTTTTGATTGTGAATCTTTCATTGTGAATTTTTTATTGAGAATTATCGATTCAAATTTTTTAAATTTTTTTATTGGAATTTTGTTGATTGTGTTTTACTGAAAAATTGTTATATTATGTACACTTATACTATTGTCCTGATTAATAGAATACGTGTGCCTTTATATGGACCTGAAGAAGGGTGCAATCCACCCCAAAACGCGTAGTCCAACTTTTACTGTTATTCTGTCCTGCCCCTTTGAAATAAACCAAGTGTCCAATTGAGAAGCGCGTCCTGTTCTTCCTGATTTATTTCTCCTCTTCGATTGCATCCTGGAAATTCTGGCAATCTCCTCTGGCCAGAGGTGGGTCTGGACTGGCCCTGGGCTGTATGAATATTACAGGCCCTACAAGTCTGGAATTCAATTCCTACATATGGTACTAGAATCAAGCGTCTTGGAGAATGTAGGATGCGTCCCTTCTGCCTGCTTTCAATCTGCAGTTTCAGGACCGACCATTTGGAGGACCATCAAAAATAGATGTACTAGGATTTCATGGGTGAAAGTCGTTCTCCGAATAAAATTTGGTGGGTGGTTTGGGTGGCAATGGACCCCTTAGAAGCCCAAACCGCCTATATTATAATCCACTACTGTTTCTGGCTTCCCATATAATTTTGTTGCAATATCTTAATGCCCTAGTTTCGGTTTTTTACCCACACTTTTCAAAAACTTTTTTATTTTACAGAATCATATTAAGGCTTGTAATCTGCAAGACAAATTGTAGTTCTTTGTATCAGTATTTAATATTCCATGGGGCACATGTATCAACTTTTCAGCTGCCACTTTTTCAACTTTCCTGAAGTTGGCCTACTTAATCGTTGCAATGTATTTTAAGTTTTTTCCCTTTGTGATACATGTGATAAGTTGCGTGTTTAGTCTCACTTTTTGCGGCTTTTTGTGTGAGACTTTTTAGTGTCAAATAGTAGCCCTCAAAAATCAGCCTGGGTCTAGCATGTTCTGTTTTGGGACATATCAGGTGCAAGAATGGGACAATTATAAGCCCAAAAGTCTCACATGTTGAACAAAGATCTGGGCTACAAAGTTAAAAAAGAAAAAGAAAGCAACAAAAGTCATACATGCTCCCCATAAAATGCACTCGGAAATAGGACAAAAAAATTGCAAATACTTTACTATTAACAAATAAACGCGGTTTCATCATTTTAGGGCGGGCTTTGTTTTTACAGCTTTCACTGTGTGGCTCAAATAACAAATCACCTTTGTTATTTGAGTCAGTACAATCACAGAGATAATAAAACATAACAAGGCTATTAAATTTGGTAACTTTAATTTTAAAAAAAAATTGTCGAAGAGAAGCCCATAACTTTTTCATACAGTACACGGAGCTGTGTAAGATGTCACTTTTTGTGGGGCCAGAGAACATTCTCATGTATGATTTTTTGATCCATTTTTTAATCTTTTATGTGACCAAAGTTCCAGGTCGCACATGTGCATTATTAATCCACTAATTCTATATGGAACTGATGGAGATCTGGGCTAAGAACTTGGATCTGTAGACAGCATGAAACTGTTGGTAGGGACATTAAAAATGTATCTTGTATTTGAACTCTTACTTAAATAAAATCTCACTTGGGTTATGTTCACATCTCATTTTTAGCCCTCCGTTATAAGGATATGTTGGGTGTTTTCCTGACATTGCCTAACAATTGAGGGCTAGGGTGTGTCCCAGTGATTGGCAGAGGCCTATGTGCATGGTGTTTCCTCCAGTGCTGTCACTTTTCTTATATGCACAGTTACACCAATGGGTACCTCAGTGTACACTCAGTGGATGTCCGGGATGGATGAAATACTTTGCACCCGTACACCATTGGTTATTATGGCCCCCGTTGCATATTTGTCTCTCAGCAGGAGGGAGCATGTTGGAATGATGCAGCTTGCTACATCCATCCTATGCTTCTCACAGTATGCAATGTATAATTTTTAGACCATCCACTTTGCCTCTATCTGCAAGGTTTAAGCCTATGGATTTGCTCAAAATACATGTTGGGAGCCTTCCTGGCAAATATGTTAAGCATATAAAAGACAAGAGCATAGAGCCCAGTATAATAAATAATAATCCAATTTTCTGGGTCCTAGAGTTGACTTTGGAGCTTTTATGCCCCACTTTTAGAAATCTAGATATTTAATCGATATTTAATTATCCTTAAAAAATGTGATTTTAAAGGGATCCTATCACCACATATCTACCTATAAAGGTAAATGGGTGGTAAGTACATATATAGGAGGTGAGGATAGCTCTTTTAAGGGCTAATCCTCACGTCCCCTGCATCTTTTGCTAACTTACTGAAATATGTATATTTTCTTAAGCAGCTACTGGGGCGTGGAGTAGCCGGAGCTGAGGCTACACGGCGTGGCCACTCTACGCCCCAGTAGCCTCTTTGTTCCTCCTACCAAAAATCTATGGCTCACAACTCCTCGTAGCTGCCCACCCTCTTCCGAAAATCCTGCCATATGTGCATGCGCAGAACAGCAGGCCCAAATTTACATATTTCAATAATATAAGTTAGCAAAAGACACAGGGGACGTGAGCATTAGCCCTTAAAAGGGCTATCCTCACGTCCTATAGATGTACCTACCACCCGATCTAACTTTATAGGTGGATATGTGGTGGTAGGTTCACTTTAAAGTCAAATGCATAATTCCGAGCTGTACGCACCTCATTATATTTATAGCATTAGTTTGTTATATTTGTCAGTGGCTCCATATGGGCTCCCTAAGGCTCCTGGGTGTAAATGTAGCATCTGCACCCCATCAAGCCCCTGGGTATTATAAACTTTTGTCTACTTAGTGAAATATACTTTAATACATGATTGCGACCATGATAATCCATTTGATAAAATTACTAAATAATTTCCAACAACTACATTTCATACTCATTGCATATTGTTCTTATAAATTATAATTTTTAAAATGGAACTTTCTCACATATTAAATAAACCTAATGAACAATTAATAGTAAGAGATTAGGACTAGATTAAATTAATGCCTCCAGAAAAACGAAAGAATCATTTATATAAAGTAATAAATCAGTTTTATATCCCATCAGACAGGAATCTAGAAGATCAGTTTACTGTGGTATTCCTTAATATCATTACACAAAGGTGTCACCACAGAATTTGAAAATGAAAGAAAAACTAATTTCAATCTGGATATATTTATTGTATGTGTAATTACATAAAATTTGATTACTCTTTAATCTACCGACCTACAGTGTAAGTCTCATATTTTATAATTTTCATCAGGTAAATCAAGAGGGAAATTAATCAACCCCGGATCGGTTTCCTTAGCTCCATATTCAGAATCTCATTGCAAACCATTTTTGAATATTCCCAGTTTGGAAGCACATGTTGGAACAAAATCTATGGAAGGCTTGTGTTCCAGATGGCATCTGCCCCAAAGTATAAAAGCAAAGTGCTAAGTACGGGTTGACATCTTTAACCGGTTAAGGACCTTTCCTGTTTTTTCATTTCCATTTTTCACTCCCCACCTTCAAAAATCTATAACTTTTTTATTTTTACACGTAAAGAGCTGTGTGATGGCTTGTTTGTTGCGTAACAGATTGCACTTCATAGTGATAGTATTGAATATTCCATGCCATGTACTGGGAAGCGGGAAAAAAATTCCAAATGCAGTGAAAATGGTGAAAAGATGCATTTGTGCCATTTTCTTGTGGGCTTGGATATTACGGCTTTCACTGAGCGCCCCAAATGACTTGTCTACTTTATTCTTTGGGTATTCGGGGATACCAAATTTGTATAGGTTTTATAATGTTTTCATACATTTACAAAAATTAAAACCTCCTGTACAAAAATGTTTTTTTTGATTTTGCAATCTGCTGGCGCTAATAACTTTTTTATACCTTGTTGTACAGAGCTGTGGGTGATGTCATTTTTTGCAACATTTGATAATATTTTCAATTATATAATTTTTAAGACTGTACAACCTTTTAATCACTTTTTATAGATTTCTTTTATATAAAAGTGCCATTTTCGACTTTGGGCGCTACTTTCCATTACTGGTTTAAACGCATTGAAAAACCTACCGAGTCTGGGGAAATTAGCGTTTTTTCTACTCAGGTGACAGGAGAGGAGGAGCAGGATCATCCGGAGGAGGTAGAAGACGAGGCAGATGACCCAGAAGCACTCTGGCAGTAAACAGTGGAGATGGAGGCCGGGAGTCCCTCAGAGTCACTTGCGCAGATGGACCGCAGCATGCTGCATGTCAAAAATGGGTCCCTTTTTTCCAGCTGCCGAGAGGGAGGAACAACTGGCGTAATATAGAGATATACTGTGGAGACAGTTGGCCACTGCCTTTGTGCACCATTGTCCATTCTCTGTCAGGTCTGAACAGGGGATTCCTGGCAGTCATCGCTCACGTAATACTGCCACGGCTGCTGTGGGGAGATTGGTGGGTAGGAGCAGTAGCAGCTCCTTCAGCAACAGCTTTAGTCTGGAGTCCTTAATGAGCAGTTTCCTTCACCTGCCTAGTGAGGAGGGCAGACACCACCAGCAGCAGCAGCAGGATATAGAGCAGACCCTGCACCAGCATGTAGTGGCCTACTTGGACAGCACTCTACCACCCCAGGTAGAGGATCCCATGGACTACTGGGCAGCCAAACTTGATGTGTGGCTGAAACTTGCGGAGTTTGCATTAGAGAAGCTGTCCTGCTGGCCAGTAGTGTGCATCAGAGTGGGTGTTCAGTGTGGCGGGGGCCATCACTACCCCAAGGAGAACACGCTTGTCCACCTGTAATGTGGAGAGAATGACCTTTGTCAAGATGAATCAGGCGTGGATCGGCCAGGATTTCAACACACCAATGCCTTATGCATCAGATCATATCAGCCATGACGCCTCCCCCAAACGTTGAGAAATGAGTCTAGATTCTAACTACCTGCCTCAGCCACTATTCTGATGCTGCCACCAGCCTGGGGTCACATATCTACTGCCAGTTGCTCCATCTGCCTCCCACCATCTTTACCAGGGACTGGAATTGTCACCCACCTCCACACTCATTGTACCACTTTCTAACCTCCTGCTGGTGCTGCTGCTGGCACCTCCACGCTCTATCATTGTGCCACTCTGTGGCCTACCATGTTGCTGCCACCTCACAAATTTTTTATTGTGCCACTCTCTGAGTTCATGCTGCTGCCACTGCCGCCTCCATGCTCTAACATTGTGCCACACTATGGCCTACCATGTTGCTGCCACATCTCGAATTTTTCATTGTGCCAATCTCTGACCTCCTGCTGCTGCTGCCACTGCCGCCTCCACACTCTAAAATTGTGCCACACTGTGGCCTACCATGTTGCTGCTACCTCCCGAATTTTTCATTGTACCACTCTCTGACCTCATGCTGCTGCTGCTGCCACTGCCACCTCCACGCTCTTACATTGTGCCACACTGTGGCCTACCATGTTGCACACCTCATGCCGCTGCTGCCAGGTCCACCTTTGGGGTACTTTTTTGGCAAAGACATAATATTTACAGGGAAATTGTAATGGATGATGCATGTGGCATCTCTAATCTTCAAATTTAAATAAAGGGGGGGCGTGTCCGGATGCCGCGTGGAGAGGCCGTGTGCTATGCTAGCTCCTTCTCATCACAGGTCCCATCAGCCTTGAATAAGCAGCCTACCTCGGCAACAAGGGCAACAGGAGGAAGCCCAGGACTCGGGTTCTCCCCCAAACACATGGGAAAGCAGCACTGGCCGAGAGAGGCCATATCAGGAGGCCCTGCTGCAACCCCCATCGCGGCTCTCAGCCCCCCAGCAGCCATGCGCCCAATACGGGGACACTGCACCTTGCAGTAATATTCCTCAGACACAGAAGATCTCCCAGACCACGCATACAGGGTCCCAGGAGCCATGCCATCAGCTCCTCATCGACTTAGCCCTCCCTCCTGGGCCTGTGGGCTTCTTTCCTAACATAAATGCAGGGACCCTCTCTTTAACCCATTCCTCTCCACCCCAACCCCTACCACAGAGAGACTCAGCCTCATTGGGCCGGAAATACAGGGGAATGGACCCTGAAGCAGCGGAATATGCTGCTACCCCGCAAGTCCTGTGGTCATCATCGCTCCTGGTCCCCAGCATCAGATGGGGCGTATGCCACTGAGCCCCCATCTCAACCACCCATGGACTGGTGGACACAAGTACATCAACTGCCTACTAAGCTGGATTTTCAAGCTCTGATATCTGAGGTCAAAGAAACATGCAAGTCAGCGATAGTTGAAGTACGCAGAGAGATATACAAAGGGTGGATACCTTGGAAGATGATCATGCTGCAGCATGTAAGCCTAATAATGTGCTCCATAACCGTGCTTTATCCCAAGAAGAGATTATCCAAGACCTGCAGTCCCATATAGAGGATTTGGATAACAGAGGGAGAAGGCATAAAATACGAGTCCGGGGGACTCCAGAAGCTAGGGGCCCAGAAGATGTGTTCTTGGTCCTACAGGATATTTTTTATTCTATCCTGGGCAATCCTCATGACGCCCCCATCAGAATGGACAGGGCGCACCGGGCCTTACATCCTAAGATGTCCACCAACTGCCCCAGAGATATTATCTGTTGTATCATGGACTTTCAGCTCAAAGAAGACATAATGGCGAAGGCCAGACACATGCGACATATCGACTATCATGGGACCCTGATCCACCTATTTCAAGACCTTTCATGGGTCAGCCTGCAACCGCACAGAGCTCTGCATCCCTTATTGACAATTCTGCAAGAACGCAACTTTCCATACCGTTGGGGTTTCCCCTTCAGTCGCCCGTAAAGATGGTGCCACAGTTACTTTCCGGAACCCCAAAGACCTGCCGGATTTCTGCAAGTTACTGGATATTCCAATTCCAACAACTATGCAGACGGGACCTATCCTATCACTTCCGCCTTTATTACCAACTTGGCAACGGGTGCCGATATGCAGACGGGGACGACGCTCCACAACACAAGAAAATCCCCCCCCGCTTCTTCACATAGGCTACAACCTTCTCCACGCTGAAAGAATGGAGTTAAAGTCGTTTCTATGCTTGCTATGTGACACCTATTCTCTTTTCTTCTTTCCCTCCCCCCTCCTGTTCACAAAGTAAATGTCATATGTTTCTCGTTTTGCCAAGAGGTAGGCAGTATTGTCATGCATCTTTAGGGACCACCAGGAGACTGGGTGATGCCTGTATGCGTCACTTCCTGTGACTGTCATGATCCCCCAAAACAGGCGTTTGGGATGCCTTGGAGACACCCCGCCTTTGCGGGATGTTTCCCATGAATCGTGTGGGAGTCATAGGCACGCTTGTCAGCTCTGAATGGTCCTCCTCGAGATCTAAGCTATAGAGAGTTTTTTTGAGTGTAGTTGTATTATTGTATTCCGGTGGACATCGTGGGAGCAGCTTGGCACAGCTACACAGGGATTTTTCCGGGACGAATCCCTGTGTGCAATCAGTATTACGCGGATAAGCATTCTGTACGAAAACCCTTGATATGGCGAGGTTATTATCTTTAAATGTGAAGGGCCTTAACTCAAATAGTAAACGTCACCTGCTGTTACAAGACTTAAAGCGGTTAACCCCAGACATCGCATTCCTGCAAGAAACCCACCTTTCTAGTTCGGGCTCTTGCAGATTTGCGAGACGTCACTACCCCCAGGTTTTCATGGCATGTTCCCAAACAAAAAAAGCAAGAGTCGCAATCCTAGTCTTCCGTACTTGCCCTCTTACAGTAACTAGTTCCTTCTCCGACCCAGAAGGCAGATACATTATTTTACAGGGGTCCCTGGGGGGCCTCCCTATAATACTGTGTAATATCTATGCACCAAACTCAGGGCAACTTATGTTTCTTTTCCAAATCCTGACACGACTGGCTGGGTATAGGCCGGGGAACCCCAACTTTAATAGGTGGCGACTTTAATGTCCCTTTTACAGAAAGCAAAGACAGGCTTTCCATTTTGGGCCACCCACCACCACGACAGACCCAGCGGCTGGCCTCTGGTTTCCCCCCCACACAACACGTACATTCGCGTAGACTACTTTTTTGGGGACATCCCCATCCTTAGAACTTTGCACGAGTCTTCCATTGAATCAATGACGTGGTCGGACCACTCTCCAGTAACACTTGATCTTAGCTTCACCTCCTCCACTACATTGGAGACTCATCAATGCCTTCTGCGATATTTCGCAGAAAATACCCCCTCTGCCCCCTCCCACGCCATTCGGTGGGAAGCACATAAAGCAGTCATCCGGGGTGATTGTATCTCAGTCGCCTCTAGGAAAAAACGCCTTAATCAAGCATTTCTGTTACAGTGTGAGAATGACCTATGCTCCCTAGAAACCAGACTGATGACTAACCCTTCCTTTAGACTGCTAAGACAAGTGGGAGATGCTAGAGCTAGTCTGCGGGAATATCTACTCATGAGCAGCGAAAAACTTCTCCGCTACTCCCGTAGACGTTTCTACGAATATGGAAATAAAGCCCATACCCTCTTAGCAAATCACTTAAGAGCCCAAACAGGTGATAGCAACCCCTATGGTATTAAAGACTCCTCTGGGGTAACCCAGTATGACCCATCTAAGGTAGCACAAGTTTTTGAGGATTTCTATAGCAACCTATACGCTGTTCCCCCCAGGATCCCCAGGGATGACACAGTAATGGCAGACCAATTGCACCGCTACCTGGCAGACTGTAACCTCCCGTGCCTTCCTTCAGAGGCATTGAGCGATTTGAATCAAGAAATAACAACAGAAAAATTGTCAGAAGTGGTCAAAGCATTGCCTAATGGCAAACCCCCTGGGCCAGATGGCTTTACTTATCTGTATTACAAAACATATGGGGAGGTTTTGCTACCTCACATGGTTCAGTTATACAATGCCTTTCTGAAAGGAACGCCCATACCTGATACTATGCCAAATTCTTATATTACGGTGATCCCCAAACCAGGAAAAGACCCATTAATTTGCGCTAACTACAGGCCAATAGCTCTCCTTAAATCGGATTTAAAAATCTTTACAAAACTACTAGCAGATAGATTAAATAGCTGGCTCCCCCAACTGATCCACAAGGACCAGGTGGGATTTGTCAGATTTTGCCAAGCATGGGATAACACATGAAGGGCAGCCAACCTCCAGGAAGTCATCAGACACCAGGGGAAGCAGGCGCTCTTTCTTAGCCTCAATGTTAAAAAAGCATTTGATCGCCTGGATTGGACTTCAACGTTTCGGGTTTAGGGCCCCTTTTTTACAAGCTTTGCGGGCGGTATACTCTACCCCACAGGCAGTGGTTCAGCTACCACATGCACATTCATCCCCTTTCCCTATACGTAATGGCACACATCAGGGGTGCCCACTCTCCCCGCTGTTATATGTCCTAAGTATCGAACCCTTAGCGGCATATATTAGAGCAAATCCTGACGTTTTAGGAATAACGGTCCGCAACACACAATTTAAAATCTCCCTGTTTGCAGACAATGTTCTGCTTACCCTATCCAACCTGGCGTTGAGTTTACCAAACCTACATGAAACTCTGAAACAATATAGCAGTGGTGGTGAACCTTTGGCACTGGTGCCAGAGGCGGCACTCGGAGCCCTCTCTGTGGGCACCCGGGCCATCTACCCAGCATGAAGTTCACCAGACAGAACTCAAAGTATCTTCCTTCAGAATCTTCCTACAATGATAGGCGAATTTGCCCACTTCCTTTCAACTGCATTGGTGTCTTTAGGAGGCTGAACGATTGAAAGTTCTCAAAGAACAAGGAGAAATAAATTACTGCTTAAATTGCTGCGCTGGCACTTTGCAATAAATAAGTGGCTTTTGGTTGAAGTTTGGCCACTCAGGCTCTAAAAGGTTTGCCATCACTGCAATATAGCAACCTATCTGGATATAAAATTAACCGAACAAAGATAGAGGCCCTACCGATTAATATACCCCAGGGGGAACTTGAGGCATTGCAGTCAGCATTTCCTTATTCTTGGAAAGGTTCCTCTTTAAAATACCTGGGTATCAACCTAACCACTACCTATGGTGAGCTCTTTGGGGCCAATTTTACACCCTTGTTCCAAGATATTCAGTCCCTACGAAACAAGCGGAAACCATTGCTATCTCGCTATTGGGATGCATTGCAGGAATAAAAATGTCAGTCTTGCCTAAATTACTCTATTTGTTTAAAACATTGCCTGTTAGGGTGCCGATGTCTTGGTTGAATAAAATGCAGTCTAGACTTGGACTATGTCTGGAATGGGCGTAGGCACCGTATTCCCAAATCAGTCATGACAGCTGGAGCCTCCAATGGAGGCTTAGCTTTTCCCGACTTGAAACTGTACTATTTTGCGACCCATCTCAGACATATAGCCTCCTGGTCAGTCCAACCGGCGTTTAACAGGTGGACTGAAGTAGAAAAATTGTGGCTAGCCTCCTACTATCCATCCACTTTAATATGGGGCCCCGTTTCAGATACAACACCCTTCTCCCTCCTAGGACCTATGCAACTCACTCGAGACATCTGGCTTAAAAGCAGGGTCCGCTTACAATTGGCCACCTTGCGCTCACCACTGACCCCAGTCCTTTTTACACCACACCTCCCTGATAGCGTATCTTCAGCAGGGTTCAGACCCTGGTCCCAGGCTCAGAAATTCCAGATAAAGGATTATATTGATGCCCACACAAGGCAAATTCTCTCGTTTCCTACGTTGGTGGACAGACATCCCGAATTAGCAGGTGGACTATTCTGTTACCAGCAGATTAATTCTTTTATAGTAGCTACCATAGGCCCAGACGTGGTCCTGAGGCCAACCCCTTTTGAGTGGCTTTGCGCTAGAGGCCCATCCACTAAAGGCCTGATTTCTTCTATTTATAGCTTCCCAGTGTCATCAGAATTTTTGAAGCATAAATACATGGATAGATGGGAAGCTTGGAAAGGCACACACTTCTCAAAAGAACAGTGGGAAGTTATTTGGGCTAGAGCCAATTTGGGCTAGAGCCAATCTTCAATTAACATTCTTTACAAAGAATACCAAATTAAGATCCTCATGCACTGGTATCATACCCCGGAATTGCTCCACAAATTCAATCCTGACATACCTGACGTGTGCTGGCGCTGTAATGCAGCAAGGGGCTCCCTGATGCATATATTTTGGGACTGCCCACTTATACGACCCAATTGGAGCTTAGTTATGGAATTGCTAGTTATGGAATTGCTAGGTTTGGACATATCCTTAGACCCAGCTGTATACCTTCTCAACCTGCTGCCTGGGAACATACGAGGTTCAAATGCCAAACTGCTCCTTCATGTACTGACCGCTGCCAAATGTCTAATCTCCCTCTTTTGGAAGAAACCTTCTCCACCGTCTACTATTGATTTATATGCTCAAATTAAGGACATGAGGTCAATGGAGCACTTGACTGCCCAATTAAACGATCAGATGGACAAGTTTGATGCTGTATGGTCCACCTGGGACAATTTCTCTACAACATATGAACCAAGATAAACCTGCCAAACACTCAAGCTGTCATCCCGCCTTCTCCTTTTCACTAGCTGCAATATATGAGACAGGAACTCCAGTTTTCATGTTTTAAAAATGTTTTTGTTTATTACTTATATATGCTTCCCATGTTAATTGATGTTCACAGATTTTCTAGATGTGGGCGCTCCTCCTGCTGCATCAGGAAGATGCGCCATGACTTTCATATATTTTTTGCCCTTGCTAGGGCCGATGTAACTGTGATTGATATACTTGAAAATATAAATAAAGAGTTGATCAAAAAAAACAATTTTAAATGAAAATTTAAACTTCAAATTCATAGAACACAGAGGACATGCAATCGCATTTACTGGTCATCTCTGTTCTGGATCCACTACTGCTTGTTTTTGGCTTTAGCAATACTGATGGGATTATTGACTGATTGAAAGCAGACGGACGAAATGAAGGGCAAAATGATCAGTGACGTCAATACATAATTACTGCTGACACCCTCTCCACTCTTTAGGGCAGTGATGGCGAACCTTTTAGGTCTGAGTGCCCAAACTGCAACCCAAAACCCCCCTTATTTATCCAACTAAAAATTAAAGTAGTAATTTATTGCTCCCTTTCAATCATATTGGCCTCCTGAGGACACCAACACAGTAGAAAGATGGAAAATTTTCATCACTCTAGCTTCTTTCCAGTTTCACTCTGTACACAGAGAAAATCGTGTGACCAGTAGGAGGTCCTCCAAAGATAATGAGGCCCTGTCTATTCATTCTCCCTCTTCCTACAGTCCCAAGTAGCGAAGTAATAATCAAAATATGACTGTAAGCAGCATCTTTTAAGTTGCTTGGAACTGCAGGAAGGTTTTTTGAGTCTTGTCTGGTTTGCTGGGGCGATGGCCCAGGTGTCCACAGAAAGGGTTCGCCATAGGTTCGCCACCACTGTTTTAGGGGGTTTCTACATGTATCAGGCTTTAATAGAACAGGTTCTGTCGTAATCTATGGAATCATCTGATGTCAGTGTAAAAAGAGTACACACTTTGATGTTATAGTGGGATTTTGGCCCTCAGCTCAGTCCTTTCAAGCTGGAACAGACGTTTCCTTGTCAGGCTGCGTTATTTGGTGAAGTTGGCCTATGTAAGTGCACATGGAAGTGAAGAGTGAAGCGATTCTAAGAGCGGAGGCTGTCATGTGCATGTCATACTAAAACACAGCATTGTTTGATGAACAAACCACGCTCCCTATGCATATTTAAGCATAGTACAACGTTCTACAACACCTTACAGGCTCTCTGCAGCCAGGAAATACCTGTTTTCTAACGTGATTTGTCATGATTCGATTCAGGTCGAAACAAATTTTCTCAAAATATTTGCTGAATCGGATTGAATCGAATTTCAACAAATTCACCCATTTCTAATCAGTATTGCTAAAGCCAAAAACAAACAGGAGTGGATCCAAAACTCTCCTGTACATGACCAGTACATGGAATATTTGCATGTCCTCTGTGTTCTGTATCCACTCCTGCTTTTTGCTATCAATCCTGAAGCTTTTCATTCATTCCCATAGATGATATGAAGGGGAAAACCAAACATAGTGGCAATGTCATAGAGTGATAGAGGGTGGAAACAGCATTATGGAAATCACAGGGTGTGCCAGGGAGACAGCGGTCGGTTGGCAGCAGCATGAGTAGGCCGCAGAGTGGCACAATGACAAATTATGCAGGTAACGGAAACATGGTAGGCCACGGAGTGGCACAAAGACAAAGTGTGGAGGTGGCAGCAACCTCCACACTTTGGCCAAATTGCTGACCAATAGATTAAAGTTAATGGTTCCACCTTTGGTTCATAAAGATCAATGTGGCTTTGTGGAGGGCGTCACATCAGTACGAATATCAGACGGCTTTTTACAAGTTTGCAGTTGGGTAGAGGGGGGTCCTGCTCCATCCTGTCGTTGGATGCCTCTGAGGCCTTCGACAGGGTGGAGTGGGACTTCCTTTGGGAGGTACTAGATAGATTTGGACTGGGCAGGATGTTTGTGCAATGGGTTAGATTGTTTTATATCGATCCTAAAGCTTGTGTTAAGGTAAATGGTGATTTCTCTTCCCTTTTCTCCTTAACACAAGGAACTAGACAGGGTTGCCCCCTGTCCCCTCTGCTATTTGCCCTGTTTATTGATCCTCTGGCAATAAAGGTTAGAGCCAGTAAAGAGATCGGAGAGCAGGTGACGGGGGCCCTATTGACAAGATCATGCTTTATGCCGATGACATTCTTCCTTGCCTTAAAGACACAGGAAAGTCAGTCCCGCTGGTTCTTAGTATGATTAACGAGTTTGGAAGATATTCTGGTTTCGAGATTAACGTATGGAAATCTGTTTTGGTACCCTTGGATGAGGATTCATTGGTTAATCAGAAACATCTAGATTTAAAGGTCTCTCAATCGCTGGAGTATTTGGGCCTAAAGATCAGTTCCAAGGTGAGCGATTACATCGTTTTGAATTTGGCTTCCCTCTTGACGAAATTAAAACATAAGGTGAATAATTGGAGTTCTCTTCTTTTAATTTGAGCAGAGAGGGTTGTTTTGGTTAAAACTAGAGATGAGCGAACATACTCGTCAAAGCTTGATGCTCGTTCGAGCATTAGCTCGTTGCTCGGACGAATACTTCGCCCGCTCGAGAAAATGGCAGCTCCCGCCGTTTTGCTTTTTGGCGGCCAGAAACAGAGCCAATCACAAGCCAGGAGACTCTGCACTCCACCCAGCATGACGTGGTACCCTTACACGTCGATAGCAGTGGTTGGCTGGCCAGATCAGGTGACCCTGGAATAGACTAGCCCCTGCCTGCGCTGCTCGGATCATTCTGTGTCTGGATGCCGCAAGGGAGAGAGCTGCTGCTGGTCAGGGAAAGCGTTAGGGTGTTCTATTAGAATAGTGTTAGGCAGGAGTGATTCTACAAGAACCCAACAGCCCTTCTTAGGGCTACAATAACGTTATACTTTTTTTTTTTTTTATTTGCAGCTAGTACCATATTGTGAGGAATTTGCAGGGGGACTTGCTACCGTTGTGTTTAGCTCTTAGTGACACACATATCCACCTCAAACACCAAAGTGGGAAAATTTATAAGGGGTTTGATTTCAATTAGGCACAGTCTGCCATTTACTTTTTATTTTACGTTTATTTTTTCATAACTCAGCGTCATCTCATCTGGCATAGCAGTGTGCTTTCATGCTTGGCTAGAAAATAGCCATAGGAGAATCCAAACGGCTTACTTAGGCCTACAATAGCGTTATATATTTTATTTCTGGTTGATCTGCTGGTGGCTGTCCTTGCTGCAGTGCATCTACTACCAAATTGTGAGGAATTTGTAGTGAGACTTGCGACCTTTGTGTTTAGCGCTTAGTGACGCACATATCCATCGCAAAGACCGAAGTGGGAAAATTTATTAGGGGTTTGATTTCAATTAGGCACAGTCTGCCAGTTTCTTTTTATTTTACGTTTATTTTTTCATAACTCAGCGTCATCTCATCTGGCATAGCAGTGTGCTTTCATACTTGGCTAGAAAATAGCCAAAGGAGAATCCAAACGGCTTACTTACGCCTACAATAGCGTTATATATATTTTATTTCTGGTTGATCTGCTGGTGGCTGTCCTTGCTGCAGTGCATCTACTACCAAATTGTGAGGAATTTGTAGTGAGACTTGCGACCTTTGTGTTTAGCGCTTAGTGACGCACATATCCATCGCAAAGACCGAAGTGGGAAAATTTATTAGGGGTTTGATTTCAATTAGGCACAGTCTGCTGGTTTCTTTTTATTTTACGTTTATTTTTTTAATAACTCAGCGTCATCTCATCTGGCATAGCAGTGTGCTTTTATACTTGGCTAGAAAATAGCCATAGGAGAATCCAAACGGCTTACTTACGCCTACAATAGCGTTATGTATATTTTATTTCTGGTTGATCTGCTGGTGGCTGTCCTTGCTGCAGTGCATCTACTACCAAATTGTGAGGAATTTGTAGTGAGACTTGCGACCTTTGTGTTTAGCGCTTAGTGACGCACATATCCATCGCAAAGACCGAAGTGGGAAAATTTATTAGGGGTTGGATTTCAATTAGGCACAGTCTGCCATTTCCTTTTTATTTTACGTTTATTTTTTCATAACTCAGCGTCATCTCATCTGGCATAGCAGTGTGCTTTCATACTTGGCTAGAAAATAGCCATAGCAATAGGATAGCATCGTTTGGTTTTAAAAACTAAAAAACACAAAAAAACACAAAAAAAAGTTAAAAAAAAATTAAAGTTATAACTTTCATTTTCAAAATGTTTAACCCGAGGGCTAGGGGTAGAGGACGAGGGCGGGGACGTGGGCGTCCAACTACTGCAGGGGTCAGAGGCCGTGGTCCTGGGCGGGGTGAGACACCACCTGCTGATGAGGGAGCAGGGGAACGCCGCAGAGCTACACTCCCTAGGTTCATGTCTGAAGTTACTCGTGGTAGAGCACTGTTGAGGCCAGAACAGTGCGAACAGGTGATGTCGTGGATTGCCGACAATGCTTCGAGCAATTTGTCCACCAGTCAGTCTTCCACGCAGTCCACCCATGTCACCGAAATCGGCACTCCTCCAGCTCCTGTACCTCAGCCTCCTCCCCACCAGTCTGCCCCCTCCCAGGAAAATTTGGCATTTGAACCGGCATACTCTGAGGAACTGTTTTCTGGACCCTTCCCACAGTCACAAACCACTTGTCCGGTTGCTGCTGAGCAATTTTCCGATGCCCAGGTTTTCCACCAGTCGCAGTCTGTGGGTGATGATGACCTTCTTGACGTAGTGGAAGAAGTGTGTAAAGAGGTGTCCGACGATGAGGAGACACGGTTGTCAGACAGTGGTGAAGTTGTTGTCAGGGCAGGAAGTCCGAGGGTGGAGCAGACTGAGGGATCGGAGGATGATGAGGTGACAGACCCAAGCTGGGTTGAGAGGCCGGGTGAACACAGTGCTTCTGAGACAGAGGAGAGTCCTCGACCAGAACAGGTTGGAAGAGGCAGTGGTGGGGCCAGACGGAGAGGCAGGGCCAGAGCAGGTGCATCAGCGCCAAATGTTGCCCGTAGTCAAGCTCCCGTGGCGAGGGCTAGATTTTCAGAAGTCTGGTGGTTCTTTAAAGAAACACCGGATGACCGACGGACTGTGGTGTGCAACCTTTGCCAAACCAGGATCAGCAGGGGTTCCACCACTACTAGCTTAACTACCACCAGTATGCGCAGGCATATGAATGCTAAACACCCCATTCAATGGCACCAAGCCCGTTCACCTCCGGCCGTGCACACCACTGCTCCTTCCCCTGTGTCAGCTGATAGTCAGCCCCCTGCCCAGGACCCTGGCACAAAAACCCCATCATCGCCTCCACGATCCTCCACAGCATCCACCAGCGTTCAGCTCTCCATACCCCAGACGCTGGAGCGGAAACGGAAATATAGTGCAACCCACCCGCACGCCCAAGCCCTTAATGTCCACATCTCCAGATTGCTTAGCCTGGAGATGCTGCCCTATAGGCTAGTAGAGACCGAGGCCTTTCGCAACCTCATGGCGGCGGCCGCCCCTCGGTATTCGGTCCCCAGCCGCCACTACTTTTCCCGATGTGCCGTCCCAGCCCTGCACCAGCACGTGTAAGACAACATCATCTGTGCCCTGACCAACGCCGTTTCTGACAAGGTCCACCTGACCACGGACACGTGGACGAGTGCTGCCGGGCAGGGCCACTATATATCGCTGACGGCACATTGGTTTAACTTGGTGGAGGCTGGGACCGAGTCTGACCCTGCGGCTGGTCATATACTGCCGACGCCGAGGATTGCGGGGCCTACCTCGGTCCAGGTCTTTCAAGCATACTATGCCTCCTCCTCCTCCCACCCCTCCTCCACCTCCTCCTCCGAACTACCATCCGTGGGCATGGCGCCATCAGTCGCTAGCTCTAGGCACAGCAGCAGTGAGGTGGCTAAGCGACAGCAGGCGGTGCGCAAACTGCTGAACCTAGGCGATAAAAGGCACACCGCCCAAGAACTATTACAGGGCATCACGGCGCAGACTGATCTGTGGCTGGCACCACTGAACCTGAAGCCAGGCATGGTTGTGTGTGACAACGGCCGTAACCTGGTGGCGGCTCTGCAACTCGGCAGACTGACACGTGCCATGCCTGGCCCATGTGTTAAATCTGATAGTTCAGCGTTTCCTCAAGACATACCCCAATCTGTCTGATTTGCTCACGAAGGTGCGCCGCATCTGTGCGCATTTCAGGAAGTCCAGCACAGATGCTGCCACTCTCAGGGCAGCGCAGCGCTGCCTCCAACTGCCCGCTCACCGACTGTGCCCATGAGGTGGAATTCAACATTAACCATGTTATCCAGAGTTTACCAGCAGCGCAGAGCGATTGTAGACTGCCAGATGTCAACTTCCGCCAGAACTGGTAGTCAGGTCAGTCAGCTTCCTCAAGTCTACAATGAGGAGTGGACGTGGATGTCTGATATCTGTCAGGTGCTGAGTAACTTCGAGGAGTCAACACAGATGGTCAGTGGCGATGCCGCCATCATCAGCCTCACCATCCCGCTGCTTGGCCTGTTGAAAAACTCTCTGATCAGCATGAAGTCAGAAGCTTTGCGCTCGTCACAAGAGACGGGGGAAGAAGATTTCCTTGTTGATAGCCAAAGCACCCTTAGGTCTGTTTCTCAGCGCATATCGGAGGAGGTGGAGGTGGAGGAGGATGAGGAGGAAGAGGAGGAGAATGTTGGCGAGACAAAAGAGGGGACCATTGTTCAGTCCTTCACTGTTCAGCGTGTATGGGCAGAAGAAGAGGAGTTGGAGGAGTTGGAGGAGGAGGAAATGGACAGTCAGGCCAGTGAGGGGAGTGAATTCTTACGCGTTGGTACTCTGGCGCATATGGCAGATTAGCCAAAGCACCCTCAGGTCTGTTTCTCAGCGCATATCGGAGGAGGTAGAGGAGGAAGAGGAGGAGAATGTTGGCGAGACAGAAGAGGGGACCATTGTTCAGTCCTTCACTGTTCAGCGTGTATGGGCAGAAGAAGAGGAGTTGGAGGAGGAGGAAATGCACAGTCAGGCCAATGAGGGGAGTGAATTCTTGCGAGTTGGGACTCTGTCACATATGGCAGATTTCATGCTAGGCTGCCTATCCCATGACCCTCACGTTCAAAGAATTTATTCCAGCACCGATTACTGGGTATTCACTCTCCTGGACCCACGGTACAAGCAAAATCTTTCCACTCTCATCCCTGGAGAGGAAAGGAGTGTGAGAATGCATGAATACCAGCAGGCCCTGGTGCACAAGCTGAAACAGTATTTCCCTTCTGACAGCGCTAGCGGCAGAGTGCGTAGTTCTGCAGGACAAGTAGCGAGGGAGAGTAGGCGAGCTGGCAGCTTGTCCAGCACTGGCAAGGGTACGCTTTACAAGGCTTTTGCCAGCTTTATGTCACCCCAGCAAGACACTGTCACCTGTCCCCAGTCTCGGCAGAGTAGGGCTGATCTTTACAGAAAGATGGTGAGGGAGTACGTAGCTGACCATACCATCGTCCTAAATGATCACACAGCTCCCTACAACTACTGGGTTTCAAAGCTGGACATGTGGCACGAACTGGCGCTGTACGCCTTTGAGGTTCTTGCCTGCCCTGCCGCTAGCGTGTTGTCCGAGCGGGTTTTCAGTGCAGCTGGTGGCATCATCACCGATAAGCGTACACGCCTGTCGACTGACAGCGCTGACAGGCTGACGCTTATTAAGATGACTAAAGCCTGGATTTCTCATAATTTCCAATCTCCACCAGGTGAAGGAAGCTCAACCTGAATAATTTATGCACTCCTCCTCCTCCTCATTTTCCTCCTTCTCCTCCTCTTTGTACACTAAAGCAGAGGAAACTGGCTATTTTTTGACAGGGCCCACTGGCTCTAGCTATAGTACTTTATGCATTTAATTTTTCTGGAGGGCCACCTACCCGGTCCTCTGTTTTAAACAACTTTTGGGAGTGCCACATACAGGCACTCAATCTATTCAAATTTTCTGGAGGGCCACCTACCTGCTCCTCTGGTTTGAAAACTTTTTTGGACTGCCACATACAGGCACTCAATCTATTTCATTTTTCTGGAGGGCCACCTACCTGCTCCTCTGGTTTGAAAACTTTTTTGGACTGCCACATACAGGCACTCAATCTATTTCATTTTTCTGGAGGGCCACCTACCTGCTCCTCTGGTTTAAAAACTTTTTTGGACTGCCACATACAGGCACTATCCAAATTAAATTGTCTCCATAGCAGCCTCCACACGTTGTCTCCATTGCTACCTCCAAAAGTCGTCCATATAGCTGCCTCCATACATCGTCCCCTTATCAAACGAGGTGTGTCAGGCAGAAATTTGGGTTGTTTTCATGGATTCCACATCAAAGTTGTTAACTTTGTCGCCACCCTGCTGTGTTATCCACAAAATATACTGGCAAACTTTTACCATTTACGGATATTATTTCAGCGCTTCTTGCGCATCTGTTTACATTCCCCTCACCCGCCATATCCCAAACTTATAAGAACGCTACTACACTTAACTTGGTGCAGGCTGGGACCGAGTCTGACCCTGGGGCTGGTCATATACTGCCGACGCAGAGGATTGCGGGGCCTACCTCGGTCCAGGTCTCAAAGGCCTACTATACCTCCTCCTCCTCCCACCCCTCCTCCACCTCCTCTTCCTCCGAATTACCATCCGTGGGCATGGCGCCATCAGTCGGTAGCTCTAGGCACAGCAGCAGTGCCGTCGCTAAGCGACAGCAGGCGGTGCTCAAACTGCTGAGCCTAGGCGATAAAAGGCACACCGCCCAAGAGCTATTACAGGGCATTCCACATCAAACTTGTTAACTTTGTCGCCACCCTGCTGTGTAATCCACAAAATATACTGGCAAACTTTTATCATTTACCAATATTATTTCAGCGCTTCTTGCGCATCTGTTTACATTCCCCTCACCCGCCATATCCCAAACTTATAAGAACGCTACTACACTTGATCTTATACAAAAGGTTCTTAGAAGTGCTGTTTGGGGAGTAGCCTAGAGACAGGGGCTTGGATTGGCGAAAGCTCGCCTGGAAGCGGAGCGCCAGCTCCATCCCAAGATCCAACTAACATAGTTTTAACTACAGCACCTTTAATCTACTACTAGTTCACTGCCTCCATAATAATAATAATAATAATCTTTATTTATATAGCGCCATCATATTCCGTAGCGCTTTACAAATCATAGGAAACAAATACAAATGTAATGTAACAGAGCACAACATTTGTATGGAACAACAGGAGTGAGGTCCCTGCTCGCCAGAGATTACGGTTTATGAAGATGATGGGGTAACACGAGGTAAAAGAATATTTAATGGTGAAGCCATTCTTCTTAGGGAATAGAACAAAATATAATAAATGGAATTGCTGTCGCTTGAACCACTCAGCCGCCATCTTATATACCAGGTCCAGGGTGAATGGGACTGCAGAGAAGTCTGGTGCCTGTTGGTTGCTGGATAACAGATGGGAGGACGACACAGGACGGGTTAGTAGAAGAGTTAAAACTTCATGCAGTTAATGAGTGTTATAGGCTTGCCTAAAGAAATGGGTTTTAAGAGCACGTTTGAAACTTTGGAGGTTAGGTATTAGTCTGATAGTCCGGGGCAGAGCATTCCATAGAATTGGTGCAGCTCTAGAGAAGTCTTGGAGACGCGAGTGGGAGGTCCGCACTAGGGTAGAGGTTAATCTAAGATCACTGGCGGATCTAAGAGCACGGGTTGGGCGATAGACTGAGATAAGAGAGGAGAGGTAGGGGGGTGCAGCATTATACAGAGCTTTATGGATGAGGGTTATTATTTTAAACTGTATTCGAAAGGAGACTGGCAGCCAGTGCAGCGACTGGCATGAACTGTAGGCATACATGGTCCCCTTATCAAACGAGCTGTGTCAGGCAGAATTTTGGGTTGTTTTCATGGCTTCCAAAACAAACTTGTTAACTTTGTCGCCACCCTGCTGTGTAATCCACAAAATATACTGGCAAACTTTTTTCATTTACCAATATTATTTCAGCGCTTCTTGCGCATCTGTTTACATTCCTCTCACCCGCCATATCCTAAACTTATAAGAACGCTACTACACTTGATCTTATACAAAAGGTTCTTAGAAGTGCTGTTTGGGGAGTAGCCTAGAGACAGGGGCTTGGATTGGCGAAAGCTCGCCTGGCAGCGGAGCGCCAGCTCCATGCCAAGATCCAACTAACATAGTTTTAACTGCAGCACCTTTAATCTACTACTAGTTCACTGCCTCCATACATGGTCCCCTTATCAAACGAGCTTTGTCAGGCAGAATTTTGGGTTGTTTTCATGGCTTCCATGTTAACTTTGTCGCCACCCTGCTGTGTAATCCACAAAATATACTGGCAAACTTTTATCATGTACCGATATTATTTGAGCGCTTCTTGCTCACCTCCTTTGGTTCTCTCTGCCACCCATTGGTTTGAAGCCTGAGTCCATTTAGGGTATGTCGCCATGCCACTCTCTAGCCTGCCGCTGCTGCCGCTGCCTCTGCATGCCGTCCCGTATAGTGTCAGGGTCAATTATTGGATGTTTTAGATGCTATCTAGCTTCATTCTGTCACTCTGTCATGGCCATGCTGTTGCCCATAATTTTGGCATAATGGTGCATTTAAGCAGCCTCAGAGGCATCCATGCATGCTGCCCCTGCTGTTTCCTGTCCATTTCCGTGGTGTTTCCATCCTTTTCTGAGGTTCCCAGGTGTTTGGCCAAGCTTCCCTGTGCAGAGCCTTGGTCCCCTTGAAAAATGCTCGAGTCTCCCATTGACTTCAATGGGGCTCGTTATTCGAGACGAGCACTCGAGCATCGGGAAAAGTTCGTCTCGAATAACGAGTACCCGAGCATTTTAGTGCTCGCTCATCTCTAGTTAAAACCATACTATTGCCCCAAATTCTCTACGTATTGTATAAGTAAAAGTGTTTTTGTGATGCATACTATCCCCTATAGGAGCTGCCAAACAGTCACAGATGGATGTGGTATTGTATAAGTGCCAACGCTGGATTGATAAGAAATGGTTTGGACTCATCCGCGCTATGTTTAACAAACTTCTATGGGGGAGGAAAAGGGTCCGCATTAAGCAGGAGATTTTAATGAGAGATAAGGATAAAGGGGTCTTTCTCTTCCGTCATTTTTTCATTACTTTTTGGCGGCCCAGATACAACTACTTATAGAAAATAAGGAAAGCAGGCTTTTTTTTGATACTATCTAATATGGTTGGGAGGAGATTTGATTCTATTTTTGTACTACTAGAGTCGGGACGTCTGAGTTCTCGGGATTGCAGAAAACTCCCCTTGGTTATTCTATTGCTAAATAGGAGAGAGGTGAAGAGTTAAGGATGGAGGGTGGATTTAAATTTACACCTTTATGGGATAACTGTAATATGCCAGAACTTTTTAAATTGGAGGATGTCGAATTTTGGGAGAAAAGAGGAATTGTTTCTTTGGAGCAACTGGGGGTGAATGGGGAATTACCGTCATTTCAATATTGGGTAGATACGGGTAATCTCAAAGATGGGCATTTATTTAGGTATTGGCAATTATCACACGCTTATAGAAGTGAAAAAAATAAGGTTGGTTTTAAGACCAAAGGGAGTGGTAAATTCACAAAATTACTGGATTTAGGGGTGATTTCTAATTTTTAATTTGACTAAGGTGTATCGGTTTTTACGTAAAGATATTGATCTGGACTTAAGTCACAGTAGTCAAGTTAAGTGGAGGAATCAAGTTGGTCTAATTACTGAAGTAGAATAGGGAGAGATTTATAAGAATGTGGTTAGAAGCACTTTAAATTTAAATCACAGATGCACACAATTAAATATTTTGTATAGGATTTACTTTTCACCACAGTTACTGTATAAGATTGGGTTAAAGGATAACTCCAATTGCACGAGGTGTAATAGACCCAATGCCGACATCCTCCATGTTCTATGGGACTGCCTGGGGATTGAGAAATATTGGCTGGAGATATTTGAGACTATTGAGGCCCGGGCAGGATGCGCTCTTTTGCGAACGGCTACCCTCGGTCTTTTAGGCTTAATCCCACCTACTATAGGATCAAGATCCAAGCGAGACCTGATTTTGAAGGTCTTATTCTTGGCAAGATTGGTGTTGATTAAACACTGGAAAGATGGCAATGCTCTGGGGGTAAGAGAATGACAAAACATAATAGAGCATACTAGGTCATATGAGATTTCTTCCAATTCACTTCAGCAACAAAAAAGAACTGCTATTTGGGTATACAGATCCCCTAAACGGACACCCTTGGAGCAAATATCACTACAGCAAAGTACAGTACAAGCAACCGGATGCTACAAACAGCACATGCAGTGTGTAGTGCCGAGATCGAAAATGGCTGCCTGTTTTTATAGGGCTGTGTAACATCACATAAGCCTTCCGGTCGCTGATTGGCATACAGGTCTGCACATGTGATCAAGGGTGCTCTTTTCTCCTTCCCAGAGTTTTCTGCCCCATGTAACACGTTGTGCTCACACCCATTTTGTTAATAAAGGAGGGAAAAAAAAAACTTTGTTCCCACAAATCACCGTAAACTTCGGATTCGTGACGAATCAAAGTTTTCTGAAATTCTAACCGAATTCCAATTCTCCCATCTCTACTGCTGACATTGTATATCATGAAACTCTGAAATGGATGGTTCTTCAGAACCTAATATTGTTCCTGTTATGGAAGTCACTCTCACACATGGAAAAAAGTGGCACAATAGTCAGAATATTGTATTTTGACTTTTCAAGTGTCTTCAACACTATTGACCCAGAATTAATGAGGATAAAGATGATAAGTATCGGTGCTAGTAAATCTGTCTAATTGGGTATTCGACTACCTGACTGATAGCATGTCTTATCTGATCATATTGTGGTCGAATGTTCAAGTTAGTAAATTTGGTGCAACACAGGGGACTGTCCTGTCACTGTTCTTGTTCACCTTGTACACCTGAGACTTCAATGATGGCACAAACATTTGTTATCTACAAAAATTCTCAGATGGCTCAGTGATTGTGTGGGTTTCCTCTGGGTCCTGTGGTTTCCTTCCACACTGTGAAAAACATACTGGTAGGTTGATTAGATTGTGAGCCCCATTGGGGACAGGGACTGATTTGGAAAGCTCTGTGTAGTGCTGCGGAATATGTTGGCACAATATAAATAAAGGAATTATTATTATTAAAGGAATTGTAAGGTGCATCCATTAAAACAGTTAAACTGAGTACAGGCAAGTCTTTCATCAGGAAAAGAAATGAACTGCCACTAAATGTAAAAATGTAAAAGAAATGGTATTGCTTCCAAGGAAAAAGCAGAGGGGGTGCTTGCTGTATAGCTTTTTTTTCACTCCTACTGCAGTATGGCAGTATATGGGGATTTTCCTCCTCATTCATTGCAATGTCTTTGGAAGACCCGAGGCTGTCATGACGACGGATCGCAGCTGGGAACGGCGATCCTTGGCAAGATGGCGCCTCGCCTGCGCTGCCATCTTTTTGAAGCCAACGTCAGCGGGAGTTCTGACACCGATCGGGGGTGTTACCGGTAAGCCTTTGCTGCAATATGCAGCAAAGACTTACCGGCTATGGAGAGGGCTCAGCCCGTGAGCCCTCTCCATGCACCCACACATAGTATTACGTCACATGTCGGTAAGTGGTTAACATGATACTGGAGCTGAAATGTATGTTACCAAAAGTCCTTTCACCAAAAGCGATTAGTATCATAGGGGGTCATTTATTATGGCCTTTCAAACAGAAAACTGGTGGTGTTTTTTTCCCTCTCTGTGCAAAAATCAATATTATAGTTTATTACTATATAACAGATGGTTAGACCATATATTTCTATAATGTGCCCTAAGCGTTTCATAAACATAATGGAGACACAATGCAATATTCTTTCACATTTCACAAAGCAGGGAAGTGTAATTACTTCATTTGGGAGAAATAAACATTGCTGGTCAGTGCTAAATTAGAATTTACCAAATCGGCAAAAAATGTAACAATAGAAAACATGTCACTTCAACCAGAAAAACTACTAACTGTAATTATACGGTGTGGGTTTGACTATATCTAATGTGCCTCATTGAGATTTGTTATTTCAGCATATTATGACTGGTTCCAGAACATTAAGTGATAACCTCCACTATGTTCATTTCATTCTGTCCAATCCAAATTGAGATTGTAGACTATAACGTTAAATCGGTTATACATGTGAAGCATCCGGAGTGTGATCCATTTCTAATAAATGTTGCCTTTAGTTGTATTCCTATAATACATATCAATGAGACTTCAATAACTTGCTTCTAAACAGAACCTGGAAAAGGTTCCACGTCTCATCTGCTGCATGTTCATGTTTTATCTTTTTCTATGTGATTTTGCAATCATATGATAAAATTTGCCAATTAAAAATCTTTGCAGATTATGACTTCTGCATAGGTTGCCAAAAGTAGCCACTCATTCTATTTACTTAAAGGAAACCTTCCATTTGATTTGATGCAGTACAAACCAAACATACCTTCAGAATGCTGTAGCTACACTGATGCAGGATCATATCTTGGTTAATCCCTGTGCTCAGTGGTTTTGCTGATAAAACAGATGTAACATAAGATAATGTAGCTCTGTCGCTTCTATGGCTCCTTCAGTGCTTCCTTCCACACTTCTCCATTCAGGAGAGTTTTTCTCTGCAGGAGAAGATGATGTCATCACTCATCTCCCTGCCAGAAAGAATGATCAATTGCTGCACCATCCCCCAGCTGCTATGTATGAGTGATCCAGCTCAGGTTTTTCAGTCATGCTTAGTCATGCTTGACTATCCTACATTTGTAATTACAAGCTTAGTGTTGATCGAGGCAGCCGAGGATCTTCGTTCCCCTTGACGTCATCGGGGAGCAGTGATCCGTCGTCATGACAGCCTCAGGTCTTCTGAAGACCTGAGGCTGACTCGTATTAACCCTAACACTGAGTGAGGAGGAAAATCCCCATATGCTGCCATACTGTAGTATGGCAGTATATGTTAGGATCGATCAGACAACCTGGGGTTAAAGTACCCTAGGGATTCTGAAAAATAGTAAAAATAAAAAAATTAAAAAAAAATTATAATAAAAAAAACCTAAAAATTCAAATCACCACCCTGTCCCTAGAAGTGATATAAATATTAATAAACAGTAAAAATCATAAACACATTAGATATTACCGCGTCCGAAAATGCTCGATATATCAAAATATAACAACGGTTTTTCACTGCGTTTTACCCCGTATCGGCAAAGTCAAAAATGGCACTTTTGTGCCATTTTGAAAAATATAAAAAAATCTATAAAAAGTGATCAACAGGGAAGCACAGCCCTAAAAATTATAGCAATGAAAACGTCACCAAAAGAAGCAAAAATAAGACCACCCATTGCTCCCTACAGCAAAGTAAGAAAAGTTATTAGTGCCAGAAGATGGCACAATGAAAAAAAAAATTGTACTGGAGGATTTCATTTTTGTAAATGTATAAAAACATTATAAAATCTATTCAAATTTGGTATCTTCGTGATCACACCGATCCAAAGAATAAAGTAGAGCTGTCATTTTAGGCGCACAGTGAAAGCCGTAAAATCCAATTTTGGAATTTTTTTCCTGTTTTCCAGAACATGATATGGAAAATTAGTAGTAGATGTCTTTTAAGAAGAATTTGCCATTGAAGGCCATCTCTGCAGGCTAGTGACGACTTAAAGACTATACTTTCTCCCCTGGGGATTTAGAGGAGAAAATATGCAAATACTTTTTCCAGGATGAAATAATGAAAACATTGCCTCTTGGCTACCTATTAAGGCAGTCCCCTTTAAAACAAGCTTAACTAATTCAGAAAACCTATTGACCTGATACAGTCAATCATACCCAAACTACTACATCTCCAGATAAGCGGCACTCACCATTGCTGTGAAGTATCTTTATTTCGGGTGCATGGTACAGGGAGGAGCGGGACCTGGCGACGAGCCGTTTCGCGCCTACTGGCGCATCATCAAGCCAACCACTACATCTATCCCATAATGAACAGACTCCCAACCGGGTTCTCCCAGTTCTCCACATTTGCAAACACATTGAAGCGTCTGTCCAGAGTTGGAACCTTACAACTCAAGAAGCAGAGGATAAACACTCCAAGATAAAGAGGCTTGGTTCATGCTTGTAATATATCTTTAAATCCACTGATTCAACATTTTAGCTCAGGATGACCAGGATAGCCAAAATATTCTTTTGCTGGGTTATAAAAATATACTAAGGAACAATCTAGTCAAAGCTGATTCATTGAATTATACCTTGTGCAGGACCTGTAGGTAGGAGCATGACTCCAGGTTCTAGCAGGGTTCTAGGAATACAATGATATGAGTCCTGCTCCACACCTCAGGCCCTGCACCATGTGAATTAGCTTTGAGTGGAGTGTTCCTTTAATTTGGTATACATTTTTTCCTAATACTAATTCTTGATTTTCTGGATCCATTACTGGGAAATACAAGATGGACTTGTCTATTTATCAATTTTGAATTTTATGTCATCCTCCTGTGATAACTACAGCAACTCTTAAAGATTGTAGTAGACATTTTATTTAGTTATTTTTACAGTAGCTAAGCACAACTACAGCAAATGACCAAAGCTTCTATTGTTCTGTAGCAACCTGTACATGATGTAAACCCCGACCCTCCCACCGGATATATCTATAGGATCCGGCTTCCTGATAGGTCTGGCAGCCTGCGGTATGGGCAGTATTACGCATGTTCCTGGTGAAGACTCTATAGTCTGGTGCACATAGACTAGTGTGCAAGCGCAGGGCGGCAACCCATGGCACAGCCCCCTTCACGCCCCTCTACGCCAATTTGGCATTTGGTTGGCGTAAGGGGGAAAATAGTTACAATTCCTGTCTTTGCTCCGAAAAATTGGTTAACAAGCACTGATACTACCTCCTCCCTATGTTTACATGTTACTATTTTTATAAAATTGAACATGTAGCAGTTTACATTATTGCACAGTCCTCTCCGTGCCCCGTTTGATGATATAGTACAGTGATGGCGAACCTTTTAGAGACGGAGTGCCCAAACTACAACAAAGACCCGCTTATTTATCGCAAAGTGCCAACACAGAAATGTAATTTGTGATTTATACTCCCTTCTCTGTCACAGCTTTCATTCATACCAGCACCTGAGGACACCAATAAAGCAGAAAATAGTCCCAGGTAGCGCTGTCACTTTAAAATAGCTCTGTGCACAGCAAGTCCTGGGCTGTCTGGGACTGCAGGAAGATACCTGGAGTCCTCTCTGGTGATGGTCTGAGTGCCCACAGAAAGGGCTCCGAGTGCCACCTCTGGCACCAGTGCCATAGGTTAGCCATCACTGATATAGTACATCCCGTAGCCTAGCTGGCAGGGTGAATATCTGCAAAAGATGCTATTCAGTAGCCAGGTAAAAAAAGAAAAGTAGCAAAAATCATATTACATTTGGCATGTTTAGACATGAGGTTATGCCAAGCTCAAGACACATTCCCAATTTTCTGCACTAAAATAACCAAAAATTTCTAGGAAATGTCATGATGTTTCTGAAACAATATTGCAATTAATAGCCTATGACTAGTTTTTTCCTCCCTGTAAAAGACCCAGAAGATGAAGCACAGCCGCACACAATATATTCCCCGCGTCACAGATGCCAGTATGTTCTCCTGTCTGGCTGATGAACGTTCCCACTTTTTCATAGAAATGCCATTTATCTTTTTGGTGGTGGGTCGCACATATTTTTGTACCTTGACATCTCATCCACTGAAGAACGGTAATATGATGAAATATACCAAAAAAAAGGGGTTAATACGTAAGCTGCAAGCCCAGCAGTTTACAACAACACTAAATCCCTAGAAAGAAGAAAGAGAAACTAATAAATTAGCGGGAATGTAATGTAATAGAAGTGGAAAACTCGTGTGATAGGGAGCCGCTCGCCTGGGCATCCTGGGGACAGACAGCTCAAAGCTGCCTGTCAGGAAACGAAGCATGAAGACTTTCACTGATTTAGGTTTAGCTCGGTACTAAGCAGATCTCCTATGCAAATGAAGTCTGTAAACAGCCCTGGGCTTGTTGTTCTTGCCGAGAGATGTTGGCAGTATGGCTGTGTGCACAGGTTGTGTGATGCTCTATCGGACAATAAAAATACTGTCTTTATTATCCAGCAGGAATTTAATCCCCTTACAGCCAGAAAACGCAGACTTCATCCACACCGGCATCAAAGCGCCCGTGCCCAGTTATAAACTGTTGTCAGAACTACTCCCCGACACTGCTGTGACCTGCCGGAAACCTACATATCAGGGCTACAGACAAATTGTGTTGGCATCACAGATCAAAGTCAAATTGAGTCAATGATGATTTCATCTTGGGTTATCTACTTCAGCCACCTGTGATATTTTATACTCACTATCAGTCCCTGCTAGAGAGCCTGCCTGCAATGCTTCTGCAGCTGAAACAGACCCGGATCTAACATTTAAAGGGAACCTGTCACCAGAGGGGTATTTTTTTTACTGGTAACAGGTTCTTATAGACACTATACACTAGATAGCAATGATGTTTCTATCACATTTCTGGGTGAAATTGTTATAGAAATACGCAATAGTAAACTACCATGCTCCCTGCCAGTACCCACAGCCAAGTCCTGAGGGTTGTGCATTTCAAATAGTAACGTCCACCTATTAATTTGCATAATAGATGTCCTGTGAGCCCCGCACCAAGCAGGGAGCCTTGTATCTCTGACACGCGCAGTGAGCCGCAAGGCTGTTAAAAAAGCATTTATATTCCAGGATTGTAGCTGGACTTTGAGTACTGTGGCGCACTGGTGTGTGAGATCTCTTCACTGAACCTAACACAGCTCCACCCCTCTCCTCTGAATAAGGGCTGCTACAGGTATCTGTTTGGATATTACAGAAGAGTGGTGGGGTTTTGGAGCAATTTGAATGTGGAGATCAGATAACAAATCAACATAAGGACTACCCCAGTGCAGCAAGTCAGCTACAATTCTGGAACATAAATGCGTTTATAACAGTCCTTCTTCTACCAAAAACATACAAATATGATAGCTTCCACATGTCTCCAGGACCAATACTCAAAAATGTTCGCTGCTTTGTATGGTTAAACCTGCTGGTAGACTACCTTTAACTCATTCCTGCCTTTGATTAAAAATCTCATATCTTCCCTGGGAGAAGATAACATTTTACATTATTATACGTGATTCATATGAAACTGGTTAATGTCCTTCCTGTATTACATTTGGAATATCCACTTTAATGAGGTTATTATCTAGCTTGTGGGTTTATCATTTAGCACCGCCTATATTGTTAAAACCTCATATTCTGTTTATATAGTAAAATATCTTTAAAAGAAAATCTACCATTTGTTTTTATGCATTATGAACCAAATAAACCTTGAGTATGCTGTAGCTACACTGATGCGGAACATTTTTTTTCATCCCTGAACTGAGTGGTTTTCCTGAAAAAACTATTTTTAAATTATGATAATGAGGCTTTGTCACTCCTATGGCTGCTCGGCGCTTCTCTTCTTACCCTAATTCTACACAGCTCCAGCCTTGTCCTGCCCAGCATAAGCCGAGAATATGTCATCACTTTCTTGTCCCTGACAGGCAGAAGTAATTAATCGCTGCACTGTCCCCCAGCTGCTGTGTATGAGTCATCCAGCTCAGGTTGATTAGTCATGTCTGAACAGTTCAGGAAGATCCGTGTAATGTGTTTATGCATGGCAGCCAGCAACACCAAGCTTACCCAAGGCCCTGAATTTTATAGTTTTTTTGAGCAAAACCACTCGGATCAGGGATTAAACAAGATATGTTTCTGCATCAGTGTAGCTACAACGCTCTTAAGGTATGTTTGGTTCACAATGCATAAAAACAAATGGTAGATTTCCTTAAAACCCATAATCATTTTAATTAATGTGATACATTGCTTCTTTGCTTCATACCTTGTTCAATAAAATTGGAAAACATGACTTGGCTCTGTATTATTTGAATTGTGTACAGACCCAGGTGTTGCTTGAAGGGTCAGATTATCTCCACACTATATGGTAGCAATATTCCGCCAGCAATGAACTTAGATTTTTATTTGGCAAAAATACTCTACTATATAATTTTTCTCTCAATTTGCTGTGTACGTTGTGCTCAGTCACACAGTGAAGGTAATATTATGTTTGTTCATGCAGCTCACTGTGTACAGCAAGAGGACAATGAGAGCGGATGAAAACAGAATGAGCAGGAGCACAGATGGTTGAGATGTCTAACGTGCAGCTCCCCAAGGTTGATGCACAGAGAAGTGAAGTGCATTACAAATCCTATCCATTAACATATGCAGTGATCTGATTACCTGGAGATCATGTCACGACACCCTCACAAAAGTCCGGAGAGGTCTGAGAGCTTTAATTTTCTACAGAAATGGCATAGAATCCTGAAATACTTCACAAAGAAAGGTATTGGTTGTATTTTATAAGCATAAAGATTCAGCAATTTGCTGCATATTACAGTATTTGTAAATTTATAAATGTATTACTGTTCTTTTCTTGTACCTTTATTATATTATTTGTGTAATGAAAAGTTATAAAATTTTCATATTCCTCACGGATTTCTAGATCTCAGCCTCGAGGACGTTTTTATTTTTACATGTCAAGAGTTCAGTAAGGGCATGTTTTCTGCGTAAGAAATTGTACTTCATATGGTGGCGGTATTTAATATTCCATGCTGTGTACTGGGAAGCGGGAAAAAAATTCCAAATGCAGTCAAAAAAAACGCAAATGGTGAAAAAAAGCGCATTTGCATTGTTTTCGTGTGGTCTTGGATTTTATGACATGTCTACTTTATTCTTTGGGTCGATATGATTACGGGGATACTAAATTTGTATAGGTTTTATAATTAGAGATGAGCGAGCACTAAAATGCTGGAGTGCTCGTTACTCGAGTCGAACTTTTTCCGATGCTCGAGTGCTTGTTTCGAATAACAAACCCCATTGAAGTCAACGGGAGACTCGAGCATTTTTCAAGGGGACCAAGGCTCTGCACAGGGAAGCTTGGCCAAACACCTGGAAACCTCAGAAAATGATGGAAACATCACGGAAATGGACAGGAAACAGCAGAGGCAGCATGCATGGATGCCTCTGAGGCTGCTTAATCGCACCATTATGCCAAAATTATGGGCAACAGCATGGCGATGACAGAGTGACCGAATGAGGTGAGATAGCATCTAAAACACCCAATAATTGACCCTAACGCCATAGGGGACGGCATGCGGAGGCAGCGGCAGGCTAGAGAGTGGCATGGCGACATACCCCAAAGGGACTTAGGCTTCAAACCAATTTAAAAAATTCCTTTTGGCGAGGATAACGTGTAGCACTCTACGTATCAGTATTTGGCCTGGTTATGGCGGCAGAGAGGAACCAAAGGAGGTGAGCAAGAAATTATTTCCTATGTGAACAAAAGGTTGACGGTATATTTAGTCGATAACACAGCATGGTGGCGACATAGTGACCAAGTTCCATAACGTATCTGGTGAAACACCCGAAAAATGAGCCTGACACAGCTCGTTTGCTAAGGGGAATATAGGTGGAGGCAGCTATGGAGATGATTTTGGAGGCAGCGTGTGAAGGCAGCTATCGAGACGACGTGTGGAGGCTGCTATGCTATTTTTTTCAGAAATGGTTCCATGATTAAGAGCGACAGTATGGGGCATCCATATTGTGCTGCTATGATTGAAACTTCAGGTCTCCAGCATGGCGGCGACAGATGGGACGAGTTCCATTATGTATCTGGTGAAACACCTGAAAATTCTGCCTGACTTAGCTCGTTGCTAAGGGGATGATGTGCTGTATTTCCTCTTGCACTTCAGCATCAGTGGTATAGACAGTTGAATGCTGCGCATGGAGACATTGGTGGACGCTGTGGAGGATCGTGAAGGATAAATGGACAGGAAACAGCAGGGGCAGCATGCATGGATGCCTCTGAGGCTGCCTAATCTTGGGATGGAGCTGGCGGGGGCTACAAATAGCACTTCTAAGAACTTTTTGTATAAGATCAAGTGTAGTACTGTTCTTATAAGTAATTGGCCTGGTTATGGCTGGGGAGGGGAACGCAAACAGATGCGCTGAAGAAGCGCTGAAATAATATTTGTCAATGATAAAAGTTTGGCGGTATATTTTGTGGATAACACAGCAGGGTGGCAACAAAGTTAACAAGTTTGATGTGGAAGCCGTTAAAACAACCCAAAATTCTGCCTGGCACAGCTCGTTTGCTAAGGGGACGATGTATGGAGGCAGCTATGTGGACGACTTTTGGAGGCAGCTATGGAGATGACGTGTGGAGGTAGCAATGGAGACAACGTATGGAGGCAGCTATAAAGACGACGTGTGGAGGCTGCTATGGAGACAATTAAATTTGAATAGTGCCTGTATGTGCCAGTCCAAAAAAGTTTTCAAAACAAAGGACAGGTGGCCCTACAGAAAAATTAAATACATAGAGTACTATAGCTATAGCCAGTTGGCCCTGGCAAAAATAGCCAGTTTCCTCTGCTTTACTGTACAAAGTGGAGGAGAAGGAGAAGGAGGAGTGCATACATTACTCAGGTTGAGCTGCTTTCACCTGGTGGAGAATGGAAATCATGAGAAATCCAGGCTTGATTCATCTTGATAAGCGTCAGCCTGTCAGCGCTGTCAGTCGACAGGCGTGTACACTTATCGGTGATGATGCCACCAGCTGCACTGAAAACCCGCTCTGACAACATGCTAGCGGCAGGGCAGGCAAGAACCTCCAAGGCGTACAGCGCCAGTTGGGGCCAGATGTCCAGCTTTGAAACCCAGTAGTTGTAGGGAGCTGTGTGATCATTTAGGACAATGGTATGGTCAGATACGTACTCCCTCACCATCTTTCTGTAAAGATCAGCCCTACTCTGCTGAGACTGGGGACAGTTGACAGTGTCTTGCTGGGGTGACATAAAACTGGCAAAGGCCTTGTAAAGCGTACCCCTGCCAGTGCTGGACAAGCTGCCTGCTCGCCTACTCTCCCTCCCTACTTGTCCCGCAGAAGTACGCCCTCTGCGGCTAGCACTTTTCAGAAGGGAAATACTGTTTCAGCTTGTGCACCAGGGCCTGCTGGTATTCATGCACTCTCACACTCCTTTCCTCTACAGGGATGAGAGTGGAAAGATTTTGCTTGTACGGTGGGTCCAGGAGAGTGAATACCCAGTAATTGTTGCTGGATTAAATTCTTTGAACGCGAGGGTCACGGGATAGGCAGCTTTGCATGAAATCTGCCACATGCGCCAGAGTCCAAACGCGCAAGAATTCACTCCCATCACTGGCCTGACTCTCCATTTCCTCCTCCTCCTCCAACTCCTCTTCTTCTGCCCATACACGCTGAACAGTTAAGGACTGAGCAATGCTCCCCTCTTCTGTCTAGTCAACATTCTCCTCCTCCACCTCCTCCTCCGATGCGCTGAGAAACAGACCGGAGGGTGCTTTGGCTATCAACAAGGGAATCTTCTTCCCCCGTCTCTTGTGACGAGCGCAAAGCTTCCGACTTCATGCTGACCAGAGAGTTTTTCAACAGGCAAAGCAGCGGGATGGTGAGGCTGATGATGGCGGCATCGCCACTGACCATCTGTGTTGACTCCTCAAAGTTACTCAGCACCTGACAGATATCAGACATCCACGTCCACTCCTCATTGTAGACTTGAGGAAGCTGACTGACCTGACTACCAGTTCTGGTGGAAGTTGACATCTGGCAGTCTACAATCGCTCTGCGCTGCTGGTAAACTCTATATAACATGGTTAATGTTGAATTCCACCTCGTGGGCATGTCGTGCAACAGTCAGTGAGCGGGCAGTTGGAGGCCCTGAGAATGGCAGCATCTGTGCTGGACTTTCTGAAATGTGCACAGAAGTGGCACACCTTTGTGCAAAAACCAGTCAGATTGGGGTATGTCTTCAGGAACCGCTGAACTATGAGATTTAACACATGGGCCAGGCATGGCACATGTGTCAGTCTGCCGAGTTGCAGAGCCGCCACCAGGTTACGGCCATTGTCACACACAACCATGCCTGGCTTCAGGTTCAGCGGTGCCAGCCACAGATCGGTCTGCGCTGTGATGCCCTGTAATAGCTCTTGGGGTGGTGTGCCTTTTATCGCCTAGGCTCCGCAGTTTGAGCACCACCTGCTGTCGTTTAGCGATGGCACTGCTGCTGTGCCTAGAGCTACCGACTGATGGCGCCATGCCCACGGAGGGTAATTCAAAGGAGGAAGTGGAGAAGGGGTGGGAGGAGGAGGAGGCATAGTAGGCCTGAAAGACCTGGACCGAGGTAGGCCCCGCAATCCTTGGCGTCGGAAGTATATGAGCGGCCCCAGTGTCAGACTCAGTCCCATCCTCCACCAAGTTCACCCAATGTGCCATCAGCGACACATAGTGGCCCTGCCCGGCAGCAGTCGTCCATGTGTCCTTGGCTAGGTGGACCTTGTCAGAAACGGTGTTGGTCAGGGCACAGATGATGTGCTGGTGCAGGGCTGGGACGGTACATCGGGAAAAGTATTGGCGGCGGGGGACCGAATACCAAGGGGTGGCCGCCGCCTTGAGGTTGCGAAAGGACTCGGTCTCTACCAGCCTATAGGGCAGCATCTCGAGGCTCAGTAATTTGGAGATGTGGACGTTGAGGGCTTGGGCTTGTGGGTGGGTGCAACTGTATTTCCTCTTGCGCTCCAGCGTCTGGGGTATAGACAGCTGGACACTGCGCATGGAGATAATGGTGGACACTGTGGAGGATCATGGAGGCGAAGGTGTGCTTTTCACCTGGGAGGTGTTTGTGCCAGGTCCTGGGCAGGGGGCTGACTAGCAGAGGCAGCAAATGACACAGGGGAAGGAGCAGTGGTGTTGGGGTGGGGTGTTTAGCATTCATATGCCTGTGCATACTGGTGGTGGTTAAGCTAGTAGTGGTGGAACCCCTGCTGATCCTGGTGTGGAACAGGTTGCATACCACAGTCCGTCTGTCATCCGGTGTTTCTTTGAAGAACCTCCAGACTTTCACTACGTGAAACATTTGGCGCTGGTGCACCAGCTCTCGCTCTACCTCTCCGCCTGGCCCCACCACTGCCTCTTCCAACCTGTTCTCATATAGGACTCACCTCCATCTCACAAGCACTGTGTTCACCCGACTTATCAACCCAGCTTGGGTCTGTCACCTCATCATCCTCCGATCCTTCAGTCTGCTCCCCCCTCGGACTTCCTGCCCTGACAACAACTTTACCACTGTCTGACAACCGTGTCTCCTCATCGTCCGACACCTCTTTACACACTTCTTCCACTACGTCAAGAAGGTCATCATGACCCACAGACTGCGACTGGTGGAAAACCTGTGCATCGGGAAAGAGCTCAGCAGCAACTTGACAAGTGTTTTGTGACTCTGGGAAAGGTCCAGAAAACAGTTCCTCAGAGTATGCCGCCTCAAATGGCAAATTTTCCTGGGAGGGGGCAGACTGGGGGGAAGGAGGTTGAGGAGCTGGAGAAGTGCTCACCTGGGTAACATGGGTGGACTGCGTGAAAGACTGCCTGTTGGACAAATGGCTAGAAGCATTGTCCGCAATCCACGACATTACCTGTTCGCACTGTTCTGGCCTCAACAGTGCTCTACCACGAGTCCCAGTAACTTGAGACATGAAGCTAGGGAGTGTAGCTCTGCTGTGTTCCACTGCTCCTTCATCAGCAGGTGGTGTCTCACCCCGCCCAGTACCATGGCCTCTGACCCCTGCAGTAATTGGACGCCCACGACTTCTACCCCTAACCCTTTGGGTTCAACATTTTCAAAATTAAAGTCTATTATATAGACAAAGCAGAAAAATAAACTGTAATTTTTTTTTATAGAACAAAATGTGCAGAAGAAATCAGACAGGAACCACAGAAGATGATTGCTATGGCTAGTTTCTAACCTACACTGACAGCACACAAAAGGATTTTGTGCTGTGACTGAGTGTGTCACTTTAACTTTTGAAAAAGTCTAACGTAGCCCTAACAAGGGCTTTTGTGTTCTTGGAGAATCACTCCTGCCTAACAGTAAGGTTCTTGGAGAATCACTGCTGCCTAACAGTAATCTACTAGCACCCTAAAGCTATCCCTGACCAGCAACAGCTCTCTCCCTAACGGCATCCAGACAGAGAATGATGCGAGCAGCGCGGGCAGGGGCTAGTATATTCCAGGGTCACCTGATCAGGCCAGCCAACCACTGCTATCGACATGTAAGTGTACCACGTGATGCTGGGTGTACTGCAGAGTCTCCTGGCTTGTGATTGGCTCTGTTTCTGGCCACCAAAAATCTAAACGCCGCGAGATTACATTTTCTCGAGCGGGCGAAATACTCGTCCAAGCACCGAGCAGTTGCGAGTATGCTAATGTTTGAACGAGCATCAAGCTCAGACGAGTATGTTCGCTCATCTCTATTTATAATGTTTTCATACATTTATAAAAATTTAAACCTGTAAAAAATTTTTTTTTTTATTTTTCCATCTTCCAGCACTAATAACTTTTTTATGCTTATATAGTAGCTGTGGGTGGTGTCACTTTGTGCGACTTTTGATGACGTTTTCAATGCTACCACTTTTAGGACTGTACGATCTTTTGGTCACTTTTTATACAATTTTTTATATTTTTTAAAATGGCAAAAAAAGTGGCATTTTCGACTTTGGCCGCTATTTTCCATTACGGGGTTAAACCCAGTAAAAAAACTGTTATTATATTTTGATAGATCTGGCATTTTCGGACACAACGATACCTAAAGTATTTATGATTTTTACTATTTATTTTTATTTCTATCATTTCTAGGGTAAGGGGGGCAATTAGAATTTTTAGGTTTTTTTCTTATCATTATTTTCCCACACTTTTTTTAATTTTTACTTTCACTATTTTTCAGACCTCCTACTTTAACCCTGCTTGATCCTAACATAGAGTATGGCAGTATGTAGGGATTTTCCACCTCATTCATTAAAATGTGCAAATCGCACATTGTAATGAATGGGTTAAAACGAGACAGCCTTGGGTCTTTTTGGAGCCGCCAGCAGCTTTGCCGGCAGCGATCGACGGGAAAACACAACGATCACGGGTGTTGCCGGTAAGCCCGTGAGCCCTCTCCAAGCACCCGCACCCGATGTGCGCCGTACTATTGTGGCGCACGTCATTAAGGGGTTCAACGAATTAATCTACCATATACACACATTTCAACAATTGGATGTTATTTAAAAGAAACTACCTGCGTTAACTTAATTTCCCATAAATGGAATCATATGGTACCTTAGAAATTAGATGGCTGTCCTTAGATAAATTGACAACAATCATCTGTGTTGGCTCATGCATCAGTAATGCCACAAAGTATCAATTTTTTTTTGCAAATGAAATATCCAGAAGTTACCGCATATCCTACAGCCATCCTGTGGTAATGAACACTGAATCCAGGAGGTGGGGCAGGGTGAAGAGGTGGTTATATCCAAGGACAATCATCTTCTAAAGGACAACATGGAAAACTTTATGGGCAATTATCTTCACACAGGTAAAAATAATGTAATAACATCCAATTGAAGAAATGTTTATATTTGTCAGATTAATCAAATTAAATATGAATACCCGGATGGGAACAACTTTAATAATGAAGCTTCTTATAGAATGACAACAAGCAAAGAACTAAAAAACTGTGATGTATTGATACAGAAAGTATATTGGAAAATTGTATAACTTTTCATTACACAAACAATGTCAATTATGTGCTGATCTACGTTCCATCCTGAATAATGATCTGCACTATAGATGACAATTTGTAGGTGGATGACCAATGCAGATGACCAAGAGGAGTAATAAAAAAAGTTGAAAAGGAGAAAAAGGGGGAGTAGAATATATATACAATTAATATGCAGGGTTAGATTATCAGAGGAATCACAGCAGTAACATGTAGATGTGCAGGGAAATTATTTAACCCCTTAAGGACGCACGCTGTAATAGTATGGTGCGTGTCGGGTGCGGGTTCATAGCCGGTAAGTGTTTGCTGCATATTGCAGCAAAGACTTATTGGTAGCACCCGCGATCAGTTCTGGCACAAAAATTCAAGATACCAGCCCACAGTAGCAAACCTAGGTCTCTGCCAGTGACTGGACCCAGCCAAAGTTATGCTCAATGTCCAAGCAACTTTAAAGGGGACTTGTGTCTTGGGATGCAGGTACAATTTTAATCTAACAAAGCACGGCTGTACCTATTATGGTTTCTGGGTGAAGATGACAGATTTTTAACATATATCAACTTTTGGTTTGAAGTATATAGAATAATAATTCAACTGTACACTAATGTAGAGGCTATAACTCAGCATCAGTAAATGTATACAATGCAATGTGACCACAAACTTACCTTTACCTTCTTTTGTCCAGTCACATGATAAAAATTTTGGCTGCGTTCAGCCACCACTAGGGAGAGCCAAGTGTAGATGGAGATGTACAGCTGTTGAGTCCCTTCTCCCAGCCCTTGCTTTAGGTTTCATACTTGTTAGTACTAAATTAGCCTGTCCTACTACTGGTAACATTAACCCATTTTTAGCTTTTCTGGTTCAGAATGTAGAATACAGAATTTTCAGTCACATATTGCTTTTTCCAGTGAAAAAATTACATTGCTCTAAGAATGTTGGATGATAGCGACTCAAACAACAAGTAAATTGTGCCATAAACTGTACAAAGGCATCATAAAGCCAACAATGTACAAGGTAAACAGAAGATGAATAAACACACAGCACAAACGAGAACAAAACAAATATAGTTTGTATGCCGTTAGCAGCCAGCCCTCCATTAAGACAAAGGTTATTTGTACGAGAATTAGAATATCTCTTAAGGCTGATTTATAGGATATCTCAGCTCCAGTAATTACACCAGCAAAAACGCAATTTCACTTTTATTATGCTACTTGATGATATGCAAATTAGAAGTAAATCTCCAAAGCATCCTCCAAAGAAATGTGTTGATGCTAAAATATTTTTAGTTGAAACATTATCGCTAATAATACATTCTGATACAGATTCAAGAATAATTGTAACAGCGCAAAATAACGGAAAAAACTTCCTGTGGCCTCAACAATGGAATTCTCATCCAATTTCTCTGGCACTACTGACATATATATTTATTTGACAAGTGTAGGTTAGTGATGTCTTAGGTCACTGGTAACTAGTGGACTTCATTTTGTGCAATTACTCAGCTAAGGCGGTTCAAGGAGGATTTTTTTTTATTTTGTGTGAAACCTGAGAATTTAAAATGGAGGAATATTTTCCTTTGTAAGAAATAGCAATGGTCTTGTGATTGTGTTTGATATTGCAAGGAACACTCTTCCCACTTGAAAAAGGAATCCCTTGAGATCCCAAAACGTGTTGTGTAACTGAGATATCAATAAGAGTTTCTTATAAAGAGCACTCCAAATCCCATTCCTTACCGATGCACTGCAGTGACAACCACCCTACTACCCGGTGTAACTGATCCACACCGGTGTGGCTACTGTGTTCTGATGATCCTGTCAAAGGGCAGTACCTTACGGTACCTCCCTCACGCTTCCGACTAGTGTGGTGCCTGGTATTAGCACAACCCCATCTGGTGAGCTTCATTCTAATCACCTTATCTTGACAAAAAAATTTCTATTAAATACTACTCTATGAGTGCTTTCTGGTCTCCTTTCCTATGCATATTACAAGGAAAACATTGCCTCTTTTGTTATTTTGTAAGGCAGCCCCTTTACCATCAAGCATGACTTTCAGGAGGCCTAATGACAAACCAGTATATCTGTTCCAGAAGAAACAGATTCCCAACTGTAGACAGCACTGTTTCCACATGGTTGCATGTCGTCAGAACAGTGTAGGGAACTGGATTAGCTAAGTTAGAGTCTAGTGACTAGGTTCAGGGAGTAAGCGTTCTCCTTACTATTCAGTCCCTTAAAACCCCTTTAACTTGCCTATGAACCTAGCAATATTAATTAGGATATAAATATCCAATCCCCTTCCTTAATTCTTGGCAGGTCTTTGAATCAATTGTGGTGATGTGTTGCAATCACTTTACGGCTGATTCCTTTGTCCTACAATGAATCTTTTGTCATTTCTTTCTTCTTGAGGCAATTTCCAGTTCCTTCTTGTTGCTAATCATAAAGATTCTTCTGGATTTGTGCTGTTATCCTTGCAATCAGCTATTCATTTCACAGTGTTTGGTGACCTATTCACCTCTGTGCAGTACATACTGCATTCATGATGATTGTGTGGCCATCGCTCAATACCCTGCCATTCTCTTTTTCTTCTGTTTAACTGAGTTTTATAGAATTTTCAAGTTTAAAACTTTGTTTAGGATATAGGGACATATGCAAGTGCTACATACATGTTTTAAGGACTGTCTTTATATCTGTGTTTATGATATTTGCATCCCGCTGTTTAAGTCAGTAATTCTATGAAGTCTTTGTGAATTGAGCAATACATAAAATTAGATAAAAGGATTTCAGATTAGGATTTGCCCACAATACATTTAAAGCATCAAAAAGCAGCCAGTTCAAGAAAACAGAAAAAAAAAGCAAGGTTCCAGTCTCTATTCCTCCTCCAGGTTTTCTACCATCAGGATGAAGGGTTGTAAACCAAGCACACTGGCATACTGCTATGTGCCCCCTCTGGCAGGATCTGCTTTTCTTCAAGCTTCCTATTAACTTGTATTTAAGAAAAAAGGCTTTTAAAAATTATGCAAATCGGCCTAAGGGGCTCCAGGATCCTTTAACACGTATGGAGCCAAGAGCCCCTCAGACTCATCCGCATGATTTTTGGCTTTTTAAAAGCCTTTTTTTTTTTTTAAATTCATGGCATAAAAATTATAAGAAGAGCAGATCCTGCCAGAGGGGGCACATACCAGTATATAAGTGTGCTTGGCTTACAATCCTTCATCCGGGTGGTAGATGTCCTTTTAACTGTACTGGCAATACAATTTGGAGCTGTGGCACAGCATAAGCGATAACGTGTAATGTGGGAGATATCACTGATGTACATCAGTAACACCAAGAGTGTATAGAGAAAATCCATAGCCAAAAGGCTCTAAAGATCAAAAACCTCAATAGCTTGATTGATGATATACAGATGACTGTATTTTGTATACTGACTGTTCTGTAATTATCAAGCCATATGCCCCTTATATACTCTTTAGCCCTTTCTCTCTACTATGCCTGTTCATACATTAACCAATTGTGTGTTATAAAATAAGCATTTTGGGTTGTAGTCTGGGGTCCAAACCTTTCAGGGTGCCCATGGCCACCCAAACCACCCACCAAAGTTTATTCTCAGAAGAGCTTTCACCCATGAAATCCTTGTACATCTGTTCCTGCTCTGTATAAAAATTGTACACAAGAGCCATTTCAGGACTTTTGGAACCGCAGATTGAAAGCATCCTCCATTGCCCAAGAAGCTGATTCTAGTACCATATGTAGGAAGTGAATTGGGATGGGATTTAATACCATAAAATATCCCATTACACTCCCACCCTTGTAACTGTGCAGCCCTAATGGGAGATATCGACTTGACATATGGGCAAATGTTATCATTGTTTTCTTTTTACAGATGGTTAGGTTTTCTTTTAGCTCTAGGTTGGTTGCAAGCTACTAAGATTAAGCAATAATGCGATATCACACATGTGGGTGCCGCCGAAATTGTATAATTTTGTTTAATCTGCATCTGCATGAGCGAAATCCAAGACAGGGATGCAGCACTCCGTGAAAACTAGTGTTTTATTTCACCAGTGGGAAGAGTACAACGTTTCAGCTATCTCAATGTAGCCATTTGCTTGAAAATGGCTACATTGAGATAGCTGAAACGTTGTACTCTTCCCACTGGGGAAATAAAACACTAGTTTTCATGGAGTGCTGCTTCCCTGTCTTGGATTTTGGATTGTGGACCTTGGGATCGTGAGTTGGACCCCTAGAAGCCTGCACCCACACGGATTTGAATCCGATTTTCACAGTGCTGCTCTACTCTTGTTATGCATCATGAGCGTATTTAAGTGTCTCTCCATGCACAATTCCAAAAAGCTCTAGACCTGTATAGAACAACAGCTGTTATATATGTATATATAGTTATGTACAGCACAATCTGTATTTTATTGAGGTATACAGTGCCATTCTTGATATTGTACCATGATATGTGTATTTTTTTCAATAAAACTGTTTCAAAAATATATGTATTTATACAGCCCAGGGCCCATGGTAGTCTTAACCCGATGACAATAACTATCACACCAATTGCCTCTTTGTGATTGAAGCTTGGTTCAAATAACTCTATTTGATATTTAAAGTCTTCAGTAACTGTAAAGGTTTTTTTTTCACACAAATCAATAGCTCTTGGGATGTAAAAGAATTTTTCCTATTATCTTTGTTACCTATATTCATTAGTTTCTTTGCTATACACCTCAGATTACCTCAGTGTTGCAGTAGCTGCTTCCTCTGCCTGTGCTAACAAGCCCTGGAGTCCCTAGTATAAACAAACTCTATCAATTCTACTGACTCCAGGGAGGGGAAGGGCTGCTGCTCCCTGCTCACAGGGGAGGAGGTCATGTGACAGACCTCTCTTTATATATGTAGCAGGGCTCAATGTGTTCAAGACTGTGGATACAGATGTCTCCTGCACAGAATAGTGAGGTACAACATCTCCCCTGTGCCCTGAGTTCCTCCATCCCAGTCTGTGACTCTACAGAACTTTCTCTGTCTCTCTCTGTACATCATACTGCTCTCTTCCCCCACCTTTTCATTGGCACTTTGTGCACAGTGCAGATAAGCTATTAACCCTTAGTGGTCACGCAGCAAAGGCTATATACTTCATGTAACTGGTTTACTTATGATTTCTTCCATGTTCCATGTTCACTGCTCCACCATGTGGTGGAAGCTGCCAGGCGGTCACCATAGACATCCTGTATGTGCAATGTGCAGTGTTCAGTGGATATACTTATGGGAAACTAAAGGGATTTAATGCTATAGTTTGAGAGAGAACACAAGGCATCATGGGATCTGTGGGGAAGCTAACTGGCATAGGGCATAGACTGACAGACATTTGTCTCCGCCCACTTCACCTCTGGTGAGAAAGATTTTTGTCAAACTTTCAAAAGAGAGAATGCCATAACTTTGGGAAGAAAAGGGCGAGCAGCACAACATAGGCATTGTTCTGTTTTATAAAGTTATAATGATTTTACCCCTTCTGGACTCCAGGGCTCAACCTTATGTTTCTCACATCACTTCTATCTACATTCAGTGTAAGATGATTTATTTATACCCCATGGACAATAAAACTGCTATGATGTATTATCACTGTATGAAAAGTTCTATAAGGGCTCTAGTGAAGATTCTGTGTGGTATATAGACAGTATAAAGTATGCATCTTCAAGATCTGCCCGGGAATACCCCAAAGTTGTGGACTGCCGTTTTATCTACACATTGCAAAATTATGTATATTTCCTTACAGTAATAACTAAAGATTTTCTACATTTCATCTTTGGGCTTTATAAAGACACTTGGTCTGGAAAGCTTTCTGTTTTTTTTATTTTTTACACATTGCTCTGTTTTCTATAATAACATCAGTCTGGTCATTTTTTGTTTTATTTTTTTCAGTTTACTTGGAAGTTCTTACATCAATACTTTCCCTGTTTTACTTTATTCTTCTGCTTTAGAACTACATAAAAGCTACGGTACACCGATCAATCTTTGCTTTCATGAATAATCAGGTTTAATCCTTACTTTACCTTACCAAATGTCGAGCTGTGTCATTATTTTTGACAACTATGTTTTTAAGAAAAACAGCTTTAAGCTTGCAAAATCTTTATACTAGAGCTAGAGTACACGGTATGTGTGCACATATTTATTTTAGTCTTCTATATATATAGAAGACACACTATACCTCATCTGCCTCCACAGTTTTAAAGGCCTGAACATGTGTTGTCCCAATACGGTCTATCGCCATTAGCCACTACCCATGTGATAAGGTAAGGTTATTTTATCCAGAACAACTGCATGAATCTGGCTTATAAATTAGAATACCTAATACCAAAGTTATATAGTACATATATAAGATCAGGGAAGTTCAGCTCACCTTGTGTAGAAAACCCCTTTCGCACGGACAGCGAGGTGAGCCCCACGGACTTAGGGTCTGTGATATGATATCAAACGAAAAAGAACGATCCAGCGTCTCAGGGGAGTATGATGATAAAACTTTGCTTTTATTGGAGTTCCAAAAAACATAAAATCATTAGGCAAGGTACACAGCCTCTATTGTCATGGTCTGCAGGAAATGACCTACGCGTTTCGCTCTGGTGAGCTTACTGATGGTCTACTTACATAGTGTGTATTGCAGCTATTTAAAGATCGCGGTCCTCCTCGGCGTGTGACGTCACAGTCACGTGACACCTGACCCAGCATGTGACGTCACGGTCACATGACCCGCGTCACATGACCAAAGAAGCTCCGCCTCCAGGAAGATTGTGTACAAGATCATGTACAAAATTTAAAAGGACTTACAAAGTAAGTAAACAGTTGCAGGCAATACTATCTTATTGTCCACCTCATGCCACCCCAGACATGTGGTGGACAATATCCCTTATGGCGAGTTAATCCGACTTCGTAGGAACAGTTCCACAGATGCAGTTTTTGATGAACATGTTATAGAATGGGAAAATAGACTAGTGCATAGAAAATACTTTATAAGTCCTTTTAAATTTTGTACATGATCGCGATCTTCCTGGAGGCGGAGCTTCTTTGGTCATGTGACGCAGGTCATGTGACCGCGACGTCACATGCTGGGTCAGGTGTCACGTGACTGTGACGTCACACGCCGAGGAGGACCGCGATCTTTAAATAGCTGCAATACACACTATGTAAGTAGACCATGAGTAAGCTCTCCTGAGCGAAACACGTAGGTCATTTCCTGCAGACCATGACAATAGAGGCTGTGTACCTTGCCTAATGATTTAATGTTTTTTGGAACTCCAATAAAAGCAAAGTTTTATCATCATACTCCCCTGAGTCGCTGGATCGTTCTTCTTCGTTTGATAGGTTATAAGTACTATGTAAAAAAAAACTTATTTGATTTGGAACCATGTATTGTTTTAATCATGACATGTATAGGAACAGTACATGGTTAAAAAATAGTAACTTAGTAAGGAAATCTACCATTAAAATCCAGTATGATAAACCAGGGACACTTATACCATAGATCCAGTTTGTGGCAATAGTCTTATATTTGTTATCTGTGGCTTCCTAATTTTCTGATATCAACTTTTTGTTACCTTAGTGCTGATGCTTCACAGGGTGTTACACTTCCCTACTCCCACTGTGTAAAATTACAGCAGGCAGAGGGGATGAGGGAAGTGTCGAGGGACCAGAGAGAGGGGGAGACGTGCAAGAACCAGTATAGTTACAGCATGGAAGGGCTCTGGTGATTATCCCCGGAACACTTCTAATTCATAAGCATTATTTTAAAAGTTGATTTGAGAAGGAATGAGGCCATGGATAACAATATAAAAATGACCATAGTGTTGGTGCCTGGATCTATGAGTAAGTGTCCCTGGTTTGTCATGATGGATTTTTAAGGTAGAGTTTTCATGTCCATTATTGGTTTTAGGAGCATAATCCACTAAGGCAGCATGGTGGCTTAGTGGTTAACATCACAGCCTCGCAGCGCTGGGGACCTGGGTTCAAGTCCCAGGGTCAACATCTGCAAAGAGTATGTGTGTTGTCTCTGTGTTTGCGTCGGTTTCCTCCCACACTCCAAAACATACTGGTAGGTTGATTAGATTGAGAGTCTCATTGGGGACAGGGACTGATTTGGCAAGCTCTGTGTAGCACTGCGTAATCTGTGTGCGCTATATAAATATAGGAATTATTATAAGTATTATTAAGATGGAGCAGTATGTAATTTTCTGGTGCTCAACTCCTGCTTGCAGCATGCAGTATAGCAATATGTACAAGCTACTCAGCTCATTCTGCTCTGGCACCTGCTGCTTGCAGTTAGGACATAATGTACAATCTGCTCAGCTTCTCCTGCTCTAAAACATGCTGCCTATAGATAGGGCAATATGTACAATCTGATCAGCTAATCTTTCTCTATAACATGCTGCCTATAGATAGGGCAATACAGGCAGTCCCCGGGTTACATACAAGATAGGGTCTGGAGGTTTGTTCTTAAGTTGAATTTGTATGTAAGTCGAAACTGTATATTTTATAATGGAAGTTCTAGACAATTTTTTTTCTTTTTCCCCAGTGACAATTGGAGTTTCAAAATTTTTGGTGTAATTGGACCAAGAATTATCAATAAAGCTTCATTACAGACATCTTACAGCTGATTATTGCAGCTTGGGACTATAGTAAAGCATCCAGAGAGCTTCACCAGAGGTCACAGTGGGCAGAGGGGTCTGTCTGTAACTATGGGTTGTCTGTAAGTCGGGTGTCCTTAAGTAGGGGACCGCCTGTATGTACAATCTGCTCAGCTTCTCCTGCTCTATAACATGCTGCCTATAGATATCTTATAAGCTCATTTTTCTCTATAACAGCCCTGCAGATCATGTATCACTATTGATTTTGATGGCACATTTAATTTAATCTGCATTTGTTGTTACAGGGAGAGATTCCTTACTTGGAAAATGTTTAGCTAGTACTCCTGATTCCGACACAGATCCTGTCCATGTAAGTAGCGTTTTCACCATTTTGTACAGTATTTTTAACCTATAGTGTTTCTCCGCATTTTTTCCTGTTCATCTCTCTGAGCATGAAATTCACAAAAGAACAAGGCTCAGTATAGGAGTGAAGGGGTGCGACTATCATCTGAGCCCTTCTGCCTATTAGTTCTTGTAATTTGTGGGTCTCAAGTTGAGACTTGAAGCCATTGAAGCCCAATGTAAAACCAGTATGAGGCCCACAATTGACATATGTATTTTACTTATAGTACTGTTCTTCTCAAATTGGGAAGAGACACTACACAACCTCCATAAGGCCTCATGGTGCAGGTGTGTCTGCACCCCCTCAAATTATATCCCTGAGTAACCTGTTAAACTTTCTGATTTAACGAGTTCATATTTATCTTTACAACTTAAAGAATGTAATGTAACACATTGAAATGTTCTTAAAAGCAAAGTTTAATATTAGAGATGAGCGAACATACTCATCCGAGCTTGATGCTTGTGCAAGCATTAGCCTACTCGCAACTGCTCAGTGCTCGGACGAGTATTTCGCCCGCTCGAGAAAATGTCATCTCGCGGTGTTTAGATTTTTGGCGGCCAGAAACGGAGTCTATATAATTGACTTTAATTTTGAAAATGTTGAACCTGAGGGTTAGGGGTAGAGGTTGAGAGCATGGGCTTCCAATTACTGCAGGGGTCAGAGACCGTGGGCCTGGGCGGTGTGAGACACCACCTGCTGATCCATAGCAGGGGAACGCCGCAGAGCTACACTCCCTAGCTTCATGTCTCAAGTTACTGGGACTCGTGGTAGAGCACTGTTGAGGCCAGAACAGTGTGAACTGGCGATGTCGTGGATTGCGGACAATGCTTCTAGCCATTTGTCCACCAGTCAGTCTTCCATGCAGTCCACCCATGTTACCCAAGTGAGCACTCCTCCAGCTCCTCAACCTCCTTCCCCCCAGTCTGCCCACTCCCAGGAAAATTTGGCATTTGAACCGGCATACTCTGAGGAACTGTTTTCTGGACCCTTCCCAGAGTCACAAACCACTTGTCAGGTTGCTGCTGAGCTCTTTCCCAATGCCCAGGTTTTCCACCGGTCGCAGTCTGTGGGTCATGATGACCTTCTTGACGTAGTGGAAGAAGTGTGTAAAGAGGTGTCGGACGATGAGGAGACACGGTTATCAGACAGTGGTGAAGTTGTTGTCAGGGCAGGAAGTCCAAGGGGGGAGCAGACTGAAGGATCGGAGGATGATGAGGTGACAGACCCAAGCTGGGTTGATAGGACGGTGAACACAGTGCTTGTGAGACGGAGGAGAGTCCTATATGAGAACAGGTTGGAAGAGGCAGTGGTGGAGCCAGACGGAGAGGCAGGGCCAGAGATGGTGCATCAGCGCCAAATGTTTCACGTAGTGAAGCACCCGTGTCGAGGGCTAGATTTTCTGAAGTCTGGAGGTTCTTAAAAGAAACAGTGGATGACCGATGGACTGTGGTGTGCAACCTGTGTTACACCAGGATCAGCAGGGGTTCCACCATTACTAGCTTAACCACCACCAGTATGCGCAGGCATATGAATGCTAAACACCCCACTCAATGGAACCAAGACCGTTCACCTCCAGCCGGGTCCACCACTGCTCCTTCCCCTGTGTCATTTGCTGGCTCTGCTAGTCAGCCCCTTGCCCAGGAGCCTGGCACAAACACCTCCCGGGTGAAAACCACATCTTCGCCTCCAAGATCCTCCACAGCGTCCACCAATGTCTCCATGCGCAGTGTCCAACTCTCTATACCCCAGACGCTGGAGCGCAAGAGGAAATACAGTTGCATCCACCCACACGCAAAAGCCCTCAACGTCCATATCTCCAAATTACTGAGCCTGGAGATGCTGCCCTATAGGCTGGTAGAGACCAAGGCCTTTTGCAACCTCATGGCGGCGGCCGCTCCTCGGTATTCGGTCCCCAGCCGATGGAGGCTGGGACTGAGTCTGACCCTGGGGCCGCTCATATACTGCCGATGCCGAGGATTGCGGGGCCTACCTCGGTCCAGGTCTCTCAGGCCTACTATTCCTCCTCCTCCTCCCACCCCTCCTCCACCTCCGAATTACCATCCGTGGGCATGGCGCCATCAGTCGGTAGCTCTAGGCACAGCGTCAGTGCCGTCGCTAAGCAACAGCAGGCGGTGCTCAAACTGCTGAGCATGGGCCATAAAAGGCACACCGCCCAAGGTACATCGCCCAGGGCATCACGGCGCAGACCGATCTGTGGCTGGCACAGCTGAACCTGAAGCCAGGCATGGTTCTGAGTGACAATGGCTGTAACCATGTGGCAGCTCTGCAACTCAGCAGACTGACACATGTGCCATGCCTGGCCCATGTGTTAAATCTCATAGTTCAGCGGTTCCTCAAGACACACCCCAATCTGTCCGATTTGCTCACGATAGTGCGCCGCATCTGTGCGCATTTCAGAAAGTCCAGCACAGATGCTGCTACTCTCAGGGCAGTGCAGCGCCGCCTCCAACTGCCCGCTCACCGACTGTTGTGTGACATGCCCACGAGGTGGAATTCAACATTAACCATGTTATCCAGAGTTTACCAGCAGCGCAGAGCAATTGTAGACTGCCAGATGTCAACTTCCACCAGAACTGCTTTTCAGGTCAGTCAGCTTCCTCAAGTCTACAATGAGCAGTGGATATGGGTGTCTGATATTTGTCAGATGCTGAGTAACTTTGAGGAGTCAACACAGATGGTCAGTGGCGATGCCGCCATCATCAGCCTCACCATCCTGCTGCTTGGCCTGTTGAAAAACTCTCTGGTCAGCATGAAGTCGGAAGCTTTGCGCTCGTCACAAGAGACAGGGGAAGAAAATTCCCCTGTTGATAGCCAAAGCACCCTCCGGTCTGTTTCTCAGCGCGTATCGGAGGAGGTGAAGGAGGATGAGGAGGAAGAGGAGGAGAAATTTGGCAAGACAGAAGAGGGGAGCATTGCTCAGTCCTTAACTGTTCAGCGTGTATTGGCAGAAGAAGTGGAGTTGGAGAAGGAGGAGGAAATGGAGAGTTAGGCCAGTGAGGGGAGTGAATTCTTGCTAGGCTGCCTTTCGTGTTCAAAGAATTTATTCCAGCACCGATTACTGGGTATTCACTCTCCTGGACCCACGGTACAAGCAAAATCTTTCCACTCTCATCCCTGTAGAGGAAAGGAGTGTGAGTGCATGAATACCAGCAGGCCCTGGTGCACAAGCTGCAACAGTATTTCCCTGCTGACAGCGCTAGCGGCAGAGGGTGTACTTCTGCGGGACAAGTAGCAAGGGAGAGTAAGCGAGCAGGCAGTTTGTCCAGCACTGGCAGGGGTATGCTTTACAAGGCCTTTGCCAGTTTTATGTCACCCCAGCAAGACACTGTCACCTGTCCCCAGTCTCGGCAAAGTAGGGCTGATCTTTACAGAAAGATAGTGAGGAAGTACCTAGCTGACCATACCATTGTCCTAAATGATCACACAACTCCCTACAACTACTGGGTTTTAAAGCTGGACATGTGGCCCGAACTGGCGCTGTACGCCTTGGAGGTTCTTGCCTGCCCTGCCGCTAGCGTGTTGTCAGAGCGGGTTTTCAGTGCAGCTGGTGGCATCATCACCGATAACGTACACGCCTGTCGACTGACAGCGCTGACAGGCTGACGCTTATCAAGATGAATCAAGCCTGGATTTCTCATGATTTCCATTCTCCACAAGGTGAAAGCAGCTCAACCTGAATAATGTATGCACTCCTCCTCCTCATTCTCCTCCTCTTTGTACACTAAAGCAGAGGAAACTGGCTATTTTTTGCCAGGGACAACTGGCTCTAGCTATAGTACTCTATTTATTTAATTTTTCTGGAGGGCCACCTACCCGGTCCTCTGTTTTGGAAACTTTTTTGGACTTCCACATACAGGCACTATCTAAATTTACTTGTCCCCATAGCAGCCTCCACACGTCGTCTTTATAGCTGCCTCCACACGTTGTCTCCATTGCTACCTCCACATATCATCTCCATAGCTGCCTCCAAAAGTCGTCCACATAGCTGCCTCCGTACATCGTCCCCTTAGCAAACAAGCTGCGTCAGGCAGAATTTTGGGTTGTTTTAACGGCTTCCACATCAAACTTGTTAACTTTATCGCCACCCTGCTTTGTTAATGACAAAATATACCGCCAAACTTTTATCTTCGGCCGATATTATTTCAGCGCAACTTGCGCATCTGTTTACATTCCCCTCCCGGCCATAACCAGGCCCCTTCTGGCCCCCAGGCCCATTTTGGGTGGGGAGGAGCCGAGAGACAGGGGCTTGGACAGGCGAAAGTTCGCCTGGCAGCGGACCGCCAGCTCCATCCCATGATCCAACAAACGTAGTTTTTACTGCAGCACCTTTAATCTACTACTACCCCTTGGCAAACAAGCTGTGTCAGGCAGAATTTTCTGGTGTTTCACCAGATACATAAAGGAGCTCAGGCCCATCTGTCGCCACCATGCTGGAGACCTGAAGTTTCAATCATAGCAGCGCAATGTGGATGCCCAATACTGTCGCTCTTAATTATGGAACCATTTCCGAAAAAAAACATAGAACCGCTATGCTATTCCATTATTCCTAGATGAAATATTCAAATGACCCCGCTTGCTTTGAAAATTATAATTTTTTCAAAGTAAACGCTTCTGGCCCCCAGGCCCATTTTGGGTGGGGAGGAGCAGAGAGGCAGGGGCTTGGCCATGCGAACTGCCAGCTCCATCCCAAAATTAGGCAGCCTCAGAGGCATCCATGCATACTGCCCCTGCTGTTTCCTGTCCATTTCGCCTCCAAGATCCTCCACAGCGTCCACCAATGTCTCCATGCGCAGCGTTCAACTGTCTATACCCCAGACGCTGGAGCGCAAGAGGAAATACAGCACATCGTCACCTCAACAACGAGCTGTGTCAGGCTACATTTTTGGGTGGTTTACCGGCTGTGATTTTCTGGTGTTTTATATGGGTCACTCATTTTGATAATGGATGCAAAGCTGTATGACTGAGTGCGAGTCCCCCCCACATGCCTCCACACGTCGTCTCCATAGCAGCCTCCACACGTCGTCTCGATAGCAGCCTCCACACGCTGTCTCCACATGTTGTCTCCATAGCAGCCTCCACATGTCTTCTCCACAGCTGCCTCCACACATCGTCTCCATAGCAGCCTCCAGACACTGTCTCCATGGCTGCCTCCAAAAGTCATCTCCATAGCTGCCTCCACATGTTGTCCCCTTAGCAAAGAGCTGTGTCAGTCTCATTTTTCAGGTGTTTCACCAGATACGTTATGGAACTTGGTCACTATGTTGCCACCATGCTGTGTTATCGACTAAATATACCGTCAACCTTTTGTTCACATAGGAAATCATTTCCGCGCTTCTTGCTCACCTCCTTTGGTTCCTCTCTGCTGCCATAACCAGGCAAAATACTGATACGTACAGTGCTACACGTTATCCTCGCCAAAAGGAATTTTATAATTTGGTTTGAAGCCTGAGTCCATTTGGGGTTTGTCGCCATGCCACTCTCTAGCCTGCTGCTGCTTCTGCATGCCATCCCCAATAGTGTCAGGGTCAATTATTGGATGTTTTAGATGCTATCTAGCCTCATTCGGTCACTCTGTCATCGCCATGCTGTTGCCCATAATTTTGGCATAATGGTGCGATTAAGCAGCCTCAGAGGCATCCATGCATGCTGCCCCTGCTGTTTCCTTTCACCCCTTATTACATTTGGTTGTGTCTATCCATTTCTATCTATATGTCTGACTAACACCTATGGCATTTGTTTTATATACTAAATATTTGTAACCTGATACATATGTATTTGATTTTACCACATACAATTTAGTTTTATAATAACTATAGGCATAATCTTTTACCTGCTTTTTTAGTCTTAGTGATTATTATCTAGTAGAACATTTGTATTTATTTTGTGTTATAGAAATTGTGTTTATGGACCTGATGAAGGAGGCATTCCGCTTCTGAAACGCGTTGTCCACTGTGATTTTGAATTAAATATGAAAACTGAGCAGCGCGGTTCCAGCCTGTTTTTTCCTTCTCTAAACCCTCCGACATCATCCACTACAACTAGCAGTACTGGATGTCAGGTTTACTGCAGCAGCTCCACTATCCAGATACAAGTTACCATCACTGTTGTGATTTATGCTAGGCATATACTGCCAATTCCTGTTTTCCATTGTATGACTAATTCTGTCTCTCCTAGACAAATTTCTACATATCTTGCGCTGTGTTTCATCCTTGTTTCTCCATATATATCACCCCTTACCTTCCGGTGCTACATCCACCTTTTTTGGTACCACCGGTCCAGAGAATAGTATATACTACCTGTAGATCCTATTGGCATACACGTGCAGCAAGTAATATGGATTATTACCATGACAGGTGGGCACATTGTGAAACCCTCCTTCGTAAGATATCAGAGATCGCAACCCCCCACCACAGAAGCAACCCAGTTCTCAGAAAATCAAACCAAGACGATGACAGATTTATATTTAAAACTAGAAAACCTCCTCAAAGTAGAAATTCAACATTCCATAGACATTGCTTTCCTTGAAATATACCTTAGGGAAAACATTGCACCCAGGGGACTGAGATTACCATTCCAATCCACTTTTCCCAATTACACCACGTTCTCACTAGAATGGGAGTCATACGTGGAGGAATGCTCCAAGGGCATGATGAGGAGACTCATCACCAAAAGGTCCTCCATTGTAGAAACCACCACCACATCCATTGATCGAATCAGACAGGACTTGGAGTTGTATTACACACACCCAGATTACCATTCTCTCAACATCTCCACCTCACATCGACTCAAAGCCTTAGAACAAAACCTCATTTTCAGAAAAACAAAAAAATTAACGAGAGATCGCTCTGAATATGTCAACAATTCCCAGAAATGCTGGGAACCAGATGTAGACTTAGCGGCTGATTTACCCACACCAGCCACCACCACCATAACATGGGACACACCCCAACCCAGTACCCGTGGAAAACTAAGGGAAGCCCCAGTTTCAAAAATACAGCCCACCATCTCACCTAAGTCCAAGAAAACCACCCCTAATCAAAATAGATTATTTCAAACCAAGCCACAAACCACCAAACAGCTACTCACCAAACACGAATGCCTCGGCCAATAAAGTTTTGACCAACTCTAATACAAGAACCTCAGCCGCTTTAAAAGTGTCCCCACTTCCTTCCTTTAACTCAACCCAAAAAGATCCAATATACCGATCTCCTCCCCCGTTAGAACAGCCTGAGACAAACACAAGCACACTCTCTATATACACTATACATGAGGAGACTGAACAAATAAGTATAGACGAACATTCCATCAACCCCCGAGAGTTTAATGAGACACTTTCAAACAGCATATTGCCGTCTTTTTTAGACCTTCCTCCAGCACAAAAGGATCCTCCACTACCAAAAGTGGAAGTAATCCTTCCGGCTCTCGAAAGCCCGAAAGCAACTTTCTCAATCTTTACGTCACAAACATCAAGGACAAAAAGAAAAGAAGGCCCAGAGGGAAGAGAAGCGGGAGAAAACATGGTAAAAAAGAAAAGCCAACAACAAATACCACCACCATCACCCCGAAACTAGTAAAAATCTTTAATCTCTCTTCTCACATACTATCGGAAGACGAACGCAGCCTGTTAAGTAAAGGCCTCTCCTTTTGCCCCACCACAAGGTCCAAAGAATTTGACCTATTCATGGATTTAAACAGCTACATAAGAAAACTTACCCTTAAGCGGCATTTTGCCATTAATCAGGCAAAGAGCAAGACCGAACAAGAACATCAAGAAGACTCTTTTATCCATACCTCACTTCGCCCACCCTCAAGATTTTATCCTACTCACAGTAAAGGACCACACATCGAAACCTTCTACTCTATGGTTGCCTCGGATTTCAGGTCTCTAGAGACCCCAAAAAAAGCAAACTCAAAAAATAACCTAACCCAACCAGAGAGAAGAGCCCTTAAGGAACTAAGAACGAACCCCTACCTTACGATCAAACCGGCAGATAAGGGCGGTGGGACAGTCATACTCAACAGAAAAGATTACCTGGAAGAGAGCTATAGAATTCTTTCTGATCAAGAATACTACGAAAAGCTTACTACAGATCTAAGTACGGAACACCTGGAAATACTTAAGTCCTTTGTGATGGATGCATACAGCAAAGGGATTATTAACAGATCCGAAAAGGAGGTCATCCTTCCCACTAACCCAAGGATGGCTCTTTTTTATTACCTCCCTAAAATACATAAAAATTCCGAACATCCACCAGGAAGACCCATCATTTCAGGGCTAAATTCCCTTACCTGTAATCTGTCAGAGTATGTAGACCATTTCCTACAACCATATGTGGAGAATTTACCTACTTATCTAAGCGATTCCTCCCAATTAATCTTGGAATTAGAAAACTTCGCCTGGACACCCTCTATGAAACTTCTTACTCTTGACGTAACTTCACTATATACAAACATCACACACTCATTCGGGGTGAATGCAGTACGAAACACTCTCCAAAGAGATCTTGGGAGAATGAAACCATCTTTCTTCCCGGATCTAAAAGGGAGCTTCAAATGCAACAGCACTAGGTGCCTTACGTGTGATATTATTTCACACCGCACTCATTCCTTTTGTTCTACTGTCACAGGAGAAACTTTTGAAATTGACAAATTTCTAAACTGCGCATCAGATTATGTTGTATATCTGCTCCAGTGTCCCTGCCCTTTTCAGTATGTTGGCAGAACCACACAGGCACTAAGGGAAAGAATAAACACTCATAGAAGCAAAATTAAAAGTGGCTTCCAACTCCACAGTGTCCCACGACACTGCCATCAACACCACAGTAATGATATCAATCATCTCTCCCTTCTGCCCATTGAACAGATCCCTACGGATCACCCAGATCGTTTAACACATCTCATCAAACGGGAAAATTATTGGATTTTTAAGCTGAACACTATGTGCCCTTATGGATTAAATGAAACTCTGGAACGCATCTAACCTACTCCTCACCATTTCATAATTTGCCCCCTTTCTTTACCATAAAAGTCATGAGTACGATTAATCCCCCTCAGAGATAATCCGTTATTAATTGTCTATACTTCAGTAATCTCAAAGTTTTTTCTACCTATTGACCATTACAAAGTATATCCACTGACTTATTAATTTCCCCATCAGTCTAGAATATTACCATTTCTACCTTAAAATTGCCAAAAAAGATTACTTTATCTATGAGCCCAATCTAGGTATTTATGCTCTTACTCACGTTCATATCCATGTCCATACTTCCACATATTATCATATATTAGCTATTCCTCACATTATCCCACAACAAATAGGCACAGTTTCATTCATCTAACTCACCTCTCCTATTATCCAGCGTTGTTTTCCTGTCTAAGTTCTTCTTACCGATTACCCCGGTCCCGTCCTCACAGCGCATGCGCGCGTACACGCATGCGCACCACTTAGTTTGGGTGCCCATTTAAACCACTAGCGAAGCCGGCAGGGGCGCGCAACAAAGCACCCATGACGGCTCGCATTTGATTTATTGTAAGTACCGCTATACTTACACATTTACTACCAGTTTTATTCTCATATTTTCCCATCCCACTTCATAATATTATGCTTACCTCATTCCCTTAGATTCTCATCCATCTGATTCTGGTCCGTCCCCAGCCCTTTAAAGGTACCTATATTTGACCCACCATGCTTTCTTCCTGTATATTGGCACTAATTACTACTTCCATCATTTTAATCATTTAGCCTGTAGGACTACACTGGGATCCTTTCCCTTCCATCTGGGACCAATCACCTAAGAGAGAATACTAGGGTAGGGGTCCATTCGTTATCATCAACCTTATGGAATATTCATTTATTTATTTATTTGATTGATTGATTGATCTTATGGAATATTCATTTATTTATTTATTTGATTGATTGATTGATCTTATGGAATATTCATTTATTTATTTATTTGATTGATTGATTTTATCCTCCATGCATTTTAATTTCTACTTTGTAGAAATATACACTTTCACTGCTTTCACCCCTTATTACATTTGGTTGTGTCTATCCATTTCAATCTATATGTCTGACTAACACCTATGGCATTTGTTTTATATACTAAATATTTGTAACCTGATACATATGTATTTGATTTTACCACATATGCCTATAGTTATTATCAAACTAAAGTGTAATCTTTTACCTGCTTTTTTAGTCTCTATCTACTCTTCTTCTTTTTTATTTATATGTGATTATTATCTAGTAGAACATTTGTATTTATTTTGTGTTATAGAAATTGTGTTTATGGACCTGATGAAGGAGGCATTCCGCTTCTGAAACGCGTTGTCCACTGTGATTTTGAATTAAATATGAACAGCGCGGTTCCAGCCTGTTTTTTTCCTTCTCTAAACCCTGCTGTTTCCTGTCCATTTCCGTTGTGTTTCCATCATTTTCTGAGGTTCCCAGGTGTTTTGCCAAGCTTCCCTGTGCCTTGGTCCCCTTGAAAAATTCTCGAGTCTCCCATTGACTTCAATGGGGTTCGTTATTCGAAACGAGCACTCGAGCATCGGGCAGAGTTCGACTCGAGTAACGAGCACTCAAGCATTTTCGTGCTCGCTCATCTCTATTTAATATACTTAAAAATACTGATATATGAGGCATATATTTTATAAGATTTTACACTTCATAGTAGGGTGCCGTTTGAGGGACAGAATATGCTTCAGCTCTTTTTTTGCATTTATTATAATACTCAACCTACTTCTTTGAATATTTGATAAATGTAATTTTAAAAAAATTACAACAATTGTCCTTGGAAGACTTGGATGTAATTCTTTTACAATTCTGATTAATACCAATCAAGCACGACATTAGGATGTGCGGAATAAGAAACATCGCCTTTATTATGCAAATATGTTGGGCTATATTCAGGCTCTAGAAATGAAAGCTGTCACTAGCTTTCATGTATACGCTCCTGTACAATTGCACATACATGTAAGCCCAGGACTATTAACCATTAAACAGAAGTGATGCTGAGGTCAGTTCAGCAGTTTTGGTTCTATCCGTTAAATTTGTCATGTGCACAATTCTGGTTATACTTATACTGTCCAACCATTAGTTTTCTTACTTTATGCAATAAAATTGTGTTCTATAATTGGAGCATTTTAGACAATGCACACTTCCCCAAACCAACACCCTTTACCAATTAACCAAACCCCTATCTGTGCAAACTGCCAAACTGTGCATGTATGTGGTACAAAACAGGCTTAGAGGGGTATTCCCACCTCACTTAGTATACTTAATTAAATCCCTAACACAAAAATTTTTTTATGCAATTCATTTTTTTTTAAATTACCTATATGCCTATAATAAGCTGTAAATGGTGCTTACCTACCCCCTAGTAATGGCCCTGTGTTGACACTAGATACGGCCACCGGCCCTTGTCATTAGCAGTGGAAAGAGGCATCCAAACCTGCCAGGAAAATGTGAACGCACATAGCTAGTGCATACGCAGTTCATGTATTCCCAGCCACCTTGCTCTCTAGAAAAGGGCGGATGCCGTCATGCGCAGTAGCTTTACTGCTGCTACTAGATGAAGAGAACGTAGTAGTGCCAGCTTGCTCCAGTACAGGCATCAACGACCAGGACAGCTAGGAAGCTACTGTGCATCCCAGCAGCTGTCCTGCACTAGCGAGCAAGCTATCCTCATTATGAATGTTAGCTATGTTGATACAAATATAAAACCCGGCAGAGAAGCCTCACCTGTAGAAGTAGCAATAGCAGTAGGGGCCTCTAAGGTGTCCAACGTTGCTTATATACACGACCTATTACTAGCGAAGAGTGCACCCGATTATCTTTCGTACATCTCAGCTTGGGAGGAAGAGTTGGCTCTTAGCTTGACAGATAAACAGAAAAACTGGGTTCTGAGACACCCGTATGGCTTCTCAAGATGTGTTAGATTACAGGAAAATCATTACAAGTTGCTGGCTCACTGGTATAAAACCCTGGAAGCTCTGTTTCACTGGGGTCTACACCCCACTGGGGAATGTTGGAGATGTGGGCAAGGTCTAGGTACTTATACCCACGAGTGGTGGTCTTGCTCCCTGATCAAGACATACTGGTTAGAAGTGCAGAGCAGAATATGCGCCCTATGCTTGTCAAACCTGCAACTATCACTACCCCTGGTTTGCTTGGGGATGACACCAGGAGGTATTAAGCTATCCGGTAGTTCCCTCAATACACACCTTATCGCTACAGCGAAGGCTTTAATACCCCTATATTGGTTACAAACATGTGTGCCCCCCCATCTCAGTTTGGGAGGACAAGGTTGCACAGATCTGCCACATGGAGGAGTTATCAAGTTGGGCCTCCCACTCTCATGAACAGTTTGCAAAGATTTGACAAACATGGATAGTTTATAAAGCTCAGAACCAGCAGCAAACAGCCAGTTAAGGAGATTTCCCAGCTTTAACCAGTCCTGAGTTCCATGGGGTAGATAAGCAGTTAAGATAAGACGAGATTCTTAATCTCCTGATAACCCGCCCCCCCATACCATATCCAAAATTCTGTCCCTAATCCCTGCCTCACCCCGATTTCCCTACCCCCTCCCACCCACTTCACTACTTTTAGCTAATATTGTTTTTTGGTTTGTGTTTTTCACTGTTATCACTGTTTTTACGGTTATTCTTCATCAATGTGTAATACACTGTCATTAGCCCAACTATTATGCTTGTATTACCTGGATGTATGTACAATTGAAGATATAGGGTCAGATTTACTTACCCGGTCCGTTCGCGATCCAGCGGCGCGTTCTCTGCAGTGGATTCGGGTCCGGCCGGGATTCATCAAGGTAGTTCCTCCGCCGACCACCAGGTGGCGCTGCTGCGCTGAAAAGCATCTGAACGCACTCAAGTTCACCGAGCCGGACCAAGTGAAGGTAAGCGCGTCCCAAGCGACACTTTTATTGTTTTAAATGCGGCGGTTTTTCCGAATCCGTCGGGTTTTCGCTCGGCCACGCCCCCCGATTTCTGTCGCGTGTATGCCGGCGCTGATGCGCCACAATCCGATCGCGTGCTCCAAAATCCCGGGGCAACACAGGGAAAATCGGCGCAAAACGGAAATATTCGGGTAACACGTCGGGAAAACGCGAATCGGGCCCTTAGTAAATGACCCCCATAATATTTAGAAGATACAGCCAAGCTTTAATCTCTATGTACATAGAGCCTTCTTGCTGTCTGCTCGAATACAGTATTGTACAATGGTTTTTTTTGTTTAAAAACAGAATTGATAAAAAAAAGTATCTAAAACCCGGCAGGTTCTGAGGCTGGGAAGTCTCTTTTCATGCGCTTGCTTGGCCACAGCTGCTGACGAGTGGTGGTGGCCGTATCTAGTCTCAACACAGGGCCATTGTTAGGGGGCAGGAAAGTCCCATTTACTGTATATTATGAGCATGTAGGTCATTTTTTTTTTTTTTTAAATAAAAGTGAATTGAAGAAATGTTTGTTTTTGGGTTAGGGATTGAACTAACTATAATAAGTGAGGTGGGAAATCCCCTTTAAGTTCCCTGGGGAAGTGAACAAGCAGAGAATGAGAAAGAGATCAGGGAGGTAGAGGCTATATATAGAGACAAATGAGACCACAGGGGGATGAGATCAAAATCTACCTCTGGTTAGAAATTACGGAAGTTGACGTTTCAGGATTAGGTATGAGCGGACCTGAACCTTAAATCATTGTGTCCATATCAAACATTGCGGGTTGTTATCCCGGGAACCCAGACTTTGGCCAGAAGTTTAAGTTCAGCAATCACACTCACCTTCCGCCCCATTTGGTAACACCTGTGATCGGTACTGGCACCGATTGCGGGTTTTAACCCTTTAAATGGCGTTAAAGTGAGGACCGGATGTCTCCATAAGATTGTCAGTCCCCAATGACGTTATGGGGAGCGATGATATAGCATGGATCCAAAATGCTTTGCTGGCGCCATTTAAAGGATAACACCTGAAATCTGTGCCAGCACCAATTGCAGGTGTTACTGTTGTTGGTGGTGAACGTTTGGGTTCCCAAACTTTCATGTTCGGAATTGGTTGAAGTTGTGGAAGTGGGTCCATTCATCCTTACTCAAAATAAATAAATAATTACTCTTAATTGAACAGTATTATTGCAAAAGAGATAACAAGATGTAGGTCTACTGACCAATAAGTGCACTGTAGCTCCATTAAAGGGATATTCCAGAAATCAGCATAATTCATATACAAATGAGTCAGTAAAATATAAGCTAATATGTAATTTGTTGTTATTTAAAATTTTGCTCCGCTAGCAGAAAAATGCTGTGGTCATACACTGTAATGAAGAATTAAAATGCTACTGGCCCTTTAACCCTTAGGGACGTGGCCCTTTTTCATGTAAAGAGCTCTGTTTGAGCTTGTTTTATGTGTAACAAATTGCATTTCATAGTGATGGTATTTATCATTCCATGCCATGTACTCGGGAGCGGGAAAAAAAATTCTTAATGCAGTGAAAATTATGAAAAAATGCATTTGCGCCATATTCTTGTGATTTTACAGCTTTCACTGAGCACCCCAAATCACATGTCTACTTTATTCTTTGGTTCGGTACGATCACGAGGATACCAAATTTGTATAAGTTTTATGTTTTCATACATTTAAAAAAATTAAAACCTTCTGTACAAAAAAAATTATTCATTTTGCCATGTTTTGGCACTAATAACTTTTTCATACTTCAGTGCACGGAGCTGTGGGTAGTGTCATTTTTTGCGACTTTTGATGATGTTTTTAACGCTATCATTTTGAGGACTGTATGGCCATTTTCCGTTGAGTGGTTTAACGCCGGGAAAAACTGCTAATATACTGTATTTTGATAGATCAGACATTTTGGGACTTGATGATACCAAACATGTTTATGATTCTTACTGTTCATTTCTTAACCCAGCAGGGCCTGATTGCTAAAACTATATACTGCAATACTACTGTATTGCAGTATATAGCTATTTTACTATGATTTCTAATAGTTTGCTGGCTTTTTGAGATCAAGCATATATCTCATGAAGTCACAGCATATTGTGCATACTGCATAGAGAGGAGAAGAAGTCCATGGAGGCTGCCGTGATTCTTTTATGTGGTCAGATATGTATATGGGGTACAGTTTGCTAATGTTGAGAAGCTTAAAGGAAACCTACCACTTGAAGTGGCAGGTATAAGAGGGAACTACCGAGCACCAGCTCAGGGTGAGCTGGTGCCGGAGCTTAGTTTTGTTAGTGTTTTAAACCGCAGCTTCGGCCATAAAGTTTAAAAAGTGTTTTAAACCGCGATGCTGCGGTTTAAAACACTAACAAAACTAAGCTCCGGCACCAGCTCACCCTGAGCTGGTGCTTGGTATGTCCTTCTTATACCTGCCACTTCAAGTGGTAGGTTTCCTTTAAAGGAAACCTACCACTTAAAAGTGGTAGGTTTTATACACATATACATGGCACCAGCTCAGGGTGAGCTGGTGCCAGAGCATATTTTTGTTAGGGGAACAAAGCCCCTATCGCAGATTTATAAGTTATATTAACTTATAACTCGGCGCACCGCACTTGGGCACGGCGCACCATGCACGCGCCGGATTCTAAAGTGCTGGAGAGCCGGTGACGTCACCGAGCTCTCCGGCACACGCGCACCTGCGCAACTTAGCACAGCCTGTTTCCCCGTGCTAAGTTGCACAGGCGCGTGTGTGCCAGAGAGCTGTATGGCCATTTTCCGTTAATTATAACTTAGAATTCTGCGATAGGGGCTTTGTTCCCCTAACAAAAATATGCTCCGGCACCAGCTCACCCTGAGCTAGTGCCATGTATATGTGTATAAAACCTACCACTTTGAAGTGGTAGGTTTCCTTTAAGGAACTGTGATGATGTCACCCTGGTCACATGACATTAGGCCACGCCCCCTCAACTTGCTCCAAAGATGCATGGATACAGGCAAGTTTATAACTTTTATGGGGATCTGAGGGAAACTATTTTCAGCTAAAAGCAGGGTGTCAGATAGTTACTAGGGCTCTATAGGAACCTGTCACTACCTGACTACCTGTATTTGTGAAAAACGTGGTGACAGGTTCCCTTTAGTAAATGGGGGTCCTTGTCAACTGCCAAAAACTTCCTTAAAATAATAATAATTTATAATAATAAATATTCAAAAAAACAAAAATGTAATTTGTTAGTAAGACAGGCAATTTCCAATTGTGCACTAAAATCACAAGTACAACACAATAAGTGAGCATCATTTTTAGTGAAGATGGAATGAAAAAGATACTTGGAAAAAAGAAAAGACTTCCTCTGTGGCCTGATCAGCAAAGACAATTTTACAATGAAGAAATTCACTTTGCAGATGTGACTCCAGTACAGAAGGTTATCAATCTGTTAACTGATCAGCTGAGTTATTAGGGTATCTTCTGGTGTAAAAGTTAAAGATAAGAAACAACATTAAAAATGAAGTATTTGCCTTACTTAAAGGACAGTGACATTGTGTACTTACAAATGGGAATCAACCTGCGAAGAGTAAACAGAAGCGCAGCTTCGATTCTACAGCCTTTTAACATAGCTGTGGGATTAGGGGATAAAGCTTCTCCCCAGACTTGTTTTACAATATGATTTATCTGCATTTATCATTTGGATGCATTATAAGCAGGGACTAAGCGTTCTTCTATGAGGCTTAGTTTAGTGATAAGTGGTGAGAATAGCTGGATTTAATAGTACAGGCGGTCCCCTACTTAAGAACACCCGACTTACAGAAGACCCCTAGTTACAAATGGAATTCTGGTAATTGGTAATTTTCTGTACTTTAGTCCTAGGCTACAATAACAGCTGTAACAGTTATCACAGGTGTCTGTAATGAAGCTTTATTGTTAATCCTGGTTAACATTTTTAAAATCCAATTGTCACAGAGACCAAAAAAAATTTGTCTGGGGTTACAATGATAACATTTACAGTTCCGACTTACATACAAATTCAACGTAAGAACAAACCTACAGACCCTATCTTTTACATAACCCGGGGACTGCCTGTATTCATGTAACATGAACTAATATCTCCAGAGACACAATGAAGATGATAAGTACAACAGTGGCACTTCCCATAAAGTCTACAATACTGCAGTACAGACAGTCCCCTACTTAAGGACACCCAACTTACAGACAACCCCTAGTTACAGACAAACCCCTCTGCCCCCTGTGACCTCTGGTGAATTCTCTGGATGCTTTACTTTAGTCCCAGACTACAATGATCAGCTGTAAGGTGTCTGTAATGAAGTTTTATTGATAATCTTTGGTCCAATCACTGCAAATAATTTTGAAACTCCAATTGTCACTGGGGCAAAAATGTTTTTGTCTGGATCTACAATTATAAAATATACAGTTTTGATTTACATACAAATTCAACTTAAGAACAAACCTATGGAACTTATCTTGTACGTAACCTGGGAACTGACTGTTTATTACATTACACCTCACTCTGTGCATGAAGTAACTGCTACCTTATGCACTTTGGGCTATGTGATATTCCTGAGTTCACTGTTAGTTTACACTGTCTGGTTACCTCACCACTACTATAGTCCGACTAGGTCCATATTGCAGGTTCTAATCATCTCACTACCAATAGAAATCTCCAAGTAGCCCGTCCTGCCCTGCCAGCAGACGCTTGATTATTTTTGGGTCAAAGTAACCATTCACAACACCCTATCTACCCAGTGTACTTTTATTATGAACCTGATGAAAGGGACAATCCACCCCTGAAATGTGTAGTCCTATTATTATCAATTAAAAAAAATGTTTTATATTACACACCAATAACTCTTGTCTATACAGAGCAGCGAGTTCAAGACAAACCTGAACAGACAAATACCAAATGAGTTCAAGGTTGTTCACCAAAGAGCATGTCTAGGCAACCCAAAGTGATAGACATGTACAAGTAGAGGTGTGAAGACAACAGTGTTTTATGGAGTTAGGTCATGGACAGTCAATACTTCAATTTATACTTCACTAGATTGTGTCCTTGGCATGTCCAGGCATCTAGTTTCCTTGCTAGTGCAGCAAAGAAAATGGTGTTTCGTATAATGTGTTTCGATATTTAAACATATCAATATATATACTGTACACATACATACGGTGGTAATTACAAATCAATAAAAAATATGAAAAAAAATATCAATAATTCAAAATTATTAAAATAGGAAGCACCAATATGGGCTCAGTGAATTAACTCGATGCTTTAAAGGAAATCTTAAAGCAAGAAGTTCTCTCTGTACTAGTGCTGAGGGAACAGAAGGGAGGGTGAGACAATGGGGCACATTTACTCACCCTGTCCCCGGAGTTCACCGAAAGTGCATTGTCCGCCGATAATGCACTGTGCCGCGATTCAATAAGATCGTCCGCCTGATATCCTGCATGTGCCACTTCCCCGCTCAGGTCCTACAGAGTTCACCCTCTTCTTCCTGGTGCATGTAAGTGCTTGGGCTTACAAAAGAATTTGAATTTTAAATCCCGCACTCAGTCCGAATCAGGTGGATCATCCAATGGCACGCCTCCTAAATTGTGTCGCATGGAAGCCAGCGCAGCTGTGCCAAAAAAGATCATGTGCCCCAAAATCCCAGCACAGACACCTGCTAAATACCTGCCAAAGCCATGCCATCCCCGAAAAAGGCGCACAGTCCGAATGAGCCCCAATGTCGGGTAGCCCCTCAGGCTTATAAACATAATTATGCTTAACATTTTTATGCTACAGTTTTTCATATTCATACTATTGATTTGGGAAGCATACCCCACTAATCTGGAGCAATAGGTAATCCCCCCTCCCCGTATAGATTGTGAGCCCTCACATTTAGGGTCCTCCTTCTGCTCGCCTCCTGATCACTTTAGTTTTGTATTTTGTACTTGCATTTGTTCTCGTCTTAATGTAATTGTACAGCACCATGGAATTAATGGTGCTCTATAAATATTATTATTATTAATAATAATACAATATTCAACCAATAAGCCATAGCCATACAGAAAATCTGTAAAAATAGCAATATATGTGGTTTTCTCTATAGAAGTTTGATACTGAAATCCAGCTCCAAGGACAAAGAACAAGAATTCATTTTGTCATATCTGTATCTGGGATCAGATGTTTGATTCTTATAATATTCTTGTGGTTTATGAAAGAGACGTTAACGCTTGTTGACATTTGATGTGTAAAGGACACATAGTAGAGGCCGACAAGTGCTCAACTTTTTTTTAATATTTATGTGAATGCTGTGTGTTGGAAATGTAGTTTCTGGCCATTCTTTGCCCCTAACTATTAGGGGATAATAGGATGTTTTCAGGGAAATGTCAAACCTGCAAACTGATGTTCAATGGAATAATACAAAATCTGTCTTTACAAACACAGTATGTAGATATCAAGGCACAATCATAAATTCACTCTGTATTCAGCAACCAAAACTTTGACATTTATATTAGACACAAGAACCTGAAGCATACTCATTGCCTGGGTGTCTACTGCTATATAGCATGCTAGCTGCCTAGGGACCACTGCTGTAGAACAGGCTCATTGCCTATGGCTACTGCTATATAACATGCTAACTGCCTAGGGACTACTGCTGTATAACAGGCTTATTGCATTTGGGCTACTGCCATTTAACTGGCTCATTGCCTATGGGCTATTGCCAAAGGACTGGTTCATTGCCTAGGGACTACTGCCGTGGTGCAGGAGCATTGCTTTGGGTCTACTGCTGTGGTGCAGGAGCATTGCCTAGGGATTACTGCTGTGGTGCAGGAGCATTGCTTTGGGTCTACTGCTGAATAACAGGCTCCTTGCCTAGGGGATACTGTTTTATTACATGCTACATGCCTAGGGCAGTGGTGGCGAACCTATGGGACGGGTGTCAGAAGTGGCACTTGGAGCCATTTCTGTGGCCACTCAGACCATTTCCCCAGGGCAAAGTTCACCAAGTATAACCAAATCCACCAAATCTTCCTGCAGTCCCAGGCAACTTAAGAGATGCTGCTCACTATTTTAAAGTGACACTTGATTGGATGTTCGGAACTGCGGAAAAAGTGAGAAGGTGTTGACAGAACTGCAATATCTTTGGAGGTCTTCCTACTGGAACCACCATTCATCCTCTACAAAGAGAGCCTGGAGAGAATCTATAATGAGTCTGAAATTGTCCTCCTTCTTTCAACTGTATTGGTGGCCTCAGGGGGCAGATACAATTGAAAGATGTGGAAGAACAGGTAGCAAGAAGTTACTCCTTAAAAAACCATGTTGGCACTTCACAGCAGAAAAGTGTATTTTGGTTGTAGTTTGGGCACTCGGTCTCCAAAAGTTTCGCCATCACTGGCCTAGGGGATACGTCTGTAGAACAAACGCATTGCCTAGGGGATACTGCTATACAACATGCTGTGGGATACTGCTGTAGGAAAGACTCGTTGCCTTTGGGATACTGCCACATAACATAATGGCAGCCTAGGGGATACTGCTATAAAACATGCTACCTGCCTAATTGATACTGCTGTAGAACAGGCTCGTTGCCTATGGGCTATTGCTATATAACTTGCTAGGTGCCCAGGTGATACTGCAGTGCTGAAGAATATGCTTATTGCCTAGGGGCTACTGCTGTAGAACAGACTCATTGCATAGGGCTATAGCTATAGAGGAGGCTCAATGTCTGGGGCTATAGCTGTAGTACAGGCCCATTGCCTAGGGGCTACTGCTATATAACTTGCTAGGTGCCTAGGGGATACTGCTGTAGAATATGCTTATTGCCTAGGGCCTATAGCTGTAGAGCGGGTTCTATTCCTAGGGGCTCTAGCTGTAGAGCAGGTTCATTACCTAGGGGCTTCTACTGTAGAGCAGGCTTATTGCCTAGGGGCTATAGCTGTAGTAAAGGCTCATTGCCTAGGGGCTTCTTCTGTAGAGCAGGCTTATTTCCTAGGGGCTATAGCTGTAGAGCAGGCATCATTGCCTAGGGGCTATAGGTGTAGAGCGGGTTCAATTACTAGGGGCTACTTCTGTAGAGCAGGCTCATTGCCTAGGGGCTTCTGCTGAAGAGCAGGCTCATTGCCCAGGAGGCTATAGCTGTAGTACAGGCTCATTGCCTAGGGGCTTCTGCTGTAGAGCAGGCTCATTGCCTAGGGGCTATAGCTGTAGTATAGGCTCATTGCCTAGGGGCTTCTGCTGTAGAGCAGGCTCATTGCCTAGGGGCTTCTGCTGAAGAGCAGGCTCATTGCCTAGGGGCTATAGCTGTAGTAAAGGCTCTTTGCCTAGGGGCTATAGCTGTAGTACAGGCTCATTGCCTAGGGCAGTGATGGCGAACCTATGGCACGGGTGCCAGAGGTGGCACTCAGAGCTCTTTCTATGGGCACTCAGGCCCTCACCCCAGGACAGAGTTCAACAAACACTTCCAATCTTCCTGCAGTCCCAGGCAAATTAAGGGATGCTGCTCTCTCAGTGCTATTCGACACTTCGTTGGCTGTTTGGAACTGTGGGAAAAGTGAGGTTTTGACAGAACTGCATTATCTTTGGAGGTCATCATGTTGGACCCAACCATTGTTCCTTTACAGAGAGACTTTGGAGAGAAGCTACAATGATAATCTGAATTTGCCCTCCTTCTTTTAACTGGTGGCCTTAGACCGCCAATACAAGTGAAAGATGTGAAAGAACAGATAGCAATAAGTTACTGCTTAAAATTTCATGTTGGCACTTCTCGGTAAATACATGGATTTCGGTTGTAGTTTGGGCACTCGGTCTCTAAAAGGTTCGCCATCACTGGCCTAGGGGCTCTAGTTGTAGTACAGGCTCATTGCGTAGGGGCCCTAGCTGTAGTACAGGCTCATTGCCTAGGGGCTCTAGCTGTAGTACAGGCTCATTGCCTACGGGCTATAGCTGTAGTACAGGCTCATTGCCTAGGGGCTATAGCTGTAGTACAGGCTCATTGCCTAGGGGCTTCTGCTGTAGAGCAGGCTCATTGCCTAGGGGCTTCTGCTGAAGAGCAGACTCATTGCCTAGGCGCTATAGCTGTAGTACAGGTTCATTGTCTACAGGCTTCTGCTGTAGAGCAGGCTCTTTGCCTAGGGGCTATAGCTGTAGTACAGGCTCATTGCCTAGGGGCTCTAGCTGTAGAGCAGGCTCTTTGCCTAGGGGCTATAGCTGTAGTACAGGCTCATTGCTTAGGGGCTATAGCTGTAGTACAGGCTCATTGCTTAGGGGCTCTAGCTGTAGTACAGGCTCATTGCCTAGGGGCTCTAGCTGTAGTACAGGCTCATTGCCTAGGGGCTCTAGCTGTAGTACAGGCTCATTGCCTAGGGGCTATAGCTGTAGTACAGCCTCATTGCCTAGGGGCTTCTGCTGTAGAGCAGGCTCATTGCCTAGGGGCTTCTGCTGAAGAGCAGGCTCATTGCCTAGGGGCTATAGCTGTAGTAAAGACTCATTGCCTAGGGGCTATAGCTGTAGAGCAGGCTCATTGCCTACGGGCTTCTGCTGTAGAGCAGGCTCTTTGCCTAGGGGCTCTAGCTGTAGTACAGGCTCATTACCCAGGGGCTCTAGCTGTAGTACAGGCTCATTACCCAGGGGCTCTAGCTGTAGTACAGGCTCATTGCCTAGGGGCTATAGCTGTAGTACAGGCTCATTGCCTAGGGGCTTCTGCTGTAGAGCAGGCTCATTGCCTAGGGGCTATAGCTGTAGAGCAGGCTCATTGCCTAGGGGCTTCTGCTGAAGAGCAGGCTCATTGCCTAGGGGCTATAGCTGTAGTAAAGGCTCATTGCCTAGGGGCTATAGCTGTAGTACAGGCCCATTGCCTAGGGGCTCTAGCTGTAGTACAGGCTCATTGCCTAGGGGCTCTAGGTGTAGTACAGGCTCATTGCCTAGGGGCTCTAGCTGTAGTACAGGCTCATTGCCTAGGGGCTATAGCTGTAGTACAGCCTCATTGCCTAGGGGCTTCTGCTGTAGAGCAGGCTCATTGCCTAGGGGCTTCTGCTGAAGAGCAGGCTCATTGCCTAGGGGCTATAGCTGTAGTAAAGACTCATTGCCTAGGGGCTATAGCTGTAGAGCAGGCTCATTGCCTACAGGCTTCTGCTGTAGAGCAGGCTCTTTGCCTAGGGGCTCTAGCTGTAGTACAGGCTCATTACCCAGGGGCTCTAGCTGTAGTACAGGCTCATTGCCTACGGGCTATAGCTGTAGTACAGGCTCATTGCCTAGGGGCTATAGCTGTAGTACAGGCTCATTGCCTAGGGGCTTCTGCTGTAGAGCAGGCTCATTGCCTAGGGGCTTCTGCTGTAGAGCAGGCTCATTGCCTAGGGGCTTCTGCTGAAGAGCAGGCTCATTGCCTAGGGGCTATAGCTGTAGTAAAGGCTCATTGCCTAGGGGCTATAGCTGTAGTACAGGCCCATTGCCTAGGGGCTCTAGCTGTAGTACAGGCTCATTGCCTAGGGGCTCTAGGTGTAGTACAGGCTCATTGCCTAGGGGCTCTAGCTGTAGTACAGGCTCATTGCCTAGGGGCTTCTGCTGTAGAGCACGCTTATAGCCTTTGCTACTGCTGTATAACAGACTAATTGAAGTTTGGTGGTTGTTTTTAGGATCTGGACTAAAGCCTTTAGTACTAGTGAAGGTACATCTTAATAATTCAGCATTTCAAGAAACTTATGACAATTGTTGGCTTCCAACTTTGTGAGAATTAGGTCCTTTATGTTGCATCATTGTGACCCAGTGCAAACAAACAAGCGCCCTCAAAGGTGTCATTTGGTGAGTTTGATATAAAATTGTGTGACAAAGCCGATCAAATACCTCATGCATAAACAATAATGGAGACTGTGAGCCAGGCGCTCTCCGCTTACCGTCTGTCATGTGTTCCAAAAGAGTAGAACGTTTCTGTGGGAACCAACTCTATATTAACGCCTATGGATTAAGAATGGGATGCCCAAAAAGGTGTCATTTTTATGTGCATTGTCCATAAAATGCAATGTAAGAGGAGGAAACATACACCATTTAACAGATCCCGACAGTGTTTTCGCCCAGAATGAGTGTGGATGAAGTCTCGATAGTTATAGTGCAGTTTGCTTTACTATAAGTAAATGTGGGCCAATGACACAAAATGGAGCTTAAATAGTTTACTATTAGGATTCACAACATTTTATGGGCTTTCTGCAACCACATTTCCCATGATCCTTTAGTTCTCAGTAACTCCTCCCTCTTATGCTCTGCTCCCAGTGATGATGTAACAGACTGTCCTGCTCTGTTACCATAGTAATGATGAGTAACGGCCATGACTGCACATTACCTCACTACACATTAGAGAAGGGAATTACGGCTCTTCTTAGTGAGATGGCTCATTAGGCTCCGCTCACTAAGAAGAGCCGGCTCTTTTGGCTCCTGAAGGGCTCACTATTAAATATATAGTAGGGAGCCGCAGACCAGTCAATCATCCCATACCACTCCACTTTTAACCTGATCGGGTTAAAGGGGGCGTGGTGAGCCATTAGGGGCGCGGCTAAGTGAGCCATCGGCTCAGGTGGTTTACAAACAAGAGCCGGCTCTTAGAGCCGTCTCGTTCGTGAACAACACGTCACTACTTCACATGACATCTTACCACAACACTGGCCATACTGGATGCACTGCAACCAACCAACTACAGCATAACATATTGATCACATGACCTGCCCAGGCAGTTGCAGACATGTGATGTGGACATGTGTCCAGTGGCCATCTTCTGTCTTGTGTCTCCTCCACAGGGACAAAATCAATGGACTGATTAAAACACTAGTAGCATTTTCATTCTCCATTATAATGTATGGCCACAACATTTTTCTGCTAAGGGGAGCAATATTTGAAAATAACAATTAATGACATATTAACTTATATTTTAATGACCCATATGAATACTATATTGAACATAAATTCCGCTTATTCATGGAGTTCCCCTGTACAAACTGCCTGTAATCGGAAGGAACACTATGTACTGCCTGCTCTGTCGGCAGCTGAACACTATGGGGTACATTTACTTACCTGTCCACATCGCGATCCCCGATCCGAAATGTCTGACGATCATGCACTGTGCCGCAATTCATTTAGAGCGTGCACGCAATATCCTGCATGTGTCCCTCCCCGCTCAGTTCCGACAGAGTTCATCTTCTTCTTCCTGGTGCATGTAAGTGCTTGGCTTGCGACACAATTTGAAAGCTTAATCCCGCGGTTTGTCCGAATCCGACGGATCGTCCGACCGCCCAATCCCCCCCGATTTTTGTTGCATGAAAGCCGGCGCGATTGTGCCAAAATCTGATAGCGAAAAGTCAGAAAACCTGTCGGAAATGCGGCCGCTGGGACCCTTAGAAAATAAGCCCCTATATATTCTGTTCAGTTTCTTTTGCTCTATAACATGCATCCTGCAGTTTCATGTTGTCAGTTTCCCTTTAAAATATCTTCACCAATATTCTATTTCTTTTAGGAGAGTTTTCAGAGTTTTTCTAGAAGAATCTATCCAGCTACAAATATAACTTTAAACAATAAATCTAAGAGCCGGAATTATTCTGTCCTACAGATTAAATTTACATGATTTTTTTTAATCTTAAAAGTGTAGAATTCACTTTGAATATTGTGATTACTGTACTTAATCTAATGTGGACACAGGCACATAAAAGGATCTGTAACAGAGAATTATTCTTTGGGGAAAGATGATCTGAAGGAAGCTGTAAGATATATAAAAATCATCATCATATAAGCCGCTGTAGCGCTTCTTCTCCATGTGGAACTTGTCATAACAAATATCTGTGATGACCTCGAGCATCTACAATTCTTGTCTAGAAGATTCACTAAATGAACAACCCTTTGGTTCCTATCAAATTACCTCTGCTCTTTTATGCTCTTTTATGCTATTTTGATTCTTACTGTGCATGTGTCTGCATTAGAGATGAGCGAACATACTCGTCTGAGCTTGATGCTCGTTCGAGCATTAGCGTACTCGAAACTGCTCGTTGCTCGGACGAATACTTCGCCCGCTCGAGAACTTGGCAGCTCCCGCCGTTTTGCTTTTTGGCGGCCAGAAACAGAGCCAATGACAAGCCAGGAGACTCTGCACTCCACCCAGCATGACGTGGTACCCTTACACGTCGATAGCAGTGGTTGGCTGGCCAGATCAGGTGACCCTGGGATAGACTAGCCGCTGCCCGCGCTGCTCGGATCATTCTGTGTCTGGATGCCGCTAGGGAGAGAGCTGCTGCTGGTCAGGGAAAGCGTTAGGGTGTTCTATTAGAATAGTGTTAGGCAGGAGTGATTCTACAAGAACCCAACAGCCCTTCTTAGGGCTACAATAACGTTATACTTTTTTTTTTTTTGTTTGCTTGTGGCTGGGCTTGCTGGCACTAGTAGTGCAGCTAGTACCATATTGTGAGGAATTTGCAGGGGGACTTGCTACCGTTGTGTTTAGCTCTTAGTGACACACATATCCACCTCAAACACCAAAGTGGGAAAATTTATTAGGGGTTTGATTTCAATTAGGCACAGTCTGGCAGTTTCTTTTTATTTTACGTTTATTTTTTCATAACTCAGCGTCATCTCATCAGTGTGCTTTCATACTTGGCTAGAAAATAGCCAAAGGAGAATCCAAACGGCTTACTTACGCCTACAATAGCGTTATATATATTTTATTTCTGGTTGATCTGCTGGTGGCTGTCCTTGCTGCAGTGCATATACTAGTCAATTGTGAGGAATTTGGAGTGAGACTTGCGACCGCTGTGTTTAGCGCTTAGTGACGCACATATCTATCGCAAAGACCGAAGTGGGAAAATTTATTAGGGGTTGGATTTCAATTAGGCACAGTCTGGCAGTTTCTTTTTATTTTACGTTTATTTTTTCATAACTCAGCGTCATCTCATCAGTGTGCTTTCATACTTGGCTAGAAAATAGCCAAAGGAGAATCCAAACGGCTTACTTACGCCTACAATAGCGTTATATATATTTTATTTCTGGTTGATCTGCTGGTGGCTGTCCTTGCTGCAGTGCATATACTAGTCAATTGTGAGGAATTTGGAGTGAGACTTGCGACCGCTGTGTTTAGCGCTTAGTGACGCACATATCCATCGCAAAGACCGAAGTGGGAAAATTTATTAGGGGTTGGATTTCAATTAGGCACAGTCTGACAGTTTCTTTTTATTTTACGTTTATTTTTTCATAACTCAGCGTCATCTCATCAGTGTGCTTTCATACTTGGCTAGAAAATAGCCAAAGGAGAATCCAAACGGCTTACTTACGCCTACAATAGCGTTATATATATTTTATTTCTGGTTGATCTGCTGGTGGCTGTCCTTGCTGCAGTGCATATACTAGCCAATTGTGAGGAATTTGGAGTGAGACTTGCGACCGCTGTGTTTAGCGCTTAGTGACGCACATATCCATCGCAAAGACCGAAGTGGGAAAATTTATTAGGGGTTTGATTTCAATTAGGCACAGTCTGGCAGTTTCTTTTTATTTTACGTTTATTTTTTCATAACTCAGCGTCATCTCATCAGTGTGCTTTCATACTTGGCTAGAAAATAGCCAAAGGAGAATCCAAACGGCTTACTTACGCCTACAATAGCGTTATATATATTTTATTTCTGGTTGATCTGCTGGTGGCTGTCCTTGCTGCAGTGCATATACTAGCCAATTGTGAGGAATTTGGAGTGAGACTTGCGACCGCTGTGTTTAGCGCTTAGTGACGCACATATCCATCGCAAAGACCGAAGTGGGAAAATTTATTAGGGGTTTGATTTCAATTAGGCACAGTCTGGCAGTTTCTTTTTATTTTACGTTTATTTTTTCATAACTCAGCGTCATCTCATCGGTGTGCTTTCATACTTGGCTAGAAAATAGCCAAAGGAGAATCCAAACGGCTTACTTACGCCTACAATAGCGTTATATATATTTTATTTCTGGTTGATCTGCTGGTGGCTGTCCTTGCTGCAGTGCATATACAAGCCAATTGTGAGGAATTTGGAGTGAGACTTGCGACCGCTGTGTTTAGCGCTTAGTGACGCACATATCCATCGCAAAGACCGAAGTGGGAAAATTTATTAGGGGTTGGATTTCAATTAGGCACAGTCTGCCATTTCCTTTTTATTTTACGTTTATTTTTTCATAACTCTGCATCATCTCATCTGGCATAGCAGTGTGCTTTCATACTTGGCTAGAAAATAGCCATAGCAATAGGATAGCATTGTTTGGTTTTAAAAACTAAAAAACACAAAAAAAAACTAAAAAACACAAAAAAACACAAAAAAAAGTTTAAAAAAAAATTAAAGTTATATAACTTTCATTTTCAAAATGTTTAACCCGAGGGCTAGGGGTAGAGGACGAGGACGAGGGCGGGGACGTGGGCGTCCAACTACTGCAGGGGTCAGAGGCCGTGGTCCTGGGTGGGGTGAGACACCACCTGCTGATGAGGGAGAGCAGGTGCTACACTCCCTAGGTTCATGTCTGAAGTTACTGGGACTCGTGGTAGAGCACTGTTGAGGCCAGAACAGTGCGAACAGGTGATGTCGTGGATTGCCGACAATGCTTCGAGCAATTTGTCGACCAGTCAGTCTTCCACGCAGTCCACCCATGTCACCGAAATCGGCACTCCTCCAGCTCCTGCACCTCAGCCTCCTCCCCCCCAGTCTGCCCCCTCCCATGAAAATTTGGCATTTGAACCGGCATACTCTGAGGAACTTTTTTCTGGACCCTTCCCACTGTCACATACAACTTGTCCGGTTGCTGCTGAGCAATTTTCCGATGCCCAGGTTTTCCACCAGTCGCAGTCTGTGGGTGATGATGACCTTCTTGACGTAGTGGAAGAAGTGTGTAAAGAGGTGTCCGACGATGAGGAGACACGGTTGTCAGACAGTGGTGAAGTTGTTGTCAGGGCAGGAAGTCCGAGGGGGGAGCAGACTGAGGGATCGGAGGATGATGAGGTGACAGACCCAAGCTGGGTTGAGAGGCCGGGTGAACACAGTGCTTCTGAGACGGAGGAGAGTCCTCGACCAGAACAGGTTGGAAGAGGCAGTGGTGGGGCCAGACGGAGAGGCAGGGCCACAGCAGGTGCATCAGCGCCAAATGTGTCACGTAGTGAAGCTCCCGTGGTGAGGGCTCCCGCGGCAAGGGCTAGATTTTCAGAAGTCTGGAGGTTCTTTAAGGAAACACCGGATGACCGACAGACTGTGGTGTGCAACCTTTGCCAAACCAGGATCAGTAGGGGTTCCACCACTACTAGTTTAACTACCACCAGTATGCGCAGGCATATGAATGTTAAACACCCCACTCAGTGGCACCAAGCCCGTTCACCTCCGGCCATGCACACCACTGCTCCTTCCCCTGTGTCAGCTGATAGTCAGCCCCCTGTCCAGGACCCTGGCACAAAAACCCCATCGTCGCCTCCACGATCCTCCACAGCATCCACCAGCGTTCAGCTCTCCATACCCCAGACGCTGGAGCGGAAACGGAAATATAGTGCAACCCACCCGCACGCCCAAGCCCTTAATGTCCACATCTCCAGATTGCTTAGCCTGGAGATGCTGCCCTATAGGCTAGTAGAGACCGAGGCCTTTCGCAACCTCATGGCGGCGGCCGCCCCTCGGTATTCGGTCCCCAGCCGCCACTACTTTTCCCATTGTGCCGTCCCAGCCCTGCACCAGCACGTGTCAGACAACATCATCCGTGCCCTGACCAAAGCCGTTTCTGACAAGGTCCACCTGACCACGGACACGTGGACGAGTGCTGCCAGGCAGGGCCACTATATATCGCTGACGGCACATTGGGTTAACTTGGTGGAGGCTGGGACCGAGTCTGACCCTGCGGCTGGTCATATACTGCCGACGCAGAGGATTGCGGGGCCTACCTCGGTCCAGGTCTTTCAGGCCTACTAAGCCTCCTCCTCCTCCCACCCCTCCTCCACCTCCTCCTCCGAACTACCATCCGTGGGCATGGCGCCATCAGTCGGTAGCTCTAGGCACAGCAGCAGTGCCGTCGCTAAGCGACAGCAGGCGGTGCTCAAACTGCTGAGCCTAGGCGATAAAAGGCACACCGCCCAAGAGCTATTACAGGGCATCACGGCGCAGACCGATCTGTGGCTGGCACCGCTGAACCTGAAGCCAGGCATGGTTGTGTGTGACAACGGCCGTAACCTGGTGGCGGCTCTGCAACTCGGCAGACTGACACATGGGCCATGCCTGGCCCATGTGTTAAATCTGATAGTTCAGCGTTTCCTCAAGACAAACCCCAATCTGTCTGATTTGCTCACAAAGGTGCGCCGCATCTGTGCGCATTTCAGGAAGTCCAGCATAGATGCTGCCACTCTTAGGGCAGCGCAGCGCCGCCTCCGACTGCCCGCTCACCGACTGTTGTGCGACGTGCCCACGAGGTGGAATTCAACATTAACCATGTTATCCAGAGTTTACCAGCAGCGCAGAGCGATTGTAGACTGCCAGATGTCAACTTCCACCAGAACTGGTAGTCAGGTCAGTCAGCTTCCTCAAGTCTACAATGAGGAGTGGACGTCTGATATCTGTCAGGTGCTGAGTAACTTTGAGGAGTCAACACAGATGGTCAATGGCGATGCCGCCATCATCAGCCTCACCATCCCGCTGCTTGGCCTGTTGAAAAACTCTCTGATCAGCATGAAGTCGGAAGCTTTGCGCTCGTCACAAGAGACGGGGGAAGAAGATTCCCTTGTTGATAGCCAAAGCACCCTTAGGTCTGTTTCTCAGCGCATATCGGAGGAGGTGGAGGAGGATGAGGAGGAAGAGGAGGAGAATGTTGGCGAGACACAAGAGGGGACCATTGTTGAGTCCTTCACTGTTCAGCGTGTATGGGCAGAAGAAGAGGAGTTGGAGGAGTTGGAGGAGGAGGAAATGGACAGTCAGGCCAGTGAGGGGAGTGAATTCTTACGCGTTGGTACTCTGGCGCATATGGCAGATTTCATGCTAGGCTGCCTATCCCGTGACCCTCGCGTTCAAAGAATTTATTCCAGCACTGATTACTGGGTATTCACTCTCCTGGACCCACGGTACAAGCAAAATCTTTCCACTCTCATCCCTGGAGAGGAAAGGAGTGTGAGAATGCATGAATACCAGCAGGCCCTGGTGCACAAGCTGAAACACTATTTCCCTTCTGACAGCGCTAGCGGCAGAGTGCGTAGTTCTGCGGGACAAGTAGCGAGGGAGAGTAGGCGAGCAGGCAGCTTGTCCAGCACTGGCAAGGGTACGCTTTACAAGGCTTTTGCCAGCTTTATGTCACCCCAGCAAGACACTGTCACCTGTCCCCAGTCTCGGCAGAGTAGGGCTGATCTTTACAGAAAGATGGTGAGGGAGTACGTAGCTGACCATACCATCGTCCTAAATGATCACACAGCTCCCTACAACTACTGGGTTTCAAAGCTGGACATGTGGCACGAACTGGCGCTGTACGCCTTGGAGGTTCTTGCCTGCCCTGCCGCTAGCGTGTTGTCCGAGCGCGTTTTCAGTGCAGCTGGTGGCATCATCACCGATAAGCGTACACGCCTGTCGACTGACAGCGCTGACAGGCTGACGCTTATTAAGATGAATAAAGCCTGGATTTCTCATAATTTCCAATCTCCACCAGTTGAAGGAAGCTCAACCTGAATAATTTATCCACTCCTCCTCCTCCTCTTTGTACACTAAAGCAGAGGAAACTGGCCATTTTTTGACAGGGCCCACTGGCTCTAGCTATAGTACTTTATGCATTTAATTTTTCTGGAGGGCCACCTACCAGGTCCTCTGTTTTAAACAATTTTTGGGAGTGCCACATACAGGCACTCAATCTATTCAATTTTTCTGGAGGGCCACCTACCTGCTCCTCTGGTTTGAAAACTTTTTTGGACTGCCACATACAGGCACTCAATCTATTTCATTTTTCTGGAGGGCCACCTACCTGCTCCTCTGGTTTGAAAACTTTTTTGGACTGCCACATACAGGCACTCAATCTATTTCATTTTTCTGGAGGGCCACCTACCTGCTCCTCTGGTTTGAAAACTTTTTTGGACTGCCACATACAGGCACTCAATCTATTTCATTTTTCTGGAGGGCCACCTACCTGCTCCTCTGGTTTGAAAACTTTTTTGGACTGCCACATACAGGCACTCAATCTATTCAATTTTTCTGGAGGGCCACCTACCTGCTCCCCTGGTTTGAAAACTTTTTTGGACTGCCACATACAGGCACTCAATCTATTTCATTTTTCTGGAGGGCCACCTACCTGCTCCTCTGGTTTGAAAACTTTTTTGGACTGCCACATACAGGCACTCAATCTATTCAATTTTTCTGGAGGGCCACCTACCTGCTCCTTTGGTTTGAAAACTTTTTTGGACTGCCACATACAGGCACTCAATCTATTTCATTTTTCTGGAGGGCCACCTACCTGCTCCTCTGGTTTGAAAACTTTTTTGGACTGCCACATACAGGCACTATCCAAATTAAATTGTCTCCATAGCAGCCTCCACACGTTGTCTCCATTGCTACCTCCAAAAGTCGTCCATATAGCTGCCTCCATACATCGTTCCCTTATCAAACGAGGTGTGTCAGGCAGAAATTTGGGTTGTTTTCATGGATTCCACATCAAAGTTGTTAACTTTGTCGCCACCCTGCTGTGTTATACACAAAATATACTGGCAAACTTTTACCATTTACGGATATTATTTCAGCGCTTCTTGCGCATCTGTTTACATTCCCCTCACCCGCCATATCTCAAACTTATAAGAACGCTACTACACTTAACTTGGTGCAGGCTGGGACCGAGTCTGACCCTGGGGCTGGTCATATACTGCCGACGCAGAGGATTGCGGGGCCTACCTCGGTCCAGGTCTCAAAGGCCTACTATACCTCCTCCTCCTCCCACCCCTCCTCCACCTCCTCCTCCTCCGAATTACCATCCGTGGCCATGGCGCCATCAGTCGGTAGCTCTAGGCACAGCAGCAGTGCCGTCGCTAAGCAACAGCAGGCGGTGCTCAAACTGCTAAGCCTAGGCGATAAAAGGCACACCGCCCAAGAGCTATTACAGGCCATTCCACATCAAACTTGTTAACTTTGTCGCCACCCTGCTGTGTAATCCACAAAATATACTCGCAAACTTTTATCATTTACCAATATTATTTCAGCGCTTCTTGCGCATCTGTTTACATTCCCCTCACCCGCCATATCCTAAACTTATAAGAACGCTACTACACTTGATCTTATACAAAAGGTTCTTAGAAGTGCTGTTTGGGGAGTAGCCTAGAGACAGGGGCTTGGATTGGCGAAAGCTCGCCTGGCAGCGGAGCGCCAGCTCCATGCCAAGATCCAACTAACATAGTTTTAACTGCAGCACCTTTAATCTACTACTAGTTCACTGCCTCCATACATGGTCCCCTTATCAAACGAGCTGTGTCAGGCAGAATTTTGGGTTGTTTTCATGGCTTCCATGTTAACTTTGTCGCCACCCTGCTGTGTAATCCACAAAATATACTGGCAAACTTTTATCATGTACCGATATTATTTGAGCGCTTCTTGCTCACCTCCTTTGGTTCCTCTCTGCCACCCATTGGTTTGAAGCCTGAGTCCATTTAGGGTATGTCGCCATGCCACTCTCTAGCCTGCCGCTGCTGCCGCTGCCTCTGCATGCCGTCCCCTATAGTGTCAGGGTCAATTATTGGATGTTTTAGATGCTATCTAGCTTCATTCTGTCACTCTGTCATGGCCATGCTGTTGCCCATAATTTTGGCATAATGGTGCGATTAAGCAGCCTCAGAGGCATCCATGCATGCTGCCCCTGCTGTTTCCTGTCCATTTCCGTGGTGTTTCCATCCTTTTCTGAGGTTCCCAGGTGTTTGGCCAAGCTTCCCTGTGCAGAGCCTTGGTCCCCTTGAAAAATGCTTGAGTCTCCCATTGACTTCAATGGGGCTCGTTATTGAGCATCGTCTCGAATAACGAGTACCCGAGCATTTTAGTGCTCGCTCATCTCTAGTCTGCATATATGTACACAGCTCAGCAAAAATAAAGGGAACACTCAAATGACACATCTTGGATCTGAATAAATGAAATTTTTTCATTGAATGTGTCCTATACAAAGTTGAATGTGCTGATAACAAAATCACAAAAGAAATCCTCAATGGAATCTGTTAAGGAGATTGCACTGGTTTCAGACGCCATCTTGCATACTGTCAGCCATGTTAGATCAAGCAAACATTTTAGCTGACCTCTGTCCAATTAAATGTCATGATTCAGCCATTTTTGTGTAACCTGCCTGTAAAAAAGTTTCTCCTTGACACTTGTCATCTTGTTATCTCCTTATCTTGTTCTCTAGCATTGCTTATCCCTTGCTTTGGTTAGTAAGAAGTTTCAGGAGACATTCTCTGTACATTCTGTAGTATAAACATGTCTGTGAACAAGGCCTATTAACTTTTTTCCCAGAATGTGCTGGTGAATTCATTATGGCCAGTAGCATTGTAATATTCTATTCACGCCTCTTTGATGACTTTTTTGTCCTTTTTTTTTATATACGACTGTGTTTGTGAAATAAACGGAGATAAGATCTTTACATACACTAAGAGACTAACATGTGTCTTGGGTTTGTTCTCTCCTCCCTGGTACCGGGAACCATGAAATATTTAATTTGAAAGTCACCTGTACAACATGAAATAAGGACTGTTTTGAGTCCTAGATAAAAATCTCTAACAGGGCTGATCCAACTTTGATGTAATGTCCATAAAACAAGACAAAATGAGGCTCAGTATTGTGTCGGGCCTCCACGTGCCTGTATGACCTCCCTACAACGCCTAGGCATGCCCCTGATGAGGTTGTGGATGGCCTCCGAGGGATCTCCTCTCAGAACTGGACATGATGTTGGTGGTTGAGCGAGACATGACATCCCAGATGTCCCCAATCGTATTCAGGTCTGGGGAACGAGTAGGCCAGTCCATAGCTGCAATGGCTTCTTCCTGCAGGAACTGCTGACACACTTCAGCCACATGAGGTCTAGAATTGTCCTGCATTAGGAGGAACCAAGGGCCAACCGCACCAGCATATGGTCTCACAAGGGGTCTGAGGATCCCAGACCCCTTCTGAGGATTTTTTTGAGATTTTGTTGTCAGCAAATTCAGCTTTACACAGAACAAAGTATTCAATGAGAATATTTTATTCATTCAGATCCATAATATGTTATTTTAGTGTTCCTTGTATTTTGTGTGTTTATACTGTGTGTCACTGCAATTTTAATAATTAGGAATGTAGGAATGTAGTATAGGTAGCTTTTGTGGGACTGGACATGCCCTGCCATGATTTAGAAGTGACATCACAGTTCCTGTTACTTTGACTGTTGATGAACTGATTGGCCACAGAGCTCACATGACCTCTTTAAGGTCACAGTTCAGGGTAACAGTTTAGGTAATGGACTACATGTTTATGATGTGTAGCAGATAGTTCCCATTCCTTAACCCCATAGCGCAATAAGATGTACCCTTACGCAGGGCCGGCTTCAGGTTTCAGTGGGCCCCTGGGCAGAATCTTAAGATACAAATATTAATATACAGCTACCCCCCCCCCCCCCCCCACTGCTTCATTACACAGCACCCCAGGCTTTATTTATTAATTAATATATACCCTGCCAGGCTCCATTAATTAATATATACCCCCCCCAGGCTCCATGAATTAATTAATATATATATCCCCCAGGATCCATTCATTAATATATACCCCCAGGCTCCATTAATTAATTAATATATACCCCCCAGGCTCCATTCATTGATATATATACCCCAGGCTCCATTCATTAATTAATATACACCCCCTTTAGGCTCCATTAATTAATATATACCCCCTGGGATCCATTCATTAATTAATATACACCCCCCAGGCTCCATTAACTAATTAAATACACATTATTAGTGGCCAGGAAAAAAAAATAAACGCTAACTTACCTCAAGGGCTGCATGCGATTTCTTCTTCATCTCTTCTGGGGCCGCCGCTCTTCTGCTACATCTTCAGCACAGCGTCTACTGTGCAGCACCAGGGACGCTGGCGGCGTGAAGTCATCACGTCCAGCGTCCTGCACAGCAATAGGCACTGTGGGGCAGAAAGACATCGGCGACGCCGATGCAATTATGTTCTGCGGGGGTCCGCTTGTGGTGCCGCCCCCTGTCCGCCGCGCCGGCAGTGTGAATGAGGCGCGTCTCTCAATTACATCGGCAATAAGCATGCCGATGTAATTGAGTGTTCTTATCTTACCAATGTGTGTTGTGGGCCCCTCTGAGACCTCTGGGGCCCCGGCACCTGCCCGGGTAAGCCGGGTGCTGGCGCCGGCCATGCCCTTACGTCTTGTTGCGCATGGGGGAGTATGAAGAGGGCTCACAGGCTGAGCCCTCTTCATACTCACCGGGTGCTTGCTTCACAATGAAGCAAACGCCCGTCGCTAACACCCGCGATCGATGCTTGCAGTACACTAGGGAGTCTAAATAAAAAATAAATAAATAAATAAAAGAGTAAAAAAAGAAAAAATTATATAAAAGAAGCTTAAAAATTCAAATCACCCCCCTTTCCCTAGAAGTCATATAAATATAAATAAACAGTAAAAATCATAAACACATTTGGTATCACCGCGTCCGAAAATGCCCTATCAAAATATAATAACGATTTTTAACTGCGTTACCTCGTAACGGAAAATAGCGCCCTAAGTCGCAAATGGCATTTTTTGCCATTTTGAAAAATATAAAAAATTCTATAAAAAGTGATCAAAAGGACATACAGTTCTAAAAATAGAAGCATTGTAAACATCATCAAAAGTCGCAAAAAATGACTCCACCCACATCTCCGTACACTGAAGTATGAAAAAGTTATTAGAGCCAAAATACGGCAAAATGAAGAATTTTTTTTTTTGTACAGGTTTTAATTTTTGTACATGTATGAAAACATTATAAAACCTATACAAACTTGGTATCATCGTGATCGTATTGACCCAATGAATGAAGTCAACATGTCATTTGGGTCGCACAGTGAAAGCTGTAAAATCCAAGCCCACAAGAAATGGCGCAAATGTGTTTTTTTTATCATTTTCACTGCAATTTTTTTCCTGCTTCCCAGTATACAGCATAGAATATTGAATAGTACCACTATGAAGTGCAATTTGTTACACAGAAAACAAGCCCATATACATTCACCGGCCACTTTATTAGGTACTCCACGCTAGTAACGTACTGGACCCCCTTTTGCCTTCAGAATTGCCTCAATTCTTCGTGGCATAGATTCAACAAGGTGCTGGAAGCATTCCTCAGAGATTTTGGTCCATATTGACATGATGGCATCACACAGTTGCCGCAGATTTGTCGGCTGCACATCCATGATGCAAATCTCCTATTCCACCACATCCCAAAGATGCTCTATTGGATTGAGATCTGGTGACTGTGGAGGCCATTTGAGTACAGTGAACTCATTGTCATGTTCAAGAAACCAGTCTGAGAGGATTCCAGCTTTATGACATGGCGCATTATCCTGCTGAAAGTAGCCATCAGATGTTGGGTACATTGTGGTCATAAAGGGATGGACATGGTCAGCAACAATACTCAGGTAGGCTGTGGCGTTGCAACGATGCTCAATTGGTACCAAGGGGCCCAAAGAGTGCCAAGAAAATATTCCCCACACCATGACACCACCACCACCAGCCTGAACCGGCAGGATGGATCCATGCTTTCATGTTGTTGACGCCAAATTCTGACCCTACCATCCGAATGTCGCAGCAGAAATCGAGACTCATCAGACCAGGCAACGTTTTTCCAATCTTCTACTATCCAATTTCGATGAGCTTGTGCAAATTGTAGCCTCAGTTTCCTGTTCTTAGCTGAAAGGAGTGGCACCCGGTGTGGTCTTCTGCTGCTGTAGCCCATCTGCCTCAAAGTTCGACGTACTGTGTGTTCAGAGATGCTCTTCTGCCTACCTTGGTTGTAACGGGTGGCGATTTGAATCACTGTTGCCTTTCTATCAGCTCGAACCAGTCTGCCCATTCTCCTCTGACCTCTGGCATCAACAAAGCATTTCCGCCCACAGAACTGCCGCTCACTGGATGTTTTTTATTTTTCGGACCAATCTCTGTAAATCTAGAGATGGTTGTGTGTGAAAATCCCAGTAGATCAACAGTTTCTGAAATACTCAGACCAGCCCTTCTGGCACCAACAAGCATGCCACGTTCAAAGGCACTCCAAAGGATCACCTTTCTCTCCATACTGATGCTCGGTTTGAACTGCAGGAGATTGTCTTGACCATGTCTACATACCTAAATGCACGGAGTTGCCGCCATGTGATTGGCTGATTAGAAATTAAGTGTTAACGAGCAGTTGGACAGGGGTACCTAATAAAGTGGCCGGTGAGTGTATAGCTCTTTACATGGAAAAATAAAAAAGTTATAGATTTTTGAAGGTGGGAAGTGAAAAATAAAGACTCAAAAAAAAAGGGCCCGGTCCTTAAGGGGTTAAAACAACAAAAAAAGGGGTTCACAGTGGCATAACTACCAGATATGCAGAGCACTTAGCTTCAGTGACCTCAGTGACGGACTGATTCCTGATGTTAATTCATTGTATTTTCTGGCAGCAGCCACTAGGGTGAGCTTAGAACAAATATATATTCACAGTTTCTTTTGAATTTATTGGTGACTTTAATTATTTCTGTGTATTTAGCTCCACCTAGTGATGGCAGAATGCCGCCAGATTCATTATTATGTGCTGCAAAGAAGATATTGATCATTGAGTTTACAACAGAACAAAGAAACAAAGATTTTTGTCTTTAATATGACGCCAAAAGCATGTCTCTAGGCACTATAGAACAGAAGGGCGTCTGAAGTGACTGACTAATGCTTCTAAACTTAACTCATCTCTGCTCATTTTCACATGTCTTTGGAAGAGATTTAGGTAGATATAGATAAATGGTCAATATTTAACATAAAAGAGGGAATTCTAGAAAAGCAATTTCATAGCCTGCCTGTGGGGGCTAATAGTTAATGACTATTAAAGGACACCTGTCATCAGGTCTCTGCCACTTGTCCTGTCACCTCTACCTGTTGGAGCAACTCACAAGGATCCCATCTCAGCCTTTATCTAGTTATTTCATACATTAATCATTGTAAAATCCTCTATTCTTTATTATGTAAATGAGGCTGGTCACATGGTCAGAGGCAGTGATGTCACCCCTGTTACCCCTCCCCTCTCCTCCCCCTGCTCATGTCTGTGTGTAATGTATAGTAAAGCATGGCTAGTGTGTGTGCTGTACCTGCTGACACGCTGCATCCTCCTAATATACAGGTGAGAGACACAGACATCAGCTACACATGAATCTGACATGTTCTGCTGTAACATGGCTGCCTGGAGCTGCTGTATCTCTCCTAAACACACACACAGGCTGCAGGGGGCGTGGCCACCAGCACCAGGAAGCACATCATTATACAGCCTCATACCATTATACAGGCTGTCAGTCAAGCACTGGGGGTGTGGCTGTGCCTCCCACTCATGAATAAGGTGGACAGCTTGAATATGCAAATGCTTCATTGGACATTTCACAGGTCATTTGCATACAGCTTTAGGACCTCATTGCTTAGGTTTACAGGCATGTAGAGGGACAATGAAGGGATAGAGGCAATGCTCTCTAATGGCAGTTTATGAAAATATATTTAGTTTAGGGGGGTTATTTTGCATGACGGGTTCTCTTTAAATGACTATTTTGCCAAGGCTGTGCATCTCTAAAATCCGCTTATGAAATCAGAGGGTACATCACACGCTATGTTTGGATATATATTTTTGCCATGAACTGTGTAAGCAGAGTTGCATCGTGTTTTTCTCTGGACTGCTATAATATTGTCCCCTTGCAGTAATAGATTGGTGGCACCAGGGGCTAAGTTATTACCTTTCTTTGAGAAGGTGCACCCCTGTGTATAAATTAGTGTGATACTTTCTTTAGCTACAAATAATTCATGGATGCCAGGGCTCCAATGTATTACAGTAATCAGTTGTAAGGGGAATCACAGAGGAGCACAAACCATGCTGCTTTGTACATTGACATCTGGATTGTCTGACCATTGAGTTACACAATCCCAGGATATTGGAATCAAACAAATAACAATCGGCTCTATAGATGAAGAAGAGCAACCCATGAAACATGACACACAAATTTCACTGTTTTGCTACAAATTATTTTATTGTTTGGGGATATATATTTTTTTATTTATGACATTGCACAATATGATCATTGGATTGCAGCTAGTTGGTGCCAGCTATCAGCAATTATCTGCTTTCAGCTCGATTGTTGATTATTTTTTAGTCTGCTATTAAATGGATAAACTTACATTTTGTTGATAGGGTATCTGTGCCACCTAGTGGACATATAGACATAGTGCAGTCAAATCCACAAACATAAAGATTAGAGATGAGCGAACATGCTCGTCCGAGCTTGATGCTCGTTCAAGCATTAGCGTACTTGAAACTGCTCGTTGCTCGGACGAATACTTCGCCCGCTCGAGAAAATGGCATCTCCCGCCGTGTGATTTTTGGCGGCCAGAAACAGAGCCAATCACAAGCCAGGAGACTCTGCACTCCACCCAGCATGACGTGGTACCCTTACACGTCGATAGCAGTGGTTGGCTGGCCAGATCAGGTGACCCTGGAATAGACTAGCCCCTGCCCGCGCTGCTCGGATCATTCTGTGTCTGGATGCCGCTAGGGAGAGAGCTGCTGCTGGTCAGGGAAAGCGTTAGGGTGTTATATTAGCTTACTGTTAGGCAGGAGTGAGTCTACAAGAACCCAACAGCCCTTCTTAGGGCTACAATAACGTTTTAGTTTACTTTTTTTTGGCAAAGCAGTGTGCTTTCAGTGTAGGCTAGAAAATAGCCATAGGAGAACCCCAACGGCTTATTTAGGCCTACAATAGCGTTATATTTTCCTTTTTTTTGGTTTGCTTGTGGCTGGGCTTGCTGCCATTAGTAGTGCAGCTAGTACCATATTGTGAGGAATTTGCAGGGAGACTTGCAACCGTTGTGTTTAGCTCTTAGTGACACACATATCCACCTCAAACACCGAAGTGGGACAATTTATTAGGGGTTTGCTTTGAATTAGGCACAGTCTGCTGATTTATTTTTTTTTTACCTTTATTTCTTTATATAACTCAAAGTCATCAGGCACAGCACAAAATCCAGTTGTGTGCTGTCAGTGTAGGTTAGAAACAAGCCATAGCAATAGGATAGCATCGTTTTGTGAAAAAAAAAACAAAAAAAAATTTTTAAAGTTTACACTTTAATTTGTAAAATGTTTAACCCGAGGGCTAGGGGTAGAGGACGAGGGCGTGGACGTGGGCGTCCAACTACTGCAGGGGTCAGAGGCCGTGGTCCTGGGCGGGGTGAGACACCACCTGCTGATGAGGGAGCAGGGGAACCCGGCAGAGCTACACTCATGTCTTGAGATCATGTCTTGAGATCATGTCTCAAGTTACTGGGACTCGTGGTAGAGCACTGTTGAGGCCAGAACAGTGCGAAGAGGTGATGTCGTGGATTGCGGACAATGCTTCTAGCCATTTGTCCACCAGTCAGTCTTCCACGCAGTCCACCCATGTCACCGAAATCAGCACTCCTCCACCTCAGCCTCCTTCCCCCCAGTCTGCCCCCTCCCAGCAAAATTTGGCATTTGAACCGGCATACTCTGAGGAACTGTTTTCTGGACCTTTCCCACAGTCACAAACCACTTGTCCGGTTGCTGCTGAGCTATTTTCCGATGCTCAGGTTTTCCACCGGTCGCAGTCTGTGGGTGATGATGACATTATTGACGTAGTGGAAGAAGTGTGTAAAGAGGTGTCGGACGATGAGGAGACACGGTTGTCAGACAGTGGTGAAGTTGTTGCCAGGGCAGGAAGTCCGAGGGGGGAGCAGACTGAGGGATCGGAGGATGATGAGGTGACAGACCCAAGCTGGGTTGATAGGCCGGGTGAACACAGTGCCCTCTCACTGACTGTTGTGCGACGTGCCCACGAGGTGGAATTCCATGTTATCCAGAGTTTACCAGCAGAGCAGAGCGATTGTAGACTGCCAGATGTCAACTTCCACCAGAACTGCTAGTCAGGTCAGTCAGCTTCCTCAAGTCGTCTACAATGAGGAGTGGACGTGGATGTCTCATATCTGTCAGGTGCTGAGTAACTTTGAGGAGTCAACACAGATGGTCATTGGCGATGCCGCCATCATCAGCCTCACCATCCCGCTGCTTGGCCTGTTGAAAAACTCTCCGGTCAGCATGAAGTCGGAAGCTTTGCGCTCGTCACAAGAGACGGGGGAAGAAGATTCCCTTGTTGATAGCCAAAGCAGCCTTAGGTCTGTTTCTCAGCGCATATCGGAGGAGGTGGCGGAGGATGAAGAGGAAGAGGAGGAGAATGTTGGCGAGACAGATGAGGGGACCATTGTTCAGTCCTTCACTGTTCAGCGTGTATGGGCAGAAGAAGAGGAGTTGGAGGAGGAGGAAATGGAGAGTCAGGCCGGTGAGGGGAGTGAATTCTTGCGCGTTGGTACTCTGGCGCATATGGCAGATTTTATGCTAGGCTGCCTATCCCGTGACCCTTGCGTTCAAAGAATTTATTCCAGCACCGATTACTGGGTATTCACTCTTCTGGACCCAAGGTACAAGCAAAATCTTTCCACTCTCATCCCTGGAGAGGAAAGGAGTGTGAGAATGCATGAATACCAGCAGGCCCTGGTGCACAAGCTTAAACAGTATTTCCCTTCTGACAGCGCTAGCGGCAGAGGGCGTACTTCTGCGGGACAAGTAACGAGGGAGAGTAGGCGAGCAGGCAGCTTGTCCAGCACTGGCAGGGCTACGTTTTACAAGGCCTTTGTCAGTTTTATGTCACCCCAGCAAGACACTGTCACCTGTCCCCAGTCTCGGCAGAGTAGGGCTGATCTTTACAGAAAGATGGTGAGGGAGTACGTAGCAGACCATACCATCGTCCTAAAAGATCACACAGCTCCCTTCAACTACTGAGTTTTAAAGCTGGACAAGTGGCACGAACTGGCGCTGTACGCCTTGGAGGTTCTTGCCTGTCCTGCCGCTAGCGTGTTGTCCAAGCGGGTTTTCAGTGCAGCTGGTGGCATCATCACCGATGACGCTTATCAAGATGAATAAAGTGCCACATACAGGCACTCAATCTATTTGATTTTTATGGAGGAACACCTACCTGCTCCTCTGGTTTGAAAACTTTTTTGGACTGCCACATACAGGCACTCAATCTATTTAATTTTTCTGGAGGACCACCTACCTGCTCCTCTGGTTTGAAAACTTTTTTGGACTGCCACATACAGGCACTATACAAATTGAATTGTCTCCATAGCAGCCTCCACACATCGTCTTTTTAGCTGCCTCCACACGTTGTCTCCATTGCTACCTCCACACGTCATCGCCATAGCTGCCTCCAAAAGTCGTCCATATAGCTGCCTCCATACATGGTCTCCTTATCAAACGAGCTGTGTCAGGCAGAATTTTGGGTTGTTTTCATGGCTTCCACATCAAACTTGTTAACTTTGTCACCACCCTGCTGTGTAATCCACAAAATATACTGGCAAACTTTTATCATTTACCAATATTATTTCAGCGCTCCTTGCGCATCTGTTTACATTCCCCTCACCCGCCATAACCCAAACTTATAAGAACACTACTACACTTGATCTTATACAAAAGGTTCTTAGAGGTGCTGTTTGGGGAGGAGTCGCGAGACAGGGGCTTGGATTGGCGAAAGCTCGCCTGGCAGGGGAGCGCCAGCTCCATCCCAAGATCCAACTAACATAGTTTTAACTGCAGTACCTTTAATCTACTACTACTTCACTGCCTCCATACATCGTCCCCTTATCAAACGAGCTGTGTCAGGCAGAATTTTCAGGTGTTTCACCAGATACATAGTGGAACTCGGCACATCTGTCGCTGTCATGCTGGAGACCTGAAGTTGCAATCATAGCAGCGCAATATGAATGCCCCATACTGTCGCTCTTAATCATGGAAGTCGTCTCCATGGCTGCCTCCACATGTCGTCCCCTTATCAAAAGAGCTGTGTCAGGCTCATTTTTCGGGTGTTTCACCAGATACGTTATGGAACTTGGTCACTATGTCGCCACCATGCTGTGTTATCCACTAAATATACCGTCAACCTTTTGTTCACATAGCAAATCATTTCAGCGCTTTTTGCTCACCTCCTTTGGTGAAGCCTGAGTCCATTTAGGGTATGTCGCCATGACATTCTCTAGCCGGCCACTGCTGCCGCTGCCTCTCCATGCCATCCCCTATAGTGTCAGGGTCAATTATTGCATGTTTTAGATGCTATCTAGCCTCATTCGGTCACTCTGTCATGGCCATGCTGTTGCCCATAATTTTGGCATAATGGTGCGATTTAGCAGCCTCAGAGGCATCCGTGCATGCTGCCCCTGTTGTTTCCTGTCCATTTCCATGGTGTTTCCATCCTTTTCTGAGGTTCCCAGGTGTTTGTCCAAGCTTCCCTGTGCAGAGCCTTGGTCCCCTTGAAAAATGCTCGAGTCTCCCATTGACTTCAATGGGGCTCGTTATTCGAGACGAGCACTCGAGCATCGGGAAAAGTTCGTCTCGAATAACGAGTACCCGAGCATTTTAGTGCTCGCTCATCTCTAATAAAGATACATTATTTGTGGACAATTTGTTACTCTATGGGGCACATTTACTTACCTGGTCCAGGCGCAATCCAGTGGCGGGTTCTCCGACGCTGATTTGGGTCTGGCCGGGATTCACTAAGGTCCGTGCACCGGAGTTCACTTTCTATTTCTTGGTCCGGGTAAGTGCGTGTCAAGCGACACTTTTTTTTTTTTTAAATATCGCGTTTTTTCCAAATCCGTCGGGTTTTCCAACGGCCACGCCCGACGTTTTCTGTCGCATGCAACCTGGCGCATGCTCCGAAATACGATAGTGTTTGCCAAAATCCCGGCGGAATTCAGCAAAGTGGAAATATTCAGGCCCTTAGTAAATGAGCCCCTATATCTTTTCTGTTTTGAAGTAGTTGCTTGGTGGCGTTTTAAAGTGGTTGCTTGGACAGGACAATCCATTTATGGTTTTTGCTTCTTTTGCTTCTTCACAATCCATGGTAATCAGATGTTATGCCTGTAGAAGCCATGACTGGCCATAAAGTAGCCATGTTGTGAGTACAGTCATGGCCATATGTTTTGAGAATGACACAAATATTATATTTTCACATGATCTGTTGCCCTCTGGTTTTTATGTGTGTTTGTCAGATGTTTTTATCACATACAGAAATACAAGTGCAATCATATTATGAGTAACAAAAGCTTTTATTGACAGTCATAATGAGTCACTGCAGCAAGTCAATATTTGCAGTGTTGACCCTTCTTCTTCAGGACCTCTGCAATTCTCCCTGGCAGCTCTCAATCAACTTCTGGACCAAATCCTGACTGATAGCCGTCCATTCTTGCACAATTCTTGCACAATCAATACTTGCATTTTATCACAATTTGTTGGTTTTTGTTTGTCCACCCGTCTCTTGATGATTGACCACAAGTTCTCAAGGGGATTAAGATCTTGGGAATTTCTAGGCCATGGACCCAAAATCTCTATGTTTTGTTCACTGAGCCATTTATTTCTCACCTTTGCTTTATGGCAAGGTGTTCCATCATGCTGGGAAAGGCATTGCTCATCACCAAACTGCTCTTGGACGGTTGGGAGAAGTTGCTCTTGGAGGACATTCTGGTACCATTCTTTATTCATGGATGTGTTTTTAGGCAAGACTGTGAGAGAAACGATCCCTTGGCTGAGAAGCCGCCCCACACATGAATGGTTGCAGGATGCTTTACAGTTGGCATGAGACAAGACTGGTGGTATTGCTAACCTTGTCTTCTCCCAACAAGCTGTTTTCCAGATGTTCCAAACAATCGGAAAGGGGATTCGTCAGAGAAAGTGACTTTACTCCAGTCCTCAGCCGCCTACTCCTGTACCTTTTGCAGAATATCAGTTTGTCCCTGATGTTTTTCTGGAGAGAAGTGGCTTCTTTGCTGTCCTCCTTGACACCAGAGCTTGCTCCAAGAGTCTCCGCCTCACAGTGTGTGCCGATGCACTCACACCTGCCTGCTGCCATTCCTGAGCAAGCTCTGCACTGCTGGTAGCCCGATTCCCAAGCTGAAACACTATTAAGAGACAGTCCTGGCGCTTGCTGGTCCTTCTTGAATTCCTTGATGATGCGATAGATTGGTGACTGAGGTGCAATCTTTCTAGCTGCGATACTCTTCCCTGTTAAGTCAGTTTTGTGCAATGCAATGATGACTGCACGTGTTTCTTTAGAGATAACCATGGTTAACAGGAGGGAAACAATGCCAAGCACCAGCCTCCTTTAAAAGTGTCCAGTGGTGTGATTCTTACTTAATCGTGACAGATTGATCTGGAGCCCTGTCCTCATCAACACCCACACCTGTGTTACTGGAGCAAGCACTGAAACGATGTTAACTGCTCCTTGTAAGGCAGGCCTGCAACGAAGTTGAAATGTGTTTTGGGGAAAAGTTAATTTTCTAGGCAAATATTGACTTTGCAATTAATTGCTGTTAAACTCTTTATAACATTCTGGAGTATATGCAAATTGCCATTATAAAACATGATGCAGTAGACTTTGTAAAAATTAACATTTGTATCATTCTCAAAACTTATGGCCATGATTGTATAGTGTAACGGGTAGCAGTTGTCTATTTTGAGTCAACTGTAGTCGACTTCCAAGCTAGTTGTCTGTCTCTAATCATGAGGGTTTTACCACACGGTACACAAACCTAATGTACATTTGGGTTCAGACTGGCCCTGGTGCCCTGGAGCAGAAGAGCATTGAACTATGGACATTTGTGAAATTTTTAATATTTCACCTATACAAAGTCTGCACTTCTTACTTTATTTTACATCAAGGGTTAATTTTCAATAATCTATAGTGTTTTGTTACATACTGTGCATTCTGTTTATTAGTACTGCATCTGTATAGATCTGTAGAAAGGGTTAATTAACACTAGGAAATATTTCTGACTGTGTATCTCTAACTAAAGAGATGCTAGTAATTTTCCACAGCTACAGTAGAATTTTTTTTGCAGGAGATAAACAAACAGACTTGTTTACCTGAAAAGCAGATAGCAACTGCATTCTAAAGGACAGGTTGTCTGTAAAGTTGCTTACCACTTTAGAACCTTTCTGGCCCTTCAATATATCCTAGTGGTTTATGAAATATGGACTTTGATAATTTCATTGTGGGGTGTAAAAATAAAAAAAATACCTCCAACGTCTTCTGTAAATGAGCAGAGAAAAGCCAGATATTGGCTGCAATGATTAACTTTTAGAGGTTTGAGGGGGAGCATCATTGCAAACCTCATGTATTTCTAGTTCTGTAAATCACATAACCAAATACCTGATGCAATTTTAGAGATGAGATTCTTGTCTTTAATATGATACCAAAAATATATTTCTAGTGTATGGGGGCAGATGTATGCCAGAAACGGCCTAGCCGTGGATGTCACTGTAGCACAGTCCTGGTGTAGGCCTCTTTTACACCTATCATGGCCAGCAGGGTGCAGTAAGAAGAGGGAGGCCACGTGGAAATAAGATCCCTCCACAGACAGTCCTGATGTATACAATGGGTCCAGGTTGATGGTACAGGGGAACAACATGATACAGAAAAATTACAGTTCCTGTGTTTTAGAACCTGTAAAAAGATCAGTAGCTGTAACAGGCTAAGCAACTTTCCACGATGATGGCATACAATGACTGTCTAATGGCTGCTTTAAGTGCAGATAAGTTCCCTTTTGGATCAGGGGTGTGAACAGCTTATCAGACCAAAAACAGTGGTTTGCAGGGCTGGGAAGGTCTTCTGTGAGCTGTACCAGCACAAATCTGCAGGGCTTCTCATCCACTTCTATAACTACAAAGACTCAGAGCCCAGGACTGAGCCTAAACTCATTGACTTCAGGACTCAGCCTCTGGATTGTTCTGGGGAACCAACTAATTGGATAGCCTGCACCTCCCCAAAAATGACTACAAAAGACATTTACAATCAGATATACTGATGGTAGACACCTATAACACACACAACTGATGTTTTCTGAGATTTCTCAAACACATTAGAGAGTGTCCTTAATTAGAAATATAAAGTTATTGTTTTCATGCTAGTGAGCCGGAGGCGCTCAGGCTTACTTCACCTGTCCTCCTGCTTAGAATTCATTCACATCCCCTATCATGCTGTGTCCTTTAGTGTCCTTGAGACTGCCAGTAACAACCTGGCCACCCACCTTGTTCAAATCAAACAAAATTGTTGTCAAACATTTGTGCTACATTTGTGCTGGTTTGTGCAGCAAAAAATTTTGTTTGTCCCGCTATCATTTTTAAGAGTTTAATGAAAGTTTCCAGAGGTCATCAGAGGTCAACCAGCTCCCCCACATTGCCCAAACCAAACAAAGCTGGTGCAAATCAATTCTGCTACGTTTGTGCTGCTCAAGTTTTTGTTTGTGCTGCTTTTGTTTTGAATATATGAACAAAAAATTAAAGGTCAAAAGTTCAAGCAGCCCCCCACATTAACCGAATCGAACAAAACTGGTGTCAAACATTAGTGCTACGTTTGTGCAGCAAAAATTTTGGTTTGTGCCGCTATCATTTTTAATATATTCATACTTTTTTCCAGAGGTCAGCAGAGTTAATTTCTTCTAAAGTACAATGGGGGTCATTTACTAAGGGCCCGATTCGTGTTTTCCCGACGTGTTACCCGAATATTTCCGATTTGTGCCGATTTCCCCTGAATTGCCCCGGGATTTTGGCTCACGAGATCGGATTGTGGCAAATCGGCGCTGGCATGCACGCGACGGAAATGGGGGGGGCGTGGCCGAACGAAAACCCGACAGATTCGGAAAAACCCCCGCATTTAAAACAAAAAATCTGTCGCGGAGCTTGCACTTACCTTCACTCAGCCCGAGCCTGTGAACTCCAGCGCGTTGCGATGCTTTTCAGCGCAGCAGCGCCACCTGGTGGACGGCGGAGGAACTACCTTAATAAATCCCGTCCGGACCCGAATCCAGGGCAGAGAACGCGCCACTGGATCGCGAATGGATCGGGTAAGTAAATCTTCCCCAATGTGTTTGCTAGCTCCCCCTGGTGATCAAACCAGGGAAGTGTCACTAGGTTTGTTTTTTACCAGTTCATCCTAAACACCTTAACCAATGTAAGCACCTGAACATACCTTAAAAATGATAGCGGCACAAATGAAAATTTTGGCTGCACAAACCAGCACAAACGTAGCGCTAACGTTTGACACCAGTTTTTTTTTATACGGTTAATGTGGTGGGGCTAGTTGAACTTTCGACCTTTATTTTTTTGTTCATTTATTCAAAACAAAAGCAGCACAAACAAAAATTTGAGCCGCACAAACCAGCACAAACTTAGCAGAATTGTTCGGCACCAGTTTGGTTTGGTTTAGGCAATGTGGGGGGGCTGGTTGACCTCTGATGACTTCTGGAAACTTTCATTAATATCTTAAAAACGATAGCAGCACAAAAGAAAATTTCTGCTGCACAAACCAGCACAAACATAGCACAATTGTTTGACACCAGTTTGATTTGAACAAGGTGGGGGGCCAACTTCACTCAGGTCCAGTAACATCATCAGACAGTCTAAGTCCCGTGCACACAGCCTGAGACTTACAGACTGCCGGGTAACGTCACAGGCAATATAAAGGATACTGAAGTGGGACCCGGCCCGATATGGGGGTGTGAATAAATTATGAGCTCATGGAGCCAGGAGGACAAAGGTGAAGATGTGCCTTGCGCTCATTAGCATAAAGAATATAACTTTATATTTCTACATTTAAGGACACAATTTAAAAAGTGTTTTATAAATCTATGAAAATTGCAGATATGTGAGTTATAGGGGCCTACTATCAGTATATCTGATGGTAGAAGTTAACCGTTTAATGAACAGAATGAAATGTACAAATACCCTCCCTGGACAGTAAATGTCAAATTGGGATTTTACCACAGGATAGCTGAGCACATAGATAAAGGGGGTAATGGCTCTTAAAAGGACATTAGAATAATTAGTGAAGGCCCCACCGGTGGGTCATGAGATCACTGCATTTTCACATGACTTTGAATGTATTAGATATAGGTAAATGGGCAACTTATAACAACATAAAAGAGGGAATTCTAAAAAAGAAATGTAATAGACTACTAGGGGGCTAGTAGTCCAATTTCATTTAAAGAGCTTGTTCTGATTCCTGGATATGAACAGTTGCTTTTCATATGTAGTCAGACATGTTATTATTGTCTTGGAAAACAATTTACTTTTTTTTCAGCAGTGTTTCTTTACAAAGGAAAAATAAACTTTAAAGCATTTTCTTCTCCTGAGAAAGTGTAAATTGGCACGTGGGAAATAAACAGTATTTCTCAAACAAACTCAAGATTTGTTAATATAATCTGCTAGAAAAAGTTGACATCATTACCGAATAGTGCTCTAGTATGACGGCCATACCGAATAGTGCTCTAGTATGACGGCCATACCGAATAGTGCTCTAGTATGACGGATATACCGAATAGTGCTCTAGTATGACGGCCATACCGTATAGTGCTCTAGTATGACGGCCATACCGAATAGTGCTCTAGTATCACGGCCATACCGAATAGTGCTCTAGTATGACGGCAATACCGAATTTGAAAGTGGACTTTTCACCACCACCTGCTCAAACTGTGCTGGACTTTTCTTTTAATATTTACTTAGTTTATTCATTGTAAACTGGTACAAATGGGAACTTGTCAGAAAGTTTGGGTCCCCTAAATTACCATCATACCTTCTTGTAGATGGGGTTTAGAGTCCCAAACCGTATTGGTTGACAGCTATCTGTTGTCCCCCAGAGAGGGAAGAGGTGGGAGTCTCTTGAGATGTCTCCAGTTGGGTTGCTTCAACATGTGCACAATACAGTTTATTCATTGAAAGTGGTATTAATGGGAACTTGTCAGTAGGTTTGGGGCCACTAAATCAACATCATACCTTCTTGTTGCTGGGGTTTAGGATACTAAACCTTATAGATTGACAGCAATCTGTTGTCCCCCAGAAGGGGAAGAGATGGAGGTCTGTTGAGGTGCCTCCAATTGGGTTCCTGCAACACAGGCACAATACACCTTACTTCACCAGGCACGTTCTCAACATCGGGCACAGGCTCAGTGAAGCAAAGTGTGCTGACATTGGCTTCACTGTGTGCAATGAATTCTAGTCACTGGACCCAAGTTCGCTCAAGTCACCAGACCTCTGCCATCTTTACTACCTGGAATATAAGGAATGCATCAACCAACCTAAAGGTTTGGGACACTAAACCTCAGCTGTTTGAAAGGATGCTAGCAGAGTAGAGGACCCATGCCTACTGATAGCTTTCCCTTAAAAGGGAAGGGCCTAACTTGCTGATCGGTGGGGATCTCAGTGCACTCGGCAATCTTCTTTAGGTCTATAGTAGAGATGAGCGAACATACTCGTCTGAGCTTGATGCTCGTTCGAGCATTAGCGTACTCGAAACTGCTCGTTGCTCGGACGAATACTTCGCCCGCTCGAGAAAATGGCAGCTCCCGCCGTTTTGCTTTTTGGCGGCCAGAAACAAAGCCAATCACAAGCCAGGAGACTCTGCACTCCACCCAGCATGACGTGGTACCCTTACACGTCGATAGCAGTGGTTGGCTGGCCAGATCAGGTGACCCTGGAATAGACTAGCCCCTGCCTGCGCTGCTCGGATCATTCTGTGTCTGGATGCCGCTAGGGAGAGAGCTGCTGCTGGTCAGGGAAAGCGTTAGGCTGTTCAATTAGAATAGTGTTAGGCAGGAGTGATTCAACAAGAACCCAACAGCCCTTCTTAGGGCTACAATAACGTTATACTTTTTTTTTTTTTTATTTGCAGCTAGTACCATATTGTGAGGAATTTGCAGGGGGACTTGCTACCGTTGTGTTTAGCTCTTAGTGACACACATATATCTACCTCAAACACCAAAGTCAGAAAATTTATTAGGGGTTTGATTTCCATTAGGCACAGTCTGCCATTTACTTTTTATTTTACGTTTATTTTTTCATAACTCAGCGTCATCTCATCTGGCATAGCAGTGTGCTTTCATACTTGGCTAGAAAATAGCCATAGGAGAATCCAAACGGCTTACTTACGCCTACAATAGCGTTATATATTTTATTTCTGGTTGATCTGCTGGTGGCTGTCCTTGCTGCAGTGCATCTACTACCAAATTGTGAGGAATTTGTAGTGAGACTTGCGACCTTTGTGTTTAGCGCTTAGTGACGCACATATCCATCGCAAAGACCGAAGTGGGAAAATTTATTAGGGGTTTGATTTCAATTAGGCACAGTCTGCCAGTTTCTTTTTATTTTACGTTTATTTTTTTAATAACTCAGCGTCATCTCATCTGGCATAGCAGTGTGCTCTCATACTTGGCTAGAAAATAGCCATAGGAGAATCCAAACGGCTTACTTACGCCTACAATAGCGTTATATATATTTTATTTCTGGTTGATCTGCTGGTGGCTGTCCTTGCTGCAGTGCATCTACTACCAAATTGTGAGGAATTTGTAGTGAGACCTGCGACCTTTGTGTTTAGCGCTTAGTGACGCACATATCCATCGCAAAGACCGAAGTGGGAAAATTTATTAGGGGTTTGATTTCAATTAGGCACAGTCTGCCAGTTTCTTTTTATTTTACGTTTATTTTTTTAATAACTCAGCGTCATCTCATCTGGCATAGCAGTGTGCTTTCATACTTGGCTAGAAAATAGCCATAGGAGAATCCAAACGGCTTACTTACGCCTACAATAGCGTTATATATTTTATTTCTGGTTGATCTGCTGGTGGCTGTCCTTGCTGCAGTGCATCTACTACCAAATTGTGAGGAATTTGTAGTGAGACTTGCGACCTTTGTGTTTAGCGCTTAGTGACGCACATATCCATCGCAAAGACCGAAGTGGGAAAATTTATTAGGGGTTTGATTTCAATTAGGCACAGTCTGCCAGTTTCTTTTTATTTTACGTTTATTTTTTTAATAACTCAGCGTCATCTCATCTGGCATAGCAGTGTGCTTTCATACTTGGCTAGAAAATAGCCATAGGAGAATCCAAACGGCTTACTTACGCCTACAATAGTGTTATATATATTTTATTTCTGGTTGATCTGCTGGTGGCTGTCCTTGCTGCAGTGCATCTACTACCAAATTGTGAGGAATTTGTAGTGAGACTTGCGACCTTTGTGTTTAGCGCTTAGTGACGCAGATATCCATCGCAAAGACCGAAGTGGGAAAATTTATTAGGGGTTTGATTTCAATTAGGCACAGTCTGCCAGTTTCTTTTTATTTTACGTTTATTTTTTTAATAACTCAGCGTCATCTCATCTGGCATAGCAGTGTGCTTTCATACTTGGCTAGAAAATAGCCATAGGAGAATCCAAACGGCTTACTTACGCCTACAATAGCGTTATATATTTTATTTCTGGTTGATCTGCTGGTGGCTGTCCTTGCTGCAGTGCATCTACTACCAAATTGTGAGGAATTTGTAGTGAGACTTGCGACCTTTGTGTTTAGCGCTTAGTGACGCACATATCCATCGCAAAGACCGAAGTGGAAAAATTTATTAGGGGTTGGATTTCAATTAGGCACAGTCTGCCATTTCCTTTTTATTTTACGTTTATTTTTTCATAACTCAGCGTCATCTCATCTGGCATAGCAGTGTGCTTTCATACTTGGCTAGAAAATAGCCATAGCAATAGGATAGCATCGTTTGGTTTTAAAAACTAAAAAACACAAAAAAACACAAAAAAAAGTTAAAAAAAAATTAAAGTTATAACTTTCATTTTCAAAATGTTTAACCCGAGGGCTAGGGGTAGAGGACGAGGGCGGGGACGTGGGCGTCCAACTACTGCAGGGGTCAGAGGCCGTGGTCCTGGGCGGGGTGAGACACCACCTGCTGATGAGGGAGCAGGGGAACGCCGCAGAGCTACACTCCCTAGGTTCATGTCTGAAGTTACTGGGACTCGTGGTAGAGCACTGTTGAGGCCAGAACAGTGCGAACAGGTGATGTCGTGGATTGCCGACAATGCTTCGAGCAATTTGTCCACCAGTCAGCCTTCCACGCAGTCCACCCATGTCACCGAAATCGGCACTCCTCCAGCTCCTGCACCTCAGCCTCCTTCCCCCCAGTCTGCCCCCTCCCAGGAAAATTTGGCATTTGAACCGGCATACTCTGAGGAACTGTTTTCTGGACCCTTCCCACAGTCACAAACCACTTGTGCGGTTGCTGCTGAGCAATTTTCCGATGCCCAGGTTTTCCACCAGTCGCAGTCTGTGGGTGATGATGACCTTCTTGACGTAGTGGAAGAAGTGTGTAAAGAGGTGTCCGACGATGAGGAGACACGGTTGTCAGACAGTGGTGAAGTTGTTGTCAGGGCAGGAAGTCCGAGGGGGGAGCAGACTGAGGGATCGGAGGATGATGAGGTGACAGACCCAAGCTGGGTTGAGAGGCCGGGTGAACACAGTGCTTCTGAGACGGAGGAGAGTCCTCGACCAGAACAGGTTGGAAGAGGCAGTGGTGGGGCCAGACGGAGAGGCAGGGCCAGAGCAGGTGCATCAGCGCCAAATGTTGCCCGTATTCAAGCTCCCGTGGCGAGGGCTAGATTTTCAGAAGTCTGGAGGTTCTTTAAAGAAACACCGGATGACCGACAGTCTGTGGTGTGCAAACTTTGCCAAACCAGGATCAGCAGGGGTTCCACCACTACTAGCTTAACTACCACCAGTATGTGCAGGCATATGAATGCTAAACACCCCACTCAGTGGCACCAAGCCCGTTCACCTCCGGCCGTGCACACCACTGCTCCTTCCCCTGTGTCAGCTGATAGTCAGCCCCCTGCCCAGGACCCTGGCACAAAAACCCCATCGTCGCCTCCACGATCCTCCACAGCATCCACCAGCGTTCAGCTCTCCATACCCCAGACGCTGGAGCGGAAACGGAAATATAGTGCAACCCACCCGCACGCCCAAGCCCTTAATGTCCACATCTCCAGATTGCTTAGCCTGGAGATGCTGCCCTATAGGCTAGTAGAGACCGAGGCCTTTCGCAACCTCATGGCGGCGGCCGCCCCTCGGTATTCGGTCCCCAGCCCCCACTACTTTTCCCGATGTGCCGTCCCAGCCCTGCACCAGCACGTGTCAGACAACATCATCCGTTTCCTGACCAACGCCGTTTCTGACAAGGTCCACCTGACCACGGACACGTGGACGAGTGCTGCCGGGCAGGGCCACTATATATCGCTGACGGCACATTGGGTTAACTTGGTGGAGGCTGGGACCGAGTCTGACCCTGCGGCTGGTCATATACTGCCGACGCCGAGGATTGCGGGGCCTGCCTCGGTCCAGGTCTTTCAGGCATACTATGCCTCCTCCTCCTCCCACCCCTCCTCCACCTCCTCCTCCGAACTACCATCCGTGGGCATGGCGCCATCAGTCGCTAGCTCTAGGCACAGCAGCAGTGCCGTCGCTAAGCGACAGCAGGCGGTGCTCAAACTGCTGAGTCTAGGCGATAAAAGGCACACCGCCCAAGAACTATTACAGGGCATGGTTGAACCTGAAGCCAGGCATGGTTGTGTGTGACAACGGCCGTAACCTGGTGGCGGCTCTGCAACTCGGCAGACTGACACATGTGCCATGCCTGGCCCATGTGTTAAATCTCATAGTTCAGCGTTTCCTCAAGACATACCCCAATCTGTCTGATTTGCTCACGAAGGTGCGCCGCATCTGTGCGCATTTCAGGAAGTCCAGCACAGATGCTGCCACTCTCAGGGCAGCGCAGCGCCGCCTCCAACTGCCCGCTCACCGATTGTTGTGCGACGTGCCCACGAGGTGGAATTCAACATTATCCATGTTATACAGAGTTTACCAGCAGCGCAGAGCGATTGTAGACTGCCAGATGTCAACTTCCACCAGAACTGGTAGTCAGGTCAGTCAGCTTCCTCAAGTCTACAATGAGGAGTGGACGTGGATGTCTGATATCTGTCAGGTGCTGAGTAACTTCGAGGAGTCAACACAGATGGTCAGTGGCGATGCCGCCATCATCAGCCTCACCATCCCGCTGCTTGGCCTGTTGAAAAACTCTCTGATCAGCATGAAGTCGGAAGCTTTGCGCTCGTCACAAGAGACGGGGGAAGAAGATTCCCTTGTTGATAGCCAAAGCACCCTTAGGTCTGTTTCTCAGCGCATATCGGAGGAGGTGGAGGAGGATGAGGAGGAAGAGGAGGAGAATGTTGGCGAGACACAAGAGGAGACCATTGTTCAGTCCTTCACTGTTCAGCGTGTATGGGCAGAAGAAGAGGAGTTGGAGGAGGAGGAAATGGACAGTCAGGCCAGTGAGGGGAGTGAATTCTTACGCGTTGGTACTCTGGCGCATATGGCAGATTTCATGCTAGGCTGCCTATCCCGTGACCCTCGCGTTCAGAGAATTTATTCCAGCACCGATTACTGGGTATTCACTCTCCTGGACCCACGGTACAAGCAAAATCTTTCCACTCTCATCCCTGGAGAGGAAAGGAGTGTGAGAATGCATGAATACCAGCAGGCCCTGGTGCACAAGTTTAAACACTATTTCCCTTCTGACAGCGCTAGCGGCAGAGTGCGTAGTTCTGCGGGACAAGTAGCGAGGGAGAGTAGGCGAGCAGGCAGCTTGTCCAGCACTGGCAAGGGTATGCTTTACAAGGCTTTTGCCAGCTTTATGTCACCCCAGCAAGACACTGTCACCTGTCCCCAGTCTCGGCAGAGTAGGGCTGATCTTTACAGAAAGATGGTGAGGGAGTACGTAGCTGACCATACCTTCGTCCTAAATGATCACACAGCTCCCTACAACTACTGGGTTTCAAAGCTGGACATGTGGCACGAACTGGCGCTGTACACCTTGGAGGTTCTTGCCTGCCCTGCCGCTAGCGTGTTGTCCGAGCGGGTTTTCAGTGCAGCTGGTGGCATCATCACCGATAAGCGTACACGCCTGTCGACTGACAGCGCTGACAGGCTGACGCTTATTAAGATGAATAAAGCCTGGATTTCTCATAATTTCCAATCTCCACCAGGTGAAGGAAGCTCAACCTGAATAATTTATGCACTCCTCCTCCTCCTCATTTTCCTCATTCTCCTCCTCTTTGTACACTAAAGCAGAGGAAACTGGCTATTTTTTGACAGGGTCCACTGGCTCTAGCTATAGTACTTTATGCATTTAATTTTTCTGGAGGGCCACCTACCCGGTCCTCTGTTTTAAACAATTTTTGGGAGTGCCACATACAGGCACTCAATCTATTCAATTTTTCTGAAGGGCCACCTACCTGCTCCTCTGGTTTGAAAACTTTTTTGGACTGCCACATACAGGCACTCAATCTATTTCATTTTTCTGGAGGGCCACCTACCTGCTCCTCTGGTTTGAAAACTTTTTTGGACTGCCACATACAGGCACTCAATCTATTTCATTTTTCTGGAGGGCCACCTACCTGCTCCTCTGGTTTGAAAACTTTTTTGGACTGCCACATACAGGCACTCAATCTATTCAATTTTTCTGGAGGGCCACCTACCTGCTCCTCTGGTTTGAAAACTTTTTTGGACTGCCACATACAGGCACTCAATCTATTTCATTTTTCTGGAGGGCCACCTACCTGCTCCTCTGGTTTGAAAACTTTTTTGGACTGCCACATACAGGCACTCAATCTATTTCATTTTTCTGGAGGGCCACCTACCTGCTCCTCTGGTTTGAAAACTTTTTTGGACTGCCACATACAGGCACTCAATCTATTTCATTTTTCTGGAGGGCCACCTACCTGCTCCTCTGGTTTGAAAACTTTTTTGGACTGCCACATACAGGCACTCAATCTATTTCATTTTTCTGGAGGGCCACCTACCTGCTCCTCTGGTTTGAAAACTTTTTTGGACTGCCACATACAGGCACTCAATCTATTTCATTTTTCTGGAGGGCCACCTACCTGCTCCTCTGGTTTGAAAACTTTTTTGGACTGCCACATACAGGCACTCAATCTATTTCATTTTTCTGGAGGGCCACCTACCTGCTCCTCTGGTTTGAAAACTTTTTTGGACTGCCACATACAGGCACTCAATCTATTTCATTTTTCTGGAGGGCCACCTACCTGCTCCTCTGGTTTGAAAACTTTTTTGGACTGCCACATACAGGCACTATCCAAATTAAATTGTCTCCATAGCAGCCTCCACACGTTGTCTCCATTGCTACCTCCAAAAGTCGTCCATATAGCTGCCTCCATACATCGTCCCTTTATCAAACGAGGTGTGTCAGGCAGAAATTTGGGTTGTTTTCATGGATTCCACATCAAAGTTGGTAACTTTGTCGCCACCCTGCTGTGTTATCCACAAAATATACTGGCAAACTTTTACCATTTACGGATATTATTTCGGCGCTTCTTGCGCATCTGTTTACATTCCCCTCACCCGCCATATCCCAAACTTATAAGAACGCTACTACACTTAACTTGGTGCAGGCTGGGACCGAGTCTGACCCTGGGGCTGGTCATATACTGCCGACGCAGAGGATTGCGGGGCCTACCTCGGTCCAGGTCTCAAAGGCCTACTATACCTCCTCCTCCTCCCACCCCTCCTCCACCTCCTCCTCCTCCGAATTACCATCCGTGGGCATGGCGCCATCAGTCGGTAGCTCTAGGCACAGCAGCAGTGCCGTCGCTAAGCGACAGCAGGCGGTGCTCAAACTGCTGAGCCTAGGCGATAAAAGGCACACCGCCCAAGAGCTATTACAGGGAATTCCACATCAAACTTGTTAACTTTGTCGCCACCCTGCTGTGTAATCCACAAAATATACTGGCAAACTTTTATCATTTACCGATATTATTTCAGCGCTTCTTGCGCATCTGTTTACATTCCCCTCACCCGCCATATCCCAAACTTATAAGAACGCTACTACACTTGATCTTATACAAAAGGTTCTTAGAAGTGCTGTTTGGGGAGTAGCCTAGAGACAGGGGCTTGGATTGGCGAAAGCTCGCCTGGAAGCGGAGCGCCAGCTCCATCCCAAGATCCAACTAACATAGTTTTAACTGCAGCACCTTCAATCTACTACTAGTTCACTGCCTCCATAATAATAATAATAATAATAATCTTTATTTATATAGCGCCATCATATTCCGTAGCGCTTTACAAATCATAGGAAACAAATACAAATGTAATGTAACAGAGCACAACATTAGTATGGAACAACAGGAGTGAGGTCCCTGCTCGCCAGAGCTTACGGTGTATGAAGATGATGGGGTAACACGAGGTAAAAGAATATTTAATGGTCAAGCCATTCTTCTTAGGGAATAGAACAAAATATAATAAATGGAATTGCTGTCGCTTGAACCACTCAGCCGTCATCTTATATACCAGGTCCAGGGTGAATGGGACTGCAGAGAAGTCTGGTGCCTGTTGGTTGCTGGATAACAGATGGGAGGACGACATAGGACGGGTTAGTAGAAGAGTTAAAACTTCATGCAGTTAATGAGTGTTATAGGCTTGCCTAAAGAAATGGGTTTTAAGAGCACGTTTGAAACTTTGGAGGTTAGGTATTAGTCTGATAGTCCGGGGCAGAGCATTCCATAGAATTGGTGCAGCTCTAGAGAAGTCTTGGAGACGCGAGTGGGAGGTCCGCACTAGGGTAGAGGTTAATCTAAGATCACTGGCGGATCTAAGAGCACGGGTTGGGCGATAGACTGAGATAAGAGAGGAGAGGTAGGGGGGTGCAGCATTATACAGAGCTTTATGGATGAGGGTTATTATTTTAAAATGTATTCGAAAGGAGACTGGCAGCCAGTGCAGCGACTGGCATGAACTGTAGGCATACATGGTCCCCTTATCAAACGAGCTGTGTCAGGCAGAATTTTGGGTTGTTTTCATGGCTTCCACAACAAACTTGTTAACTTTGTCGCCACCCTGCTGTGTAATCCACAAAATATACTGGCAAACTTTTATCATTTACCAATATTATTTCAGCGCTTCTTGCGCATCTGTTTACATTCCCCTCACCCGCCATATCCTAAACTTATAAGAACGCTACTACACTTGATCTTATACAAAAGGTTCTTAGAAGTGCTGTTTGGGGAGTAGCCTAGAGACAGGGGCTTGGATTGGCGAAAGCTCGCCTGGCAGCGGAGCGCCAGCTCCATGCCAAGATCCAACTAACATAGTTTTAACTGCAGCACCTTCAATCTACTACTAGTTCACTGCCTCCATACATGGTCCCCTTATCAAACGAGCTGTGTCAGGCAGAATTTTGGGTTGTTTTCATGGCTTCCACATCAAACTTGTTAACTTTGTCGCCACCCTGCTGTGTAATCCACAAAATATACTGGCAAACTTTTATCATGTACCGATATTATTTGAGCGCTTCTTGCTCACCTCCTTTGGTTCCTCTCTGCCACACATTGGTTTGAAGCCTGAGTCCATTTAGGGTATGTCGCCATGCCACTCTCTAGCCTGCCGCTGCTGCCGCTGCCTCTGCATGCCGTCCCCTATAGTGTCAGGGTCAATTATTGGATGTTTTCTTAGTGTCACAATTTAAATAGATTTTTTTTTCCTTTCTTTGCCTGGTCTGCTAATTGGGAGGAGGGATTAGTGTTCACACCTGATAAATTAAGGTCTAGCAACTCACTTTTGAGCTCGCTCAGTTTTGGCTTGTGATTCTAAGTGGCTAGTGAACTTAAGTGAGTTGAAAAAAGCGGAGTTTTGTGTGTGTTAAGAGTGAATCTGTTGTTTGGGTGATTGTGGACTGAGTATATAGGTAATAGCACTTTTCTTAGTGTCACAATTTAAATAGATTTTTTTTTCCTTTCTTTGCCTGGTCTGCTAATTGGGAGGAGGGATTAGTGTTCACACCTGATAAATTAAGGTCTAGCAACTCACTTTTGAGCTCGCTCAGTTTTGGCTTGTGATTCTAAGTGGCTAGTGAACTTAAGTGAGTTGAAAAAAGCGGAGTTTTGTGTGTGTTAAGAGTGAATCTGTTGTTTGGGTGATTGTGGACTGAGTATATAGGTAATAGCACTTTTCTTAGTGTCACAATTTAAATAGATTTTTTTTTCCTTTCTTTGCCTGGTCTGCTAATTGGGAGGAGGGATTAGTGTTCACACCTGATAAATTAAGGTCTAGCAACTCACTTTTGAGCTCGCTCAGTTTTGGCTTGTGATTCTAAGTGGCTAGTGAACTTAAGTGAGTTGAAAAAAGCGGAGTTTGAAAAAGAGAAGTCCACAGAACTGTAAGTAACCTACATTTTATATCTCTTGATTTATATACTTATCACTGTTTTGTTACTAGGATATGGCTAGCAAGATTGGTGGTATGCTCCAGTGCACACTCTGCCGCATGTATACACTGCTGGAGCAAGAGTTCGAGGGTGAATACCGCTGTGACAGATGTGCCCATATTTTTCTACTAGAAGCTCGTGTTAGAGATCTGGAGGAAGATATTGCACGGCTGCGAGCAATTGACAATCTTGAGAGGAGTATGCTGCTCACTGAGCAAGCAATAAGCGGGGTAGAAGTGGAGGGTGGAGAGGAAAGCCAGCAGGGCCAGGTGGGTAGCTGGGTTACTGTAACTAGAGGGGGTAGGAAGGGGTCAAAGAAAAGGAAGGCCAACTCTGACTCTGAACATCCAAGCAAAATTGCAAAATTGTGCAATGATGTAAGGACGTCAGTGTCAGAAATGGCAGCCCTAGCGGATCCTGCTCTCCCTCACAGCCGGGGGAGCAGACCAGCTAGTAGTAGGGTGGATGGGAGTGCAGGCAAGCCAAGGCAGCTAGTGGTTGTAGGGGACTCTATAATCAGGAAGACGGATAGAATAATTTGTCGCCAAGACCGCCTCAACCGAATGGTTTGCTGTCTCCCTGGTGCCAGGGTTCGGCATGTGGTGGAAAGGGTGGATAAATTACTGGGAGGGGCTGGGGATGACCCAGCTGTCGTGGTCCATGTTGGTACCAATGACAGAATAGATGGTAGGTGGAGGAGCCTGAAGAATAATTTTAAAGAACTAGGTTCAAAGCTTAAGGAAAGGACCTCCAAGGTAGTATTCTCCGGAATCCTACCTGTGCCATGCGCTACACAGAGCAGACAGCGGGAGCTCAGGGAGTTAAATGCATGGCTCAGATCCTGGTGTAGAGCAGAGGGATTTGGGTTCCTAGAGCATTGGGCTGACTTTTCACTGGGGTACAAGCTGTTTTCTGCAGATAACTTGCACCTAAGTGGAAGGGGGGCTGCTGTGCTGGGGGAGAAGATCCTAGCAGGGGTGGCGGAGTATTTAAACTAGGCTCGGGGGAGGAGGAAAAGGAAGACACTGAAGGGGTAGACAGGTCAGAGAGGGGGCAGGTTATGTTGGTGGGTGGTGATGTGGGCTGTGTATGGGGGCCTAAGGCAGTGGATAAGGAGATCCACAAGTTGCAGAACAGTGGTGAGGATATATGTGCCAGTAAAATTACTTTAAATCAGATAAATAACTGTGGAAAATTAAATTGTATGTTCACAAATGCCAGAAGTATCTCAGGCAAAATGGGCGAGCTTGAGGCTCTGATATTAGAGGAACAGTTAGATGTTGTTGGTGTAGCAGAGACATGGCTCGATGCATCGCATGATTGGGTTGTTAATATTCAAGGTTTTACACTCTTTCGGAAAGACAGGGCAAATAGGAGGGGAGGTGGTGTATGTCTGTATGTCAGAAGAGACTTAAAAGCGATTGTGAATGAGTCAGTGGTCTCAGAGTGTGAGGAGGCTGAAACTTTGTGGGTTGAAATTCAAAGCCAAGAGAGCTTTGAAAAAATTATTTTTGGTGTAATTTATAGACCCCCTAACATCTCTGAGGAAATAGAGGGTCACCTATATAAACAGATGGAGCGGGCTGCACAGGAGGGGACCGTAGTGATAATGGGAGACTTTAACTTTCCAAATATAAATTGGGGTCAGGGCTCGTCTTCATCTATGAAGGGGAGACATTTTATGAACATTCTTCAGGATAATTTTATGGTGCAGCTTGTAGAAGATCCCACAAGAGGTGACGCATTGTTGGACCTTGTGATTTCTAACAACGAGGAGATTGTCCAAAATGTCAGTGTCCAGGAACCCCTTGGGAACAGCGATCATAATATAATTATTTTCCTCTTAAACTTTAAAAAGCAGAAACAGGTGGGAAAATCGAAAACTTTGAATTTTAAGAGGGCTAATTTCCAAAAATTCAGGGCTGCAATACAGGATATAGACTGGGATCAGATACTGTCACATGGTGATACTAATGTTAAATGGGAGAAATTCAAATCTATCCTGGGTTTTTATACTTCTAAATTTATTCCAATAGGTAACAAGTATAGACGGGCTAGATTACACCCCGCGTGGCTTACACCTACAGTTAAAAGGGCAATTAATGAGAAAAAGAGGGCATTTAAAAAATATAAATCTGACAGGTCACCTGAGGCTTTCAATACTTATAAAAAACTTACCAAAATCTGTAAAAAAGAAATCAAATCAGCCAAAATACAAAATGAAAGACAGGTGGCTAAAGATAGCAAAACAAATCCCAAGAAATTTTTTAGGTATATCAATGCAAAAAAAAATGGGTCACAACAGGTTGGACCCCTTTATTCTGAAAATGGGGCATCGGTGACTGGAGACCAGGAGAAGGCGGAGATACTTAATAGGTTTTTTAGCTCCGTTTATACAATAGAAGAGAGAACTTCTGACTTGGGTGGTGCCAGTGCGGGTCATGGATCCTGTGATATACTAGGCTGGCTAAATGTAGACATTATCCAATCTAAGCTCAATAAAATCAATGTGTACAAAGCTCCTGGACCAGATGGGTTACACCCCAGAGTTCTTAAAGAACTCAGTTCTGTTATTGCTGTACCGCTGGCTAAAATCTTCAGGGATTCTGTAATGTCTGGTGTGGTGCCAAGTGACTGGCGCAAGGCAAATGTGGTGCCAATATATAAAAAGGGCTCTAGAACTTCGCCTGGCAATTACAGGCCTGTAAGCTTAACTTCCATTGTGGGGAAAGTATTGGAAGGGTTGGTAAAAGACTACATACTGGAGTATGTGACATCAAATAGTATAATAAGTGACAGCCAGCATGGGTTTACTAAGAATAGAAGTTGTCAAACTAACCTTATCTGCTTCTATGAAGAGGTGAGCAGGTGTCTGGATGGAGGAGCAGCTGTGGATATTGTGTTCTTGGACTTTGCAAAGGCATTTGACACTGTCCCTCATAGACGCCTGATGGGTAAAATTAGGGCTATTGGTTTGGCAGAAATCATTTGCAATTGGACTGAAAACTGGCTGAAGGATCGTATCCAGAGAGTTGTGATCAATGATTCCTACTCGGAATGGTCACCAGTTATGAGTGGTGTACCCCAGGGTTCTGTGCTTGGCCCACTACTATTTAATATATTTATTAATGATATAGAGGTAGGAATTAATAGCACTGTGTCTATTTTTGCAGATGACACCAAACTGTGTAGTGTAATACAGTCTATGGAGGATGTTCATAGGCTGCAGGGTGACTTGGACAAACTGAATGTTTGGTCATCCACTTGGCAAATGAGGTTCAATGTGGATAAATGTAAGGTTATGCACCTGGGGGCCAATAATCCAAGGGCAAAATATGTCCTTGGGGGAGTAAATCTGGGAGAGTCCCTTGTTGAGAAGGACCTGGGGGTACTAGTAGATCATAAATTGAATAACAGCATGCAATGTCAATCAGCTGCCTCTAAAGCTAGTAGGATCTTGTCATGTATCAAAAGTGGTATGGACTCTCGTGATAGGGATGTAATATTACCACTATACAAGGCACTGGTTCGGCCACACCTGGAATATGCTGTCCAGTTCTGGGCACCGGTCCATAAAAAGGATGCCCTGGAGCTGGAGAGGGTTCAACGTAGAGCCACAAAAATGATAAGGGGTATGGAGGGTCTCAGTTATGAGGAAAGATTAAAACAACTAGATTTATTTAGTCTGGAAAAGAGACGACTACGAGGGGACATGATTAATTTATTTAAATATATGAATGGTCCATACAAAAAATATGGTGGGAAGTTGTTTCAGATTAGATCAAATCAAAAGACGAGGGGGCACTGTCTCCGTTTGGAGAAATCAAGGTTTAATCACCGGAGGCGACAGGGCTTTTTTACTATGAGAACGGTCAATCTGTGGAATAGCCTGCCTCAGGCGCTGGTCACAGCAGGGACAGCGGAGAGCTTCAAGAAGGGTCTAGATGCCTTTTTACACCTAAATAACATTGATGGTTATGTTATATAGAATTGTTTCCCCTAAATCCCTTCCTCATCCAATCCCTTCCCTTCCTTGGTTGAACTTGATGGACAAGTGTCTTTTTTCAACCGTAGAAACTATGAAACTATGAAACTAGATGCTATCTAGCTTCATTCTGTCACTCTGTCATGGCCATGCTGTTGCCCATAATTTTGGCATAATGGTGCATTTAAGCAGCCTCAAAGGCATCCATGCATGCTGCCCCTGCTGTTTCCTGTCCATTTCCGTGGTGTTTCCATCCTTTTCTGAGGTTCCCAGGTGTTTGGCCAAGCTTCCCTGTGCAGAGCCTTGGTCCCCTTGAAAAATGCTCGAGTCTCCCATTGACTTCAGTGGGGCTCGTTATTCGAGACGAGCACTCGAGCATCGGGAAAAGTTCGTCTCGAATAACGAGTACCCGAGCATTTTAGTGCTCGCTCATCTCTAGTCTATAGAGATGAATGTAGCAGAATTAAATCTGAAACCCCACTGATCAACAACTATGGCCCTATCCTGGATGGTACGCTTTTGGCACAAAGAGCATAACTTGAGGACTTGCAGGGGGAACAGACACACTTGAGTCCAGTAGTTAAGGAGATCCATAAGATAATAAAGTAACTAGTGCAATATACTGTATGATACATTACAGTTAGGGTAACTGGTATAGGTCGTGCATTGTGTTAGAGAAGCTTCAAATTCTGCAAGCAATGGGCATTATATGGCAGGCAGTACAGGTACATTATTGTACAGCAAAGGTTTACACCTGACCAAAAGTAGTATTACTGAAGGGATCATTTAGCCTTGGCATAACGTGAAAAATTGAATTACAAAAATATGATTTATCCAGCAGCCTTGCAAAATGATAATAGAAATATATTATATATACACATGAAAACAAAGCATACAGTACTCCTCCATGGATACATTCTGTATTTCATTTGATGAGATAAATACATGGGGTACACTTTGCAAATGTAAAGGACATAGGACCTTAGATGACATCACCCTTGTCACATGGCATGAATGTAACATAAGGCACTGTGTAAAAAACTGACAATATCTATAATTGAAAATTTACTGACGTCCCTACGTACAAGGAGGCAGGGCAGTGATTTCAATAGACACCAAGCTTTCAGTCAAAATAAAGTGGGTGTGGTTCGGTGGCAGCCCGGGAGAGAAGGAGAGTCAAACCCAGAAGAAAGGAGTCAAAAAGACTAATTTGCATATCAGAAAAATGTCCGTAATTGAGAGCTACAGTGTCTCACTAGCAGCTAATTTTAGGTGATATGGAGAGGACTTGCAATCCTTTACCAGAAGGCATTGCTGGTTTGGAGGGTAGAATTCTGGTGACAGGGCTTCTTTGATATTGAAAAAGTGACTTCATTGAATGCAATACAGAAAATAAATTACATCATGTTTGAGTTCCTAAAAACCTTTCTTTACACACTTTGAAAATTTATTTTCAAAGGTTTAAAGGGGATTTTCTACACCTAATTGCATTTTTTATACGCCTGACCTATCCTCAGTACCTTCTGGTACATCTCAGCATGTCCTGTAGCTAAAATCTGTTGCAGCCAGGTGATGGTGTAGTTATAGTTTGGCCTTATACGTGCTCTTCAGACATCAAACAATGGTCTGTTGGTCTGTTTGTAACCCGTCATGGGTGTGTGAGGTTTACTGGTGGAGAACATGCTTTATATTGTGCAGCTCACGGCACTGTGGAAAACACGGTAAGTGGCCATGAGCCCATTGAATTGTCCTTGCCCATTCTCACCACCTTAGTCAAATTGTTTACTTTAAAAAATTGGTAAGCTCAGTGTAAAAAGGAAAAAGGGATACATTTTTTGAACAAATATATATTATATACTACATATATTATATACTACAAGCTACACAGATAGAACCAACAAGTAAAGATTCAACTTTTTGGCTCTATCTGTCAAGCTCGTAGTTGTACCCCCTCCCTCCACTCCCCCCCCCCTTCAAACATGAATCCAGTTTTCTTAAGTGCTAGGTTGCCACAATGCCCCCCCCATTTTGCAAATAATATTGAAAAAAATCATCTACAATAAAAAGAAAATGTAGATTTTTTAATAAAGACTTAGTCACTGATTGTCTCAATCACCTCCTTCTGGGAGCAGTTTCCTTTCTTAAGGATCTGTAGGAAGGCATTCTTGAGCTTGCGGTTCCCAATGACAAGTAGAATAGAATGTATAGAAGGATAAGCCCCAATGAGAAAAGCGGAAATACAATTCAGTGAAACATTCTTTATGATTCCTGATCCATAAAGGTTAAACGCGATCATGTAAAGTGAGAAAAATATAAAGAAGGCGGCCATCATTTTAACCGCTCGGTAATGCGCAACCAAAGATGGTTCCCTGAACCCTGTTTTTTCTTGTTCTTTCATCTTTTTCATGTGTCGTAGCAGAGAGTGAACTACCAATCCAGCTGAAACACAAAACAGAAGAAAAGGAGGAATGGATCCCGCCACGGAAAGGGTTAAGAAAGTTGTAAAGTTGTTTCCCATTGCAGTAAATGGAGTTGAATTTTTATGGTTGTCAAATCTGCTTATGTTGAATGTCTGGTTGATGCTAGAGTATGCGGTGGAGTTAGAGCAAGACGCAGATAGTGCTATACTCAATAATATCAGAAAAGGGACCAACTGATCAAAATGGGTCTTAAATAATGTAAAAATATTTATTTGAATGTTGACGATTCTCACACAGTAAAAAATACTTAGCCATGTGGCAATCCAAAGGCATAAGCCGTTAAAAAACAGCCAAGCGTACTGCATATTTGTTCCTAAATCAGTTAGATTAGGCACTAAGAAACTAATAAAGTACATGGCCAATACCAACCACATGAACGTGAAGCGTGAAATACCAAGGCATAAAAGGATGGAATCACAGGAGCCCAGCTTCCGATGGGTCACCAGGCTGATCAGGTTTACAGTCACCATAAGACCATTCACGAATGTGCCAATGATGGTTTCCAACACCAAGATGCCCAATGACACTACTTGGTCTACTCGTAACGAAGTTTGTGTATTTCCATCTGGTCTTGATGTACCATTTTCCCAATGCATTTCATCACTTCCATTGAACATTGTCTTCAAATATGGTAGGAATATATCCACAGTGTCCACCTAAAACGTCTACGTGTTTCCAGGTGGCTGTTACAGCTTTTAGTGTCTACAGCAGATGTTTTCAGTAGATTTATACCATTCCAGGTGCCTTTGGCATTATATTACATTGATGATTATTGCCCATGCAAATGGTAAACACTTTCTTCCATTATGTTAAGATATCAATGACTCTTTGCATACAGTATTGAAAGTCAGTCCGAATGACAGTCAGCGTCATCTAGTTTCCTATAGTTACCCACAACAGTCACATTTAGAAGTACAATGAATTTATGTATATATGTAGTTCCCTTTATCGGAGGAGCGTTGAACCTTGGCTATTGGTGGACATTTACATTTTTCTACTAGTCAAGAAGCCCACAGTTTAAACAATAAACAATGTATCAAGAGGCTGTACCAATCACCAAAAATTATACCTAGAGTCTAGAACAGTGAAACTAATAAAATATAACTTTAAATTACAAAAATATACTAAAAAGCTTTATGCATCAGTTGAACTCAAAAAAAATTGTTTTTATATTATTTTCCGCACCCAATGGTGCACTCACATAAAAAAACATAGACACACAAAAGTGTCATAACAAGAGAAGTAATTGATCAAATATCTCTTAGCCAGGAGAGTATGAGACATTCAGTCACAGGGATAGTGATCAATGTGCAACAATAATTAGATATCATGCAACTATGGTAGGGAACAGCTACATATGAAGGCAGCAGGATGCATTATCATTTGTATACCCACCGCTCAAACGATTAAACTGGTTGGACATGCTGCAACAGATACAGTCTGGTCACTTTCAGAAATACTGGCACAACCAGTGCACTTGCCATACAATAAAAGACAATCACACAGTGTAAAGTCAGATAGTTAACAAAAAACGATGCCAGATCACACCAAGATGTCAATCGTTTTTATATGAAGGCAATGCAACATGTTAACACTGGCATACACAATTGGACCAACAGGGATGAGCATAGAAAATGGAAAGTTCTTACCAATTCCAGGAGCCAGATTCCGGCTCAAATCTGTTCAGGGAGAACAGACTGAATAGGCCCTCACACTGACCTTACTGATGCCCAGACTCCCGTCCTTACAAGGACAGTCCACAGCTGTTCCTAAACATAAACTCCTGCTGAAGGATAATAGGATGCAGTAAAATTCCCAACGCGTTTCCTCCGCTGTCCTGCGGATTCATCAAGGGACATTTATTTGTAGCGATAAAACATCAAATACAAAACTTGTGGCTGCTGTTAAGAGTTCAAAGTAGTGGCTCCTGTACTCATATAACCTGGCATAGTGACACGCGAATAGGCGGCTGGAGTTTACTGCGCAGGCCCGGCTATTTAAAACCCATTGGCGCGCACAGTCCGCTTAACTCCGTCCCAGTCACCTGATCGTGTCTCATGACTAGTCAAGCAGCAGGTCCTGGACGGCTTCCTGACGAGTCGCGGGGAATGTTAAGTATACGCCCACTCAAACTACGCCACGCAACAGGGACAAAAACCATAGTGTATTGTAGGTATCAATAATCGCATAACCTAGGAATTAGCATATTAGTAAAAGAACTTATTTGTGCAGGAGTCACAATGCGCCGATCACCACTGAGTTGTATCGGGACGTGTCTGTGCCACTGCACAGACAAGCGATTATCTATTTCCACATTTATTTAGAAGGTACAGTAAATTGATATTTCTGGCAGAACCATATGCAAAAGAATCTCCTAAACAAGCAAAAGTGGGTTAATTTCAGAATTTAAACAGCACAATACAAAAACCTGTAATGCAACTCTCCAAATAAGCACAGAAATCTAAAGGGAGGGGGGAGAGAAAAGATCCCCAGAAACACAATAGACAGTTGGTAAAAATGATCAGTGATGGAACAGCACTATATTGTGTAAGAGTAGCACACAGCTTATATAAAACACACAGCACTGTTCAGTATCCCATTCAGTGCCGTTCAATATTAAGAAGTCGCAATGATGGAACTAAGCATCAATGAACGAGGCAAAACTTAAAGTTTCTTTCAGACCAGCTGGTGCTACAGTATTCAGTCTAAAAATCCATCTCGTTTCAGTCTGCAAAATTTTTTTATCCCTATTCCCGCCTCTTGCATTACGCGGTATATGGGTTATGCCGTGGAAACAAAGTACATTTACATTCCCTTGATGACATTCCAGGACATGTTTCGCCACAGACGTATCTCTCGAGTGTCTAACATCGGCCAGATGTTCACCAACTCTTCTAAACTCTCAATGTGCCGTTCCCTACCATAGTTGCATGATATCCAAATATTGTTGCACATTGATCACTACCCTATGACTGAATGTCTCATACTCTCCTGGCTAAGAGATATTTGATCAATTACTTCTCTTGTTATAACACTTTTGTGTGTCTATGTTTTTTTATGTGAGTGCACCATTGGGTGCGGAAAATAATATAAAAACACATTTTTTGAGGTCAACTGATGCATAAAGCTTTTTAGTTTCTTTTTGTAATTAAAAGTTATATTTAATTCGTTTCACCCTGCTAGACTCTACATTTAAATTTTTCCCCTACACGGAGTCAGCACTTCTTTTACATCAAGGGTTATTTGTAGAGATGAGCGAGCACTAAAATGCTCGGGTACTCGTTATTCGAGACGAACTTTTCCTGATGCTCGAGTGCTCGTCTCGAATAACGAGCCCCATTGAAGTCAATGGGAGACTCGAGCATTTTTCAAGGGGACCAAGGCTCTGCACAGGGAAGCTTGGCCAAACACCTGGGAACCTCAGAAAAGGATGGAAACACCACGGGAATGGACAGGAAACAGCAGGGGCAGCATGCATGGATGCCTCTGAGGCTGCTTAATCGTACCATTATGCCAAAATTATGGGCAACAGCATGGCCATGACAGAGTGACCGAATGAGGCTAGATAGCTTCTAAAACATGCAATAATTGACCCTGACACTATAGGGGATGGCATGCAGCGGCAGCGGCAGCAGTGGCAGGCTAGAGAGTGTCATGGCGACATACCCTAAATTGACTCAGGCTTCAAACCAATGGGTGGCAGAGAGGAACCAAAGGAGGTGAGCAAGAAGCGCTGAAATGATTTCCTATGTGAACAAAAGGTTGACGGTATATTTAGTCGATAACACAGCATGGTGGCGACATAGTGACCAAGTTCCATAACGTATCTGGTGAAACACCCGAAAAATGAGCCTGACACAGCTCTTTTGATAAGGGGACGACATGTGGAGGCAGCCATGGAGACGATTTCCATGATTAAGAGCGACAGTATGGGGCATTCATATTGCGCTGCTATGATTGCAACTTCAGGTTTCCAGCATGGCGGCGACAGATGGGCCGAGTTCCACTATGTATCCGGTGAAACACCTGAAAATTCTGCCTGACACAGCTCATTTGATAAGGGGATGATGTGCTGCATATCCTCTCGTGCTCCAGCAGTTGAAAGTTGCGCATGGAGACATTGGTGGACACTGTGGAGGATCGTGGAGGCAAAATGGACAGGAAACAGCAGGGGCAGTATGCATGGATGCCTCTGAGGCTGCCTAATCTTGGGATGGAGCTGGCGTTCCACTGCCAGGCGAGCTTTCACCTGTCCAAGTCCCTGTCTCTTGGCTCCTCCCCACCCAAAATGGGCCTGGGGACCAGAAGCGTTTACTTTGAAAAAATTATAATTTTCAAAGCAGGCCGGGTCGTTTGAATATTTCACCTAGGAATAATGGAATAGCATAGTGGTTCTATTTTTAATTGTTTTTTCGGAAATGGTTCCATGATTAAGAGCGACAGTATGGGGCATCCATATTGCGCTGCTATGATTGCAACTTCAGGTCTCCAGCATGGCGGCGACAGATGGGCCGAGTTCCACTATGTATCTGGTGAAACACCTGAAAATTCTGCCTGACACTTTGATAAGGGGACGATGTATGGAGGCAGTGAACTAGTAGTAGATTAAAGGTGCTGCAGTTAAAACTATGTTAGTTGGATCTTGGGATGGAGCTGGCGCTCCGCTGCCAGGCGAGCTTTCGCCTATCCAAGCCCCTGTCTCTCGGGTACTCCCCAAACAGCACTTCTAAGAACCTGTTGTATAAGATCAAGTGTAGTAGTGTTCTTATAAGTTTGGGTTATGGCGGGTGAGGGGAATGTAAACAGATGCGCAAGAAGCTCTGAAATAATATCGGTAAATGATAAAAGTTTGCCAGTATATTTTGTGGATTACACAGCAGGGTGGCGACAAAGTTAACAAGTTTGATGTGGAAGCCATGAAAACAACCCAAAATTCTGCCTGACACAGCTTGTTTGATAAGGGGACCATGTATGGAGGCAGTGAACTAGTAGTAGATTAAAGGTGCTGCAGTTAAAACTATGTTAGTTGGATCTTGGGATGGAGCTGGCGCTCCGCTGTCAGGCGAGCTTTCGCCAATTCAAGCCCCTGTCTCGAGGCAATCCCCAAACAGCACTTCTAAGAACCTTTTGTATAAGATCAAGTGTAGTAGTGTTCTTATAAGTTTGGGTTATGGCGGGTGAGGGGAATGTAAACAGATGCGCAAGAAGCTCTGAAATAATATCGGTAAATGATAAAAGTTTGCCAGTATATTTTGTGGATTACACAGCAGGGTGGCAAGAAAGTTAACAAGTTTGATGTGGAAGCCATGAAAACATCCCAAAATTCTGCCTGACACAGTTCGTTTGATAAGGAGACCATGTATGGAGGCAGCTATATGGACGACTTTTGGAGGCAGCTATGGCGATGACGTGTGGAGGTAGCAGTGGAGACAACGTGTGGAGGCAGCTAAAAAGACGACGTGTGGAGGCTGCTATGGAGACAATTTAATTTGAATAGTGCCTATATGTGGCAGTCCAAAAAAGTTTTCAAACCAGAGGAGCAGGTAGGTGGTCCTCCAGAAAAATTAAATAGATTGAGTGCCTGTATGTGGCACTCCCAAAAATTTTTAAAACAAAGGACCGGGTAGGTGGCCCTCCAGAAAAATTAAATACATAGAGTACTATAGCTAGCTAGTTGGCCCTGGCAAAAAATAGCCAGTTTCCTCTGCTTTAGTGTACAAAGAGGAGGAGAAGGAGGACAATGAGGAGGAGGAGTGCATACATTATTCAGGTTGAGCTTCTTTCACCTGGTGTAGAATGAAAATCCGGAGAAATCCAGGCTTTATTCATCTTGATAAGCGTCAGCCTGTCAGTCGACAGGCGTGTACGCTTATCGGTGATGATGCCACCAGCTGCACTGAAAACCCGCTCGGACAACACGCTAGCGGCAGGGCAGGCAAGAACCTCCAAGGCGTACAGCGCCAGTTCGTGCCACATGTCCAGCTTTGAAACCCAGTAGTTGTAGGGAGCTGTGTGATCATTTAGGACGATAATATGGTCAGCTACGTACTCCCTTAACATCTTTCTGTAAAGATCAGCCCTACTCTGCCGAGACTGGGGACAGGTGACAGTGTCTTGCTGGGGTGACATAAAACTGGCAAAGGCCTTGTAAAGCGTACCCCTGCCAGTGCTGGACAAGCTGCCTGCTCGCCTACTCTCCCTCGCTACTTGTCCCGCAGAAGTACGCCCTCTGCCGCTAGCGCTGTCAGAAGGGAAATACTGTTTCAGCTTGTGCACCAGGGCCTGCTGGTATTCATGCATTCTCACACTCCTTTCCTCTCCAGGGATGAGAGTGGAAAGATTTTGCTTGTACCGTGGGTCCAGGAGAGTGAATATCCAGTAATCGGTGCTGGAATAAATTCTTTAAACTTAAGGGTCACGGGATAGGCAGCCTAGCATGAAATCTGCCATATGCGCCAGAGTCCCAACGCGCAAGAATTCACTCCCCTCACTGGCCTGACTCTCCATTTCCTCCTCCTCCAACTCCTCTTCTTCTGCCCATACACGCTGAACAGTGAAGGACTGAACAATGGTCCCCTCTTCTGTCTCGCCAACATTCTCCTCCTCATCCTCCTCCACCTCCTCCGATATGCGCCGAGAAACAGACCTAAGGGTGCTTTGGCTATCAACAAGGGAATCTTCTTCCCCCGTCTCTTGTGACGAGCGCAAAGCTTCCGACTTCATGCTGACCAGAGAGTTTTTCAACGGCCAAGCAGCGGGATGGTGAGGCTGATGATGGCGGCATCGCCACTGACCATCTGTGTTGACTCCTCAAAGTTACTCAGCACCTGACAGATATCAGACATCCACGTCCACTCCTCATTGTAGACTTGAGGAAGCTGACTGACCTGACTACCAGTTCTGGTGGAAGTTGACATCTGGCAGTCTACAATCGCTCTGTGCTGCTGGTAAACTCTGGATAACATGGTTAATGTTGAATTCCACCTCGTGGGCACGTCGCACAACAGTCGGTGAGCGGGCAGTTGGAGGCGGCGCTGCGCTGCCCTGAGAGTGGCAGCATCTGTGCTGGACTTCCTGAAATGCGCACAGATGCGGCGCACCTTCGTGAGCAAATCAGACAGATTGGGGTATGTCTTGAGGAAACGCTGAACTATGAGATTTAACACATGGGCCAGGCATGGCACAAGTGTTAGTCTGCCGAGTTGCAGAGCCGCCACCAGGTTACGGCCGTTGTCACACACAACCATGCCTGGCTTCAGGTTCAGCAGTGCCAGCCACAGATCAGTCTGCGCTGTGATGCCCTGTAACAGCTCTTGGGCCGTGTGCCTTTTATCGCCTAGGCTCTGCAGTTTGAGCACCGCCTGCTGTCGCTTAGCGATGGCACTGCTGATGTGCCTAGAGCTACCGACTGATGGCGGAAAAGTAGTGTGGGAAAAGTAGTGGCGGCTGGGGACCGAATACCGAGGGGCGGCCGCCGCCATGAGGCCTCTGTCTCTACCAGCCTATAGGGCAGCATCTCCAGACTAAGCAACTTGGAGATGTGGACGTTGAGGGCTTGGGCGTGTGGGTGGGTTGCACTATACTTCCTTTTGCGCTCCAGCGTCTGAGGTATGGAGAGCTGAATGCTGGTGGATGCTGTGGAGGATCGTGGAGGCGAAGATGGGGTTTTCGCACGGGAGGTGTTTGGGCCGGGGTCCTGGGCAGGGGGCTGACTAGCAGATGACACAGGGGAAGGAGCAGTGGTGTGCCCGGCCGGAGGTGAACGGGCTTGGTGCCATTAAGTGGGGTGTTTAGCATTCATATGCCTGCGCATACTGGTGGTAGTTAAGCTAGTAGTGGTGGAACCCCTGCAGATCCTGGTTTGGCACAGGTTGCACACCACAGTCCGTCGGTCATCCGGTGTTTCTTTAAAGAACCTCCAGACTTCTGAAAATCTAGCCCTCGCCACGGGAGCTTGACTACGTGAAACATTTGGCGCTGATGCACCAGCTCTGGCCCTGCCTCTCCGTCTGGCCCCACCACTGCCTCTTCCAACGTGTTCTGCTATAGGACTCGCCTCCGTCTCAGAAGCACTATGTTCAACCGGCCTATCAACCCAGCTTGGGTCTGTCACCTCATCATCCTCCGATTCCTCAGTCTGCTCCCCCCTCGGACTTCCTGCTCTGACAACAACTTCACCACTGTCTGACAACTGTGTCTCCTCATCGTCCGACACCTCTTTACACACTTATTCCACTACGTCAATAATATCATCATCACCCACAGACTGCGACCGGTGGAAAACCTGGCCATCGGAAAATAGCTCAGCAGCAACCGGACAAGTGGTTTGTGACTGTGGGAAGGGTCCAGAAAACAGTTCCTCAGAGTATGCCGGTTCAAATGCCAAATTTTGCTGGGAGTGGGCAGACTGGGGGGAAGGAGGCTGAGGTGGAGGAGCTAGAGGAGTGCTGATTTCGGTGACATGGGTGGACTGCGTGGAAGACTGACTGGTGGACAAACGGCTAGAAGCATTGTCCGCAATCCACGACATCACCTCTTCGTACTGTTCTGTCCTCAACAGTGCTCTACCACGAGTCCCAGTAACTTGAGACATGATGAACCTAGGGAGTGTAGCTCTGCGGCGTTCCCCTGCTCTCTCATCAGCAGGTGGTGTCTCACCCCGCCCAGGACCACGGCCTCTGACCCCTGCAGTAGTTGGACGCCCACGTCCACACCCTCGTCCTCTACCCCTAGCCCTCGGGTTAAACATTTTCCAAATTAAAGTGTAAACTTTAAATTTTTTTTTTTTTGTGTTTACTTTTTTTTTTTTTTAAACAAAAACAATGCTATCCTATTGCTATGGCTAGTTTCTTACCTACACTGACAGCACACAACTGGATTTTGTGCAGTGCCTGATGACTTTGAGTTCTAAAAAGAAATAAACGTAAAAAAAAATAAATCAGCAGACTCTGCCTAATTCAAATCAAACCCCTAATAAATTGTTCCACTTCGTTGTTTGAGGTGGATATGTGTATCACTAAGAGCTAAACACAACTGTAGCAAGTCTCCCTGCAAATTCCTCACAATATGGTACTAGCTGCACTACTAGTGGCAGCAAGCCCAGCCACAAGCAAACAAAAAAAAGTAAACTATAACGCTATTGTAGGCCTAAGTAAGTTGTTGGGGTTCTCCTATGGCTATTTTCTAGCCTACACTGAAAGCACACTGCTTTGCCAGATTACTTTGAGCTATAAAAAGAAATAAACGTAAAAAAAAAATAAATCAGAAGACTGTGCCTAATTCAAATCAAACCCCTAATAAATTGTCCCACTTCGGTGTTTAAGGTGGATATGTGTGTCACTAAGAGCTAAACACAACGGTAGCAAGTCTCCCTGAAAATTCCTCACAATATGGTACTAGCTGCACTACTAATGGCAGCAAGCCCAGCCACAGGCAAACCAAAAAAAAGTAAAATAAAACGTTATTGTAGCCCTAAGAAGGGCTGTTGGGTTCTTGTAGAATCACTCCTACCTAACACTATTCTAATAGAACACCCTAACGCTTTTCCTGACCAGCAGCAGCTCTCTCCCTAGCGGCATCCATACAGAGAATGATCCGAGCAGCCCGGGCAGGGGCTAGTCTATTCCAGGGTCACCTGATCAGGCCAGCCAACCACTGCTATCGGCGTGTAAGGGTACCACGTCATGCTGGGTGGAGTGCAGAGTCTCCTGGCTTGTGATTGGCTCTGTTTCTGGCTGCCAAAAATCACAACGGCGGGAGATGCCATTTTCTCGAGCGGGCGAAGTATTCGTCCGAGCAATGAGCAGTTTCGAGTACGCTAATGCTCGAACGAGCATCAAGCTCGGACGAGTATGTTCGCTCATCTCTAATAATTTGCATTAATCTGTAGTGTTTTGTTATATACTGCACATTCTGCTCATTAGTAGTGAATTTGTATAGATCTGTAGAAAGGGTTAATGAACACTGGAAGATATTTCTGACTGTATCTCTAAATAATCTAATCTAATAAAGGGAAGTAATCTAATAAAGGGAAGCTAGTAATTTTCCACAACTGTAACAGAAATTGTTTTGTCAAAGAAATACAGACTTGTTAACCAGAAAAGCAGATAACACCTGTCATTCTAAAGGTCAGGCTATTTGGAAATTTGCTTACCACTTTAGAACCCTTCTGCCTTAGAATATTACGGGAACTCAATGTAAGGCTATGGGAGGATGCTTTGTCATTGTTTGTGCCGAAATATAGGGAACAGTGCATGGAGGAGAAGACGACTGCCAGTTTAACTGAACAACCAGAAGAAGAAGCTGAGATGGGCATACACTGCCACAGACCCTGGGCTCCGAGCCCTTGACTGGGGTATCAGCATTCTGGGGACAGCTAGCCCAGGCCTTTACCAAGTCTAGAAAACTTCTTCTGTCAGGGAGGAGATTTGGGAATTCATTCCTAAGCTTTACTTGTTTTACCCTGACCCTGACTCTCTTGAATGAATTCTCATTGAGGTGCACCCCACCTTATCTCTTCCCGGAGAGCGGCAACACATGATGACACCTGAATAGTCCCTGTCGGAATCAGCCTAGCGATGGGGACACCCCTAACCCGAGCACTGCATATACATTATCTATTCTTACAGATTTTACTAACTTATACCTGCAGCATAATTATCCACTAATCATCCACTATCCATTTACTATTAGAATTCAGCATTTATTACATTTTCGGTCAAGTATTTCATAAATATATACAGAGATAAGAGGGGGAAACAGAGGGAGGTGGGGGCATGCACAGGAAAACCAAGATTAAAAATGACAGTGTTTTTGTTTAAAAATTTGAATTAAAAAATAAAACTACTCATAATAGCAAATACAGATAAACTACAGGCAGTTACCACCTGCAGGTTACACACAAGATATGTACCATACGTTTGTTCTTAAATTGAATTTGTATGTAAGTCGAAACTGTATATTTTAAAATTGTAGAGCCAAAGATTTTTTTGCCCTAGTGATAATTGGAGTTTCAAACTTTTTTTTACCAAGGATTATCAATAATCAACTTCATCACTGACACCTTACAGCTGATCATTGCAGCCTGGGACTATAGTAACATCCAGAGAGCTTCACCACAGTGGGCAGAGGTGTGCGTCTTTAACAAGGGGGTCATCTGTAAGTGTTCTTAAGTAGGGGACCTCCTGTACTCATAATAGCAAAGATACTCTTAAACATGCATTTACATTAACTTAGAATCTCTTTTTTTGTACTTAAAGGACATTTTTCACCAGATCAAGGATTGTAAACCAAACATACTGACATGCTGGTATGTGCCCCCTCTGACAGGATCTGCTGTTTTTTAGCTTCTTATGCCCTTGTTTTTAAGAAAAAAGGGCTTTAAAAAGTATGCAAATGAGCTCCAGGCTCCTTTAACTCCTATGGAGCCTGGAGCACCTTGGGCTCATTTGCATAAATTTAAAAGCCTTTTTTTAAACCAGGGCACGGGAAACTAAAAGAAGAGACAGCCAGAGGGGGAGCACACCAGTATGTCAGTGTGCTTGATTTACAATTCTTGATCTGGCGATAAATGTAATTTAATCTAGTCCAGATATGTCCTTCTTAATAAATGTATATTTTTTCATTAGATTTATATAGAGAACAACCTGCAAGCACAGAAAGAATATACAGACTTCATTACTAGGTCCTTGGTGGAACGCACCCATAGTGGATTATAATATAGGCGGTTCTTTGGGGACAAAGTCTTCTAAGAGACCAATGACCAGCTGAACCAATCACCAAATTTTATACTGTCCTATAGAGATAATAAAAAGAAGGACTTTCAGCCATGAAATCGTCATGTTTTCAATACATACTTATACCAGGGTCCTTCCTGGACCTTTGAAGGTCCTCAAACTGCAGAACTAAAAGTGGACAGAAGGGACCCCTCTATTTTCCCAATTAAATGCCACTAAAAAATTTGACTTATAATGGTCAACAATTTTTATGCTGCCCATGGTCACTTTAATTTGCCCCTAGAGTGAATAAAGGAAAACCAACTGTGCCATCCACTTACTACCCATTGCTGCCTAAAAGTATACAATGTTTTTTATTATTTGGTTTGAGCAGAGATTTAAATGGGGACAAAGCAAAATTCATATTATATGGCTGTCTTCTACTGTTGATTCCTCCTATGATTTTACTTGCTTGGGCAGAAGCTTGCTGACTGACACTGGAGGCTAAAGTCTCTAGTATCTTTGCAAAAAATGGAACAAAAGAAGGAGCCTCTGTAGCTTGTGTGATTGCAGTCAAACATAGGAATTTTTACTAATAAATTTTCCACTTCTTTTACAGATCATACATTAGGGAGAATGGAGTTGTATTGATCTAATAATTGTAAAAAAAAATGTTGTTGCTTTTAGTGCTTTGTGTTACTCTACCCTTCTGTTTGTATAGGCTAATAGTTGTGTACAGTGCAGTATGTTTGTTAGTAAAAATCTGTCACGGAAACTGAATATGCCCCATTTACATGCTGGGTTTCTGTGCTAGAAATATAATAAACAACCCTTACAATCATTTCCATGTACACTTTCACACTGAGGCACGGGGTCAGCATCAGTGAAGTATGGCTGATACTGCCACCAGAGGCCTGGCACATGCCCCTTCTGCCAGTGTTTTAAGGGACTACTTCAGGGTTTGCGAGAAAGAGAAATCACTGTACCCCCCAAATGATTGGAGCAGTAGGTCAAGCATTCATGCTGCTAGGTCACTGTCTATAGCACTAATGGAAGTAGGGTAGTGCTGTGATTGGACAACCAGCTACTCTATTTATTTGGAGGTACGATGAACCCCCATTCTTGTGATCCATGGGTGTACCACAGCTAGGACCCCACTCAATGACAGGTGAACATCAAGCGCAGCATATAGAGCGCTGATCTGACTCTGTAGGAGGAAGACCCTTCTAGATTCATGACGAAATTTTGCAGACCCTTCTGTAGTGCCTTTTTCTGGTTGTGAAACCTCCTTTCTGTACAAAAGTCCTTACAATCTTGCTTCTCCCTACTCCCTCTGATAACAGAGCCACTGCCTCCTAGTTCCAAACCAGAGCCCCTTTATCACCATAGTAACTCTGCCCCTAGATGCTCCCTATTACTCTTCAGTCATTTCTTCTATCCACTTCAAGTCCTCATTGTTCAGTCCTCTCCGTCCTACAGCCCTAATGTACTCTAACTGGTTGTGAATGGTACAAAAGTTCTCTATGGAAGTCCTGTTACTACATGTACCCACTGCTCAGCTCCCTCACCAAGGGTTACCATCAGGGTCGGACTGGGGTACCTGGGGCCCACCAGTGAAATTTATTTTGGGGGCCCACCTACTACTACATAGAAATAAGGGGATTTCTAAACAATAGTGGTGGCAGTAAAACAAAGGATAAGCTGATCCCTTTCTCCCTCCCTCTCTGCTAGTGATCTGCTCTCGGTTTGTGTACAGAAACTGCAGGGGTGACGTTATCACAGGGCACCAATGTTAGGGATGGTACCCCTGGTTTTCCGGGCTTTCTGCTGGTGGCTGGGCTGTGGTTAGGGATGTAAGTGTTCGTACTCCACACCTACCTACCAATAAGAAAATACTGAAAACCTTTACAAGAACTGATGACAATAACCCCACACTCTGGCATCTCCGCACCACATAGACAAGTAACACCAGGCTCTCTGCCCCTATAGATATGACAATACATAAGCTGAGAGCTCTCTCACACTAGAATGTTAGTCAGTGACTACAATACTGGTCTGACACAGGGAGAAGTGGCATCTGGTACCTCACAGGTGACATGTGCAACACCCCTGCCGATGCAAGGCAGAGAGGTTGTTGCGAATATGTCCCAATATGTAGCTCGCAACCTGTGTGGAGTCTGATCAACCCCACAGCAGATCACCACACAAAACGGGAACACCGCAGCAGTAGATCCTGCCTGGTAAGGCAGGAGTTAATTGTTTCATGTGATGTCCTTCCATCAGCCAATCATATCTTTTCTAATATTGTATTGTAAGCTGGGATGCAATTGGAGGAGTAACCACCACCTGACCAGTGGGAGTAATAAAACCCCCGGTCAGGAAAGTTCTAGAGTTAGTCAGTGTGAGAGACACAAGAGACTAGTCAGTCTAGTGAGAAAGGAGAGAGCAGTCAGTCAGGGTAGTGAGACACAAGAGTCAGTCAGACAAAGAAGAGTAGAGAGCCAGCTCACTGCCTTAGCAGCTCTGAGGAGTTAGTGAGAGTAAAGGGATATCATCCTACCTTCAAGGGTGATATCTGAAGTAACCCAGGACAAGCTGAAGCATCCTACTAGGACACAGCTATCTCCCAGCCTGCCCTTGCATTCAGGCTGGTGATCAATCCCGGTGGTTCCCTCTCCAAGTGCATCCCCGGCCTACTACTATTGTCAAGATTCGTTTGCACGTTATCTATTGTTCCAGTTGGTTCCAATAAAGAACTGTAAGTTACTTTTGTCCAATGTCTGCCTCCGTCTGATCCCTGCTACTACGGCTGTCACCATCAAGGGCACCCTATCCACCACACAGGGACTCATACTCCAGACCCCAAAGGGTTGCCCCTGGGAGAACTACCACAGCAGCCTCTCCCTCATCATTTCTTGCCAACACCACCTGCTGGAGACCTGCCAGGCTGTAGGACAGCCCTCCGGTCCCCATACCAAGCACTGTGACACTAGCGTGCCTAGGCCGAAACCGCCAGCCACTCCGGTATCCCGGGCCCCCAGCTGTCTCCAGGCCCCAAGAATAAAGGCTAGGCCCGGTGGGGGATTTTGCAAGTGGCGTCACGAACAGGATGTTGACAATGGTAGAAGGCTGGGGATGCACTTAGAGAGGGAACCACGGGATTGATCACCAGCCTGGATGCAAGGGCAGGTGAGAATTGAGAATTTGGACCACATTCTGGTGCTGTTCTCGGGACCAAGACTGGACTTCCCGGAGAGTGGGTCCCTTTAACTGCCTCTGACTATGCCATACAATCTGGGGCCCCCCTGGTTACCTCACTACGAAGGAAAATTACACACTCTCTCTCAATTCAGAGCCAAGTTGTTAGCTACCTTCACCCTGTATCCACTCACAGAGAAACAGAAAGTGGGCATTCTAACCGGGCAGTTAAAGGGACCCGCTCTCCGGGAAGTCAAGTCTTGGCCCGGAGAACAGCGCCAGAATGTGGTTCAAATTCTCAATAAGCTGCGCAACACCTTTGACAAATGCACTGCCACAGAGTTGAAGCAGAAGTTCTTCGGAAAAAGACAGAAGCCTCTAGAGTCCCTCAGAGACTTTGCCCTCTCCCTGCAGGAGACCTGGAAGGCCATAACTCGCCTTGATGCCAAAGAGGTGAAAAACTCTGACCAAACTCTAAGGGAACAATTCATTAATCGACTTGTTGATAGAAATCAAAGATGTGAACTAAAGATAATCTCTTCTCAACATGCCCAAGCTTCCTGTCTTGAGTTCAAGGAAATTGGCATTGACATATTAGGAGACCGACTGCCCACTGGACCGCAGAAAGATACTGAATCCGTGGAAATGGAGGATACTGCTCTAGCTTGTCATTCAACGCAACCGACATCACCTCCTCCCGCGTCAGCGTAAGTTGCTGTCCTAGCAGAACAGGTCACTAATCTGAGGGACACCATGAGTAAAATACTCGATCGGTTGTCCCAACTGGAAGTAACCATTTCCTCCATAAGGAAGAAACCTCCAGAGGACTCTGTACAGTCAGTCACTCCCCGTGACATCCCGGCCAAACCGCCCCCAAAGGAGGCAAAGTCTTTAAACACCTGGAGTCAGAAGGAACCCCGCCAGTGGTGCAGCTACTGCCGTAAATACGGGCATGAAGAGAATGGATGTCGTCAGTTAAACGACAAACCCTTGGAACAAAGGGACCTTTAAGTCCCCGAGATGCCAACTGGATGCCCAGGTTCGTGGGGATTCACCCCATGGTTCATGTGACCATCAACGGAGTAACCCTACCGGCCTTAATCGATACCGGCTCTCAAGACACCACCCTTCGAAGTGCTACCTACGAGAGATGCCGAAGAGGAGCATCCTTAACACATCCTCCCAAGGCTTACTTGAACATTATTGCTACTAATGGGAAAACCGTCCCTATTCGCGGCTATTGGGAGCCCACGCTAACCATTGGAGAAACTGAGTTAACCAGACAGGGCGTAGTGGTAACACAAGTGCCTGAAAATGGTAACTTCTCCCTGGTGCTGGGTACCAATGTCCTTCGCAACTGCTACCCTGAAGTGCTGGAGGGTCTCCACAACTCTCTACCAACAGTGCCCAGCGGTTCTCGGAAGGCAATTGAGGAGACTATGCAGGTCCTAGCGGCGCAGTGTGCTGGCCCTAATGGAGAAATCTGCAGAGCCCTGATCAAAGATCAACAACCTGTCCGCCTTCACGGCTATCTCCCAGCTTGCCCTTGCATCCAGGCTGGTGATCAATCCCTGTGGTTCCCTCTCCAAGTGCATCCCCAGCCTTCTACCATTGTCAAGATTCATTTGGCACGTTATCTATTATTCTTGTCGGTTCCAATAAAGAACTGTAAGTTACTTTTGTACAACATCTGCCTCCGTCTGATCCCTGCTACTACGGCTGTCACCATCACCACCACACAGGGACTCATACTCCAGACCCCAAAGGGTTGCCCCAGGGAGAACTACTATAGCAGCCTCTCCCTCATCATTTCTTGCCAACACCACCTGCTGGAGACCTGCCAGGCTGTAGTCCTCCAGTCCCCATACCAAGCACCGTGACACTAGCGTGCCTAGGCCGCAACCGCCAGCCACTCCGGTATCCCGGGCCCCTGGCTGTCTCCAGGCCCCAAGAAAAAAGGCTAGGCCACAGGTGGGGGATGTTGCACATGTCTTCTCCTTCATGACCAGAATCGTTGTAAAATCTGGTTGCAGAATGTTCTAGCAAATGTGTTCAGCATCAAGCAGTACATCCCCCTCACTGCGCCCCTAAAAATACCACAGTTAGTTAGAGTATAATGTCACCTGGATAACAAAATGTTCCACACTGTACTTGTAAACAATTTATGTAACAAAACCCCTCTGTGCCCCCCCCCCACATATCTAAAATTACATTGTCACCCCCAAACAGTCCCTGTACAACTAAAACATCATGTTTGGTCCTACCCCCCAATTAATTACAAAATATATGGTTCCCATGTGAATTATTTTATATATGGCCCCTTTTAATGTATTAATTTCCCTATTTCATGTCTATTCTAATTATTTTTATATACTGCTCCTAATAAAGAATGTGTTATATAATAATCTACTTATTATTTTTATACACATTACAGTACTGCCAAATCAATTATTTTATACAAAATGTACTAATACATTTTTATACTGTGCCCTAGTTATTATTATACGTATAATCCCCTCCAAATTATTGTACATATAACACCCCGTCAGTAATACATTTATACTATGTGCCTCCTATTTATTAATTTATACATAGGGGGTCATTTACTAAGGGCCGATTCGCGTTTTCCCGACGTGTTACCCGAATATTTCCGATTTGCGCCGATTTCCCCTGAATTGCCCCGGGATTTTGGCGCACGCGATCGGATTGTGGCGCATCAGCGCCGGCATGCGCGCGACGGAAATCGGGGGGAGTGGCCGAAAGAAAACCCGACGTATTCGAAAAAAACACTGCATTTAAAAACGGAAAAAGTGTCACTGGACTCGCGCTTACCTTCACTCAGCCGCCTCGGTGCATTTCAGTGTGTTCCTATGCTCTTCAGGGCAGCAGCGCCACCTGGTGGACGGCGTAGGAACTGCCTTAGTGAATCCCGGCCAGACCCGAATCCACCACAGAGAAGGCGCCGCTGGATCGCGAATGGGCCGGGTAAGTAAATCTGCCCCATAGTATCCACATATTTGATTCTATTATTATATTAAAACCCCAAATTATGAAAGAGATCTTGTCAGCAGAGATTACCCCAGTAAGCAGCAGCAGTGCCTTGTGCCGCATGTCATCTGCTTTCCTTATAACCACTTGCCATAGTTAAAGGGGTTGTCCAATAGCTAAAAAAAAATGATATGTGGCCGGGAGGGGGCTGCTTTACAAAAACCTCCGTGGTTCCTCCTGGTGTCCCAAGCCACCACCATTTCTCTGTTCCACAATACATCTCTTTAAATAGGGAGGGGCACAGCTTTCGTGACCCTGTAAATAAACAGGGGCACAGACCGGAAAGACAGTGGCATGGGACACCAGGAGGGCCCGCTGTGGTTAGTAATTATTTTTTTTTAAGAAGCCCCTTCCGACCACATATCTTTTTCTTATATCTCGGACAACCCCTTTAAGCACGGTGTCCCCCTCCATTGTGATTGATGTTTAAAGCTGCCCAGATTTTCTGATGATTTAGACATGTGACGTATCTGCTGGAAGCATTCTGGTTGCAGTATGTGTACCGTGCATGCACAGGAATCCAGAGTACACAACACATGCACAAAACACTTCAGAGATGCAGTAGAGAAAGTAGATAAGTCACTCACAATGAAGGGGAGCGCTGAGCCCGACCTTGGCGTTCAGCTCCCGCCTCCCTGACTATGATGACAGGTTTAATTTTAATTTTTTCAATGCTGCAACAGGAAAAGTGGATGACTTGCTGCACACGGCACTGGTTACTGGGAAATTCCCTGCTGACACGTTCCCTCTACATATAAATTGTTTTATTTCTGTATATTGTCCACAGATATCTCATATATTGTCACCTCTATGCATTTATCAAACTATTTCCCATCATGAATTTCAGTACTGGGCCCCCGGGAATTATACACACTGGGCCCATCATGGATTTTTTACACTGGACCCTCTCAGGAATTATATATACACCAAGTCCCCTAATTTATTATATATACTGGACCCTTATACACATTCCCCCACGTTGAATTTTACATAATGGCCCCTTCATTATACATACAGCCCCCTCATCATTTTTTATACTGGGCCCCATCATTATACACACTTCCCAATGAATTTTACACAGGGCTCCCTCATTAGACACACTGCCCGCCATGAATTTTACATAGGCCCCCTCATTTAACACACTGCCCCCCAGGAATTTTACATAGAGCCCCCTCATTTTACACACTGTCCCCTGAACAATTTTAAACAGGCCCCCTCACTATATACACTGCCCTCCCCTATGAATTTTAAATAGTACCCCTCAGTATACACAATCCCCCCCCCATGAATTTTATATAGGCCCCCTCATACACATCGCCCACCCCCCCTTATTTTACACACTACCAACCCCAATGAATTTTACAAATGGCCCACGCACCCTCATACACACTCCTCCCCCCATGAATTTTACACCGGGCCCCTGCATACACACTCCACACCCGCCATGAATTTTACACTGGGCCACCACATACAAACTTCACCTCCATGAATTTCACACTGTGCTCCCATGTACACACTCCACCCCCACACACACTGCCCCTCCCCCTAATGAATTTTACATAGGCCCACTGCACCCCTCATTTTAAACACTGCTACTCCCCATGCAGCCATAAATATATAAGGGCTTTTACCAACTGCCGAAAGCCAAAAAAAAAGGCACCGGCCACGTCACACTCGCGTTGGCTTCAGTGAAAGTTCTCGAAAGTTTCCAGCCACATGGAGTACTTTTGCCGCCACCGGCAGTGGCCTCCCATGGGTCGGAACGGAGGCCCCTGCCATTGTACCAGGTGTCGGGGCCCACCGGATTCATCGCCCCCCGGGCAGGCCAGGCAGACCCTGGTTACCATCTACCCTCCCTTGTGCTAGTTCATTATCGTTTTATGTCTTTTGTACTTTTCAAATGTAAAGTACCAAGGAATTAATGTAAAGTTCTCTATAAAATAATATCTCAGATACAATGGCCAAAAGAAAAGAAGATGAAACTAAATACAATGTTTATTATGGATACTCTTTTAAAGCGTGTAATTACACACGGACAGATAAACCTAAAGAACAAGATCCTATTCTAACCTTTCTGGAGAGCAGAGATGATTGATTGCCGTGTCATTCTTGAGGCTGTATGTTACCATAAAGATCCAGGTTCATTTAGCGGCTTTACTTTTTTCACAATAGATCAAGAATTTTGGGTTTATGGTGTTAAATAAAGCCCTAAGTTCCACCCAGTTCTGGTAGTCTGTTATCATTTATCATCTGTTATAATTTATCCTCTCCCTCACCATATTCCCTGGGGATTACTTTATCACACGTACACCAGGAGTGCCCCAGGAGAACCTTCCATCATCTTGTGGCCTCCCTTTCTTCTTGCTGCCCATCACTGGCCTTGCCTGACATGGAGGAGGCCTGTTTACCTGGACCGAGCTACCAGTGACCTGCCTAACACTAGGCCACACCTCAAGCTAGCTACTCAGGCACCAGCGAAATCCAGCTGTACCCATACCAAAAGGACTTCCATTTGAGGAAATATATATCTATCATGGAGGTTATGTTCTGAGGTGCCTGGGCTGAATGTAATAATCATACAAATGAAGGTCTTAGAGTTGTTGAATTTTCATCAGATAACTGTCCTACATAAGTTCTATAAACCTATGTTCATGCAGCTAAACTGCAGAAACCATGTTGATTCCTTTAGTTTCCAGGAGGGCTGAAGGAATACACTTGATACAAACATTAATATATGAGTCTAGTGTATTTATCTCCTACTCTATACTGACTATCAGGTTACTACAAATACCTTGCTATACCAACCTTCTGTATGGCACAGGCTCACATTTTCCTGTGACCTCTGAATATTTTGCTCTCCTTTTTAACATTTCCTAATCTCCAGCGGTTCCACATTGTTACACTTTATGTCTCCTCTGTTAATATTAACTGTTGTAATTATAACAGATTGGACATTTCCATTAGAAATCAACTACTAAAAGGCCCTCAGGGTTATTGACTACAAGAAAAACCATGTAAAACACGCTCTAAAAATCCTAAGAAAAAAAGATATAAAATAATACTTATTTTCTTGTTGTATCTAATTCCCGGAATATTATCCAGACAATATATCATTATGTTATAGCTTTTCCCTGCAGGTGGGATGAGGTAAAACCCAATGTAGGAAACTATTGGGAAACCTCACTACTCAAGTCTTTATCTGAATTTCACAATCTACTCCCTCCCCTATGTCAATTAATACAAGGTAATAACTTGGGTCTTGCATGGAGGGTAAAGAGGGAGGGGATACACAATGAACAAACACCCTTAATACTACAGTGATTATTCCGGACACTGAGTAGAGAACCTGACACAAAGAGAAAAATAACCCAAGGTTTACAGGTAAGAGAATTCAGATTTATGATATTGCTTCATCTATAAGTGTATACTACACAGGCAAACTGCACATAGTACAGACTACACTGTTTTTAGTAAATATGCCTCTTAAAGTTAAAAAATTACATTAATGTTGGTTATGGTAAGCCCTTAATCTACCATAAGAGTAAGGACCTTCAGATATCTTTCTCTGAAGGACCCAACAAATTTATACGTTACATAGAAAGCCCCAAGAGGTGTCTTCCTACTATGGATATCTATCCCCTATTCCCCAGTGATAACCAGAATACAGATTCTGTATGAGCAATGTCAGGATCACTATCTCCAATGGAAGTGAATTGTGCACCATTCCAGTCTGAACAACCGCACTCCATTCACATCTAGCAGTCAGGGGCACTTACAGGAGTCTATGACTGTAATGGGGTCCCACAGACAGGTGGGGGATTGGTGTTCTATGAAGAGGATTTGTCTCACTAAGAAATACATTTTTATATCATATATGTATTGTTAACTTTTGGCACTGGAAAGAAATTATAAGTGTGGTGACTGAGGTTACAGCTGATTACTAAGAATCTTGAGAGAAACCTCCTGGCATAAAGGAATAATTGGATATTATTGGGGCCTGTTTCACAAGATGAATGTAAAATGAGTCAGCATACATTACTTTTACAATTTTTTTAGGCACGGTGTAAAGCATGAGAAGACACATTTTACTACCAGTATTCATAGGACTATGTCTGGTAAGACATACATGACATGATGTTACATGACTAAGAAAGATTCTAGTGTGCAAATAGTTACTTATAAGATATTCTTATTACTTTCGTATAGAGGCCAACTGTATAAAACACTGAAAGTATATAAATAACAAATTGAAATGACCAGCTATAACCTATGCTGTGAAGTGTGTAGCCATAGAAAAGTGAAATGGTTGTAAATTTGCAATGTCTTCTCAACACGTCAAAATCAAGTATATAAAAAATAATGCATGTAAAAGGCTTCACTGTATTGAGGACATCAAAGACTCATGCATCATGTCCTATCTGCTGGTAGCATGTTATAGAGCAGGAGTACCTGAGCAGGTCGTACACTGGGGCAAATTTACTTACCCGGTCCCGTCGCGATCCCTGATGCCTGATTTCCTGCATCTGTTGCTTCCCCCGCCGAGGTCCGCCGGAGTACACCTTCTTCTTCCCGGTGCTTGTAAGTGTGTGTCATGCGACAAATTTCCGATGTTAAATCCTGCACGTTGTCCGAATCCATCGGATTATCCGATGGCCACCCCGCACCCTCCCCCGATGTGTGTTGCATGAAAGCCGGCGCTGATGCACCAAAATCCGAATATGTGCACCAAAATCTCCTGTTAAATGCGGCGCAACTAAGAGATCATCAGGAAACCCGATGGAAATGCGCTCCGCAGACCGTTAGTAAATGAGCCCCACTGTGTCCTTTCTGCAGGCAGCACGTCATAGAGCAGGAGTAGCTAAGCAGATTGTACATGGTGTCCTATCTGAAAGCAGCATGTTATAGAGCTGCAGGAGCTAAGCAGATTGTACATAGTGAGGCACATTTACTTACTCCGTCCATTCGCGATCCAGCGGCACGTTCTCTGCTGTGGATTCGGGTCTTCCAGCGATTCACTAAGGCAGTTCCTCCGACGTCCACCAGGTGTCGCTGCTGCGCTGAAGTCCACCGAGGTCCGCCGGAGTTCACGATATTATAGAGCAGGAGGAGCGGAGCAGATTGTATATAGTGTCCTTTCCAGAGAGGGCATGTTATAGAGCAGTTTTCTGGGTCAAAGATGCTGATAATATTCATAAAATGTGTTCAAAGAGGACCTGTCACAACAGATGCAGCAGTGTTACACTGCTAGCGTTATTGGAAACCTCAGATAGCGGTAACAGACACTGCCTCGCTGTACACTGGAAACGCCGGACTGCTCTCAAAGCGGTGCAGCATATTCATGAGGGGGCGGGATTAGGGGTGGTGACTGCCACATAAAGTGCGGCAGTCACTGCTGCCCTATGGAGTGAGCGGGGTGGTCGGGGGAAGAGGCAGCGCCTCGGACCGCCCCCTCATGATTACGCCGGACCGCTTTGAGAGCAGTCTGGCATTTCCAATGTACAGTGCAGCAGTGTTAGATTTCCAATAACACTAGCAGTGTAACACTGCTGCGTCAGTTTTAGCACTAGGGTCTGATTACTTTAGTAAGCAGCTCCTAGTGCCGTTTTTGAGGGTGATAGATCCTCTTTAAGTCTCAGCTTCATAGTGTGGCTATGCTATTATTTATGTTGTTGATTATATAGGTGTCAAATGCAGCATGTGAAGTGGATTGTGAAAACACCAAACAGTGAGTAATATTCCTGGGACTAAGGCAAAGAGGCAAAAACATTACTGATGCAGTTACAAGGAAATTATAAGAAAACCAGTGCAGATAGAGATTTCTACAATTCATGTTCAAGATACTGTAGGTGATAGCCACATCCAGACCTCCATAAGGCAGTCTCTGGTGGTTTATTAGACGGAAATTTACAATAATTCTGTTGTTTGAGCCTGTTCTGGACTATTGTTACATCTCAGCCAATCAGAAGAGACAGACATTCAGGAAGGAGGGACACAAAAGCTGCCCTAACCAATGATAAGACAGGAGGTGTGTCTAAGACTATCACAGACTCCCTTTGTTGATGGCATAGTGAGAATTAAATTTGCTCCACCTGAGTAGGTACAAATCTACCGCTAAAAGTACAAACAAAGACAGAGGACCTGCAGCTGCATAAGAGTCAGTTTGGCACATTATATATTTTGCATTATATCTACACAATACTGTAAGTAACAATGCAGACAGTAATGGGAAGGTCTTAAGGGTCGGTCTGGTTCATTAGAAGACCAGAGAATCCTCTGATGGGTCCAGGTTTTAACACATTATAATCAGGCCCAAAGATATAGCAGGAGACTAACCCATTTGGAATTGAATAGAGAAACTCTTGACAGTAGGATTTATAGGATGAATCCCAAAAATTATTGAAGTTTAGATATTATTAAGGTAGTTCCCACATTGGTATTTTAATTATGGATTGTAGGCTCTCCCCACCTCTGGTGGGCCTATTATACCCCAATCAGAAGGTCTTCAATGAACACATCATTATGCAAGTCATAAAATTAAGATGGAATATGGTAATAATAGGGTCTATATGAGTCTTAACTGAATAATTTTGACTATTTTGTTTCTGCAAACAGCTGCCCCAAGACAGAATGGATGAGCCAATGGTACATATGGTATGAGCCCAAATTTCTTTAAAATAAAGTATTTGTCTCCTGTAATTTTATACTCAGTGCTAGTGTTGAGCGGACAAGAATTGCAAAGTTCATGGGCTGAACCGGTTTAGGCTCAACTTCCCCCCATGGCTGATGGGCATTATAGATGCTGGCACTGATCGTGGGCCTTAGCTCTTGAAATGGCACTGGCAAAAATCAGCAGCAGAACTAAATGACGTTATCTGGAGTAATTACTCTCCCCAAAACCACAGTGCGCAGTGCTGCCGGCAAGTTACTACCGGCGCATGCGACCGCAGTAGTTTAAGTGACATTAGGGACTTTACCACCGATAGTGCTCATGGGCATTACTGGCTGGGGTTTGGGTTCAGTCCCAAACCTGGACCCAAACTGGATTTTAAAATTTGAACGCAAATTTTAACAAGTCCGCTTATCACTTCTCATTGCTTATAAAATCAAATATCGGTTTAAGAATACAGTTTTATGCTATAAATGACAGAAAAACAGCCTATAAAGAGCACTTTTGGATGTATAAAATATAATACCCATTGGCAGATTTCACATAAGACATATCAGAATTGAATCTCTCTTCTGTCTTAGGCTTGTGGTTACTGCTGGAGTACTGATACTAATGTTTGGCATCACTTGTGCCTGTCTTCGCTGCTGGTACATGAGACAACAGGACTGCCCCGAGAGGGCAGGGGAGCAACCGTATGAAGTCACAGTCATAGCCATCGACCATGACAGCACCATCCAGAGTACTCTGACCTGTGAGTCACTTCAGGACCGCACCATAATCTCTTATCAGTTCACTTCTGTACCGTAATTCTTGTATGAATGTCAATGTATAATTTGGGTTCAGAAAGTTGAACTATGTTGCTGCACTTGTATTTTTCCGATGTAGTCTCTCTGTGAACCGATGCTTTCATATATTGTGCTGAAGAAATTAAGGGAAAACAGGCGCTCATAGGGCAAGAAACCATTGGTTACAAAATGTAGACACTCCGAATTGGAAATAACTCTGCTTTCACCTGGCAGAGTTATGCAGAGCGCACAACTACTGTATAGGCAGATGTATGTTGTAATCGGTGTGCTGCTGCAGTGCTCCTTACGGCTTGTCCTTGGGAGGGCATTTCATTGCACAGAGACTAAAGTTAGAAAAAGGAGGTTGGCCACCGTTGCTTCACCAAAAAGGACCAGGACATGCCGTCATCAGGAGATTTATAAGGCACATACAAATAGAAAAATATGTTTCAGGAGCGAACCTCTCTCTTCATCAGGTTTATTGAAAATCCCCCCCAAAAAATTATGCAAAAACATTAGAAAATATATAAAATATATATACAAAATAAACTTAAAACGCTTGATAAAAAGGTGACTCAAATAACTAAATTGTGAAAATATCTAAAAGAATGAATTAGTTACTCACCGGTAATTCCATTTCCATTAGTCCACCATGACGGCCCACCTGGAGGATGCCCCTTGACCTCTGTAGGGACAGGAAGAAGAGAGGTTAAATTCCCCTCCCCGCATCCTCCCGCCAGTGACTTCAAAATAACCACACTGAGGAAGATGCAACAATGATTTATTTATATGTTTTCATCACATACAGTTTCATCATTGTGAATACCACATAACCTATAACAAGCAAGGGAGGGAAACTATAGGCCGTCATGGTGGACTAATGGAAATGGAATTACCGGTGAGTAACTAATTCATTCTTTCCACTTCGTCCCCCATGACGGCCCACCTGGAGACTTACAATATGAGTAGTCTTTTAGGGAGGGATCACTGCTTGAAGCACTTTTCTCCCGAAGGACAGATCCTTCGAGGAGGGCAAGTCAAGTCTATAGTGTTTAGAGAAGGTAGAAGAGGAAGTCCAAGTTGCTGCTTTGCAGATCTGTTCTAAGGAGGCCCCTCTTTTCTCTGCCCAGGAGGTGGATACGGCTCTTGTGGAATGTGCCCTTATTCCTGATGGTACTGGAATCTCTTGGATGTCGTAACAAGAAGATATCGCCATCCTTAGCCATCTAGCGATGGTTGCCTTGGACGCCTTCCTCCCCTTATTTTTCCCCTGGAATTGGAGAAATAGGTTAGAATCAACTCGCCAGGATTCAGTTATTTCCAAGTATCTAACGACAGAACGTCTTACATCTAGAGTGTGCCATTCGCGTTCTCTTTCTGAGGACGGATTCTTGCAGAAGGAAGGTAATATGATCTCTTGACCTCTATGGAACTCCGAGACCACCTTTGGGATGAAATTTGGGTCCAATGTGAGAATAATTCTATCATCAAGAACCCTCATATAGGGTTCCTTGATAGAAATTGCCTGGAGTTCACCTAGTCTCCTTGCTGAGGTGATTGCTACCAGAAAAACTGTTTTCAGTGTCAGGTTTTTTACACTAGCAGAAGAAATTGGTTCAAAAGGCTGCTTAATTAAAGCATTTAAGACCAGAGAAAGATCCCATGAAGAAGTCCTTTTAAGGACCTGGGGTTTTAATCTAGAGGCTGCTAGAATGAATCTTTTCACCCACCTGTGCTCGATGAGGGGTTGATCGAAGAACGCACTTAGGGCTGATACCTGGACCTTTAAAGTACTTGTGGAAAGTCCCAACTCCAAACCCTTTTGAAGGAAGTTAAGAACCTGCAAGATATTGGGGTTAGATTGACATGGTGGGTTATCTGCACAGAAAGAACAAAACTTTTTCCAAATCTTGTGATAAATGGCAAAAGTGACAGGTTTTCTACTTGCCTTCAGGGTGTTTATAACAGCAGAGGATAGTCCTTGGGACTTCATATAGTCCGATTCAGGATCCATGCTGATAACTGGAGTCTTCCTGGATCTGGATGGGATATTGGACCCTGTACCAGGAGATCTTCTGACACTGGTAGTATGACTGGGTCCTGAGTGGACATCCGCTTCAGAATCGGGTACCAGCTCTTTTTGGGCCAATTTGGGCACACAAATATGGTCTGTGTCTTCTCTAGATAAATTTTCTCCAATACTCTGGCGATCAGGGGAATAGGGGGGAAGGCGTAGGCGAGAGTGGTGTTCCAAGAGTGGGAGAATGCATCCAGACGATCTTTTGTCTCCCCTTTTTCTAAGGAAAAAAAGTGTCGACACTTGGAGTTTCTTTTTGTCGCAAACAAGTCTATTTGAGGTTCTCCCCAAAGAGAGGATAGATACTGGAATATCTCCTCTTTTATGCACCACTCGTTGGGAAGTATTTTCCTTCGGCTGAGGAAATCCGCCCTGGTGTTCTCTGTTCCCTTTAGATGGGTAGCCGAGATTGATAGGACATGGTCCTCTGCCCACAAAAATATTTGTCTTGTTAAAGACATCAGTAATGGGGATCTGGTTCCCCCTTGCCTCTTCAGGTATGATACTGTCGTGGTGTTGTCGGACAGTATCAACACGTGATGTCCTGCCAATTGAGCAGTGTTTGAGCTGAGCACTTCCCAAACCGCCCTTAGTTCTCGATAGTTGGACGACCTTCTGGAGATCTCCTCTGTCCAGGAGCCCTGCGTCAACTTTTGAGGAAGCACTGCTCCCCAACCGCTCTTGCTGGCGTCTGTCTGTATGGTGATATACGGACTGTTCCTCCAGAAGATTCCCCTGTCTAGATTTGTGTCCATCAGCCACCACTTGAGATCTTCCTTGACTGACGCGGGGATTGATACCTTTTTGTCCAGTCCCTTCGAACTCCTGTTCCAGGATCTTAGAACCCATTTCTGGAGAGCTCGAGTATGGGCTTGGCACCAGGCCACTGAGGAGATGCATGCTGTTAATAGTCCTAGGACCTTCATAGCACCCCTGATGGAGATAAGAGACCTTCTCCGGAACCTTCTTAACTCCTCCTTGATATGAGCCCTCTTTTCCTGTGGAAGGAATGACATTTGTAAGCATGAGTTTAAATTTACTCCCAGGAATTTCTTTACTGTGGCTGGTGATAGATCTGATTTTGGGTAATTTATGATCCAGCCCAGTCTTTCTAAAGTTCCTATTGTGATGTTTCTTGAGGAAATTAGGTTCTGTTTGTTTTGTCCAATAACCAGCAGGTCGTCTAGATATGGAATAATCAGTATGTCCTGCTGTCTTAGGAACGCCACCACCTCTATCATCACCTTGGTGAAGGTTCTGGGGGCTGAAGATATGCCAAAGGGGAGTGCACAAAATTGAAAATGTAACGTGGAACCCCCCGGAGAAAAAACAGAGAACCTTAGGAACTTTTGTGAAGACGGGTGAATGGGGACGTGATAATATGCGTCCTTTAGGTCTATAGTGCACATTACAGCATTTTTGTGGATAATGTGGGTGGCAGACCTTACCGACTCCATCCTGAACTTGTTGTAGACGATGAAGTCGTTGAGTCGTTTCAGGTTGATTATCAGCCTGTTCGATCCGTTCGGCTTCTTTACAAGAAAAAGAGAAGAATAAAATCCTTGCTTTTCTTGTTCCTGAGGAACCTGGGAAATAACTCCAGAAGACAATAAAGATGATATTTCTTGCTAGATTAGATAGTGGGACATTTCTGATGTATGGGGAGAGGGTGGTAGGTAACTGGTAGGAGGAAGCTTCTTGAAGTCTATCTTGTATCCCTGAAGAAGGATGTCTAGAACCCAAGGATTTGAGGTGATTTTTAACCATTCCTCTCTGAACTTCAATAATCTTCCTCCTACTATGGCGTCACTGTTTTTTGTTTCTGTTGGGATCGGATGATGTTGAAAAGAGAAACCCTTTACCTTTTCCTCCTTTCGGGTAGCTCCAGCGACCCCTTTTCCCCTTATCTTTGTATTCTTCTCTTTGGCTTTTAAAGTCCCGAAAGGGCTGCTTCCTGGGTATTGGCTTATTCTCCGGGAAACCCTTTCTCTTATCTGATGCCCTTTCCAAGATGGTGTCAAGTTCAGGGCCAAAGACAAATTCGCCTGAAAAGGGAAGACCACATAGCTTTGTTTTTGAGCGGATATCCCCACTCCACTGCTTCAGCCACAGCGCCCTTCTTGAAGCATTTGTCAGGGCTCCTTCTTTTGAAGAGAACCGTACACCTTCGGCTGCTGCGTCTGCTAAGAAGGACGTTGCTGATTTTAATAGAGGGAAATTCTCCAAAATTGTAGTTCTGGGAGTTCCTTCTTTAATATGAGATTCGAGCTCATTTAGCCAATACAGGAGATTCCTCGCGACTGAGGTGGCCGTTAAATTTGATTTCAGACCCCACATGGATGTTTCCCAAGCTTTTTTCAGCAGAGAGTCAGATTTTCTGTCCATGGGGTCTCTAAGCTGCGCTGCGTCCTCAAACGGCAGGTCTGTCTTCCTTACTATTTTAGTGACCTGCACATCCACTTTGGGACAGGAATCCCATAGTTTAGAGTCTTCAGGCTCAAAGACCAATCTCTTCCTAAAGTTTTTTGATATAAGGATCCTCTTCTCTGGTTCCTTCCACTCTTCGTACACTAACTCTTTGAGGGTGTCATTTAAGGGAAACACCCTCTGGCGCTTTGCTTTTAACCCACCAAACAGCTCATCTTCTCTAGATTGGGGTACGACCACATCCTCAATTTCTAATGTCTGTCTGATGGCCTTCAATAAATCATCCAATTCATCTATTGGGAAAAGATGTCTGGATTCAGTAGATTTTACAAAATCCTGGGGATTTAAGGAGTCTTCCGTCTCTATTACAGAACAAGAAGGAGTCTCTGAATCACTTCCTGCCTCGGATGG